>NW_027223335.1:5944610-6648057 GCF_030449975.1 Polyergus mexicanus
AAGCAGTGGTATCAACGCAGAGTACTTACAATATATTCGAATGCAAGCAATCGCTTGTAAAGATCGTAATAAAATAATCATAATTAACAGTGCTTTTCGCGAATGAGTGCGGAGATTGTTTTATTACGATCTTTATAAGCGATTGCTTGCATTCGAATGGTATCAACGCAGAGTACTGGGGTAAACGTTATTAGCCAATCACTTTTGAGAACGCATAGTAATACGTAAGATTGAGATAAAGAAAGAGAGAGAGAGAGAAATATCACGATATATTAACCATTAATAATTAATATATAAAATTCAAGATATAGAATAGCTTTCAGCATATATTATTTTATATAGAGCGTTAAATATTTCGTGACGACAACAAGATAATAGCAAAGTGCTTTGCTTTTTTTTTGTTTTTTTTTTGACGCGCCTTGTTTTGTTGGTAACATCGTTTTCTCGTCACTTGCGCGGCGAGACTCGACGAAGTATGTCGCGTTCTAACGTGTCTCGTATTACACATCGGAATTCGCGATTTTACGAAGATACCGGAATCCAGGATACGTGAAGACCGATTATTGTGTATAATTATTACAAATAGCGATTATTAGAGCCCGCGTGACTAATTATTTCTCGGCGATTGACGACCAGTAAACGTAACGAGACGACGACCGTTTATCGCGGTAAGTGAAGTTAGGGTCAGGTTGAATTATTTCGCGCGCTTTATTTTATTTCAAGCAGGAGTCGCGAAGCGAACGGGGATGGGACTTATAGAATCATTGTACGATCATAGTTCTCGCTTCGTTCTCTCGCGATATACGAGACGATTATAATTAATCGTCTTTCCGGGAATGTGAATACCAGTGCTAATAAAAAGTAAGAATAATGAATAGAAGAGGAGAAAAAACAGCCGAAATATCCGGCGATAGCGGGGCAATTCTCTCTCTCAAATTAACAGGTATTCCATTTTACATTTTTTCCGCATGTTTATTATGACGGACCTTTACGAAAATTATGTTTTTCCTTTTGATAAATCAATTATTTTTTTCTATACCATCTCAAACGATCCGCGATTCGGTCTCGCTCGAATCTCACAATTTCCATCCGGAAATGGCAAAAATCGCTTTTGCAGGCTTACACGAGAGCCATGGGCATTTCAGTTCGTTGGCCGTTTTTCACTAGCTCCCACCAGCGATATCGAAGGCAGCGGCAGCGATACTGCTGATAGAGGGTTTGGGAGTTAACGCCGCGGGGGTTGCCGGTGTTACTTTTGTTATTTATGTCATTGACGATATAGCCGTCTCTCCCCGTCGCCTACACGCGCCCTAAAGCGTCACGGCGCTCCCTTCGTCCTCACTTTCGCGTGTTCGAGGTCAAACTTCGGTTTTCAGGGTAGGAGTGAAACATATCTTGCAAAATGAGATCCCACTGGTGTTATACTATTATCGCTCGTCGACCACGATCACCACATCGTTGAGATGAAACGAGACCTCGGCATCGTTTGACTATAAGACTGCATTTATACATATAACATCCAATCGTGTAACATCCTGAACATTAATATTCTGTGTTGGGCATTTTAGTTATAAACTATAATACTTTACGACTTTGAAGATGAGAAGAAAATTTATTTATTCGTAATAAATTTGTTTTCTTTGATCTACGCAGAATTATACCAAGGCATCATGTACATATATTCTATTTCTTACTTCTTTTTCTTAGTCTTATTCGATTTTTCTTTGTGGATTTCTTGTTCAATAGATGAAATTTAATATAATTAGACGTAACTATCGGAAGGAGGTAGCGGATTTAAATTAAAATAAAACAAGAAAACCATGTAGATAGGAAAGCGACGCTTAATCTTAATTATATCTCATTCTTATTTCATTTTATCTTTAGAATAAAAGAGGTATAATTTAATATATCTTTTAGACAAATTAAAATGGCTTGCGCTTTCTCTAGAAAAATAATTTTTTTTTTATTAGAATTTGAAATTTTGGTAAATTAAGAAATAGTTACTTGATTTACTGATTATTGTATTTTCTTTTTTTATGGGATGTGTCTCGCACAATATCTTAGAAATATTGTTGTGAAATTATAAAAGACATGGTAAAAAAGATGATGATAATGTTATGACATCTAGTAATAGCGCTATATATGTATATGCGTGTATGTGTGTGTGTGTGTGTTTATAAAAGAGAGAATATATAATAATTATCTTCTTTCTCTTCTTTGCAGGTAAGTTGTTATGGATCAATTAACCACGCAGAAATTATGAATTCCTGACGAAATACGGTATGTGATAAAATAACAATGTCATCGTTTACTTTAAAATGTGAAAATATATCTGAACGAACCGGATCGGATAATTTTACAAAATTGAAATTTCGAGAACTCGTAACGTATCGTTTTTTTTTTTTTTTTTTTTTTTATCCCCTTCATATCTCTGCTTCTTCTCCTATGTACTTCCTCTTTTCTTCGTTCCTACTTTACCACGACTCGTGTCCGATAAAAAACCGACGGCGGTCGTATATAGGGTTAATTTCACTTCAGCCTTCCACATACACGCACGACGTTCCGCGCTGATGGATTTTCACCTCTCATCCCTGCCGACTCATCTGACGTTAATTATACGGGGAATGAGGACGTATACGCGAGGAGAGGTGGGGAGGGAATGCCCGGGTACGCCGTTAAATTTATGACGCCGGCGAACATATCGGTAGGTACAACGCACCGTGCGCGACGACTCGCTGCGATCTCGATGAAATTGGCGACGATTAGACGCTCGTGGGATAATTTCAGCGATTATGCCTCGATTAGCCGCTCTTCTGATCTTTTAATGTGAACGCGATCGGCGAGACAGATCGGAATCCTCGCCGCCGCAAACCGGCATTGGATCGATCTTAATTAGTAATGCCGTTTAGATTGCCTCAATAAGATCGCGCAGGCATATGATAATGATGATCGTTAGTACGAAAAATGTCATAACGATCGCGCATTAAAAAATTGAAAACGTTCTTTTTTTAATGTATCGAAAGCAGGATCTTTGGATCGTCGAATGTATTATTTCAAATATCAATAGAGGTAGAGAGAGAGAGAGAGAGAGAGAGAGAGTCGATAAGAATCGCTTCAATTTCATTTTATCGTCATAATAGCGCTGTTAATAAAATAGTGGATTTCCTAAAATAACGACATTAGTAATTTGTAGATCATCGTATCTATTTCTTATATCATCATTTCGAAAATATTGATATATGTGGAGATATTTTATTTTATTTTTTATCTAAAAAATTTTCACATCGGTCAAACATAATTTCCATAATCGCGCAAGAAAATCTCTAGGAATAGCATCTCGCAACATTTATTTTTCTACATTTTCTTCAATAACAATACACACGCATATAATATACGGTGCCACATATGTGTGTATATATTTTACAGTTCCCCTTTCTCGCAAGAGAACCGACGATCGGGAACCAAGCGCGTTTCCAAATTCGCGACGGCACAGCCGGAACGCGTCGCCGCCTTCCGTCACGTATCGTTCGACTGCGAGAGCGATGCAACGATAAAAGCGTATAGGCTGCACCGTATGGCACGGCACGGCACGGCACGGAACGGCACGGCATGGCACGGCACTGCACGGCAGTGCACGGCGCGGCATAGTACGGCATCGCTTCTCGTTCGGTGTGCTGCAAAGCAACGGTGGGATGCTGCGCGGCGCACACGCGGTGTCGGTTATATTACACGTCGGTATAACGCGCGCGTGATTTATGCCGCATGGCGTCGCGCGGCATTAAATGGATCATCCAACGTCCGACGTACGGTACACACGCGGGCCCTGCAGTCACCTACGTAGAAATCCGCGATTTATAACGCGGCGGAGCGAAGGGCAGCGCGCGTATATCTCCCCGTCCCCCTATTGCTCGCGCCTCCCTTCTCCCTCCTCCCCCCCTCTCTCTCTGTCTCTCTCTGTCTCTCTCTCCTCATCCCTCTCTCGTTTCTCCGTCGCAGTTCCTTTCTATCGCGGCCGCGATTGTTGCAGCGCCGTGTCCCGGACGCGCGATTGCATTCGACACCGTCGTGCGTCCATTGTCGGCAAGATTAACAATCGCGGGTCTGATTAAGCGGCGATCGATGCTCGCGCCCTGCCAGGAATTTCTGGTGTTTAAATCTCCGACGTGTTTGCGAGAGAGCCGGCGCGTATCGATGAACTTTTTCTCCTCGTACTTCCGATAGAGAATTTCGAATAGAGATAGAAATTAAACGAAAATATAAGGGAAATTATTGTGCTTTAGATAAAAGAGAGAATTTTTAAAAATTGTTATACTTAGAAGAAGAAATATTATCTGCACTTTAAAGGATATTTTATAAAAAATATTAAAATATTTAAATCTGTATCTGTGTCTGTATTTTTTTTTAATTGTGATTGTTTTAATATCATATAAAATGTTCATAATTATAAAGGGAAGAATTGCATCGCTAATAAATTAATTTTGGCAACTTTGTTAATTTTGATAAAAGCTTAAGAAAACAGTTTCTGCGACTTGGCAAATTTTTGCAAAGAGAAAATCGACAAGATTCGTCATAAAATTGATGACCGAAAGGGTACTATGTACACATACTATACTCTATCATCGTGGGAAGAGCTGCATTCAGCTGGAATAGGAAAGTTCACGTCGTACAGGTATTGAAAGATATTATACATGGCATAGACGGTCCACGAAAGAGAGAAGTTCACGTCGACGTATAACCAACGATGATATTTCGCAGCCGATAATGGTATACGTAGAAATCCACGATTTACAGCACAATGGTCGTAGGGCAACGCGCGTTTCCGCGTCTCCGTTTCTGTGAGTTCTTCTTGTTGTACCGTTCTCGTAAGTGGCGATGTCGGCTTTCGCCAATCGATCGAGCGTATCTGGGGACGTTGTCGTTGAATTAATTATGCGCTTTCACAACTCTCCAAATTTGTAACAGCGCGTGATGATATTGCTGAGACATGAGTCAGGCTGTGGGAGATTAAAATGACAATGCATTTATCGTTTATCGAAATTCGCAATCTCTTTCTCTCTTATTTAAATCATAATTTAAAAATCTGTGTCAACCAACTCATTTGTATGCATTTTTAATAGAAAATAGAATTAAACTCGAGAAAATATTTCAAATTATTACAATATCTACTCTCTCTCTCTCTCTCTCTCTCTCTCTCTCTCTCTCTCTCTCTCTCTCTCTCATTTCTGCACAAGTTATATTTATTTATTTATTTATTTTATTTTCATTACAAACATAAAATCGAAGACACTTATAATACGACCATTTTTCGCGACAATATCTTGAAACTTGATTCTCTCCATAGTATTGTTCCCCAACATCAAAAACAATACTCTCTGTCTGACGTACAAATGCGACGCGAAATTCTAACTGTCGGCGACGTCTTCGGAAACGCGATATCGACGCATCGCTGCCGAGATCTCAACTTTCCGCTTCGCGGCCGCACCTCTAACGCGGACGCGCGAAATAGTCGACGCGAGTGGTTTCTCGCTGTGCAAGAAACCAGTTTCTCACGTTTCAAGTTTTCCGCGAAAGCTTCGTATAACGCACGTATACATGGTTTAGGGGGTTAAGGTCGTCCTCGCGCGACCGTGACTAGGTCCGTTATTATCCGTTTCTCTTCGCCGTCTTGGATATTTACCGATCGCCGACTGCTTCTGGATGGTAAATCATCGCGCCGACATTCCACGTCGATCGCTAATTTAAATATCAATTCGCTATCCGCGCTATCCTCTCCCATTTATGACTTCCGCGTTACCTTGCATGTTTCTTTAACATTTATTTAACTACTCACATAATTTCTTATTGATAATAAATTTGTATTGCTTGTATAGCTTTAACAGAGATAGAGGTTCGTCTATTCTAACATTTTGATCTTTGCATTGTTCCGGCGTAATTGTTTGCTTAAAGCCAGTTGCTTCTATTCGATTCCTTGCACGTAGACAATCTAAGATGTCACGTTTTATAGAGAATCCACGAGCATGTTGATATCACGTTTTTCGAAGACAAGCGCGCCTTCGTATCAGATATACATTTAATTAGAAATTGCGTGCGTGCGACATGGAAATTTCGACATTTTATCATTGCGCGTTTTTTGATAGGCGGAAATAATTGCGATTAAATCATTGTTTTAAAATCTATAGAATATTTAAAACTACATATTCGTATGGCCATTCGTATAATTTCTAAAGTTTTTAAAAGTGAATTATAAAGCTCATTTAAAAAATAATAAGCGAATTAATTTTTAAGTATGTCTTTCTTACTATTAATGTTACACAATGATCATTATTTAATCTTGGATATTATTTTTTCTTTATCAAAAAAGTTTAGAAAATAAAAAAATAAAACATCGAATTTAAATAATTGATATAGATTTTAAATAAGACACTAATATATTATTGCATAAAAAGACACTAGTATGCTCGCACACTAATTATAACAAAAAATACAGATTAGAATCGATATAGATGGATATATCTCTTTTCATCATTAAAACATTCGCGATATAGCGTTCTGGATTGATTGTCAAAAGTGCAAGGTGGTATCGCTGAAAGCGAACAGGCCCAAACGGTCTCTTCGGAGGACGCTAAATGCAATGTCTCCGAGGTGTAGCAGCCGCCGCAGCTTGCGAGAAAGATAGAACCGGTTCCTCGGTTGATCCTCCTTTCTCTCTCACTCTCGGTCATTCGGTCTCTCTTCTGTTCGAACCGAGCAGTCGATCCAAGCCGGCTCGAGGTCACTACAGGCCATCGCCTAAACCAAAGTAAACCCCGTTTTATCTCTCTTCTTCCGACTAGAATCCTTTCTCTCCTCTCTCTCTCTCTCTCTCTCTCTCTCTCTCTCTCTCTCTCTCTCTTTCTCTCTTCCATTCTCTCGCTTCGTATCTCGCTGCCCTTTCCTTATCCCTCTTCCTCCAGTTCGACTCTTTCTCTCTCTCACTGTACTCCTTTCTCTCACCTCGACTCTCTCCTTCCTGTCTCTTCCAGGCCTGGATCATCCACCGATCATAATATCAAGGGACTCACACGGGCCCGAACTGGATAAAGATCGTTGGTGTACGAAGAGAAACTGGTAGCTCGTACTTAAAGTGATTTTCGACATTCGATGGTGCGCGAAAGGAGATTTGCTGTCGTTTACGTTGAGTCAATTTTGTCATTGTTGTTTCTCGTGTTACGATATCATTGGCGATTAGCAACTGTTACATACTCGTATCGATATAAAATAGCGTCACAAATGGATTTGTTTTATGAATATGATCATGAATTAAATTGATTACATCGTCCGTATTTTGATATTATTTTGAGAGTACGTGTTTAATTATTTAACAACGATATATTACATATGTATGTATAATTATTGTAATTATATAAATTAAGACGAAATTATGCAAATGATCATTATCCAATCCTATCAGACGTAATAAGCGATTAATTAATTAATACACTTTTAATATTTAAGTTTATATATTATATATATATATATATATATAATCTCTTTTTTTAAATTATTTAAAATATTTTAATTAAACAGAAAAAAATACTGCATACATATATATCATATTCGTATGTGAGCTAAGCCTACACACGAATGTTGTTTTCTCTTATATTAAATTGAACGCAATATACAATACTATCGAGTTTAATTCATTTCTTTATTTCATTTCTATAACAACGCATTTGGATCCAACATTTGTGTATGTGACTGTATATAAACATAATGTTACGTAATGACAGAAATAAATTCTTCACCGTTTATACAAATAATATCATATAGTAATTCTATTCTATTATACTTTACATTTGTAACATTTATATTAAACGATTTTTAAAACATTTTTATAAAACAAAATCATCACGCAGTATCGTGTAAATCTAGTCTAAAGCACATTATAAATATTAAAGATTTTTTCTTAAGTGGCAATAGAAAGAAGAATGACTAATGGGACAAACGAAAATTAGAAATTATACGATAAATATCAGATGTAAATTTAGAAATAGGGCCTCCGACATCTGTTATCCATCCCTGGTTTTCTACAACCGCCTTGATATTCCTCTTTCGGTCACTCCTCCCATCCTCCCATCCTCTCACCACGCAACCACGGGGGTGTGAATTACGCGTCCCCCTTTCCTCTCCCTTCGGCATCGCGCGTAAGATTACAGCCTAGGATCGAGGCCCGATCCGTTCGTTCGCCGACCGGACGATCGATCGATCGATCGACCGATCTATCGGACTGGCCGATTTGGTCGGCGATCAAGCATCAACCTGCTCTCGATCGTCCGGGAGGTGCCTTCTGATGAGACGCGAGATGACCGGATACTCCTTTGTGAGAATACATCGTGTGTAAGGGATCTCAATTGGTCGCGAGAGACTCCCGGAGATCTCTGGATGGCATTATTAAGTGCAACAGCCACCGTGTTACGCGTGTAATGACGGCGCGATCGAATTAAATTCTGGGTCGATGCTCAATCGGCGTAATACCGAGAATTCAGAGAATTTCAGAGAGATAGGATAGATCTGGACGGATATCGATCAATGACAGATATAATAGGCAGCTTAAAGTCCTGATCGATAAGAATATTCATATTTAATGAAATACACTTTGTTTTTAATCTTGAAAAATATTGTACACATTTATCTATGTTCAATTTTATATAATAAATATAATAAAATACTAACAAATTAAAAGAAGTTATATATGAAAAAATAACTTTTAAAAATCTTAATTGATTATAAAAGAATAGAAATAAAATAAATTGAACATTCAATTGTGTTTTAAGTTGGAAATATAACGCATTAAAGAAAATAAAAAGAGAATTAAAGTTACATGAACGATAGTGTGAGGAGTTGTGCGACACTCGACTCGTTTTGGCGCTCCTGCCTTTTCTTACTTGCGTTCTTCCGTGGCGGGACGCATCCCTCTATATACGCGGGTATATAAATCCCGAGATCCTTAACCGGTTCGCGAGGAATTCGCGCAATAAGAAACGTCGAAATCCCTCGTCTTCTTCTTTCCCTCCTTTCGCTCGCTAGCGCGATCACGGCTAGAAGAAACGCTCAGAAAAACTCGATAGTTTGTCGATCGAGCATCTAAGAAATGACGAGATCTCCATGTTACATCGATGAAATCGATTGATCTTCAATTTCCGCCGAGAAATTCTATCATTACGCACAGACTGACGCATAGACCACGTATACATTAAACGAAACATTACTTGGAAATTAATAGTAGTAATACAATATGATTAAATTACATTTTTTTTCCATGCTTGGTGAATCAATACAGGGATATTTTAGATTTGATATTAACGTCAACAAAGCTTCTCAATTCTTTTTTTAAAATCGTGCGGTAGTCAAGATTATAAAGATTTTATTGACTCTTTCCTCGTGTTCGTGATTCGCGCTGCTACAGTCTGCTAGCAGTCATTTCGCACCCGATTCTCTCGTTGGTGATATACATCCCTGGCGCTCTGCTTTCTCGCTTCGAAAATTTCCATACTAGATACACAATACGTCCATAAATCACCGCATTTCACGGAGAGATACGATCGGAGAGAACCAACCCTGACTCGAATTTCACCGCGATCGATTTTACACTGTGACTTTTCACACCCTCCTCCAATCTCGATTATCCTTCGAATCGCATTAAAATAATCTTTCGAATCCACGTTTTGATTATTAATTGATTACAAATGAGAATACATTTATGCGTATTAATATTTCGTGCTTGCGCGTTTTGCCGTCTTCTTATGTGTTGTGAGAATGAGATTAGCTTGATAAAATCTCTACTGACATGTTAAACAAAGCATACATTTATATAAAAATTAACAATTCCAATTAAAATTCGATATTTTTCAGATTTTAGGAATAAGAGTTATATACATATTTATGTTAACGAATTGAGTTTTAAAACTGAGTTATCAGTGAATGCTAATTTATCTCTGTTTCTCTCTGTTATTTAATCTAAATTATATGAACTTTTTTTTCATCTCGTACGTACTTTCAAGATGCAAATTACATTAGAGGATCGACAAGTGCTCCTGCTTTTCTCTCTGCCTCTCTTATCTACTATCTTTATCATCCGAGACCAGATACTTACTGTTAAAGGAACCCGGGTGCAAGACACCCGAACGCATATTTTAAGCTCATAACTCGTCTTCCGAATTTTGCCGACGCCGAAAGAACTCTCCTCGTACGCGAAACTCGATTAATATCAGTTGGTGAGCGAAGAGAGATTGGAGTGCGTGGCTGCAATTTACGCGACGACATCTTACAAGAACAAAACGCGATAGGGCATACCTAGCGACCCGTAATATCAATCACCGCGCCGATTCCGCTTGCGTTATCGAGCGTTCTCCACGTACGGCATACGTGCGACATCGCCGGAAGAGGAAACTCTTCATTTTTTTTTTCCAGCAAAAATTGCCCTCCCGAAATCTGTTCGCGCTCTTGCGTGGAAAAACATGCCCGTCCATCCTCCTCCCCCAAACGACTAACCATTCAATATTTTCAAAAACCAATTTCGCGTTAGAATGTTTGCCCTGGTGCACTATTGGTGGAACACTAAAGGGGGAGAGATTGGGGGATCGCACGAATATCGGGGGCACGTGTGCTTAACCACGTAGAACGTATACGCTGCATGGCTATAGATATATATACATATACGCGTCTAGATCGTAGGGAGAGATGAGAGCGGCGCCGTAGAGTACACCAATAAACGATAATCCGAACGGCATGACTATCACCCATTCTCCCTCCCCTCTAACCACCGCATCCCTTCGTCTCCCCATTGCTGCGCATTTAAAATGGACCGCCCATGAGCGTGCGGGGTCGTTGTTTCTCGGGAGGATAGACCTTAACGTCCTGGGACCCTTGCGGGTTGGTTCGTATATGGGATGGTCGGCATTCCTCCTTCGCCGCTGCACCCTCGTACCCTCGAATATTCAATCGCATGCATTATCGTGACGGGGAGGTTCACGGGGATGACCGCGACGGGGGTCAGGATGTAATCCTGCAGCCACTGCAGGTTGCGGGTGTTGTGCGACCGACAGATATACGCATCGACAGGAATACGAGAAGGGCTCGTCTAATACTGTATGTTTGCGCAGCGAGTGAAACGTGAATAAATCTGTAGGGCGGGTAAAATCGAAAGTGCGGTGGTATGCCCTGCGAGAGATATTTGGATTACGTGTAATTGACAGGAGATATGAATGTAATGAGAGGGTTTATTATTGGTTCGTTTAAATACATAAATCACTCGTCAGTAATGAAGATAATTTCTTTTATACAATTATTTGGAATATTGTGTTGCTTTTTAAAAAGAAATCTTTTTAATTATATTTATATTTATCAATTTTTCTTGTATATTCCATCTATATTTTGTGTATTTGTTATACATATATGTATGTATGTATGTATGTATGTATGTCTGTATGCATGGAACCGAGACAAAGAGATATAGAGTAGAGTTTATTATATATATACTGTAATATAAGTGTCCAGTATGTCGTGGCTAGAATATAAAGAAAAAAAAGGCAATGACATCTATAAATAAGAATGGATACGATATGAAGTGGTAAAGAAAATAACGAAAATGATAAAAGAAATACAAGAAAATAAACTATTATGTTATATATAACATATAATAATTTATTTTCTTGTATTAATTTCTTTTATTATTTTCGTTATTTTCTTCATTACTTTATATCGTATCCATTCTTATTTATAGATCTCATCGCCTTTTTTTCTTTATATTCTAGCCACGACATACTGGACACTTATATTACAGTATATATAATAAACTCTACTCTATATCTTTTTGTCTCGGTTCCATTTGCGTCGGTCCCATATGCGTCTAATGGTTGCGCGTGTAACATATGCGTCTATGGTACGTAATGCGAATGGTGGATCATTAGAATCAATAATTGGCAGGTTGTGCAGGTTCTAACATAAGATATCAGCGTAACTTAAGATCGTTATTATCCAAATATTATTCACTGTATTTTGGATATCTCTTGAAAGGGGTAGCATCGACCATAAAGTCCTACGGGGAGTCGTGTAATTCAAAAATTTGAAATATTCGAGTAAAAGCTGTTGTATGTTTCTCGTGGAAGTGAACATTTTAATTTGTCTTAAAATATATCCGGGATGTTCACTTTAATGTTTGTTCACATCTTTTTTTACATTTCATCTTGTATTTTGATCGAATGGGAAAGTTATTTTATGCAAACGTAAAAAAGAGTTATGTTTGCATTATCTGAGCTGAAATAAATAATAATCTGATTTAATTAAATATTAAAGTTTTTGCATGTAATATGTGTCGAAAATATACTACGTTCTATTTTCATTAAATAAAAACTTTATTTCGTATATCTTTGTTTGCAGAAATAAATCTCATTAAATAAAAACTTTGTTTTGCATCCCTTTGTTTGCAGAAATAAAACTGCGCTAATGAAAATCGCTTTCGGTATTCTCACGTATTGTGATTTATATTTTTTATTTCAATGAACATTATTGATTTTTAACTTTGTTCGATGTTACATCCTTTCGTACATTTTCTCAGTTTTAAAGTTTTCAAGTATGAGATACGCAAATTCGATTTTTTAAATTATTTACATGGATATATAGTAACATGGGAATTTATAGGTATATATGTATACAAATCTCATTATTTAAAAACACTAAATAATGAAAATTTCATGGCATTATAAATGATAAATTTTACATCATTTTTATGACATTTAAAAACACACATGATCAAGTTGTTGTAATATATTTACGAACTGATTGACAAAAGAGAAATTGACAAATATTTTCTTTCTTGTCGAGGAGGAAAGTCTTTCTGTCTCGCATATAAAACATTTCACGCAGAAACTCACCTTCTCCATAAGATATAAGAACGATGGAGAAGTGGTTTATCGATATTCTGCCATGCTCGGGAATAATATTCACGTTTGAAATACGCAAGCATCTCGGTGGCAGCGCGTGACGTCGAATTAGAAACGCTTGAAAGTATCGATATTGTCCGATATTTTCTTCAAAAATGTCGATACTTTGGATCGCTTCTTGACAACACAGCAACTACCGTAAATTATTCCGATGCTCTCGATGCAACGATGTCTTATGATGCAAACTTTATCGGTTTTTGATACTCGAGCATGAGAATGTGTGTATAGTTGAAAACATTTAAAAGGCAAGTTACTAATATTTTTTCAGTGTCAGTTTAAAAAAAGATGTATATTTTTTTCAGTGAATATTAAAAAATAGCTCGAATTAAGAGGATATGAGAGTAAACAAAAATTCTACGAAGGATTAATTTTATGGAAAATAATGCGCGTGTCGGTACTTTCGAGCATCCTCGCACAAGATGTGAATAATCAAGGCAGATCAGAATCGCGACGGCACTTGCTACGACGTTGATAACGTCTAACACACTTCCTCGTTGCAATTAGCGAGCATAATTTTGTGGCGCGCTATACTATATATATATCTGTTCGACGAGACATTACTAAAAGCAGCCATTCAGCGAACGTGCGATGCACTTTCCCCATTCTCGCATATAGACTAAACTATGAAATGTGCCCTGGAAACTCCGTCGAGTAGCCGTTGTGGAGAATTACGTCACAGCTATCACATTACGGTCATTCTAATTTTTCAATAATAACGGTAACGATAAAACGCGCGCGTTGGAAAAGTATTGAAGCCTCTCGCCGAGATAATTTATTAACATTAAAGGTGGATGTGCAAGATGGTAAACCTCCTTCTGTTCTTAATGGTGGAGAAATACACTTTCTTAAGTCTATTTCTCTACTTTTCGAAATGAAGAAGAAAGTCAAACTCCAATTAAAGAGGTTTCAACCACCACTTTAACTCGGCAAGCATTCAGAAATTAGTATAAAGTTTATTTGAATTCCTTCACAAGATTTTCGAAAATCCCGTTATATATTCTTACTTATTATACGTTCGAAGGATACATTCTTAATTCGTTAGTCGAGAGAGAAAGGTTTTATGACGAATTTCGCGCTAGTTTTGCCGATGGGTTTTCCTCGGGCGAAGCTGCAAGGAAGTTTCACGATCCGGATAAAAATACGCCGGCGGCGTTTTTGCACGTATATTTTACGGGGACGCGGTGATCGAAACAGATCGCTCTTGACCCGGGACCACTCTCTCTTTCTCTCTCCTTCAAAGTTCCGAGCCCCGTGCCGTTTGAAAGTCTAATTTCACGCGAGTCTCTTCCGCGTGCGCAAACGTGTCTTTTCCGCGCGTCCGTGAACGAGATGGACGTGAACCGACGCGACGGTCCTTAAACGATTTACTTCTTTCACTTGCTAATGATATTGCCAGATCCGCCGCGCTCGGGAAAAGTCCCAGCTGCGATCGCATTATTCGGGAGAACTTACGGAAAGTCCGGCGTACGAGTTTTTAATTCGCTCAAGTATTTGAAATTAAATATATTGAGATGCTAGGCATAAGAATAGCTCATCGATATTATATAGATTTTTTTTTTTTTTTTTTTTTAAGTATTATGATTAAAATGCAATCAAATATTTATTTTTGAGAAAATTATCTTTTTATTTCAAGAAAAAGTATTTTTGAAACAATTTAAAAACTTTTTTATGAGCACAATGAAATAGTCGTGCATGCAAACGATTATGTGTAGGCAGTGATAGTCACGTATGATAACTATTAAAATTCAAGAATATGTGCACGGGTAATCTGTCCGGGGTTTATATGGCGATACGACCAGGTCGCGATTCATTCGCGTAACTCGAAGTGGCGTAAATCCTGAACCTAGAACGATGGTTGATCTCGCGCGAGGCGGTGCGGTCATGTCCAGACCGATGGAGGAATGCGAGGTGGCCATCTTGAACGGTGGGGATAACCCCCCCCCCCCCTCTTCTAAGAGGCCCCGAGGAGCCTCCGCACACACATCCATAGGGCTTCCCAGCTCTCCTCGCATACTGCGGTTACCTGTCGGTTCGGTCGTTCTCATCCATCTGCGCACAGTCTGGCACAGCACATACACGCGTACACGCACACCTGCATTGATTGGCTTTACACAAGCGGGCGCCGATGTCACAATAATTATTTAAAGCATAAATCTCAAACTTTGCGGGGGCGAAATCGCGATTTGCAAGTACATTTGCGCGTATGCTTTGCGTTACAACGGAGATGTTTCGTTGAGGCTGTAATTTAAGATTAATTAGAAAAAAACATGTTTAATTAAAAAAAGCATGTTTTTTTTTTTTTTTTTTTTTTTTTGGGGATCGAACATGAAAATGATGAAATTAATCTAATTTACTCTTAATTGAGGAAATGCAGACCAGATTAGATTGATGTTATTGATTCTTTGGAATAGGTATATGAGAAGACATTCTATTTGCAATATTGATTGACATATTTTAATTAAAGTAGCCGACACAGACACTTTATCTATATCTATTACATATATATATATATTGAATGTTAGTTATTTTCAGAAACTATATCAATCAGCATTCCTCGTGAGTAATACACACATATGGTACATATTGGTGTATAATATTTACGATCTATGAATATAATATTTACGTTCGAGAAATAATCTAACGCAACTATTTTTAACAAAATTAATTTTAACATAAAACTGTTTCTAACAGCAATAATATTACGGAGAGATAAGTACTTGTAAATAATTCAGTGCTCTATTAGTGCTGCATAATATCGGATAAATGCATAGATTTATACTATAGGTCTTTTGAGATTATTCCGATAATTATTTCAATTCAATTATTAATTTCGGTGATTTTGTACTGACCATTTTAATTATAACATTCTATTGAAATTTGTGGTATGGTTTACAATATCAATCTGGTATAATTTAGTGCAATATAGCATATTAGGTAATATATAATAGCTATTAAAAGTTATTATTACGCATATCGATGAGCGTATGACACAGCGCCGCAATTGGACGAGGAAGTCGTTAAACGTATATGTGAGTAAAAGTAAATGAGTATATAATGATATTGCACGCTTCTTCGATTTGTGCGAATTTGTGATAACGGCCGGACGGAATCAGATTTCATAGGGAATTTTACTCCCGTCACTTCGCGGTTCGAACTTTTTATCAGACGCGACGAGAAAGTTTCCGAAAGCCGCGGCTCCAACCGGTGGTCGTCGAGAATGCGGCCACCCTCTCTCCCTCGAATATTCGCCCGCGCCAATCAGGCCGCGTAAAAGTTACGCGGAAAATTTTACGCCGGGATTTCGCGGAAATTTCACAGCGCCGATAGCCGATCATAACGCATCGCGATATAAAAACGAACAGGCTGCTGCGAATGGTCCAGAAATGGTTCCCAAACGTGCGATATGTGTATTGACTGATATAATTTTATTAAATTAATTTATTATTAAATTTTCTTATGATTTATCATTAGTTTATTAATTAATTATTATCATACTTTTTATTATTATAATTAATTATAAAAGTTTCCTTTTACGTGATAAATGAAAGAGAGAAGAAATAATATACTAACAAATTTAAGCGGCAAGCATATTTCGTTTTCTAATGGACGGTAAATTGCTCGTTTGTAGGTATCTCAGTTCAGTTGACAGGTGCGATGTGAAGACAGATAATAATACGTTATACAGTTATGACACATACATAGGAAAGCTACTGTCATTCGTAAAGAATCTAGCGTTCTCCGCGTCCATCTAACGGCGATGTTATTTTTCCCGCGCCCCATGTAAGTCATCGGAACTGAACCTCCCGTTGCGGCGAGTCGGCGCTAATTAAGAGTTGTACCTAAATGAGCTTACATGCCTACATTGGCGTAGCTGCAATTTTTCATACGAGATCTCCGCTTATGCATAGCCAATATATTTCTTTAACGTTACATATTAAAAAAAAAAAAAAAATTATATATTTATCATCATTTACTCTGGAAAGAGTGTACTGTAAACTTTAAGATAATTACTTATAAAGTTTATATTATTTTATATTGATCTAGACAGTAAATATGTATGAGTTCAGTACTATACATTTACTTAAGCAATATAGTTTAATTAAATAGTACAAATTTATAAAATTGTCTTCACTAAAACTATGTCAGTTTGAAAGATAAATTGGCCCATTTTTCATAAATGGAACCTCTTTCCTTTCCCGTTTTAAAAATTCAGAAAGATGTAGGTGTACTTTTGCTTACATCTTTTCGTGACATAAGCAATAGAGTATGTCAACGTGTCTCACAGCTACGTGCTGAAGATCACTACGATGCTGGATCTCGCTTTACCATCCTCATCTCCCAAATTCTCACCTCGCCTCTTCACGACGATCATATTTGATTGTGTTTCCTAGTGAGAAGACGGCGTCTCAGTGAAATAAATTGTCGTGCGAGAAAAGTGAAGAATAGATTTAATCAAGTCTTGCTCGTATAGCTAGAAGACCACTGTCGAAAATGGTGGATAAACTTTTATGATCAAAAAGGAAACAAGAATGAATCAATTTTTTATTATTTTGTTAAAGAAATTAATATTTAATATAAATATTTAAATGTTTTAGCGTATGTGTGTAATTAGCGTTGAATGAGATAAATAAATTTTATATTATTAAAAGTTTTATTATTACAAAGAAAAATGTTTAAATATTAGTTAATTTAACGCGTTCACAGTGTATTTTTTCTATTTGTGAAAAATTGATTCAGAGAAGAATTAAATAACATCACATTATATATTTAAAGCGGTCTATTAGAGAGAAATTTTTAACTTATTTCTCGAATTTTCTATGCAGGAAGTCTTATTAAAAAATCGAAATTTCCGCATCAGGCTGATCTTTTTTTTATAAGTTCCAGTCGCGTTTCCGCACGATCAAAGCTTATGGTCGCGATCGCATTCGCCGCTAAGCATACTTTGGTCCTAAATCAAGATATGTCTCGCGTGGCGTGCTCGGCCCATACAAAGGCATCTGGGGATCATCGTGCCTCGACCCGATGCGTTTCACGCATTCTCGCGTGCGCCCTTCGGCGCGATACGATGGCTGCTGCCGCCGCCGCCGCCGCCGCTGCATTGTATGTTTCTCCTCTCTTTTGTACGCCGTGAACGGGAGGCGCTAATGGCGAACGTCTCGCTTTCTTGCCGGTTGGCCGGTTTCTCTGCTTGCCGCTCTTTCTTTCTCTCTTTGCTTCCTTTTTCCTTTCTTTATCTCATCCGCTTCCTCGCAGGGTATTCCTCTCGAAGGACTCTGGTCATTATCTCGGGGAAAATTTCCTTTTCTCACCCGCGACCGTGGAGAGAAATTCCATCGTGCGCGTCGATTCCTAGCAAACGGGGGTGGCAAGTGTGGACGGGGAGATGTTGGTTGGAAATCGGGAAAGGGTGCGAGGGGGAATAAAAGTGCGCAACGTGGTTGGAAGAGAAATTGCTTCGTTTCCGAATCCACTGTATGTGTTCTAGCTTGATTGACCTCCTGATCGCCTCCCCCGCCTTTCTTGCTGCTAGATAGGCATACCGTTTCTCCATTTCTGACATTTTGCCTCTCGCCAGGATGGGAATAAAAAAAAATACGAACCTATTTTCGGGAACCCCTCGTCTGCTTCCCGATTAGGTGTTTGCACGAGTTGCGGGATAAAACCGGAAATACCGTCGAAGTGGAAAAGGGTGTCTTGACTATCAAGGGTCAAAGCGGGAAGAAAGCGCATGGATAGATAATGATATTTTCGTTGGATTTTTGATTGTCAGACTTTATTGCAATTTTTTGATTTTTTGAATTCGATTGAAAATGCGTTAGGACGTGTCTACGCTTGTGCAATGTAAATAATTTTTTTATTTTGCTTCTAGAAAATTTGATTAGAGAGATTAGAATAGTTTCTAAAATACGTATAAAATATTGAAGCATTCTACAATGGACTT
The DNA here is from genome assembly GCF_030449975.1 of Polyergus mexicanus. NCBI lineage: Eukaryota > Metazoa > Arthropoda > Insecta > Hymenoptera > Formicidae > Polyergus > Polyergus mexicanus. Next base: position 5,963,532 of record NW_027223335.1, read on the forward strand.
GAGATTTACTTAAGCATAAGCTTAATGAAAATCCTAAATACGAAATCTTTGAGAATTAATGGATTTTGGCTTACGAAACTTCGCTTTTAAAACTAATTTTGCATTTGTTTTCAATAGGAGTTTAATTTGCATGTTAATTATTTAAATATTCTAACGTTGGAAATTGAAGTATATAATATCATAATGTTGTATATATGTATTATTTTTAAAATATAATATTTACCAAACATTTTTGATAAGAAAGAAAGATTACTAAATTTTTTCATATACTATTAACTATTAATTTTAATGTGATATGAATGTAAAATATTACATTCTAATTTATTTATAAATATATTAAAATATTCTACGAAATACGTGTTATTATTGATAAACATACAATTATTGAAAAGATCATAAAGAAAAATTAAATCGAGGATTTCAATTTAAAACATAATTTTATTATTATTTCAGATAGAGTTTATTATATTTAAAAATAATGCATTGCTTTTATTATTATAATATATATCTTAGTTAAAATGTTAAAATCCGTATGTTTTAATGTACTAGGATTATATTTGCGTGAAACTCACTACTCTACTCGTTACCCGCGGTTGGACTGTTATTATTTTTCCGTACCATTGGAGTGCTCGCCATTAAACGGTGGCTTTGAGCTATGACACGTATAACATCCGCGAAACAAACGGCCGCACTTTGCCATTAATTATGTCTATTCGCGCAAATTCTTTCAGTATCGGCTTTGATGCGATTGGGATAAATAACGTTTGCGCAAGCCTCAAATCGATTCGCAGCCGAGTTGTTCTAGTTTAATTTGCTTCTCTATCGCATGGCAAGCCAACATTATGCTACACTTTATTTCAAAGCACTATTTTGAAGGCAAATACTTTCCTCAAACGAAGAACGAATAGCGCGAGTCGCGTCGCTCTCTCGGATTTCTTTTTGTTTCTATTTGTCCGTAGATTTATTCGCTAAATACAATGTATGTGTACCTTTGAACGCGTAGTACGTTTAAATTATTATGCTATATATAAAATGAAAAGTGTTTAAAATGCTCATCTAAAAAAAAGAATAAAATACATTTTGATAACAAATAATATATAGATCATTTTTATTTTTACATTAGTAAAAAGTGTTTGACACTTTCTGTGATGTGTTTTGTTCAATATATAAATTAAAAATTAAATTCTTTTTTTTTAATCATATTTTTTTTCTTTTTAAAAACTCAATTTCTTGAATAATATTTTAGGAATAAGTATATTATCTCTTCTAAAAAGAAGTAAATATATTTCTTCTAAAGTATTGGAATCAAATTTGCTAGGAATCTAAAATTTAGTATTAATATTGCAATATATTTTGCAGTTACGTGATACTTATCGCGAGTCGAATATCCAATAACAGCTCATCCAATTTATTAAAATTCTCCCCATTAATCTTTTAAAATTCTCGCGATATCGCACCAGGATGATGCCCGCTCATGATCGACTACGTTCGACAATTCGAGCGTGATTCGCATCCGGCCATTAATTAAGTTGGTCGCGAATAATTAGGTCGCGGCGAATAAATTTGGTTTATCTCTAATTATCCTGGCGAGAGCTCCACCATTCAAAGGACCCGAGGCAGGCACGACGCGTATTATTAGGCAGCACCACTCGGTGTCTATAAACGTGGTAACGATCGTCGGATTTAATTGCCACTAAAGCCGGTCGAAAGGAAATTAACACCCAAACGGGGGGCCCATTTTCGTTACCGGCCCGAAAGTACTTTGCGTCTTTAAGCTCTAAACTCTAAAGCATCGTGCTTCGACGGGGTATGTGTGTATGCGTATAAACTCTTTTTTATATTCACGCGCTTCCTAATTAAAGGCGATGACTTTTTATCGCGTTAGCAGGAAGAGATCGAATAGAGACTAATAAATATTGGATGTTTTAAGGATTACGAGAATCTTATTATCGAAAATTTCGACGAAGGTTTGACTAAAATTTGAAATTTTCTAGATTACGAGAAGAGTGAGATATAATCAACATATTAGAATACTGATAATGTTAAAAGAATTTCTTGAATTTAGAAAAGAGAAACTTTAAAGATTGCCTAATTATCTCAGAAATATGCTTTTTTAATATATGAAAGAGATAAAGAATTAAAATTTTTTTCACACACAAAATTATTAATAAGTAAAAATTTTTTAAATTGAAAAGACTAAATAAAAAGAAAATAAAGAGATCTTCAAAGAATAGATATATAAGTTTAAAAAAAAAATTAAAAGATAATTATATTAAATTTTGCACGAAAGAAGCAAGTTTTAAAGCAAGCATTGTTTACTAAATTAAAATATTAAATAAATACTGCATTTTATTGATTTTTGATTCTGCTTCTTTTTTTCGGAATTGATTCCTTTGTGCATGATTTCACTTTCAAATTTTGTACAACGTAAATACTGTTTAAAGCTCGACCTTTTCAAAATCAGGTCTTCGATTTCAAGAGTAAAACTTTATGAATTTAGAATGATGAGTGCGATCTCAGGCCGCTTCATAGATCTCGATGACGAAAGAGGAGAGATGGGAAGGTAGATCTACCGGTTTGATTAACCGGCAAAAAGAATAAAGAAACAGAAAAGGAGGGAGATGGGAGAAAGAGAGAACAAGTGAGAGAATAAAGGAAGAAGAATGAACCAGCTTACGAGAGAGGCGAAGAAGCGAGATGAAGAAGACTAAGAGTAGCGATATAAAGAGAGAGAGAGGAGGCGACAAGAAGCTGCGTTACTCTAAGAGAAAGAAAAAGAGGAAGAGAAGAAGATGCTGGAGAATAAGAAGATAGAGCAGAAAGAATACCAGCAGGAGAAGTTTCGTGTCGAAGAAGGAGTTCTGTTCCGCGAGCAGAACTAGGAGAGCAGTCGAGAGCATTAACTACGATAATGAATGTTTTAGTACACGAAAAGTCTCTCTCTCTCTCTCGTTCACTTTTCCCTCTCTTCATTTCGCCGACTCTTCTCTCTACGAAGGGTCCCCGCCAGTGTGAGATACTCGGTCGAGCTTTCCCTTTGGGTCATTAGTCCAGTCGCGTGCCGCTTTTCTGGGGCACTAGTTCGTAAGAGACCACTTGGAAGAATGGAGGTAAGATGAAAGATCTTTCGCGGTTGATGCTTGCGAATCGCCTTGAAGCAACACGCTGACGTGCTTCCTTCCGGACTGTTGCCCTTGGGTCGTGACGCGATGCGCCTCCGGAATGCGTTACGACACGATGTCAACTTTCTTTTTGATCTATTAGTCGACGAGGATGACAACGACAGTGACAATCCGGAAAAACTTATCGAAGATTGCGATAAGTGTCACGTAATTGGTTCAAGTTCTTTTTTTTTCTGTTCGTTGTTATTGAAGAAATTGCAGTTAGATTTTTGTGATTCTTTAATGCAGTATATATTAGATAACGAGATGTTACAGTCTCTATAGATTATTCTTCGGAAATTCTTTAATATTGTTTGTTCGGAGTTACGCGCAGTTGTACGGCACTTGGAATTAGTTGTAATTTTATAAAATTGACAAAACTTGATTTATAGTTTGCAACATGTAGTTCCGATAATATCAGATTTTCTATAAAAAATATTTGATACAACTGGGTATATATATATATATATATATATTGTATTATATTATCTTTTCACAATTTTTTAAAATCACAAGATAGATGTGAATTTTTTGTTTATATGTTTCTATATTTTTGTTAAAGAATTCAATTCCTTCTTGAATTGTATATAATCTTAAAAAAAAAAATTAATAAATTTAACTTTGTATTTACTCAAATATTCTTTATATTTGCGTTGTTAAAATAATTGAAGAAGATTGCACGAATAATAATGTTAGCTACCTCATTTTCATTAGAATTATTTGAAAATATGATATCTCCTTTAGTTGATCAATCTCGAAGAATTAAAAAATGTTTTATGTTTGATTTCTTGACTTTGATTCTTGAAAGCGAGAGAAAATTGATCTCTCACGGAGATTCACGGTTCGGGCTCTATCTAGTTGATATATTTTTTAATATTCTCGCTTACGAAACTCCAATTATCGCGTTAAGTTCTCAATTGAAATTATTCCAATTTTATTAAAATTATTACAATTATTCTAATTTTTGTTAATTTAACATATACCGATGTACTTAAATTTATGGACATTAGTTAATTATTTAGCGAAATAATATACCGTGTACGGTAAACACACACTGCGAGAGCGACATGAACTCTGCGTGGAGAGACCACAGCCTCTTAATGTTCATCGATCTCTCGATGCGTTGCTATCCCTGTTTGTTTATCGTCCATGCCAACGAGAGCGTGAGGTTATTAATTATCATTCGACGCGCGTCAATGAGGGTGGAAGAGCCGTGCATCCAATTAGTCGAAGGACCACTCGCGCACGCTCGTCCTTATATTCCGCAAATCGATGCGATTTTCGACGTATATCGGTCACCAAATAATTCCGCTGTTTCGTTCGTAACGGCATCCCACCATGTTCGTTGTGAAGAGTGAAAAATAAAAATAATCCATTAACAATGTAATTTACTAGAGTGAACTTTTTACTCATTCATTATTCTTTGAAAATTCTCGATGTTTGAAAATGTGACATAGGATAGGAGAGAAATAAAACAGATTTTTATTTTAGAATTAATATTCGATAGTTTTTACCGAAATTTATTGAAAAGCAAATATAGCACTTAACGAAAGTTTATTAAGTCTACTAAAAGTTTTAAATAGTGCAGCGTTTACAAATATAATTTCTATAATCGATATTATCGAATATTTAAATACTGGGAGAAATAAACATTGCTTTTTATTGTGAAAAAGTTGCGATGTTTAATGGGCCTAGATCTTTTTCTACTCTAGACTAGAAGAACGAGACGAAGAATTAGCATGATGTTTTAAGCGGAACTGTTTCTCGTCAGCGATATCGAACGAGCACTCGAGGACTTCTTCAGTAAGTCCTTCGAAGTTGAAGTGCTCCGCGAGTCCTTTTACATTTACCGAAGACATTCGAATCTCGAAATGAACTTAACCAGAGGCCTTCTGTGCCCTTCTTCCGGCGTGACCATCATGCTTCGATTGAGAGGCATTTAATAGACAAAAGGGCCCTGCTGTTTTTCCGGCGTCCTCTCGAATTGATTCGTCGACGGTGTCGCACGAGAAGAAAAGTACGACGCCGGGGAAAAGCTGGGGTGGGGTGTGGCATGTGCGAGGGCAAGGTAAAGGTGGAAGGGCTTAAATCAATAAATCGCAAAAGCCCACATTCCCCCCTCGCTCCCACCGCCGCCTCGGCGTTATAACTCTGTGCGCGCGATCGCGGGAGACAAAGGGACTCGACGACAAGGTACAAAGACGACGGCGCTCTTGAAAGGCGGAAGGGCTCGAAGCCGCAGAGGAGATTGATGTTATTCGATTCTCGGATTCGAGATAAGAACGAAACGATACATCCGTTAGAGGCATCTATAGACCGGAATCGCGGCTTCGACTTACGTTCCAAACGTACGTGATATCTTGCGAAAGATTGATGTGTATTCAGGATATTTTGATCTGTGATTCTAGGTCTATTATATATATATATATGAAAAAAGGAACAATAAAAAATTTCAATTTCCTTTCTTCAAAGTTCGATAAGACGGGATGGGTATCTTGTATGATATTTTTTGCATCAAGAAAGAAGAATGAAAATTTGCTTTAATTTAAAGAATTTAATTATTTTATTATTATAAAAAATGCATTATTAGAGATATCATCAATCAGTAATAATGCAAACGGTAACAGATAAAAATAAGAAATACAACTAAAACTTTAACTGTAACGTCTACTAATAATATAATATAATTTTATTGAAGAATTAAGATTTGAAATTGCTTTCTTTTTTATATATATAACTTGGACTATTTTTATCTTATATATAAATTTTATCATTTGTATAAACCCAACATGTTTCATAGCGCTAAGAGTATTGTCGAAAATTCGAACGGTTCGAATAATCCGAGATTAAACGCGAACGTTAGCGATCGGTCGGAATCTGAATCTCTAAAGCACGCGACTCGTTTATCTTCGCGAGCTCGAACGGAACGTGAGACGTTCGACGTGTTTTCTTTGTCATTTGACACGCAATCCACGCCGGATATATTTCACATGCAGAAGCGGCCCTTCGTAATTAGAAAGCCATTCAGAACTACGCGCATCCACTCTACGCTGATGGATACTAACCATATCTCACGGGCGATGATGACGGGCACACCACCTTTCATGCACGCCGAGCGCATCTATGCGCAACGCGGGGCGGCTGTGAAAGTGATGCTGCTTGTGCTCGTTAAAGCTGATTCCCCGAGTCTAGGCAATGAAAAGGGGGCGAGATAGTTGCGCCATGTTGGTGTGATCTTAAATCTACCGGCGTAAATTTAATAGGGTTCTCTTACCAGTTTCCCCAGGATTTTTATTACTCTTCCTTATGGCAAGCGGCCATCGACGTTAATCTAGCATGTCGCTTTGAGTGCAAAAATATACAAGATGTGTCAGATCTAATATTTTAGTCTTTGAGCAATTTAAAGTCTGTACTATTTTAGCGAGCAAAAAAATCGCTGAAAATATTTTGTTTATACGAAATTGGTATATATATTAATAGGAACACCAGTATTGGTAGTATTATAGTATAAATAGGATTTAGCAGTTTGGATTATTTTTAAAAAATTTTTTCCCATAATTTTTGTTTATCTTGATATTCAGATATTTGTATAAATATGTTTACTATTGATATGATTATAAATATATGTTAATATACATATAAAATATATTTCTACAATTTTAAATGATATTTCGAAAATAAAAAAGGAAACATTATATACGATTGTCGTCGTACGGCATTTCGATATCAATTTATGCGGAAGCATAGCCGTTTTCAATAATGGCGATTATTTGTCGATGATGATGCTGTAATTTAACGCGCGATATTGCGGCGATTTATCGCGATTAAACTGGCTTGAGTAATTTTTCAGCGGCCGTCTCGTTGCGCCGACTTTCTCAGAGATCAAGATAATTCTCGTAGCGAAGGTCAGCCGTGTTAATAGAAATAAGACGGGATTAATAAACGCTTTAATGAAACATTCCGCCGGATAGCGAATTAATTGGGAACGGCAGTTCTCCGGGGCGTGAAAGTGACTCACGTAGCGCGTGCTCGTAAAGCGTTTCGACTCCTTAGCCCCTCGCTAATTTTCTTCGATCAACGCTTATTAAGTCGCTCCCACGTTCCTATCTCCCCCTTTTTACTCCCCGTTTATTTCACACAAACCGATATTATATTTACATAAAATACGAAAACATAATGTTTACACGAACATAATTAAGTCGCTTGCCAATTGGGGAGTTACTTTCTTTTTAATGCGATGAAATTATTGATAAATTAAAAAATCCAACTAATATATTGTATAACTTTATATATATATTTTAAGATATAATTTTCATTATACATATAATCAATATAATAATGCGATGTAGTTTATGTGATAAAGATCTAAGATGAACATTCAAGCATTCGCTATTTTCGTTTCGCCGATTATTACCGATTTCTGACCAAAAATCCAACTAGGTGGACGTTCGTATTGGGTATTAACTGGCCGGGCGGAAATCAAACCGAGCGCAGATCAGGAACCGGAAGAGCAACCGGGTTCTCGACGTGACCAATGGAGCGAAAACTGTCTCGCGCGGGAGAATCGCGCCGGATAACGGACGGGACGGGGGTCGTCAAGGGCGAGAAAAAAGTTTTCGGGACGATTGGCGCCCCGAAGTTTCGTCCGTCGCGGAAATCGAATTTTCGAGCTGAACGCCGCGCGCCAGGCGAGAAACTTGAAAATGGACTTTGTAATTTGCCACTCGGTTTGACTTCATCGCCGCTGGGCGCGGGACTCGTCGAGCTCTCGATGATCTTGTTTGCCGATTTACCATCGTCCGAACTTTCAACAATATTATCCCGCCACTTCCGCGCGCGTCACTGGAACTCTGATTAACTCAATACCTCTCCCAAGTACTCTTTCTATAACTGTAAATAGTCGAGAAGAAATGCTTTCCGTCGTGCCTACTATATAAAGTCATATTTTTTGATATTTGCTTTTAGCTACTGAAAATATCTCTTTGTTGCAATGCAAATATAGTCCTTTTGTATTTTTTATTCGTGTAATAACAAAATATTTGTGACACAATAATGTAACGCATATATCAGTAATGTCCAATGCTATTAACAATGCCATATTACAAGAATTCCATTAATTTTTTATTCGGTGTTTCTACGTTATGGACGTTCTGCAATATTAAACTCCCGAGCGTTTGACATGACTATATTGACCAGATATTGCGTTCGAATGCATTGTGACAAATATATATATATATATATATATATATATATGTCGAGGAAAGTATTCAATATCGCACGATGATTCGGCGCGACTTAATCGCTCAGCAACACGGATTCACTGATGCGCGTTAGTGAATGCATCCCCGATGCAACAACGTGCAGCGCCCCGCGCTTCTGTCGGATGAATGTGTCGACGAGTGTTTCAGGTGCATCTGCGCGCTCTGAAAGTGAATGTGTATGTGTATATACGTATCGGCGTGTGTATTCCGGAAGATAAATTATCTTCTCGTTCGAGCGACTTTGCAACGTTTCGCTGCATTCGCAAACGAGCTCGCTCCCGATGCCTGTCACAGAGCAACGCGTGCCGGTCATGTCGGAAACTGAACAGATTCTGAACCGCGGCGATCACCCTATAGATATCTTCGAGGTACCTACCTACGTTCGTTATATAATACTTGCTTTTATCCACCCACCTACCTACCGATTTATGCCGTATGTATGCTGCTCGCGTTGGCGAGAAGTGTGGAGTGCATTTGACGTGTAAGAGAGTATCATCCGCTTTGCGATTAAATCTGTAGCTATATATAAATTAAATTTACGTAATAAAATTTAATTTTCTATATATGCATTTCTCTCTTATCTGCATACATACTAATGTTATTCGCTATGTTTAACTCTTGCTGTATTTAGTTTAGATTTTAATGAGAGGATTGAATTTTAATTTGTATATAATATAATTTGCAAGGGGTATTGATTAATTTTCAGTATTAATATAGGAATTGAGATAATAATATCGAGTATATCTACATGCAAGTTTTACTGTTGAGATATATAGTACTTCCATGCTTTAATTTAAACGAATAATATATATATACACATAAAGAGGAATAATATATTATTACGTTACACAAACGATACGCTCACAAACAAACCACAAATACACAATATAATAATTAACGGCTTATTTTTCGATTAGTGGTTTAAAAAGGCAAATCTCTTTCATTAGAAGAAAATGCAGAATTAATTACAATATATATATATATATATATATATTTGTTGAAGAATTAACGTGACGATCACGATAGTTTTTGTTCTCTCTAAAAATACAACAAACGCAAAGTGCGCACCGTCTAATTGATCGTCGATTTGGACGATGCGCGTCATTATAGCGTTCCATAGAATGGCATTCGAGCTCGCTTAGGTGCGACGTAATATGTCGTGCTTGTTGATCGAACGACACCATCAAATTGTGCGCAATGTTGCGTGCACCAGCAACATTCGCACGCGCCGCCGTCAAAGGGACACGCAATCGATCCCATCCCCACCGACCGTCCTCGATGCGCGATTAGTGCATTAAATATAAATACCACCGTTGATGCGCAATATCGTCGTACGGATAAAATAAAACGCGCATACTCTTTTGCTCTCATTCATCCAAGTAAAGATGTGCATAAAGATATTAAAATATTCGCTCGTGTTCGAAATTAAAAACATATATGTTCCTATAAATAAGAAGAGCCAATTTTTCAACATATTTTACTATAAAGAAAACTTGCGAAATTAGCAAACGATATCTGATCGTTGTCAACAACTGTTCTTCGTGGATAATTTGAGCAATCATCAATTCCACGATCGAGATCAGTCAATATCTCGGAGCACGAGTTTATCCCGCTTGTTGACAAAGATATTCGACATGGTTGCTATCGTGATACGATGGCATGGCAAAATCTAACATAATCATTATTGACATTTCCTATATATCTCACAGTCTTGTTTAAAAATCAATTTAATAAAAATCAATCGATGTAAATCTATATGTTTATTATTCTATAATTCCTTGAAATTAAATTTAAAATATCTGTTCAAAAGTTAATTTATATATAATCGCAAATTAATATTTTTAATTTCAATTCTATTTTTTTACTTGTTATAAAAATTATATAATATATGTTCCATGCCTCCATGCTACAATCATAAACATTTAAGAGACAAAAAATACCGATACGCTTATTTGATATATGTAAGAAGTGGTTTTATCATCTTGTCAATATTTATGGAATCGGTTACAAGTGTACTCAACCTAAATACGAAATCGTAAACTCCATTTCCAACAGCAACTATAACTTAACTGCGGGCCGAGTAAACAGGATGATACTCCCGAGTGCCATTATAAGCGATCCGACACGATTCCTTCTTGGCGATAATTCGGTCAGAGATAATTCCAGTGTCATTATTTGCTTGCCACCCTGTACAGTAGGATCGGTACTAGCAGCCAATAGTTGCGTCGGGGTATGCACTTAGGGTACAATACACGCAGATACATTGTGCCACTCGCCTAAACGCTAATACTGACGTGGGGATGCAAGACAGCAGCAGAGCGGGTGTACAATCGACACGACTACAACCGAGGGGAACAGGAAGAGAGAGAGAGAGAGAGAGAGAGGATAGGCAGCGAAACAGGGAGGGGAAACATGTTGGAGCTGATACAGCTCTCGGCTGCTTGCAGAGGATCGCAATACCGCGACATTGTTCCCGTTTGCGGTGGCTCCGCCGAACGTGTCGTGGATACGAGCTGCATTGGAAAAGAGGGTGGAGGGGGAGGAACGAGAATGTGTGGTGGAAAGGGAAATGACGGTGAAAGGGGAACTAATCTCGCTGCCCCGAGTTTTCCGGAGCAAGTAACAAGGTGTACGTAACAAGTGCGCGTCCGCCGTTTGTCGGGGGTGGTTTGTTTGATTTCGAGATTCTCGTGTGTCGCGTTTCTTCGAGAGGGTGAGGGTAGCAAGGAAATGATACGCGCGTATGTGCGGGCATGCACGCGTCGGTGTGTATCGATGGATAGATAGATTGTCTGCGTTGTTGAAAAGCTGCGTTTTCTTTGGTATTGGAAATCGATAGGATATGCGAAATCATATGTGTGATGAAATATATGGTATATATGTGTGTATATAAAATTTCAAGAACGCGAGAAATATCAAGGTTTTCATATATGTTTAATTTTGAGTATTTAAAAAATAAATTTAAAATTGCGAGCAATTAATTAGATGTGTGTATAATATTAAAAAAATTATAATTCAAGAAAGAGATACAATTTTGGGAGAGAAATTTAATCTTTTTTTTTATTGCTTGAAAATTAGTAGACGTAATTTTAAAAATAATTAAACGAATAGTTAAGAAATTGATTTTAATATATTTAATATCTTTGAAAATATACATGTCAATTATATTTATTACTTTATGAAAAGAATAAAATCTTTTATCTCGACGTGAAATTTACCTATAGATTAATCGATTTCATCGGCTCAATATTTTTTAGATTCGTCAGATATCCGAGATCATTCGCGAATCGAAAAAAAAAAAGAGAACGTTTGACAGCTCCGCTTAAAGCACTTTCGCGCTTGCAAGCTCTCCCTCAGCAGGCGTAATGGATAGAAAGGACTCTGGCGAAGCTCTCTGCTGCAAATCCGAGTTACCGGCAAACCCTCGGCAGTCACGTCGATTTTTATTCTCGACTTTCATATCCCTCTGTGCCGAGGCTCGAGCGTGTTCAGTAAGAATAGCTGACGCAAGTTGACGCAAAACGTCGGATGTTCTCCGTTCGAGAGTTACGCGACTGCATTGTCACCTTTAATACACAACTGACTTTCACGCGATACTTGGAAAAAGCTTGAGACAACTGTCTGAGATATTTAATTTCGGCGTATTCCCGACTATGTCGTGATCATGACGGTTATTGAAAATGTGTCTAGGAAAGTTCATATTTTTTATGTCACTATTTTTTTACACGTAATATAAATAGGATAACATTTTTGCTTTTATCATTTCTTATAATAAAAGATCAGAAATCGGTGCGAAAAATTTCTTTAAAATTTAAATATTGAAAAAGATATAATTTGCTAAATATTATATATCCAACTCGTAGAGAGATATTATTTGTACGATTCACTGTTTTTATCACTTGGAACGATTCATTCGGGATTATTATTAACCGCGGATCGGTAAACTTGCCTTTAGATCGATGCATGATGGTTGCGATGTTGTCGATGAAACAGGGTTAATCGGATTCGTACGGATTATCTTTGATGTCTTCTATCTCAAAAGAAACACAATCGCGTCGACGTGAATAATTCGCGGTCCAATATCGGCTCAACCCCTTCTTCCGCAAAAAGAGCGGCAAAGGGTTTAAAGGAGCCGACTAGGAACACCATCAGAAAAGAGGGAACAGGGTGCATCCGCACACAATTTTGTGTGGTAGGAACGATGCACCGTACAGTCAGCGTTAGCCTTTTGATCTTTGAGAAAATTTGCATTAAATTTATGCTTTTTACGCGAATCAGAAATGTAATATACATAGAAATTTGTGATTTAAACTGGGTTAGTGAATTTTTTGTTAGAAAAATTTATATGTAGCAGTTTGATCCCAGAGAGAGAAAAAAAGAGAAAGAACATAAATATTGCGCTACAAATTTAATTTAATTGCGATATAATTCGTATATCTATGTTTATAATACAATACATTTATATAATCCAAACTATTTCGTAGATAATAATATATAACATGTTATGAAACAAATTATTATGTATTTTAATCTATATTAACTGACACGTCCTTGTAATATAATAACAAATAACTTATATTATCCTTTCTTGTTTTGTTTAATTTATTTGATTATTCTTTTCTCTTTTTTTCCTTTGATGATATAATATGCAAATGAGAAGTCACTCTATTTAAAAATTTCTACATTATCTGTCTAGCGAATTTAAAACAGACAGTCTAAATGATCGATTATTTTTCCGGTAATACTGATATCGGGAAACAATCAAGTGCTTTCTCCGCGTGTATCTTTCGCGTCTTCGGGTATCGATTCAACCGGTAATCATCCGTTATCCAGGCGAACCTGAGGCTTTCAACCTTTACCGCGTAACCGTTTCCGTTGTCATCGTTGACCCGTAACGCGGATCTCGTCTTACCAACCGCACATATTCCCTGGTTGCTACTCTTGAACGGCGCTGTATCTTCCTGCTCGCCCGCTGACGAAACGTCTCACCTTGCGGAGGCTAAATGGAGCGCGACCGACCGCAGAGCGAGGGTGATATTCGCTGCATAATTAAATACATCAGCGCGAACCCTTCGACCGAGACTGAATACGTTGCGTTTATTCCTATAATCCTTTTCGGTACGAAGCTATAATAAGGGAAAATCTAGGGAATGGCAAATGGAAAATTATAAAATATTAATGACCAAGAGGCATCGAAAATAACTTACTTCTTTTTTCGCTATTAAAGATATTAAAGATACAGAGAGTGTATTGAGAATTGATTCGACAGATAAAGATTAAAATTTGGATGATGTCAAAGTTTAGAATATTTGTCAAACCTTTTTAAAAAATGTCGTTTAGATGTTTGCCTTGTCTGAGTTAAGAAATAAATTAAGAGATTTTTAGGCTTGGATAAGTAAAATGTATTAAAAGACTTTTGACCTTAAAAATCAATCTTTTCATTATTCAAGAAATTATATGTCTTGGAAGATGTCTAAATATTTATATTTTCTAATAAATATTAGTTTTATAATAAATATTATTAGAGATAGAATACACACACACACACACACACACACACACAGAACGCATGAATAAAATGCTTGTTCAAACAATGGTCATATTGTAATGGGACATTATTGTTCTATTATGCATTTACTCCCCCTTTTCCCCTCTCCCCCCGGAATTTATCTATATCTGTATCTATTTCCAAGCGGAAATGTATCAATATCATGAAACTGGAACACACGATGTTTTTCTGCAGCTTGTACATAGATGGACAAGGATAACAAGTTTCACATTACTTGTCCGTTTGAACGGTATATGTGATTCTTTTTTTTATATGTATAATTGTGTGATTATAATCAAGTTATAAATTAATAAAGTGTATTGAATCTTAATTCTTAATTCTATTTTTATTTTTATTTTTAAAGCAGATATAAGCTGGTAAATTTAAATAATCGTTATTTAAGAAAAATAATTTACCATATCTGAAGATTCAACGCAATACACACACACATATACACACAGTTAAAGCTTTTAAGCTCATTATACAGTAATGACACAGCTCGTATACGATTTGCGATATATTAGCATTTTAATATTTTTTGGGTGATTATATAAAAGTGATCGGACTCGGCCCGACAGAATAGAAAAGTGACATTTTTAGGGGGAAAAGAAAGACGTTGAAGTTTCTTCGGGAAATGGATCCAGATTCGGAGGATCCGACGATTAATCGAAAGGATTCGCAGTACGATACGGAAAAGATCGATCGTCGTCGAGCTATCGAAGAACATCGGCACGACGTACTCACGGAAGACATGTCGAGGAATCGTACGTGCGGATAGATCATGCGCGCACGTGATCCAGGAATCGTGTGGCTCTCGTATTCCGGATTCGCCAGCCGTGCCGCAAGATGAAACGGATTATTGCTTCGCCACGTTTATGTACCCTCCTCGATATATCTGTCCACCAGCTCCTAGATAGCGACATATTAATGCCAAAGGGCTCTACGCGACGGTTCCGACTATGTACCATAGATACTTCAGACTATATATGCACGCGCATGGGGCGTATATATATACGCACGGCTTTCGAATATGCGCACACGAGTATGTACGGCCAATCACTCTGCATATCTCCTCATCATTATCGAAGACGAGTCTCCTTACGCTTCACATGATATGTCCGCGAAATTGGATCAAGCAATCTCAGATTGATCTCGCGAGGTTATTAGGTCATCGATGATATCATATTAAGCCGAGAGATCGCTTATAAAGATATACGTGTTAGATAATTTAGCATCCGACAAAGAGAAAATGTCTCATTTCTGAAAAATTACAAATAAAAGATTGTTGTTTTTTTTTTTTAATTTTATCTAAATATTATTCCTTAATATTATTCCAGATTAGAGAATTATTATTATTATATATATATATATATATATATATATAAATGGTTGTATTTTATATGAGCTGTCTATAATTTGTTAAATTTTCTTAAAAATCCTAAAATTATAAAATATATAAAATTATTATAATAAAGTAACGATGAAAATAATAAGTTAAGAAACTCATTTTTCACACTTATTGTTAGGTACATATCTCGTACTTGAATCCATACATGCAAGAGATTTATTATGCAAGAGACTTTGCGCCTGCGAGTTCTACTTTTCTTAGGCTCTTTATCGCTATTATTGATTTTCGATTATCGGCCACCTAATGCGTCCGTTTTTAGGTTAAAGACCATCAGCATCCTGTGTGCTCATCGCTTTACGCGACTCCCGATAAGACTTTGCGATCATGTCATTAGATAGAGAAGAACTCTCACACTTTGGTGCAGTCGGATCCGATTGCGCTAAGAATGAATTTGAGATGATTCCGAGAACTTGCGTTTGAAAAATAGTGAAGTGAATTTAAAACTTGTTATCGGAGCCGTGATTGTAACGCGAAAACAGCAGTCGTCATGGATATAAAAAGTTCGAGGGACGACAAAGTACTGTTAAAAAAATAATCATATTTAAAAAAATATAAAAGAAATGAAATATTCATATACAGTATTGTCAATTTTAGCAAGAAAAATATATTCTTTAATTATAACTATGAAATTATTGTCTTTAGATTCGCAAAGACGGGGAATTCAATTCTCAGTTGTGAATGTTGGGAAATTTTCATTATAGTACTGCCTGTCATCGCCATTAAAAAAATAAAAAAAAAACGTACTATGTCTGGATTATAATCTGCTCGTGTTCGTCGGCTTAAGAAATTTCTGCCGACTGAATTGCGGGCGTGTCTAATTAGCGCGGATGATTTCCAATGTCGCGGTCCGCGTCGTCGTTATTTCGGGAAGCTTTACGAGAGGCGCGCGTTAAAAAGCGTGGAAACGGCAGTCGGATGACGATAAATTGCCGTAAAGATTTCGCTGTCGCTGTTAGAACCGCCAATTAAGCGGGTGGGATAATCGGCATTCGCGATAAATTACGAAACGGTTAATTTGACGCGCGCGGCTCTGAAAGCGTGAAAAGACTTTTGCTTATGAATTCACGTTAGAATTTATTTCAGGAAAAATGCAGAACATAATACAAGATCGAATCTGAATTGTCATTTGTGAAAAAAGAATATTAAAATTATAAACTGGATTATCCTAGATTACATAATAATTGTTTATCCAAATTAGAATTATATACAAAAATTTATTAAAATTTTATACATGAGATATATGTATATGAAAATTGGAAGATTTACAAATTAAATTTGAAAAATGAAAAAAAGATAATAAAATTATATTTTTTTTATTAGTAAATATTTTTTAATAAATTTTATTTTTCAAGAAAACATTTTATTTGATTTATTTTCTTGGATACTAATTACTTCAGATAATATCAAATGCTGAGTTTTTATCTAATTCTTGTTAGGGAAACTATTATATTTTGATGTTTGGATAAAACACTCTTCTCATCAACATAATTTAAGATTCTGTATAAGAGATATAAGTAGCTCAAGCAGTTAATGATGATAAATAAGCAATCAGCACCAATCCAAATACGATTCTTAAGAATAAAATTAGCATCAATTATTATCGCGTGGCCCACGGTCATAAGACAAGCATTTAAATTATCCTAATTTAAATAAAGCATAGAGACACGCGCGTAAACGTCCATGTTCTGAAGATTCACAGCATCACAATACGATTTACCGATCTCCATGTACTTTCTCTCTCTCTCTTTTCTCGAAACTTCATCGCATTCGTCTGCCATTGGTCTTCAATCATTCTCGAATCTTTCATCTCAATAGCACGAGCATAAGTGCAAGATGTATCAGTGACTCAACTTGACATCAACTGCCTCGAAAGCCACATCCTCGAAGAAGATCGATCGCATTCATGGAAAACACTGACCTGATTTACGGTGTTTCACGTTGCTAATCAGCAATGTTTCACGCGATCAATTTTCCTTTTTTCCCTCTCGATTCATTAAGTTAGAAAAATGCTATATATATAAAAGTTGCAATTCTCTCTTCTAAATTATAATTTTTTCAATTATGAGCTTTTAATTATGTAATATGTTCCAGTCATAAATTTTTTTATATCCGAAAAAATTCTCGATTTTGTATTACGTTTCGGATATTGATTTTAGTTACCCGATCATTTTTATCATTTATAATTGTCTCAGTTATAAATATATATTTTTAATTATAAATATCCGCAACTTCAATAAAAGTTTTCGAGTATTTTTTTTTTTAAATTTGTTTATTATCGATGTAATGTTTTATTATACACAATTTCTGCAATTATAAATTTTTTGTTTTTATGCAATTGAATTATACATGTATTTCTTAATCAAAGCAGAAACTTCTTTCTCAATTGAGCAAATAATATCATATTTTATTTTCCATAACTTAAGCTTTTTTCACGACAGATTATATATATTAGAAAATCAGATATGAAAATCGTTTGTATTCCGCGGCTATTTGCAAAGCAATCAATTCTCACCATCGACGAAAGGAAGGAAGCGAGTCCACGGATACGAGGGAAATGGCGAAAAAATGATGGCGGGTGTGACTTAATGTAGTCGAAGAAATAAACGAGGCAGCGATATATATCAAAGCGCGGACAGCCTTGTTGCGTATAAATGATATAAATAAAATCAACCTGGGAATACCGGAGCTATTTATCATCCGGCTAAAATGCCTCGTGCCTTCGTTCTCTCTCGTTCCCATTAATAACAATGGGAAAAGCCATTTTCTTTGAACATAGCCTTTCTCTCAACACATTATACTTAATTCTCTGGGAAAACGCGTATTTAACGAAGAAATTCTAGTGTTTAACTTAATTTAAAATGCGATGTATATAAATTTTCTACGATGTATATAAATTTTCTCCACACACATCTCTGTATCAATATGCAATACTTCAGTCTCGTAAATACAAATCAGAGTGAGAGAGCTGCTATTTTTAATTAAGTTAAATTGTTTATTTGTTAATTTAATTAGATGGTTTTATCATAGTTAGGTTACTTTAATCTGAATTTAAATTAGATTCTTTCTTTTATTATAAATTGAAAATTCTTCCAACAAACATTGCTATGCATTATTATATATTTTTCTGAAATATTATTTTCTTCAAGTTAACTTGTGTATCACCTTGGTAAGGGTAAATCCGCGATTTAATATTCCATCGAGCGTTCATGTACATATTTGTTGACGCGCTAGCATCGTAGATTTCTCAATTTTCGGTTGCACACAGATGCATGGGAGTCGCAAATGTATGTAAACGTAACAGAGAGCCCTCAGGGAAAGCCACGGTATGACATCTGGCCAAATATTTAGGTGTCGGAGTAAGATGTGTTTGTGCTTTATTGCCTCATACGATGTTCTCAACTAACATATGTCTATCTTCTTTTCAGGTAAGCTATCTTGGGTCTCTTTCGTGTGTTCGTGATAGTCGTGGTATCGCTGTAATACGGTAAGATCAATTATGATGTTGATTATATCATCACCGCAATCGAACATCCAGCTCGGTGAAACATCGGAAAACGAATTGCACAACGTAGCAGCATTTTTTGAAGTTTGTCTTTATTTAATGTAGTATTCTTTATTATTTATGTATATTGGATGTCTTGATTAAGATTTATCAACAATTTTTACGTGAAAAGATATGATAATATGTAAATTCTGAAAAATATTAGCAATATCCAAATAGTTGATAATATAGCAGGATTAATGGCAGCATAAACGAATTAATTAAACATGACCTAAACTATTAATCAACTCTTCAGTTGACAAAATTAATAAATCATGCGAAATTAAAAATTTGCCTCGACGAGACAAAAAAAAATGGTCACGTACCATTTCATACGAGAATCGACGTAATACGACGATATGAATTACGAATTATGGAAACGCATTGCTCATCCGGGAGACATCAATCCGGGATAATCGACGAGTCGCGAAATTCCTTTTTGTCGCGCGAGATGAAACATGACATCGGTTTGTCCTCGTCGCAATTTTGTTCGCTCGCCATTTGATATCCGCCTCGTGATTTATACTTTTAGTTTCGTCTCGTCGAAGTTCGCCTTTTGTGGAAAAAGAAACAAGAAAAACCACGATGCATCGTTTAATACGGACTGAAATAATGTCGGCTGACAAACAGAATTTTTAGCTACACCCTGTTACAAACATTAAACATACGTGCGTTGCGGTTATCAAAACTTCAAGAGGCATGCATTATTTTATCAAGATCGAATCACATTGCTTTACAATATGCAGAATATGTATTCTCTCTCTCTCTGTCAGGTTTATTAAAATATATTAAAAAGTTTTCAGAATTTTTATGAATTTCTATAAATTATATTATTTTGAATTCTTTGCAACACTTAAAAAAATCACATTCCGCAAATGACGATAATTCCTCACGATCATACATCTCGATCAAATCGTTCTATTCAATTGGTATATCAGTGCGATGATCGGCGTATATGGGATCGTCGTGACTTATCGTGCAATATTATAGAATTTTCGACGACGGGGATGAGGATAATCATAACTTCTGTGCATGGCATCCTCGATAATTCGACGGTTATCAAGGATCGTCTACCGTCGTTCGTCGCGTCTACATATTTATTAGGAATATATTCGCAAAGTTCTTCCTTATTGCATCGTACGAACGCAGTATGGAAATACGCACGCGGTGCATCGCGCTATCAACATTTATGCGGCTTAATGCACGTATCAAATTTATCCGCTCGTCTGCATCAATATCGTGAAAGATCGCATCTTCTGATTAAAGTAAAAATCTTTAGAAAAATTTGAGAAAAAAATATTGTATTGTATTTCGAATTTCTTAAAATTCGAATAAAATGTCAAGTTTTGTAAAACTCAGAAATAATTAATTAACTATTGAGCTATTATTATAGCAGTGACATTTACAATGATTATATTTTATTATTTTAATCAATAGAAAGATGCTTTTGTAATAAATTAACTTATTAATTTAATAAAATTTTTAATCATGATTAATATGTTAGCTAACTATATATTATAATTATACGCATATATTAACGAAATAGATTTTGTTACAACTATATATTTTTGTTTTGTTTTTTTCTTTTTTGAAAATTAATATAAAATATATTGATTAGGAAAGATTATTTATAAATTTATCCCACATATCATCGATTGTTAGATTATTAAGAAATCAACAAAGAGACATATAAATATGTCCATATACATAAATAAACAAATATTTAAACTGACTTATTGATGGTTAGGTTAATCTTTTAAAGAGATAATTTCTTTTCTTTTCCTTTTTTTTTTTCCTCTGAGAATGCTTATTCGTGTGATTATATCATCTTGTTTGTGTGATTGTATCAGTTTATTTCTTATTATAAAAATAAATATGTTTAGTTTTGAAAATAACGATTAATTTCGCTAACAATCTGTCGCGAACCAGCATTGTATAGCGGCGTTTCCCACGCCATTATCGAGCACTACAGTAGTTATCGCCGTTAACGCAGAAGCCGACGTTGTTCGAGAACGTACTCGCGAGGTGCGTCGTCGCAATATGTATTAGCGATAAACTATATACCGAGTGCAATAACAATGAATAATAATGATTGCCGTTTCCGTTCGAGCGACTGTAACGAGCGTAACGATACAATCGCCGGTGCAACAATGTTTCATCGTTGCGACTAATTATAACACTTTATTACGGTACGATTCGCGCGATACTTTGAAACTGAACGAGTTCATCGGCAAGTAGATTTCAGCCATTGGCTTTTAATGACACTGCGAGAACAAAATAAATCATGGAGAATCCGCGAATGTAATTATCGAACGTAAAATTATTAAATAACAATATTGACATTTCTTATAGAATATTGTTCACGCAAAATAATTGATTGAAATAAATGCAATTATTGTGTAACAGTATTAAAGATAAGAATTATAAAATATATTACAAATTTGCGATTGTTACAATAGTAAATAATTAAATATTATAATTAAAAAGCGTAGAAAATAATTTTCAAATATAAAAATTCTGATTATAAATAATACTTCCATAATTCTTATTATAGATAATACTACTAATAATAACCTAGTATCAATATATGCATATTGATATTAACCGATAAAAGATATTTGTTTAAAACAAATATTTAAAAAATTTAAAGCATATATTTGCTCAAGCTTGTCAAAGCTATTGTTGTACATGTTACAAATCGGCGAGTTAACTTATCCTTACGATACTTCTTATGATTTTTTTTTATCAATTGCATTATCAGTTTGAGCTCTGATTATTCGATAGTTTATATTTTTTCGGATATTAATAGTATTCTATGAACGTGTTTATATTACAACATCGTGGTGCCATTCTTGAAGCGTTTTACACACGACTCGAAGTGTTAGGGATTAGAACAGTATTCGCGCTAGAAAGAACGAGAAAGCTTTTTTGGTGGATGAAGTAATTATTCACGTGGGTTGGGACATGAGGGAGAAAAATTGCTTCAAGAAATAGCGAGAATGGACGTAGCGTTAGAGAGAATAAAGCATGCTAGTGGAGTGCGAGTTGAAGGTTGCGTGGCCAGCAGCGAGGGATAAGAAGAGGATGGGAGAAAAAACGGTAAGATAGTACGAAGAAAGTTCTCAGAAGGATATGCGGGAAGCACCGTTGAGAAACAAGCGGGCGAGATGAGGGCTAAGAGATTCAGAGGGTTGTAAGATGGAACGAACGATGTAGAAGAGGGATAGCGTGAGGTGTGAGGAGGGGAAGGTGGCCCTCAAGGGACTCGTACCCGCGAAAGAGCCACGGCCACTCAGAAACATCCGGTCTTTCCGCGCGAAATTTATACCGTTAAACGCTCTATCTCGCGAATGCATAGGGCGGATACATTTGTATTAGTTTCTAGGAATGCGAATATTTCTCAAGTAATATTTTTTTTTCTCTCTCTTCAAGATTGAAATTTTTATCTTTCTCTTCTTTTTGTTTCTATCAAATTATAATAAAAAGTTTATATTATATATCTTAGTTTCGTGTATAATTATTTATGGCTCAAATTTTAATTTCTTCTCTTTTTATATAGAACATGATGAACAATTACGATAAATTATTTATATTTTATATTAAGCATTTTTGTAAACTTCTTTTTATACTTTGCAAACTCGAGCTTATTCCTTATTCTTATTTCAATATTGTTTATAATAATTTATTTATATATTGATTTTGCTTAGAAAGAAAATTTAAAGAAATAAGTTTTTATTTTTATATAAAATGTCGACTAAATATATGTTTAAATTAAGCATATTTTGTAGCGTAAAAATTATAACTCTATATAGATATATATTAAGTTAAATTCGGTATTAAAACGGATTATTTACGATGTAAATATGGTGATTCACACCAAGCCAAACTTATGAAAACATTTGTAACCAAATCATTTTTAGCAACGCGATATACACCTGATTAAACATTGGTTAATATCTCTATAAATATTCTCATTGCAAATGTAACGGCCATTTGCTTTGCATAAATACTTTTCGTTTATAAATATAATTTAACAAAATTATATTTATTTTTTGTCTCTCTAAAAATATGTAGGTATATACACATGAACGCACACATGCGTGTGTGTGTTTGACATTATATGATACACATACAATTTTATATGCGAATGAACGAATTATAAATTTACCATAATGAGAAGTGTGAAATATAAAATATCCATTTAATTTTAAACATAATTTCTGAGTACAAAAACAATAATTGTGGTCAACGTTTTAAAAAAGAGAACAAGATATCTTAACCGAAAATTTTGCAATATCTCGCTTTATCTAGATACCTCCTTTTTCGATAAAAAATATATCTTGTTGTCGAAAGTTATGACGCACATTGCATGAAAGAAACTTATTTACAACGTTCTAGAAACGGATTTCGTCGGGGAATAAAGTCACGTAACACGCGTACGGAAGCGGGTGCGCGACGAATTTCAAATATTTGCTCACGCACGTGCGTGAGAGGCTGCGTGAAAATTTATGCGATTTATTTCGTTTTGGTCAAAGCGATGTACGCTTTTTATCCCTTTCGATGTCGATGCCTTTATGTGCACAATTGCGGAATTAATATGATTTGAAAATATATGTACGCGCGCGCGCACCAGTATAAAAAAGATAACATTTGATGTAATTTATTTAAAATAAATAATATATATAATTTTCCTAATTCTTTACGGAATAATTTCTTCTTCATATCAGAATTTTATTTCCATTTCATAAAGACGGATTATGCTAATTTAAAGTATTACGTTCGCAAAACTTAAATTGATAGATTTATGTTTGAATTTTAGAATTCTCGAAAAAACATTTTGCGAATGAGATGCATAAGTACGTAAAATATTTTGGAAAATTATGACAAATACATTTGAAATTATTCACGCATATTACAGATATTACACGAATTAAAAATCTCAAAATATCACATAAATACAAAGCAAGCGTAATTTTCTGTTTATTATCGTAAACATGCATTGATAAATACAAATAAATTATTAGATTAACAATGTCTCCAAAATATATATCGACATTATAGCAACACGCGCATGGACGCCAATTACGCGGGCCGTCGCGTCGCTGAACAATTTCGATAAATCGCGGGGATCCGTTAATCGCCTGATATATGAGGTTGTATTTCACGGTGCGAAAAATTTTTCGATAAACGAAATGCACGTTCGCGTGGGGAATAATTCGCGAAGCGCTTTTCTAGACGCACGAAGGCGCGGCGTTCGTTAGGCATTCTTTTATCCATCGCCAACACGCGTTACACGCCCGATGAACTAATTCACGCGAGCTAAAAAGCTAGCAATATTGAAAGAGACCAAATCATCGTAATTCTCTCTG
The DNA here is from genome assembly GCF_030449975.1 of Polyergus mexicanus. Lineage (NCBI taxonomy): Eukaryota > Metazoa > Arthropoda > Insecta > Hymenoptera > Formicidae > Polyergus > Polyergus mexicanus. Next base: position 5,987,820 of record NW_027223335.1, read on the forward strand.
TAAGCTCTCTGTATAATTCTGTGAATCGCCGAATTCGAGTGTCGTTAGCAATTTTAAAGATAAGAGTGTACTATTATCATGTCATTTCTTACTTTATCATATTATCAAAAAACTTAACGTTTTCTATCCGATTTATCTAGTTAAAATATAAAAAAAAGTAATAATAAATTTAATAAAATTGTGTGTGAATATATTGATAGCGTAAAACGTAAAGTATTCGAATAATTTACATAATACAATAAATAATAATTTAATTACGAAAGCGTGACGCAATTAATAATTACCTCAGGATGAACCTGGACGTCGAAAGAAGAAAGAATAGATTGTTCACCACCGTTAAACGCGCGGCTAAAATTAAGTAGCTCTCCGCGAAAACAAAAAGAAGAGAGCGTTCAGAAATGAAAGAGGAGGAAGAAGGGACTTGGAAGAAGAAGCGAGTTGAAAGGTGGTAGAACGGAGGTTCATCTTTGTTAGTGGCTTTCTCGAAAAGCGAGTGGATCATAAGAGTGAGCGTTAAAGCACGTTCGTTTCTTAAACGCGATGAAGGGTAGTGCAAATCGCCCCTTGCAACCATCCCTTCTACATTATTCGTTATGCCGGAACGAGCGCGGACGGTTGGCTAACTCGAAACTATAAAACTTGGTAGACGCTGTTAACGTTTCATTTGCATAAGTGACGGTAGTCGCAGGTTAACACGATTTTCGCAAAACGGCAAGAAAATTGGCCGTCTAAACGACGAACGTTCCACTCGGTGCAGAGTTATTTCTATATCTGTCAGTTGCAATCATTCATTGGAGACGGTTAGATGATACAGACAAAATCTACTTTATTCCGGAATTTGAGTACCTTTACTAGACGTTACAAAAATATTTTTTGAATTATTTCATTCTTAAACTTTTCACGGTTCTGTACAATTTAATACAAATTATGTAAGATAAAGAAAACATCTTGCGCTGTGTAAAATGTGAAATATTTTAGAATTTCACTCGATGAGTTAGAGGTTAGAGCAACGAAGTAATTATGCCTCTCATAAACTAGAGGCAACAAATAAGAAATATCGTAACTTTGGAAAGACTCTCGTATCTATCGAATCGGAACGAAAAACTTATTATAGGCAATTTACTTGGAAAAACTTTATGAAATCTCGAGAGATATAAAAGTTTGGCAGTAATATCGTTCCGATCGGTAAAGCGTAAATCGGAAGTTGCCGTCGTCGAAACGTCAACGTAGTCGCGCGGCAGAATGGATGATGGGCTTTTTCTAGAATTCATATCGACAGCGTCGGCGATTCTCTCGCGGAGAAAAGAGTGAAAAACATAGCGATCTTCTTTCCTTATTTCACCTTTTTCGTTATCCCTGCTCTTTTTTTACAAGAACAGATCCCGTTGCCCATCAACTCCTCATGTCGAGAGTTAAATAAAATTTGTCTCGCGAGACGCAGCCTCCACGAAATTTCGCCGCATTTCAATGGATGCAGGAGATGCATCCGGGTTTGATGCAACGTCGATGGCGCGGGGAGAGCGGACAGAAGACCGACGATGAGATGCAATAACGGATGTAGAACGGGAGTACCGGCGCTTGTATTTTTCCCGATGTTTTTTTTTTTTTTTTTTTTTTTTTTTTTTTTTTTTTTTTTTTTTATATAGTTCTGTATATATGATAATTGAATTCGTTGAGCAAGTGAGACAATGCAATGATTTTTTAATAGAAAAATTATTGATTATTGTGAAATTATTGAATAATTAGATTTCTAGAATTAATTTTCTCACTGAAGAATTATTGCATTGTCTCATTCTCCCAATTTCTCATTTAATTACAAATTGCTTCTAAACTAATTGAAAAGGCGCAAGATGCTCAGCAATGTAAAAAAAATGATTCGAGATATTTAAGATTATTAATTTTGGAGAATATTTTGAAGCTTAACGACGAGATTAATTAATATTGAAGATTGAAAACTTTTAATCAAGGAAATTTTAAAATAAATGAAAACGAAACTATCTTATTTTTTAGTTAATTTTAAAAAGATTTATAAAAACAAGAAAAATATAAATTAACTTGAAATATAATTTTAAAATATAAATTTAACTCGATGTTCAAAAAGGATTATTTTAAAAAGATCTGAATTGTTGACACTATATTATAATAGATAATAACATTAATAAATACGAACGTTCCGTGTGTACATGAATATTTAAAATATGAATGGAATAAAAGGAATGAAAAAAGAAGTTTTCTCTCTATTGCCAGGTTTCTCTCGATTCGGCATTAACAAGAAGCCGGATGTCGCAATATGTTCAAATTGCAACTCGGCCATCTTGTCTTTTATTCCACGCTTTTATATTCCCGCCGTGTTAAATGCCGCTTACAACTAGCTTGACCTAATTAATGATGCAATCCATTGTTCCGGATTCAATCCGGATTCTGGATTGCTCTCGCTCTAATAAAATCAGCGATACGATTTGTAATCGCAAGAGAATAACGGAGAGTATATAAATCAGAAATTGTCAAATGGAAATTTTCAAGTAGATTTTGTTATAATTTAAGAAATGGTTGAATAATTTCTTGTAATCGACTCTCTCTCTCTCTCTATTAAGTGTATATTTAAACTTTAATTCAAGCAGAGATCAGTTTACGGATGCAGATAGTTTCTATATTTTTTTTTTTTTTTAATTTTCTATTATTGCAAAATGTTCCAGACTTGAGCTTTAAATATACGTTTTCAGTTTGGATTTCAAGAAATTGCTTCATTGCTTTTAGATTTTTATATTTATTACAAGCCTGTTTAATTTCTTCAACTTTAAATCCAATACAACTTAAAAGTTTTTTATTTTCAAGACTCTCGACTTGAAACAATTGCTATCTTTTTAACCTTCAGTATCCCCGGGTGCAAGAGATATCGATATAGTGTATATATATTAAGGAGGATGACCCGGACGGACAACCGGCATTCTTGGATACCGTGGCGCCTAGTTATCTCGCTGGACGAGTTATTATCTCAAGCCGAATGGCAAGCAGTCCCTTTGGGACCCGGGCAATTTAACGCGCATCTTCATGGCGAACCGCGGCATAAACTGACGTATCTTTATATGCCATGTACGAGTAATAGCAAATGAAGATTTTCGAATATCAGGTTGACATAATCATAATTGCTTCTGAATATATTGCTGATCGTATCTTTACATCAATCAAAATCTATATAATTAAATTCATCTGTAAACGTAACGGAGTTCTATGTGTATCTGTGTATAAATACATAATAGTTTTTTTTATAATCTCTGAGATATATTTTCAGAAACTTGCTAGTTTGCTAGCTCTAATGCGGTTCGTTATCGATCGTTTAATTATCTAAAATGGTAAGGAAAGCAAAGAGCCAATTCTCCGTCGTTGAAAGCACCCGGAATCGAAACGCACGTCTACGAAAGTTTCCAAATATTTTCCCAAGCACACTGTCGAGCCCCGAAGCGCGGAAATATGTGCAGGTGGCAGGTGACCGTCGTTGTTTCAGACAGGTTCGTGTTTCTGAACCTTCTTTCGTGGACGGCGAATCGAAGCAGCTGGTTTCGACTCGTTGCCTCTTTTGAGACTCGAATGACGCTGGAATAAAATATTTTTTTCCTACAAACTTCACATGTTATTATTTTATTTTAATTTCTCTCTCTTTCTTTATTGTTCTCTCTTTCAAAAATAGATTTGTCTTTACGATACTTTCTGAAAAGATATAATAGCTCTCTGATGATTAATAAAATTGATAAAACAAATATATAAAAAATTTAATTATAACGTTAATCGGAAGCGACCAGTTTTTCTCGCGCGTTATTTTTCGAATTCAAGTTATTTTACGAATCAGTCGCATTCTCACCGCTCCTCTCCGCGTAAGCTAAGGACTATCTTCAGTAGAGGTGGAGGTCTATATTGCAGTTAATCTATGTTCCGATTGTATCTGCTCATTGGGTTACGAAGTACCCGGGCACGGGCCTCCGGACATTAACTGCCGTTGTTACTGCCTGCAACGATCGCAGATACCGGCGGTTTCACCGTATTCGCCCCCGTCTCTCGTGTGTTTGCATGGGAGCAGTTTGCGGAGTGGCCTAATCGATAGAATGGAATGGAGAGGAAGATCGCGTTGCGCGAGCGAGAGCAAGGTTTGATAACGCTGGGATTACATCCTTCAGGGCCTCGCGTAAGCCCTCGAAAAAATTTCTGCCCGCTGACGATCGCGTCTTTGCATATAGCATCGCTTATCTTAAATTAAATATTATAATTTTAACTTGTTTCAAGTTTCGACAATTTTGCGTCACGTAACTAACGTATCGATGTATTCGCGAAAACGTTTAACACTTTTATCGTTTGTCATACTCAGGTAGATATATAAATTTTTCGAAGGAGAATCTCAATTTATAATTGCGAAATAAAGATATTTGGGAAATATACGGATATCTGTAAAAGTAATAAAATTTTTGAGGAAGAGAGAATTTATATTTTAGAATTGGTTTTGAGATAAAAAGAGACAAATTAATTCTGATATCTCGTATATCATCAGACGATGGTTAGTAGTTTTAAAGACGACACGCACAAATCTCACGTGCATACGAATCCGCGTCTCGAGTTATATAATTCCCGGGACACTCGGGATTCCCCTCGAATTCGAGTGCGCCAAGTTGCGGGGTGAGACACGGGATTAATTACTGTATAGCCAGACGGAATGTCCTGGTAGCGACACGGGCGCGAGCGCAATTGCATAGGAAGGTTTCTACGACGGTAGTTCACCAACTTTGGACTACGCCCTGAAACACACCCCAGTGTTAGCCATTACTTCGCGCGAATCTGAATCTGATTAATAATCCGACGAGCAGATTACAATCTGTCTCATTGTCATTCGGAGAAAGCGCATCTAGATTTATTCAAATTATCTTACACAGATATTAAAATCTTACATAATATAATTGATTTGTAATCATTTGCGCTGCAGGCGATGTGACAGCCTGTGAATTTTTTAAAGAGTTTAAGAATCTATCTATCATAGAAAATTTTTTTTTTTATATTTTAATTCTAATGTTTATATTATATTGAATCTGATACTATTTTACATTCAGTTTTACATTCATCAGTCAATTACAGATAAATTTAAAATAAAATGAAATCTTTCTCTCTATCTCTCACTCTTTCTTTCTTTTATAAAAATATTTGTATGTTTAATATTATATAAAAAACTTTTTTCTATATATATTATAAAAGAAAATAGAGTTTGGAATCGTGGATTATCTTGTATACATATTCCTTTTCTAATTAAATGTGAGTTTTAAATATATACATTTTTATATTCGCAGAATTCTATTATTATTAAAATATTATTAAAATAGTTAAAATAAAATTCTATTATTGTTAAAATACTAATTATAATTTTAATATATTAATATTAATTATTATCTTGAAACTCAAGATATTTCCTAATGTAATATTAAATCGGAATTACTTACAGTTTATTCGTTTTTTTTTTAATTACTTAAAATTTATATATAATATTTTATCGTTCTATTCTCTCTTTCAAGTATCGCAAGTTATTCTCCCACTCAATTGTTTTCAATAAAATCTTCCATCTTAAATTTTTCTCTCGTGTGCAAATGCAAAAGTAAATTGAAAAATAAACTAAAAAATGAATTGAAGAAATCTACAAAGACTCGAAAACGAAAATATACTTGGTAAGAATAAAAGAAGAAAACAAATAGAAAAACATTCTAGAGTTTCCGAAAACCGTAACGTCGAACTTGTGCGTCAATCGCGGTAATTTCCAATATTATTAATTAAGTCTAAAGTCGTGCGATGTTTTTTTTTTTTTTTTTTATCGAGTCTCTCACGAAGAACCCACGGAATCTTTTCTTTCCCCCCTCTTCTTTTTCTCTTCCTCTTTCCCTTTCATGACTGGTCAGACGGCTGCCTTATCTTCTGGAAAGATTCTTCGGGTTTAATTGCGCTAGTCAGTCCCCCGACTCCAGCGAACCTGCCGTTGGCCCTTTGCCTATCTTTCATCTTCCTGGTTTCTCTTCTAATCCCTACGGTTACCTAGACTATAGATTCACTGCGTTGTCGCCGATGTCGTACTTGGGGAATTCGAGAGCCGAACGAGTGTCCCGTGAGAATGACGCGGTGAATAGCGAACACCTTTGTCGTAGAATTAAAGGGCATCGTCTCGCTTGGCCCCGATAATTGAAGTATATTTCATAACTTAACCCTTCCTATTCCTATATAATTGCAGAATCACATCTGTTACATCTTATACATTAATTCATCTGTTTTAAAGAGAGAAAAAAAATTTTTTAAGAATTAAAAGTAAAGTGAAGGAAACGTTTTAGTTATTATCGCATTGTATAAATTTAATTGTATAAAAATATAATAATAATAAACATATCATAATTTAATTATATATAACATATAATAATTCCGTAATAACATATTTTATATTCGCAAAAAAATTGAAATAAAATTTTTAAATACGTTAAATTTAAACAAAAATGACAGATTAATGCGTATTTTAATAGGATTCAAATTACTTAGATTATTACGGATATTATGATTAAATATAGGAAGTTTCTGACGCTATGAGCACTTGAAATTCAAATAAAAATTAATAATAGATAATTTTTTAGTTTCTTTACGTTATCTTGCATATTATGTTAAGCGATAATTTTATCATTATTTATAAAAAGATCTATCGCTATAGAAAATCTATTGCTACGTAAAATATAGCAGCTAGAAGTGGGGATATCGGGCAGACTTTTTTTTTTTTTTTTTTTTTTGTAAATCGCTACATTAGAGAGGAGGGCTTTGGACGCCGTGAAATCCAATATCATTGGTAACCAGCTGAAACTCTGATCCTCGTTAGAGGATATCGAACGGACCGTCGCCGCGCAGCTCGTTTGTTTTATTTTAATCGGGAAATACGCGGCGGGTGCGTACGCTTTTCCATCGATCGCGCGACTAGCCGTAACGATTTTTCGATACGATTTTTCGCGGCGTTCAAAATATTTACTAATGAACGGTATTGTTGCCTAGGCGTGTCGGAGCAGCGAGTTGAGCTCCGATGTCGGAGCTTTAATTCCCAGATGTTGCTTTGAAATCAACACAATCGAGGAAGAGCTTTGTATCATTGGTACAAAAATTTACATATACGAAATTGTTAAAAATAACTCTCTCTTTTCCACGTTCTATACGTTTCTTAAATCACGCTTATAATTAGATTTTTTTTTCGGTCTGATCGTACTCGTTTGAAATTTATATATATTTTAAATATGTATCTTGAATATGAAAGCGAGATTACAGTAAAAGCTATCGTATGATGATTTGCATAAAGAAATATATTATAAAAACGGTTATGTGATCTGCGTGTGTTATATTCCGTAAGGTAGTATACTGGTTTATAGTAGGGATAGCAGAGAGGAGGCTGTACCTAGCGTTATAATGCATTTTTATTTAAGTTTATGCGCGAGGTAGCACTAATGCTCGCCCGGGCGAATTTCACGGTGCGAGGACGAGAACGAGAAGTCGCCACTTTTGTCGCACGAAAACCGCAATGTGATGGACGAAAAAGGCCGCGCGCATAATTTAGCAGGTCGCCCTTCTCGCGCCATGGATCGTCCTCGCAGACGGCTTTTTCTGCAGCAGCGAGAGGTATACATTGGTACGTCGGTGCTTAATCCGCGCGCTAATTAAATCGCAAAAGAGAGAGAGAGAGAGAGGTAGAGAGAGACTCGCTTCGCCTTGGCGCGTCCGTGACTCCGGTAGAATAAAAGCAAAACGGCCGAGAGAGAGAGAGAGAGAGAGAGAGAGAGAGAGAGAGTTGCATTGAGAAAACAAGAAGAGAGGGATTTCTCGTCCACTTCTCTCTTTCTCTCTCTCTCTCTCTCTCTCTCTCTCTGGACGTGGTCGCATAAATTATTTGCGAGACGGCACGACGATCAGCCGCGACCGAATCTCAATATGAATTGCAGTAATCGCGCTAATGGAACTCGATTCGCCGACGAGGACGCGAAAGAGAACCTTCAGCCTACGCACTAAAATATTGAAAAGTCAACGCGAATTACGCGATCGTATTTCTTCGGGATTTAGTATAGGTATATGTACGGCGATGTAACTTTGCAGTCAACACACGTGGTAACTTTGTTGTCGATACGAGCGGTCAGCTTCATCCCGATAAAATCAAATCACCACGAGGCAGCTTCGTTAGCGATTTCGTGTTGGTAGATTTCATTGTGCCGATCGAGGTACATAATGATACATTCCCAATGTTGTTAACTAAATGCGATTAATGGTATCAGATATGTATTTTTTGCAAGGAGTTTTTAATGTGTTTTTTTTTAAATATCTCTCTTAAATAATTCGTTCATCTCATATAATAATCCTGTGATATCTCAAGAATTATTCACATTACAACTATCTATTAAAATAATTATTATAATAATGATTTGTAATTTATATATTTATGGCAATACGCGACATTAACATATTATATCTTACAAACATAAGTCTCGAATCAAACGAGACATCATATTCCAATAAAGCATCGCGTCGTATTATTAATTTCGATTTTTATTTTATTATTATGGCCTCATACTTCTCGTATCTCTTAATCTCGTACGATTCTCCGAACATGCACTTTCATCGCGCTGCATATGGACTCGAATCATTCACCAACCGCGCTTATTTCGATGACGAACGGTCATTGCGCTTCGAGCATCGATTCGCGACTGCGCTTAACCGTACTCAGGAATTTATGAATTATTTCGCCATGTAACGCGCGACACGACACACCGCACGAAAAACACCATCGCCCGAATGCATCTGTCAATATCGGAGCGGGACGTGTTAATTCTACTGATTAAAGTAATTTGGAAATAATACACCATATTCACGCTTATTTCTTTGTTAAATTTGAAAATTTTTATCGCTGTGAATTAAATGATGAAAAATCTACTTTCAAGCAAGTATGATATATCTTTATTGCTAATTTAGTTATAATATCTAAAATCTCAGCATTTCTTTCTCAAAGGGAAGATTTTTTATTCAAAGAATCTTAAAAAAAATATTTCAATTGCCAATTAAAATTTTATTATTTAATTATTTTCTATTAATTTTTTTATAGAAGGTTTAATCGCTTTTCGCATTTTTATAGAATATAAAGAAAAAAGTTTATATATATATATATCGCGATAATCTTTTTTTTAAATATAACTTTTAATTATATTGTATATGGTGTGTGACATGCAACAACACTACTATGTCATTACAAAGAATTAGGAATATCACACAGGATCCAATAGTTTTATGGTATAACGGGGAAAACTGAATATATTAACGGCAAGGATTTTCTCTCTAATGATTTTGCATTACGAGCGGATTCCTCCGTTGATGACACAATCGGAAAATTTCATCCTGTATCAGATTTTCGCGCAACTATTCGTATATAAAATCGCCTGCGAACTTTACGCTCGCCTAATACGTGTACATGAAAATGCGAACCACGAGTCGAATATGTTCTCCACGAGGACATTTCTGCGAGAATACGATCGTTGAACGCACTCCACGTAAATCATTCAGCGTTTCTTACAGCCGTCTTTAACGAGCGGCAAAGTCGAAACTTCCTATGATTTATACGATAAACAAAAAATAAAACGCAAACTTTATATAATTTAATATAATACCGTTATAAAAATATACACACGTAATGAGATTGTAATATAATAGAATGTAAATTTGTAGATCGCATGTACATCGTGTCATTAAGGAAATTTAATGAAATAAAGATTTATTTTTTTTTTTTAATTAATTTCAAAGAAATATAAATTTTAATTAATTTCTGAAAGAATTGCTTGCAGATATTTCATTATTAAGCTGTTGGAAATTATATAAAAACTGTGGGTAGCAAATAATACAATAGTATCTTATTAAATTCGCATCGAATGGAAAATTTATCTTCAAGTTAATCGAAAAATGTTTAGTTAAAAGAGAAAACAATCAACTCCGAGAACAGGCTACGAAAAACATTGTGTTTTCTTATTGTGGCGTTAAAAATATAATAGCAAGATATATATACTATTTAAGTTTTAACGTATATATATTCGTAGTATGAATATCGCGTTCAAACATCACATATGTACATATGAAGCGCGAGAAAACACATGTTGCTCTCGGATACATTATCGAATCGCTTAACGTTCCGACTTTGACGAAAATTCCATATTTGTGTCACCGATCAAGATTAAATGAAAAGGACGCGGAGGAGGAGATGGGGGTGGGGGAGGGAGAGGGAGAGGGCGTCCCACTCGTTTGCATACGTAGGTACATGTGTAATAAGGGCCTGGAGCTGTCCGCGCCTTCGCATAATACCAGCGTTGCATTATGCATGCTTCACACCCTTCTGACGATTCGGAAAATCACGGTAGGTAGATAGATAGGTAGGTACATAGGTCTTTGCCCTGTGTACCGCCGTCTCTCTCCTCGCGAATACATCTATGAAAGTAAACACGAGTCATCCGTCTCGTCTCGTCTACGCGAGAAGCGAAGTCAATTCGAGTGCAAAAGCACCTCGATAGATTCGATTGAGTCATCTCGTCGGAGGATGATATTTTTATCGCCACGCGCTGCACTTTGTTCCACCGTGCGTATCGCCGAGTGCATCATCGCCCGCTTCTACGCTCGGATGCGTCTGAAGATTCGATTTTTCTTATCGCAATCGTCTTGGAAATTAATCATCGGAAGTAATAAAGATTACGTTGCGTTAATTACGAGGATATATATATATCCTCTCGGTAGTATTCCGTTATTTAAAAGAAATTTAACCGTATATCTATAGAGATGTTTCGAAACTACCGCGCTTTTCTTCAACTATGAAATATAATTTTTTGTTAGGGAAAATTTGATGAGACACTTAATTATGAAGTTGCCTAACGTTGGAAATTACAACGTCAAAAGAGTAATTGAATAAGGAAACTTTGTTTTCTCTCCAGTTAGTTTAAGCTGCACTTTATCTTATGCGAGATTTAATTAAAATTTTAATTACTAAAACATTTAATGCTAAAAATTAAAAATGAGATCTTTTCAATATTTTAAATAAGGCATTTTATATAGAAGACTTCGATTTTATCACCAAATTTGCAACTAAGAGTACAATTTATTAAAGATATCTGTCTATTTTTAAAAAGAAAATTGTTACAATACTGGATCATAACGCATAATATATCAAATGAAAATATTAATATAAACTTCTTTGATGATAAATGTAAAATGATAATAAAATAAGTTTCGTTATTAAAAGAAAAGACAAGGCAAAGCTGATAATGTGCAACACATAGATGCGAAAAAATTTAAATGAGAAACGTATACATATATCATATAAATAAATTTCTCTCTCTCTCTCTCTCTCTTTCCCTCTCTCTCTCTTTGAATGATATATCCATTTAGAATTACAAATAGATCGTACTATTAAAAGGATATTTTTATGTTACATCCGCACAATGGTTGAATAGGTTCGATATTGTATGCGCACGTTGCAATTGCACAGAGTGTTGCATCGAGCAGCTAACAGAAGCGGCGCGAACAACGGGGTTATTTTTAAAAACGCAGCGCTTGTCGATCGCGAAAAATATTCTTTCAAATTAACGCAATACTGAGAGTTGTTTTTCATCGCACGCTGTCAATTTAGATTGATCGTAAGCGGATAAATGATACGTAATAATCAGTGAGAATAATGCAATCATACCGGTATGAAAATGGAATGCAAAATGGGTAATACGAGATATTTTATTACGAATATTCAAAGAAACAATACGTTTGAAAAAAGAATGAAATTCTATTTAATTTACTTCGAAAATGATTAAAAAAAAAAATTAAAATTCGTTATCGATGACGTATAATTTTGGAATATTGTCAAAAGAATAAAGTCAAAATAAGTTCGATTTTTTTCTCTTATTCGTGCGAATAAAAAATACTCTTTTTGTAATTAATAGTTTAAATTGATACGCGATTTTCTTTTATTGACAACTGGAACATTGCTTGGAAGGAAATATGGTAGATTCGAGACACTTCGTGTAACGGAAACAGTCGTTCGCCTTCGTTAAGCGCATTACGAGGTTTTGTAAATTTTGTACAACTCTCTCGCAAGGAGATAATGTCGTCTTATGTAAGTAGCATGGAATGCGTGTTGTGTACGCATGCACGTATGCGAAAAGATATTCATAGAAACCGCAACGAGCGTGTGTATATAACGTGATTTTGTCGATGGCGATGCACATCGTGACATTGCTGCAACGCCGACGATATACCAGGATCAGAGTTAGAGCCATCCATGGAATGCGGGATGATTAATCGCGCGAGTAATCAGGATTAATAAATGTTAATTACGTAGGAATGCAGAAAATAGTAATGGCTGCGATAAAATATTTTTATACAAGTAATGAATGCGATAGCTAATCAATTTTATCTTTATTAAATAATTTATTCTCGTGTATAATATTCTTTTTAATGTAATATCTACATTTAAGCATTTTAACAGAGAGAGAGAGAGAGAGAGAGAGAGAGAGAGAGAGAGATAAGCTCTTAATATGTATTACATTAATTTTTTTGAGAGATTTAAAAATATAATTATTATTTTTATATTTTTAAAAATACAATAAAATATATAATACATGTATGTATGATAACCGTGAAAATAATACAATTTATTTTACGTATTAAAAAAGATTCTTTTGAATTTATACGATTTAAGCTTTTCCACGCTTATATATTCTTTATTTATATAATTTTTTAATTTTTTGTATTTTTTCTGAATATATTATTTCTAATTTAGTAATATTTTGTTTATGTAATACATAACGATGTATAAACAGAGTTATAAAGAATGAGTATTCGCAGATCAGTCTAGGATCGAAAATAGAGTCTCGTTGTTGCACACTTTATATACATACGACAAGGCGAAGGCAACCGGAAGGCCTTGTTTACCAGGACTACCCAACTGCGTCCTGCCTACGCGAGACGTCCTAGGCTCCCAGAAGAAGAATAGCTTGAAAAAAGTCATGCCAAGGACTCACTGCATTGACGGCAAAATAGATTTTAAGAAAGTCGCGATTTCTCTTTCAGACAATTTTCGCGAAATAAATTACTTTTAATCTTAGCATTTAGATAGGATATATTTACGAAAAGATGAGTATATTTATTTATTACATATCTAATATCTTATTTTGAAACAATGTAGATTTTTTGGCGTTGCATAAGCAAACACTAGAACTACAATTATACTACATTTTTTAAATCTTTACTCGTTGGATATGTATACACTGTTAGAAAAACAAAATTTACACGGATTAACCATTTCGCATTAATACATAACGAATGCAAATATTTTAATCCGTAATACGCGCGAGATAAAAATGCGCGAAATTATTTCGTCAAAATATAATAGCACAATTAGCCAATGTCGGCCGTCATATTAAAGATAGCGGGAACAGTCGCGATTGTGCCGACGAAAGCCGGCAGTAGCGAAAAACGGGTATCCGCGACTTCTTATTTGGCGCGCGTTGATTCTCGCGAGTGCATTCGTTATTTCGCGCGCGCGATGCTATTTGCATTTATTCCTACATGCAAATAGACGCCGCGCCGGCTGGACAGGATAAACATGCTGAAGAAACAAACGTGAGGCGGCGAGATGGCCGGGATACGTGACGCGTACCCTTAAGCTTCCTGAAAAATTCCCGTCTAGCGCACGCACCGGGAAGTTCTTCTGCGCGGAAATTAATATTAGCAGAAAATAAAGCAAAGACCACACACAACTCGGCACTCGGCACGTAGCTGCGAGCGTGTCATCGTCTTAATGTTTGCGAAAAGGATTCCTATCGCGGAGAGAAAGGGGGACGAGGGGGAATGAGGCGGTTTGTTTGTTCGTGATGTACAATATTTTGTGGAGTTGTTCGCAACGCGCAAATACATCATGTTTTCTACACCATGAATCTAAATCGCGTTTATCTCGAGATATATAAAATTACAAAATTACAAAATTTGTACGAAAAGAAGAAAAAAATAATTCGATAAAATTTGAATCTGCGCATTGTGAAATGTACTTCTTAATTTTTCTAATTTATATGAATTATATTTGCATGAATAAATTTAATTTTTATATATTATAATGATGTTATTTCTATTTATATCTTTTTGTTAAAAATTTATGTTACATATACAGCGTTCGCTACTACAGAAATAAACCATGAAGAGCCGGGATTATCTCAGTTCTGAGGTATAAAGAAAGGATTTTTCTCTTTTCTCAATACACTTTTTTCCGGAAATCGTCGCTTCCGAGGGGCGTCACTGAAAAGAAAGTAGCTTTTCCGGTGCGTCCCTTGCACGACGCGCGCAATTATATCAAACCACTGGTAGCAGTTCCTCAGGGCACGCAAAATGCGTATATGCACCGACGTGCATTTAAAGGGTAAGAGAAAAAGGAAAGGGATGCTGTACAAAGGTCGTAAAAAAAAAGGAGAACCATAGAATAGCATAATCGCGGTTTTAATGTTCCTTAAAGAGAGAGCGCGTACTCGTATTCTATGCGAAGCACATCGAATTTTTTGCTTCTCGCTCTTCTTTCTCTCTTTCCTCTCGAATTTCAGATTTTTTACAGACTTGAGACAAAATTGCAACAGATTTATGATTCGGAAAGATTTTAAAAGTTTGACTCCTCTAATTTTACTTATCGAATAATTTCTAATAACGATAGAGTAGTTAGTATAATATATTATTACAGATAGTTAAATATGTAACTCTGTTTTTTTTTTTTTATTGTATAATACATTAAAGAACTTTGACAAGTAAAAAATCTCGCGGTACAGATATACAGAAAAAAATGTTATTCTTTAATTAATTTGAAATTGACTTTGTTTTAATATCATTTTAACTTTAGATTGAATTATAGAAGTACTTAACATGAAAACTTCAAACGCCATGAAATGAAATATTATTAATTTAAATTATTGCATAACATCTCCGAGTTCATTAGGAAAAATTCTTTTGAGATTTTGTATAAAATTAACCAAATATTCTGCACGTTGCAATTATTACCGTTAATCGAATCTCTCTTTGACCATATTCCTATAGAATTTACTGTCACAAGCGTCGCGAATGAGATTACGCATGATCATTAATAGTAAATGGCATTCGCGAGAATTATGATCGCGGGAATCTACTTAACCTTTTCGAATGTTATGTAATCGATAAATTACGCGATGCAATCGCTCTTCGCTCTTGCCGTGGATTATAAATCACGTGTTAGCGATAACTAATCGAATCGTTTATCGCGGTAGTTGCGTAGGTCAAGCTTTGAAATGTGATAAATTCAAACGGGATACGAGCGCGAATTGACACGATACGCCAATAACGACGAGATCTTCAAAATTCGGAATATATCATTGTCGAGATAAGCTGTTCGATAGCGAAATACAATGTTTGTGTCGCGCAATGATCGAGAGTAAAATCAATCATCGCTCGTCGTTGAAAAAGTTCTGAAGAACCACTCCATTTCTCGGCAATCGCCATCGGAAATTCGAGAGATCGTCAAGCACTTGCGGCGTTCCAGCAAACTTCCGCCTTGTAAGTTTTACGATACTTTAGAGGCGCACGCGATCGTACGTTACGCCGCATCGACGATGTACCGCCGCGGCACTCCATAATTTTTTACGCGGCCCCGGATGCTCTTAAATTAATCAACTCCCACGGAAAAAGCTTCGGCGCGCAACGAGCTACAACGATTTTAAAACGATTTTAAGAGAAATCCGGAATTAATATTATGCCGATTTATCAAGTTAAAAAATTTTAATCAATTATTAATTATTGTAATTCTATTAATTTCGAAAACGATATTCTAATATTTTCGAAATTAGATTAATTCACAACTTAACGAGCACGATTAGATGAATAGAATTATAACGAAATTTTAAACTTTTATAAGAATTTTGTAAAAAATATATTTCGAATTTTCCCATTTCACTCGTCTTGTAAGACAAAATCTAAGATTATATGCGAGTAATTTTACAAATCTATATTGAAACATGAGATTAAAAATATAAAAATAATTATAATTTTGATATGCATATATATATATTATATATGAGCTACATAATAAATTTATACAAATAAATTTTTTAATTGCATAAAAAATCAATTCCATAATAAATATGAACAAAGCAAAAGCCAAAAGCTGTAAAAAAGTTTTCTTCGAAAGAATCATCGTTGTTCCTAGCAATTAACAACGGCGTCCATGTGTTATTAGAGTTAGAAAAAAAAAAAAAGAGTCGGTTATTCGTGTGTGTGTGCTTATGCATGCGTGGGTTACGCCCGGCAGACTATAAAAGACACGTTATTGCGCTCGTACATGCACGTCGATTCGATCTGGCGCCGCACCCTCGCACGAACTAATAATTAGACACCTCTATGCAATTCCATCCAGTTTTTTACTACTCCATTCCGAAGAGTGGTGGTTTCACCCTCGTACGTAACCATAGAATTAAAAAATGCTGAACATATTGCATCAATATTATACCTATTGATTCTCGTTATAATTCTTTAATATTGTAATACAAAAGCAAATATATTCGAAAATAATAACAATGAAAATTGCAGACTCTCTCTATAATTTAAAAAAGTTGCTATCTAATTAATATCCAATTCGGAACAAAATAAAATTACATCCGAATACTATATGTATTTATATACGTATTTGCAAGTATCAATATGCGATTGTATGTTATTAAAATGTAACGTCATGAAGTTTTTAATAAATAATTAATTAATGACTGATTATCATAATTATTTTATTTAATTAGGGCTCATATCAATATTTTTATCTCAATTTTTATTTAAAACTTACAACGGATATATGATTTAATAAGAACGACAGAAACTCTCTATGCAAACAATTTAAGCCGATTTCACAATTTCGATTTAAACTAATTTCAGCTCTCAATTACTAAGTTCTAGCATGCACCTGCGGAACGTTTATTGCATTTATCATGATTTATTCTACGAGCGTTTGCAACGCATCGTTTATTTTCAGAATTTATAGTTTAATCAAAATTTATATCTTCATTAAGTCGACATACTGAAAATGGTTTTTTTATTCTGCCGGGTGATGCGAAGACCTTTTTATTAATGAATTTTATATAATTCAATATTGCACGTGAACTACCCCTGCAAAAACCATCTTCAACTAATTTCCGCTATCGAATTAAGAGGCTTCGATGCTCTCAGTATTTCTGAGAACATTTCATTACTCAATGCAGGAGCTAATGTAGAAGCGGCTTTTTGCAAAGAGAGTTTCATTAAAATGTTCTAATTAATAACACGAAGTGTAATATCTTCTACATTTTCTCACAACGTATCGTTGTTAATCATATGCGATTTACATGCTTCGCATATATAAAAACGTCTCATTCTCAACGATATCTGTTCAGTCGTTTTATAATCTTGCTCCATTCATCTTATCGTGGGGTGGTATTATCTTTGTCTCACATTTCTTAATTAAAAAAATTAATAAATTATTATTGTATTTACTTTATATATATATATCATTTTTTTTTGTTTATTATCGTATAAAACTGCATTTTTTTCAAATTTTAATAAAACAAAATCTTCAAGTCATGCGTTTATTGCATTTTATGTGTTTAGAGACGCGATTTTATCCATCTTGACGTGTGCGAAATGTGGCCGCGGTCAAAATTCCTCCGCTCGTTTCTTCGACCGAAATTTGCATTCCACCTGCGGATTAAAAGTTCTCGACCATCGATGCACCGAAACTCGCCTGCGCGAGATCGCTTAATATCCGATTCGAGGCAGGCGCGCCTTGCAATTTCGCGGCGACTCGCGCCCGCACTCGCTCCTAATAATACGCGGCGATATAATCGACCGTTATTGCGCAATTTTATCGCGCTCTTACCGGATTAAAAGCTCCCCGCGACGTGCTATCGAAGCGATAAGGAAGGACCTAACCCTTTTTTTTCCCCGCGCCCAACACACCAACTGGTTAATTTAGAACCAGCCGTGCAATTTTGTCGCGCGAACCAACCCTCTTTCTCGCAAATTTATTTTTGCCTTTCAGAAAATGCCAAAGGCGGACAGATCAGAGTGTTCTACGATAATATTTCATTATTTTATGATAGCCAATTTTTCAGCCGCTTTTCAATTTCGTCAGAGTTCTCGGCAATTTTTTGAAGTAAAAGTTCTTGTAAATTAATAATTGTGCACAATGTATCTGATTGTATATAATGTACAATATATGGCTTATAATATTTAAACAATATAAATAATGCGTCACTTATATTTTAATGATATAAATTAACATTTTTGAATGTTTTATCAAAATTCATTGTGCCTCTATCAGAAGATTTTTCTAAGATTCGAATTTTTATCGAAAATATCGCGTCTATTTCTTTTCTGATCGACGTTCATTATTCCGGTATACAAGTATGGTAGGCAATCTAGTTAATTCGAAATCGATATCCGGTGATATCGACCGAGACCTCGCTGATCGTGCTAATAAAAAGCGTCGATGATGGAGTTCGGCAGCTCGAGCTATTGTCGGCGAAAACGAGAAAACGCGACACGAAGCGGGGGAAAACAGTTTTCCAACGCGATTGACTCGTCGTAGCATTATTTCGGCGGATTTTCTTGGACATAAAAGTACCAGATAAGGATGAGGAGCCGTAATGATACCGACAATTGAATCGTTATTAAATCAAAAATTCATTTCGCGCGAAACTTGATAACTCTCATAATTTATCTTACCATCAATTGAAACGTCGATTTTCCTACAGATTGTCATAATTAGAATCAAACGTTTCCTGTCGCGATAAATCTGGGAGATTAAATACAAATAAATATAAATTTCCTAGTTAATCGGGTTAAAATTAAACTTATAGACTCGTAAAAATATGTATAAAATGCGCTAATATATTATTGCATTTTTTATTTATTATATTCCGTGAGAGTGATTATTCGATCATCTGCCAAAAAGAATGTTGAAACATTTTATATTTAGAGTGCGCATAAATG
The DNA here is from genome assembly GCF_030449975.1 of Polyergus mexicanus. Classification (NCBI taxonomy): domain Eukaryota; kingdom Metazoa; phylum Arthropoda; class Insecta; order Hymenoptera; family Formicidae; genus Polyergus; species Polyergus mexicanus. The sequence goes on from NW_027223335.1 coordinate 6,006,900, forward strand.
AAAGAATAACAGAAATATTAAGATGACCTTTCGCTGCAACGAGGCCACGCTTATTGAAGATTCTTATACTTCGTAATGGAAGTTAATGCTCGTCGAGTCGCGCGAAATTTGTGTCGTCGCATCTCACGCGCGGAACTATAGGATCCCGGGTACTGATAAATATAAGTCAGATTTGATGCAATTACTAAGTTTCGAGAGTGTTTCGAAGTGCAGTCTAACCGAGACGCTATGCTCCGGTGCATTGTGCAGGGAATGAAGGATCCCGCCGTCCCTCTTTGTATTCTGGCGAGAAACCCCGCGCGGGGACCATAACTTTTCCCGAGGAGGCTTTATATACCGTAACGCGTCGTCGACTCGCGCGGCGAAACCACCTGGACGACGAACTTTTGGTCGTCCGAGATTTTCGAGATGCCGTACAACGAAAACAATGCTTGCGAAGCGACAGCGTTTGCGTGGCGCCCGCGACATAACGCGTCTCGAATTTATCGCTAGTATCGCGAGTTCTATCGCGCTGATATCGATAATGATGGATGCAACATATTGCAATTTGAAATCTGTATATTTAGCTAAATTCTGTGAATTATCAATTATGGTAATTTGATTTTAATATATAAAAAGTGTGAATACACATATAGAGATATAAATATTTAATAATTTTTTAAATTTTAAATCTTAAATTTTTATTTATGAGAGAAATCAGTTCCTTTCGCTTTCTTCCTTGCAATATTTGCAATAGCGAAATGTTTTTTCTTATAAAATTCAATTTGTGTATATAAATCCTTATAAGAGAAATCTAATATATTTCGAAAGATATCAGACTTGTCGAGTCAACCGATCGCCGAATGTCTTTTCCGGGATATCCAAAGGTCTATAATCTAGATTACAGAAGCATCAAGGTACCCAACGTGCAGCTGCGGTCCACTATTATCGTCGCCGTCATATCCTGGGATATCTAATGGCGTCGCATGTTTAAGTCGTTTAGCAGCGATTCGGGTATACCAAAAAATCTATTATTTTTCACTTTCTCCGTCTTTCGCCGAGGCGGATCGAGCGAGTGGCGTTGTTACTTCGAGAGAGAAAAACGTCGAACGACGACGCGAGGGTAACTATCTTAAAGTGTCGTTAGGAAGTCATCCATTATGCGACAAAGGTCGCTCTCGCTCTCGTCGACTAGAAGTCTCCTCGGACGCGAGAATACGTCTCTTCCCCGTCTTCTTCTCCTCGGTCCGTCTCATCGTCCCTTTATCCCTCGCTCGAAGACGAGACATTGCGAGCGAGCATCGTTTCGACAAGGCCAGCGACTGCGTTTTTGTGTCGCGATACGGACCGACTTATGAACGACATCACCTAAGTATATGTTTTGGCATATTGTCACGGCATATTGTCACGACTATGCTATATTTCAGTCACGCGTTATTAAATTTATTTTGGAAAAATTACATAATGAACGTTAATGCGCGTTTTTTTAATTTTGTTGTTTGATCACATCATCGGTAAAAAGTAATAAAATTAAAAAAAAAAAAATTGTAGGCGATTTTTTTAATGCATCTTGTTGTTAGCATTTTTTTAAAATTATCATTTTAAAACAAATATGAATTAATGTATTTTCGAAGCACGCTTCAGTATTTACAGCAGAGAGTAATTATATGTATATATTTGACATTTCCGCATTGCTACAAAGTTAAGGTCTATGAGCGTCTTTTTCTTTAAACAAGAAAAAAAGCAACATTGGAGAGGAAGGAGAATTAGAATGCGCTCAGAAAATACGTGATCGTACGGATCGTTTCGGCATCGATCGCGATGTTAAACTATTGATTATACGAATGTGGCCGCGAGCCGCTCTGTGATTTGCATAGGGCGATTAAGGTCTCGTAGCCTGGCATTAGGCGCATACTTCGAGCATTTAGACGCACCAGCTCGACAACACGCGAATGTTTCTTCGACCGTTCCTCGCTCTTTGCTCGCGCGACCCTTGCCAAATTTTATTCCACGAGCGAAGCTTCACTGACGGAATTCACGTAAGCCGCATCGGAACTTATTAATTCAACCATCTAGAAAAAAGTAATTGATTTGCTTATACTAATTGTTATAATGCCATAACGGTGCAATATATCTTGGAAACATTGCTAAAAACATGTTTTCCCCATTTTACGCGATTTAATTGACCAATACAATAGATAATGAGTTTTTTATTCAATATTAATATGACAAATAAATGATTCATTTTTTTTCAGCAGCATTATTATCAATTTTTGATAATGAGCTTTTTTGCGATTATTGTTAGAATCTTCTATTCTGCAGACAATCTGATTTGCTAAAACATTTAATATAATTTATACATATATATATATATATATATATATATATAAAATGATATAAAATATTTTCTAACGAATAGATATTTATGTTACAATTTTCCAACCTAAATTTTTTTTTAAATTTTATCACAAAATCTCGAACAAAAATTTCCAAGCTTATCTCTTCGCTGAGCCAACTGTATTTTCGCAGGATACGTTCAAAAATCCGCTCCATTCTTCACGCGATAAATTTTGCTTCTTTCTTTTTCGTTATCATTATCGGTCTTTATTGCCAGATTTTCGCGTCGCATCGCAAATCAGCGCGCATATTTCTCATCGATCCCTGATATCGCGGAATCAGTATCAAATCTCGCGCGTTATTCTCGGCGGACAATGGGTCTCGCAGGACATTCGCAACGAATCAGCATCAAATCTCGGATGCATCGCGCGTATATGTATGCGTGTGCTATCCGCATGGCGTATCTCTTTGACACTACATTACGCTTGCGCTATCGATATCTCAATGTTCTACTGCCCCGTGTCCTAGAAGGATTACAGGAATTTAAAACTCTGACATTTGCGATGCATTGCCGATTCAAGCAATGAAATCACGTATTTTAACGTAACGATGTTTTATTTCTCATTCTCTCTCTCTCTCTCTCTCTCTCTCTCTCTCTCTCTCTCTCTTTCTGCCCCCCTCCACCCCGCCTCTCTCTCTTTCTCAGAATATATTTATACGACGCACTTCCTATTAAATGCGGAATATAGATAAAACAAGGGAATTTTTATTTATAGAAACTTCAAAATAAATTGACATGTTTCAAAAAGACATTATTATAGAATTTTAATTTTAAATATTTGAATATTTAAGTATTTTATTATTACATTTCTCTGCGTATAAATATTATCGAGTACTCCGCAAAAAAACTTGAAATTTTCGAATATTTTATTTGCCGCCATATTTCGTTAAACTCCTAATAATGCAAAAATCGGCACTCATACATTAATAAAACTGCGAATGGTCTTTATGCGACTGTATCTTCGTAACGAGAGCCGCGAGGGCCGATCGTCCTCGCTGAAAATTCCGGAGCGTGTTTAAAAAGGGAGTGAACGAAAAGGAGTGAATGCCAAAGGAGAAAATTCCTCCGGGAATATTTCTTCAACGAGAACGGGACGAACGGAATGAATCGGCGAAAGCGTGCGTCGATCGGGATCCGAAGGACTTTACGGTCCATCGCTCGTCTTACAAAGCGCCCACCACTCCCGGCTTCTTTCAGTGGACTAACGAGCCGAAGGGTTCCGGCGCGAGGGAAAAGAAAAAAAGGAGCAATTATGCTCTCGTAGGGAAATGGTGCGCTTAAAGTGCGGCGAGCGCGCACAATGGCGCGCCGTGCGCCGTGAGAATGATTTTATTTTCCGTATGCATGATAATTACGCCGTTACAATTGCAGTCATTCGTTAATTGCGTATTTTCCGAAGGACTGCATTATTCATAATTCGCTCGCGACCACTTGGTTACGCGGACACTTGCTTTGTAAGAGCGAGTCTCGATCTTTTACAATTTATTATGACGAGTGAATTCGTTGGAATTTAATAGGAAGTTGCAAGACGCGCATTCGTTACACGCAACGATCGAAAAATTAAGAATGTGTAGAAATAAGTAAGAAGATTATAAAGAAAAAATTACGCCTGATCGTTATTTTAAAACATAATTTCAAACAATTAATTTGAAAAAATAACTATAAAGTATCCCTTCCTTTCGTTCCTCTTGAAAAACTCATGCATCAAATTTCCATAATCTTTAAAACATGTGCACGATAAGAAAGTTCCAAAACTCGACTCTTGAGATATACACGTATTTGAGAATTTTAGTATTCAGAAGCTTAAATCTTCCGTGCTGCAAATGTGCTCAAATTGAAATATTTATGTCTTGAACTGTTAAAGTTTATAAAAGTGAAGATGTATAAGTAAAGATATCGAACTATGCATTAAAAAAATCTAAAATATTCAATTTTTTATTGCTTGCACAAAAATTTCGTTGCGTAATTGAAAATTTGTATATCTTCAAAGTAATTCAACTGTCTAAATCAAAGTATCGGAAAATTTGAATTTTTATCGAATATAATTCTGAAAGCTTCTTTCTAAAACTTTCAAGTATTTAAAAATGTATTATTCATATATGCAAAATTGCACTAACGTTTTTATTAAAAACTCAATAAAACTGTTTATATTTTCCAAGTATCGATATCAGTCATCTCGAAATTTGTTTGTGACGAAGATGTGCCGTGTTGCTTCCATAACGGAATAGTTTCTTAGTTCTGTTTATCATCTTTTCATGCGTTTCTGCTGTCAGATAGTTGTAACTTTTTATTCATAATGAAATTTCTATAGCGAGCTCGAAACGAGATCGATCTCGCAGCGATCTCGATGTTTCCCATTCCGATTTGTTTGTGCCATCCAGTGAATGATGGAGGAATTTCTTTCTCGTCGCTCGGCTTTCAAGAAGCTTTTAGAATTTCTCCAGAATGATCGCTTGAAAGCCCGCGAAAGTATCTTATGATGAAGCGTTCGTTTCGCGTTCATTCCACGCCGTAATTATAAATAATTGCGTCTCGGAATAATTTAACGTTTGAAAATATAATTTCTTTCAACAAAAGTTGAAAAAAGGTTTACTATTTTGACATTATATCCTTTTTTTTTTCTTCAAAATAATTACACAAAAATATTTTAAAATATTTTTAGCATATTCCGCATAGAAGATAGAAATATTGTTATTTTAATAAAGTGTCAAAGTAATTTTTGATCATCTTAAACCTAGTTGTTTGTTATTCATACTGATTTGAAGCAGTCTGATTTGCATAATTTATTTCGTGATTTTGAAACCGCAGATCTCAAGCGTCATTCTTCGCGGTAAGCGTTTGATTATTAAAATGAATATACGAGCACCAGATTTACGCTCGCGAGCTTCCTCGTCTTTAATCTGACAAACGTAGCGAATTAGGGCGAGAATTTCGTTCGTGTCGAGTTTCTGTCGCGTTCACGAGTACTATTAAAAAAGAAAAGGTTTTCCACTACGGATCAACGGATCTGCATGTTCATCAAAGCGGCGATACTTTGTGCCGATGACAACATTGTGTAGCTTTGACCATTGGATTTCGTGTTTGAAATCAGTTGAAACAAAAAGCTCGCGCGTGCCAAACGAATAATTCACAAATTAAAACAGTTTCGAGCTCGGCGTGAAACGACAATATATTTTTTTGGACGTTTTTCAGAAAATTTGTTAGAAATCTGGGGGAAAAAAACTGTGCGTGAAAATGGAGAGAAATCGGGCAAAAACAATCAGCTAGTTGTTAGAAAAGAAAATCAGAAAAAATACGAGAAAGTATTATAATTTTTTCTAGTGTTTAAAAATGTAATTTAAAACGTTCTTTAGAAATAATGTCATAAAATTTGCATATCTTTTACAACTTTTTTAAATATGCTTTATTAAAAGAAAGGCTAAGTCAATGATTTATACATTTTAATATTTCGCAAAGCAGCAGGCTTGAATTATTTTGCTATAAATATCCAAAACTTTAGACGAGTCCCTTTATCACTATTTACAGGTCGTTTGTCACATAATTTATGGAACCATGAAACCCATCAAAAATAATGTTCTCGTACACATTTTAATGGATCAATTGCGACACATTATACGCGATCTGTATTCTTCAATTAATGCTATCATGATGCTCGAGTGGCCCGCATAGCTCGATAGAGCGCATAGCTCCGACAAATTCTCCCGATTATAAGCCACATCCCGCCATGAATAAAGAGTCGGTGGCCCTTTATGGGGCGTCACGCGTATTATTTATTCACGTCACGGGATCGAAGAATACCCGGACTTCGTACCTGACGGCGAGACTGAAAGACGATGAAGAAAGGGGATGAAGGATAAGACGGCGAACGGAAGGGGAAGAGCAAGTGAGGGGAAGGAGAGGTGAGAGAGCGACAGCGAGGATGCGGGGAATAATAAGTCGAGATAACGAGCTTTTCGATTCTCTCCCCAGGTCGAAACGGAAAATTAATTAAGTAACTCCCAGGGTTCGCCAGGCATTCTTAACCTTGGAAGACACAATGAACGAGGAATCGTGCTCGTGCGGGAGTGAGAGAACTCGGAGAGAGACCTCTCGGAGCAAAGAACGACAGAGAGAAAGAAAGAGAAAGAGAGCTGGGTCGGCTATCAGGGTCATTAGTTACGGATGTCTCGTCGAAACCGGGGCCACTCTCGTCTCGATAAACAGGAGACCCATTTCGAGACCTCGAGAAGAACGACAGGGTGGGAGGATCCTCGCGAGAGAGATAGGAAAAGAAGGCACGCGAAGGAAAGGAGGCTTACAAATAATAATTATGGCCCCGGTAATATAACGGGCAGCGCGTCTGTTATCGGGAGACTCGTCCGGTGAGTGCACTACGTTGTTCATGAGATACGCAGCCCCGGCCCCTCCTTTTCATCTCGTCATCGCAATCGTCGTTCATTTTTGGGCTTCCTCTTTCACCCGACACCGGCCCGTATCTCTCTTTTCATTCTCGAAAGCACGCGAGCGACGACGTCCGCGAGACCGATATCTGTCGGTCGTCGAGCGATATCGAGTGAGTATTATTGATTCAAAATTATTAGTCGAGCATTATTGATTTATCATATGTAACATTGAGCGAAACAATGGATGAAGACATTTTTAAATTTTGAAAAATATGTTGCCCGAAACAATTAAACCATTATTTTTTTTTTATTTTTTTTTTTTAAATACTCTATTATGCTAATACAGATGTCTAAAATTTCCTCTCGATATTCAAAAGATTTGATATTTGAAAAAATTTTTCTAATACATCTGAAATTTAGTAACTTATTTTTATAGGAATATAATATTTTTAATTTATTTAAAAAAATTTATAGAAAGAAATGTAGACAGAGTCTAAAACTCACAAATTTAAAATGCATCTATAATTGCATAAATATTCTTTGTCCGAATGTTTGATGAAACTGAATATATTGAGATAAATTAGATATATCAATCAAAAATTACAGAGATCAGGCTTCGGTTACAGGCGAAATCCTGGATTCGATCGGAATCGACGTCTAGTATCTTGACGCTTCTGAAGGCGTCATGGCGGCTGCTTTGTCACGCTCGTCTTACTTACTTACGCGAACACACGTGAAAGGGTCCGGCAATCTGACCGCTCTCGGTAGAAGATTTTCAGCGGCTTTGAGGAGAATTGCGGGGGACGGGAGCTCATATCATGGTGGAGAAGAAGCTGTGCGGGATGAAAAGAGAGAACTCTCTGGATGGAAGTTCCGAGGACTCGGTATGGTGCACCGAAGTAGATTGCACGGATGTCACGCTTAATCGGATAACTTAGATTCGAAAGCCGGACTTTGACTCTTTTATATAGTGTACGAACGTACGCGGACACGCGTTAGCGGTGCTCAACCTGCTACTGACGGAAAATTGCCAATTAAAAGTTTTTAACTTTCAACAACTATGCTTGAATATAGGCAGTATGTTTACTATAGTGTAGTTTCAGTTTTATTATCGATAAATAAAAAGCGTCATATTTTACAACAGGTTGAAAAAGATGTCGATTGTATTTTTCATTTTTTTTTTTTTTTCATGTTTAAAAAAACAATAAAGAAAATTACATATGATTAGGTATGTGAAAAACAAGAAAAATTACTCACATAACGTAAAAAATACGATTAAAGAAATTTCACAAGAAACTCGAGAGTGATAAGTGCAGCGACTTTACAGCAAAACTTATTCGATCTTTTATATGTATGTGTGTGTGTGTGTGTGTGTGTGTGTATGTGGATCGCTTGTATACGTGTGTGGTTCTCTCTCCGCCTTCTTTTACCCGCCGCCGATCTGTCCGTCACGGTGCATGCATGCACGCATGTGCGTGATGCACTCGGCCCGTTGCTCTGCGTGCGAAAGCGTGAAAATCGCAGCGACGACCTGTAATCTGTCGTAGCGACCGACTCCGAAGTCGCATATAAATACCGGAATTATTCGAAGTAAAATATTTTTATACCGTAAAAAAGCGATTACATCGAGAGAGGAATTTATTCGTATTTTCCGAGCGTGATCGTGAGTGCAGCTATATAATGCATGATTTCCCGGTCTCGATAGAAATCTCGTTTTATTTATGAACTTGAGCAAAATCTGACATTTTCTTTCGATCCTATGATCATCATTTCTCTCCTTATTCCGTAGGCCTTTATTTTCTCGCTCTTCCGCTTTCCGCTTTTGCCTTCCTGCATGACTTTCGATAAAAACAGCGTTCAAAATTCCGCTCGAGGAATGAAATGGACGAATTATAGAAAAGAGCTGAAACCGTGTCGAAATTATAACCGCCGTGACCATGCACAAAGTCGAGAAGCTAACTACTTGTTAGCTTCCTTGTATTTATTCATCACATATATTGTAATTCTGCTTGAAAATTCTACGAGTCAATTAAAGATAGATAGCTCTCTCGAATATATGGCATACTGGTACTTTGAAAACAATACTTTGTAATGCTCATGTAAATCTAAATTAATCTAAAGATACGTAAATTTAATAATCAATCGTTGAATGCCATTATATTCGTGATAATCGACTAATGATTCCTTTATCCTTGTCAATTATCTTCATTATAAATATTTTAACATATTGCACTTTTCACATCAAATTTCAACATCTTTGTTCAGCAATTCATCGCAGTTGAGTTTGTCTTTTAAAATCAGAGTTATAATTGAAGATAAAACTTTTATTAGATTTGGAATATCTAATCAGGAAAAGAGATTTATACACATCCACACAAGCGAGATTTAAGAATAATGTGCGTGCTACTACGCACATTAAATACACCCCCATATAAATTATGAATCTCCAAATTAAAAGCTGGCACAAACCCCAACATCTGCAGTCTCTGCGCCGCCCCTAAATCACACGAAACGCATTAAACACGTCACGGACGTGTCGCGAGCTCTACGCCACCCTTCGACGAAAAAAGGATGGAAAGCAGGGTTGAAGGCAAAAATTTCTCTCGCGCGGCTCTTTTTCGCCCTTGTCGGTTACTGCTCGTACTGGAGAAGATTCTGACGTTTCCTGAAAATGTCGTAAAAGCATCGAAACGATATTCCACTAGTTTAGTCGTTAAGGAAGGAACAGCAAGACACGGTTTTATCCATTTTCTGTCATGTCGATTCATTTTAAATCGATGATTTATTGCGCAAAATCAGAAGCAGAGGCAGTTTAATATTTCACGTTATGATAATAAAACATCCATTCTTTTTCTCTTTCCTTGTAGAATAAATAATAATTGATATATTCTCAATTTGTTTTCTTTTGCTTTTAGAGTTTACATTTTTTTTTTTTTTTTTTTTTTTTAAATTTGGATTGTGTTAGAGTGCACGAAGATATCGTCAGGTTTTGATATGTTTCATATATATTAAAATATTAATAGATTAGATTCCGAAAATTAAATTTTTCATCAGTAATAAACCGATAATCTTCTATCTTTTTCGTAAATTACATCGGTTTTACAAAATTTTGTTTTCCTCAAAATTTGTCTACTTGGTATATTTGAGCCATGCGTAAACACGAAGCTGAACGAGAATAAAATTTGTCTCTGACGTTGAGCGCGCGATGTCGCATCGGGGGAACGTAATCCCGACGAGGGTTCGAGCTGGTGGTACGGGAGTTGGCCGCCCTGCTCTCTTCTGAGTGCGCGCTCTCTCCGAAATGGGTGTAACGGCAAGTGTAAGGGGGTGGCGGTGGGTAATATTTTAAAACGAGCGCGAGTCTGTTGCGGGCAGAGTTCTCTCGCCAGTGTGGCTCGTACAATGCTGAAGAGAGTACGACGAGGAGAGCGGAAAACGGATGGTGAGATGGAAGGAAGTAGAGGACAGAGTTGCGAAGAACGGAGGGGGTTGTACGTAAAGGGAGGGCGTGCCCCGCTGTTATCTGGCTTGTTCCCCGGATGAAATATCGGCTAGCAGTTTCAGGCTTTCTTCTCCACTCCTACCTCGATCTTTTCCTCCGAGTCTTCCTTCCTCGTACGCCTTCTTCCTCTTCTGCTTCTGTCCCCCTTATACTCTCTCGCCTGCCGGATTCTCTGTGATGCCCCCTGCGAGACGAAAAGTTTTTCCGCGCGCGCCATTGTCAGACTTTTGATTGCGTTGGGATTTCTTACTTTCTCTCTTTCTCTTTTCCCGCTTTCTTTTCTTCTTATTTAAATTTGTTTTTTTCTTCGCAGCTTTTCTTCTTCCATATCTTTTCATGTTTTTCATACATCTCTTTTTAACTCGGGCTGCTATCTCTTTCTCGCAGTCTCTCTTTTCCTTTCTTGCTCTTACGATTTTCATCTCGCTGACAACCTCTTCTCTTCGCATGTTTTCTTCTATTTTCTTTCTTGAGCCTAATCTTAATAATATTTTTATTATCTTTATATTTAAATTCGTTTCATCTTTTTCTTCGTTTTTTTTTTTTTTTTTTTTTTTTTTTTTTTTTTTTTTTTTTTTATTATTATTATCTTCTCGTGATCTTCTCGCTCGTATCTTTTCAATTTAATAAAATTTTACTAACATCTTGTCTTCGAGATCTTTTATGTTTTCTTTTTTTATAATATTTTTATTTAGAAAATCCCTCTATACTTATATATTATTACATTTTTTTAGTACTTATTTCTTAGTCTTCTTCGTCTTGCCTATATATTTATATTCGCGTCTCGTCAATCTTTCTCCAAGAATAGCGCTCATCGTCCTTATAGACCACGTTTACGTCCATTCTCATATCATTATTATATATCACCAGGAGGCCCATCGATCATAGCAACCATCGTTCCGGAAGCGACTATCCTAAACGATCTCTTCAGGAAGTCGAGAGAAAGGAACCGAAAGATTATCGAGGGCTAACGTATCCTGTCATTTTTTTTTGTTTTTTTGTTTTTTTCCGAGGAGCAGTGCACTATTAGCAGTACGCTGTTTTTAATTCTTTCTTCATAATACGAACCCGGGAGGAAATAGAAGAAACTTATGGAACTAAAAAGTTTAGCAGTTTGATTCGCGTCCTCGGGATGGCATAGAGTTCATATAAAGGCAGAAATGATGGATGCACATCTCTCTTAACGAGTTTGTCTCGCAATTATAGTCGTCGTAATCGTCATCATCGTCGTTGTCGCGTTTTGTCGTCTTGCTCCTCCCCCCTCCCTCCCGCGCAACCAACTTCTATATATTAAGATTGTTAATATGTATATGTGTGTATATGTGTGCTAATCCATTTTTCATTATGTAAACTGAGATGCACGAGATTGATCGCGTTAATGCGAATTTACTTATTGCATTGTCTTTTAGCTGCTAATTCTTTAATGAAGTCAGATGATTTTTTTTTTTTTTTTTTTTTTTAACGAAAATAATGATAATATTGCTACTTTCATAACCAAATTCTAAATTAAAATTCTTTGAATGAAAAATTAAAGTGAAGTCAGTTTCAAATAAAACGATGAATAATTCATCAGTCATTCGCGCGATTGAAGCTTAATTTCATAAGGATTATAATTTTTTAAACTTTCCGTTTTGCTCTCTTTCTGTCTCTTCCCTCTATCTTTCTCTCTCTTTTAATAACTTGTAATCTAAAAGTTTTTTCTTTCCTTTTTCTTCAGCTTCATATATATTTTTTTTAAATTGCAAAACAATTGCAGGCACGTTGTCAAATTAAACAAAAAAACTTATGTTTAAAATATTATTTGCTAGTTTGAATCATTCGCGATTTACTAATTTATTTAACAATACATTACATATTATAAAAGTGATCGCAGCATTATGATAAAAAGGCATTTTTCTTTGCCATGCTTTAATGTCGCCCGATTTGATGTGTGATTAAACTGTTTTATTAATTAATCAAGATAATTATTAATAATATAGTTAATAATATAATTAAATATTTTACTTTACGAAACACATATTGTGTAATATTATAAAAAGATGTCTGGTGATGAAATTCTAAATTCTATTTTTTCTAAAGTTAGATTCAGTTGGTTAGCGAGCTTAAATATTTATATATTACGCTATTTCTTTTACTTCCTTAATATTCTACAATATTTACGAATTGTTATCCTGCAAGTCAAACATAAAATAATGTATATATCTTAAAAGCACCTATATATCACATTACGAAATAAGATATAGTATCTGAAATCTTTCGAGTTCTAATCTCATTAGCACATCGTGTAATGTGCGGGAACATTTTTACCAAGGTGTGACATAACGCTTCCTCTATCTCGGACACGAGTTATCGTGATATTATCGCCGGCGATAATCCTGACCGCGCGATGCAGCGGCGTGACATACAGTCGCAAATATTCATGTGGTATAGCAGAGGCTCGACGGAGATACAGTCTGCCGGATTAAATTGTAATCGTCGGTTAATCTGTCCAGTGGGATCGCGGTCTACCCGAAGCAGCAAATCAATCGGGACCTGCTGGTCTCTTATCAGGCTTTTCAAACGGACCTTGGGAGGAAAGAAAGACTTTATCTGGACCTTGCCTTGTCCCCCATACATATCGCACGGTTCTTTATGTACTGTTGCAATCCGAGCCATACCCGTACCTTATAAATTAAACTCGCCGATATAAATTATACGACGCATTGAATATATATTTTATTCGAAATTTATTAGAGCATTATCATAAGTTGCATGAGCGTAGAGCGTCGAGTAAACGAGTGATTATAATTCTGTTGCCAAGAATTAAATAAAACTTAAATGATTCAATTTTGTGACAAATTATTGCATCATTACTATTAAAAAACGTGACGTATTTTTTTAACATGTATCTCTTAAATTATTCAACATGTGATTTCTTTCGGAATATCTATAAATCTGGAGCATTTATCCACTATGTAATTCTGTTTAGAGAAACATATAGTTCATTAAAAAAATATCGATGACATATAATATTGCCAAAAAACGATTGCAGTAAAAAAAAAAAAAAAAAAAATCGATTCCTTTTACGTATCATATTTGCTGTTCAAAGTGAAATTTCGTACCGAATATTTTCTCGTCTTCATATTTAAGAAAGATGTCAGATGCTCTATTTCTAATGTGAATCGTCATCCATATTATATCTCTATTAAATATAATATCAAACGAAATTAGGCAGCACTCTTGCCACGAAGGAACCGACCGACTTCCCTTAAATCGACCGGCATCCCGCGCGATGCGGCAAGGGTTCCGCACGATAAATCCTCACCAAGTAAGGAAGCCAAATAACTTAAGAGCGATCTCGCGCGAGTGTAGGAGCGTTTGGAACGAACGAACCAGGACGATGGAGGAGGAGGAGGAGGAGAAGGAGGAAGAGGTGAAGGAGGTGGAGACTCTGAAACGTAACGTGAGAAATACGACGAGAGCCGAGGTGCGGTTCAAGAGGTGTGAAGACGGTCGAAATGCAGGCGAGAGAAGCGACAGAGCGGAAGAGGGCGGAGAGGATCGCGAAAATATTTGGAACGCTCAATTCGAGATACGAGGAAACGAGATATCGGCGTTCACCGAAATAACTGAGGAATCTTATGCTCATTTCGCGAATAGCCGCCTGAAGAGCCGCCGCCGGCAATCCCGTATCGGATTCGAGATCGCATTGTCACCACCGCCATCCTCCACCTTCTTGTTCTGTCGTCTGCCCTCCGCGCACTCGACTGCAGCATCTCTGACATTCGCATGGCACTAAATCTAGCACAATGGCGCGGGTGTAACGCTATATAGCGTGCTCCGCGGGTCGATGCCGCCTTACCTCGTCCGCTCACATCGGATACCTTATCTGGAGATCTTGTACAGGGTGGTACAGAATTAACGTTCATTTTTCCGATCCTTTTACGTAACATGAATAAATCAAGAGCCCGTTAAAGAAAAAAAGACGAGCAAAATGTCTCTAGATATATTTTTTAATAGTAGATACTTTAAAGACAATAATAAAAAATGAAAATTCAATTAATTCAAATATTTGTAATGATTTATAATGATATATATTTTAGAAGGAGAATCATTGTGTATATATTCAAAAATTAGAAGTGAACGTTAAATCATCCTGTATAAATATTCATGCGACACTATTCGCTTATTTTTACGATGCAAACTGTCATTCAGTATCGCGATATATTTAATATAGTGTCTATTAATTTATAAAAATTTCCAATTAAACGAGATTGGTTTAATAAATAAACATTGCCTATAATAAATTTTTATCTATGAATTATGAAAATGCAACTATATTGCATAACACAGATACTAATACAGGTCAAATAAATAAGAAAAGAAAACCGACCTTTGTTACATCAAAATTTGCTCATTAGCAACATTTAATAAATTTATAAAAAATTTGTAAACTATTTGATATTCGTAATAAAAAATTTTTGGTCTTCTTCTCAAGAGTGATATCAAGAATCATGCTGAAAATGCAGAATCCAATTAACTATTTATAGCTTAACGTTGTTCTCTTGTAACGTCACCCTATTACATGGTATCGCTCTAATATTGTCAAATGAATTCTGTCGCAATGATGTGAATGTCGGTAAGGTAAAAATTAATAAATGCACGCGCGTAAAATCGAATGCATCTTTTATGCGAAATTTTCACTTAAAAATGGAAAAGACGAGTCGCTCTCTTTGGAGTCGGCGTTTTGGAGTACTTTTTAATGGAATATTTAACAGAACATACATTGAATGTTCATCGAGTGATATTCCTGGCGACGTTGTCGTTGACTTTCAAGTCGAGTTTCGATCGATGCTATCTGGCCGAGCCATGAAAGCGCAAACTCTCTCCAAAAGTAGCAAAGCCCCCCAAGAATTGCCAAGCAGCGCTCGGAAGCGATTTCTCGAAAACTCATTCGAAGGTCTTTCGATGTAAACGGACGCGGATTCAGATCAAATTGAAATCTTTTATTTACGAGCAATCCTATATAAATTTCTAAAAAAAAAAATCAGATTTGCTGTCAATAATAATTTACTAATCCCTCGAAAAATTCAATATAATTATATTAATATTCAAGAGATACCTGGTTCTAAAAGAAATATCAAGTTCTATTTTTGTAAAAAGTTATTTGCAGCACTGGAATTTTATAAACTGCGCTTGCTATTTTTTCGCTTGAAAAATTCATAAGATCTGCATTTGTCTTTCGTTGTATTTATACTTGGAGTTTCGTTGTAAATAATCAATGAGTAGTAAATTATTTATGGCCTATTGCTTGAGAATTACGGACATTATAAATTTTGCTTCGCAAATTTCGCAAGGCGGACAATTCGGTATAAAAATGCCGTAAAATGTCTCGAAACTATTGCAATTTTTCCCGATTAAATATCTTTCTACCAATCTTCTTCAGTTGTATATCTCAATATTATTATCTAACAAAATGTTGAATATGAAATATATATATATATTTTTTTTTCCCAAAAGATGCAAGTCTGGTTTAACCTATATACTTACTCGTTCAAGAGCCAGAAACCATTTCTAGAACTCTCGTGCGCGATAAATGTCGATTCGCTCGGGAGAAATTTCCGATTCGAGGGAAACGCGTTTCCCTCGATTTCATGGATACGACCACGGTTCCTAATTCCTTCGGGCAGAGTAGATAGAGGTGGATAGCTTGATACAGGAGGCGATTCCAATTCCGATGGTTAACGCCTGCTCGGAGAATCGCTATCGAAGGTATAGTCCTGAATGTTTAAGGGAACGCGTCGCAATGTAGTCCTTATTCGCGGTGCATTCCCACGATAGCCGTAACGGCTTTATGCAAAAAGACTCGCCAAAGTTGCTATTCACTTACGACCAAAAGAGACGCGAATCGCCCGTCAAAATGTTTCAGAGATTTATCAGTCCTTCAAAATTTAAGTTGGCATACAAAGTTCGGGGAAAGTTTCGATTTATGTATCATAAAAGAATGCTTTTTAATTACAAATAAAACGACGAACAAGTTTTATGATAAAAGTTAATGTTGCATATAAGATTATATGAGACACAGTGCTGCGTATGAATTTTTTATGCCGCATAGAAGATACTTTTAAGTAATGAAATGAAATGTTGGTGTGCGTATGAAAATTGTAATTAATCTTTGGTAAACTTTATTGATTTTTATATAAAACTTTTTTGTCTCAAAGAATCTTTTATATTTAATCGAGCATTGTTTATTCTGAAAGTTATTGAAAATTTTAAATATTTAATTTATAAAATATTGTAGCTTTTACAGTTTATCGATCTTTATGATTCTTTCTTCGCAAGAAAATGAAACGACGAAGTCTGCGAGCTAATTGATTTATAGATTTAAAAAGGCGTATTAAAAATCTTTCACTGAGCTGATTAACGAGCATAAATAAGAAATCAAAGACAGCAACGGCAGAAAGCCGTTTGGATAGAAAAACTTGGATTTAATTCTGCAATTCAATCTTTTACTCGAACTCTACATTTTTTTTCTTTATCCCCCAAACGACCCCCTTACTTCTAAAATTTCTTGAAATAACGCAAAACGCTTATTTCAAACGCGGTATGTTTCGTAGCATGCTCTCAGATGTTAATCTTCTTCAAACTTATGAATCTGCTGCTCACGCGGTTTGTTGCCATTTTAAGATTACACCAGAGAGCGTCGAAATGATGTCTCTCTGGTCGGATTAAAGCAGGCTTGTTCTCAGATACTTTCCTGAGGAATAGAATTATCCTTACCCTCCCATTACGCGAGAAGATGCGTATCCCGCATAGAAATTAAAGCGCGCGATAAAACAGACTCTAAATTGCAATTAATTAAATCGTTAGCCACCCGCGCTTCTTTTACGACCGCGGTAACTGCTCAGGGTTCTTCAGATATCTCGAACTAGTCCTTAGAAATTAATAGAGAAAGGGAGAGAAAGAAAGAGAAACAAGGATCGAAGAGAAAAGAGAAAAGGAATTTTACTATATCTTGGAAATATACTCATTTTGAAAATACAGCGATAATAAATGTTATAACGGAGGAAATCATGCAATCAAATAAATAAAAGAAAGAAAGAGAGATTATATCATGAATTATAATAGATAAATTGAAATAATGATAAATTATAAATAAAAGAAACGTTTACACTTGTATTAATAAAATTTATACTATGATAAATTGTTTTTTAATATACACAGGAATTAAAATATAAACTGTAGAACTAGTAACGACTTTTATTAACACGAACCACACTTAACGTCAGTTTATCTGTTTGTTTCAGGTAAGAAGCTGTCGCTGCCATTCTCACATCGAAACAGACTCGAGATAAGTAGGATCAATTTGACAGATTATAGCGCCTTTTGACATTTCGCTAGATTCTTCTAGGAACTATTTCAAAAGTAACGCCTGAAGCGTGTTTGACACGTTTCCTTTAAGATTCCCGGGCTACTGTCCCGATGCGGACAAACGGATTCGGCGTTCCTAGCCTAATTACAGGGCAGCTCTCCGAGCACCTGCATCTCTTCTCCCGTTTCGTTTTCGTGCCTTTGCAATGGACACCCGTGAGCCTAACGCGATCCAAACTCTTCTCTAACCAAGTCCTTCCTCTGTCCAGCAATATTGTTCTTATGGTCTCGACGCCCCGGGGCATAAAAATTATTTACGGTCCCTACTATGTTAACTACTGTAAAATGGAACTAAAGAGAGAGAGAGAGAGAGAGAGAGAAGAAGAGATTGCGTGTGTAAAAGCAAAGAAAGTGTTGCCAGAATGAATTAAGATTTAAGATTGTAATTCAATAAAAAAAGAGATTGTTTCTCCATTAATATATTTTAATTTAAAGATGTAATAAAAAATTAAAAACTTTGCTTCTTTAATGTCACTTTTATAAGAAAATTAAAAGAGATATAATTTACATATTAGTTTTTCTAAGAAATTAAGATTGTATCGTAATAATAACACATAATTCTAAAAAAAGCAAATTAGGGAAAAGAGATAAATCCAAACTATTTTTTTTAAATTTAATTTTAAAAAATTTTTTCGTTAAATACATAGAAATTTTAAAATTTGTTCAATATTCTCAAAAATTAAAAATTTGGAATTAAAAAGTTAATTTACTAAATAAATTTGAGAATTACTTTTCAAATCTTAAATTCAATTAATAACCAAATATGAATTTGTACAGTCTTGAAGAAGCTATTATAATTTTTTCGATAACCTTAAATTTTCTAAGTTTAACTATGCACTTTATTCTCCGTTTATAAGAGATATTATTTTATAATCGCGTTGTTATTTTCAGATTAAAGGCAGTCTAGTAAAAAATAGCCAACAAATAAATCGATACGGACGGGACGAAACTCTGAGTTTTCGATTCGAATGAGTTTTTAGTTTGTTATTTCGCACTTTTTGCATGACTCGCGCACCGCTGCCCACGCAATTCTACCGATACATGTATCGAAGGGCTTTGCGATTATTTCGGCAACAATGGTCATCGTGATAGGGCGCGTAATAGAATCGAAAACGATTGGCGTAACACCTATGACAAAAGTCTATCGAACGACAGTAGTAAAATTATCTTCGTGAATAAAGGAAAAACTGCAGTACGAATGTATGATTTTTAAATGTGTTCTTTTTCAATTATAACTAATCAAAAAATTGTGCATCTTGAAATATTTATCTTGTTGCATATCGACATAAATTATGTGTCATTTCTTATTTTTTTATTTTATACGTTTAACCAATATCAATTTTCTTGTACAATTTTTTATTGATCGCATATATGATCTTTAAATTCTCTTATTTTTAGGCTTTGTAAAACTGGATTCTCAAAACTTTTCATCCCTTTTGCTTCTTTTTCAATTTTTAATACGAAACGGGAAAAATAAATATAGTAAACTACTATATTTTCTTTAATATGTGGTCAGATTGAATTTTTTCTGTCGTAAAGATGAAGTATCTGTAAAACGCGACGTAATGAAAGACCGGTAGAAAAATACGCTCGTTCTTTAATTAACTCGCATCGTATACCATCGAGCTGGCTGATTTTACGAGTATATCGTGGAAACACGTGTTACATTTATTCCGTACAAGAGTCTTTGACCCGTGTCTCGATCATACAAAGTAACATAATGGACATTAATCATACAGGAAACTCGATACGCGGAAGGTTTAATATTGCCTTTGATATATTTCTACAAGGAAGAGGATAGACGAGAGACTTCTCTTAAGCATATGAACGATGCATGAGCAGATTTTTAAATTGCATAATTAGTAGACACTAATGTATTTTATAATATAGAAATTGTGCTATACCGTGAAAACAATATATAACGAAAAACGTAGCGATACATATGAATTTTTTATAAATATTAAAAATATGAAATTTAAATGTGTTTGATATTTGTACGAGATATATACATATATATAGATGCAAAGTATTGCATTCAAACAAAAAGAATTATAAAAACTCCCGCGAGAAATTTTTATATAATGATAATAATAATAATTTCAAAGATAGAACTCTATTTCGGATTATATTTCAGAGATTTTTATAAAATTTCACACGGAGTGGCGAGTATACCATTTTCTCTCACGTTCAACTCTCGCTTTGTTCTCGTCGCAACTGTCTAAAACTGGATTCTCTCGTTAACGAGAATCTATTTGTGACTCCATGAAAGATGACCGCATTAATAATGACAGATAATTAAACATTGTATCGAATTCTGGTTTATTCGCGGATTCATGTAATGAAAAAATCATGAAACGCTGCGATGCTCGATTTGTCGGAAACTATCGAATCAAACCGGCGCGCCGCTCATTTCGGGGATAAGTGCGAAGGAAAAGGAGCGAGAGAGAAAGGAGAGAAGAGGAGGAAATGGGAGGATCGCACATGCACACACGCACACGAGGGTATAGTGTCGCGTTTCAATATTTACGGGCTGAAATATTCACGGTATCGCACCGGGGGCGGTGAATGCACGGGAATGACTTGCCCGGACGGACGGCGGCGCGCGTCCATTCGGATGACGCGTCGCGACGCGGTCGCACGGCCAGTTCGCGCGAAAATTATATACATCAAGAGATGTCGACGTCGTGAATATTTGATCGGCCCGTTACTGTATTGCGCGCACGCGCGCGCGCATCCGCGTCATCAATTATTCCGTCGCGGTGCTCTTTTGTTGGCGGCGGCGCGCGATAACGCGTGTTGCCGCCGTGACAGATGTCCATCACCAACGCGAAGTACGGCGATTTCGAATGATGATAATTGAGCCGCGAGCGTCGCAATGAAGAATTCTTTTCTTCCGGCCTGCTTCGTACAGCAGGAATCATTAATGGCCCCTGTTGTTGTTTTCCCGCGCACCGACACCTTTCCTTGCATAGAGATAGAATACGATGCGCGCCGGTGAATTCAGCGCAACAACAGGGATCGTTAATGATTCAGTGTACGAAATATTATGTTGCAACTTGGTGTATATCCGTTTCCAATTCTCCAGAGTAATATTTATAGTACCTACGTCTCGAGAGGTATACATATACAGTATATTTATTAAAAGAGCTGAAATAATTTAGAAGATGTGTGAGATTCAAGGAAATAAAGTGCTTTAAATTTTTTTAAAATAAATGATTGATTCCAAGAAAGAAGTGTAAAAAGAAAGAACTAACCGTTACAAATTACCTAAATTACTAATTATTTGCTAAAATCGAAAAGGTACGTATTTATACATACATTAGGCGTGTAAGTAGGTTATTGTCGTTTAACGTTGTTTTTGACAAAACACAGTTTCCAGCGCGATGATCGCCTCCTCTCGTCTTCTCGCGACTGCATTAATTAGCCAACTTTATAAATGCGCCGGCGCATATTAATCTCATCATTTCCATACGTCGCCGGCGGTAGAGCCGATTCACGTTGGCGTCGTGTAACAGCATTATGTGCGTATTCCATTATTTATAATGTAATCGGAGGCCGTGCTTTTGTAGTCTGGCGCCGTTACGTAATTAGCACCAGAATTATCGGCGGCACGATGGCGGCGGCGGTGACCGACATTTCAGTGTGGTTAATTTTAACCGAGAGTGGAATTATTGCGAACGCTATTTGCCGTAAAAATACACTTCGACGTACGTTAATTATCCTATAATTTATAATTCCTTGCAGGATATTGGCCATATTTTACTGCCTTCTTTCTTCATCTCAATATATCACAATATTTAATAATAATTAAAATATTTAGCGCTTATTGTCAGAATTTTTTGAAGAGAAGTGCTTAATTATAGCACAATGCAAAATATCGATCTGATTGTGAAATGAGTCATTGAATTAAAATAAATAAGCGTAATAATAAGATTTAAAAAAATCTGATAGCGTAAATCATTGAAAATGATTAAAGGCGGTTAATTATATCGATCTAATATTCCTTTATTTATGATACAATTTACCTTCAATATTACCGTTCTATGATGCATTGATGTTTAAGTATCAGAGTCGGTTACACGATCAATCGTGATTTGTTATATGAATCAACGTGTATTACAAATTATAATCAAATTACCAAATCGATCAAATAAATCGCGCTAGATAATAGAATGCAATGCAGTAAATAGCAAATTATACATTGATTTATATATCTCTTTCATATTCTTTGTAAATGTCTTTATTTTACAAAAAGTCCAAGTTTTCTATAAAATGTTAGCCTATAAAAGAAATTTGGCGTTTTAGAAAAACAATAAGTTTTTTGGTAAAAAGGTTGAATTTACAAAAAGCCCACATATACAAAGAAAGTACTAGCATTCTGATATTAGGATTTATATAATATATATAGTTGTGGAATTTATGCTAAATAACAATACGGATATAATTAACGTATCGAAAACAATACGCGGAAAAGAATTTACTAATTATTATGTCTATCATTGAATATCGTATGCCGGATACGCAGTGTAAATATAATATATATGATATATACTGTGTGATACTATCGCAGCCGATGAGAATCAATGACATTGTCGGTGCAATTGGATCGTCAGAGATCGCGTACTTGCCGCGGAATGAAAATATTATGAATGGGTCGTTCTCTCTCTTGGGAAACGCGATCGCTACTAAATAGGCCGACCAAGCAATCGGCTCGTGTTACCCGGTACTATCCTAAGTGATGTCATCGTGATAGGATTTACTAACAACGGTTTCTTATTTTCGCGCTTCCTTTCTCTTCGCGGAGTTATCAGTAAATGGAATTAAACGCGCGATTGCTTTATCTCCCTCTAGACTTCGACTACTTGAGCGCGAGACTTCTTTGAATGTCAAAATGAATGCAATTGATTTTTTTCTTTTTTTTTCCCCTAATCTTTTTGCAAGATATCTCGTGAGAATACAATTTTAAAAATTAGGAATATCTCGCATGTGATACTCTAGTAGAAGTATTCATTTTCATCGAGGATGTAACCATTGCGAGCTAGCCGCTCCGGTATTACAAAAAATCGTTATTCCCTGACCCGGAGACAGAAAAAAGTCGAGGAAAAGCACATCCGGCGCGGATGAACGTCGCTCGCGGATGCTGACGCCGCGTCGATATCGGTTATCGGCGTCCACGGACGTCCTCTGATCGATGACCCGCGCGATAGAAATGACGTTTCACAGGACATCGTTTCATTTGCTCATATGTAAATTTTTTTTTTTCCCCGTTGCTGCGAGCGCTCGTCGGACACTTCGGCAAACGTGAATAAAGTACTGAATTTTAATAGTCGATTTTTATAGAACGTCTGGAAAAACTGCATTGAATTGTAAGAGGATAAAGTCGATGTTTCTTGTGTAAAAATTTGAAAATTACAGCATAATTATTATCTTATTTATTGAAAATCAGAGAATTTCAAAAAAGAAAATAAAATTTAGGAATGTAATGAAATATTCATCCGCAATTAATATTAAACAGATCTTACTTAATTTCGAAATATTATTAAAAATTTCATTTAGATTTAATTGCTCTTAAAAAAAAAAAAAAAAAAAAAAAGATACTTTTATATATGCATTTATGATAAAATTATGAGATAATATCTATATAAATTGCTCAAAAATGTCAAATAGATTTCTTAAAATTTATCGTATTGTAATTGATTTCTTCACAATTTTAATATTTCTTACAATATAATATGATCCTAAATTTATTTTCTTAATTTTTAATTAATTTGAAAGATTTAAAGGAAATTTAAAATTTTAAAAAACTTTTAAAGTAAAAAAATATATCGCAAATGTGCTGTGCATATTATGCTAAAACTCGCACGCGTAATCGTAACCGCATTCGCTCGTGGGAAAAATTGTGCCGGCGCAGGCAACCGGTATAATCGGGCCCCTTTTGATCACGATTCTGTAATGGACGAGTATGCGAGCGAAACGCTATTCCGCGTGCAAAACGTGGCGACGAAAAATAGTGCGCGTGAGAAATGACTGTTGGCGTGCAAGAGAGCACATAGCATTTGCTTGCGATAGCCATTGGCCATTGGATCATCCTCTTGAATGGACGATCGATTCCACAGAATGAAACGTACACCTTACAAACGCATTTAATACATCAACGTGTATAAATAACGAAATACGTTGGTCTTTTATCAATTGCAAGATATTTACTTATTTTAATTCACAAATTAGTATAAATTAACGATATAAATTAAATTGAGGGGCATATTTTGTAACTCTTAACGATGTCGTTACGTGTCATTGCGCAGTTAAAACATATAAAACAAGCTGCGCAATGATATCTAACGACATCGTTAAAGATTATAGAATAGACCCCTAGAATTCCACTTTTACACATCATATTTTGTGTATAAAAATTATGTAAGTTTAGAAATAAGCAAAATATGACTTGAAATTATGCGAAATCAGCGTTATGCATCGAAACTAAAAATTATTATTGCACGAGATGAAAAAATTCTGTTTAACACGATATTTTTCTCGAAATTATATATGAAAATTTATGTGCGTATATATAACGAATAAAATGATCATATTTTAAGAAATAATAATTTCGCGAAATTTAAAAAAAAATTTTATATATTGTATAATCGTCTTTTAAACAAATATTTACTGAAAAAGATTTCTACTTTAAACGAAATTGCACGAAATATCTGTTCCAATAAATAGAGTTGCTGCCTAGATATGCGTTTACAAATTTGCATTAATGGTTAATTAATCGTACTGACTGATAATCGTCAAGTTATTTTTTCGTAGAGAAGAATGGACGTTTTTTAAAGGACGGCGTATGTGGAATAATTCGTGTCGCTATCTGTTGATTCGAATTTTGTCGATAGCAATTTTGCGTACGTACACAGCGGACACGCTTATTCTGCAAAAGTAAATATTAAGGTCGCATGCCAACCGGACTCTTTCGAAATATTTAATATTTTATAAAATCACGCTTTGTATATTATTATGTATATATGAAATTAATTTCGACATATATAAATATGCTATTGCAGGCGAAATCTAACATATGTATTTCCAAAGATGATGCAGCTTACGGTAATATAATAATAATTAGATTTTATATATACAATATACTTATTGGTTTATCATTCGCAATAATTTTCGACGAGTAATTAGAAATTATCAGCATGTATGATTAATTGAATCTCGCGATTGACTCAAGGATACCGGGATATCTCTCCTGATATTTATTAAAAATGAGAATTCGTCTACCTATATATTTCTCGCTATAATTTTTCCATACGTCTCGCATCGATCGGAAGTAATATTACGGAGACGCAAATTCGCTCTCGACCTTCCGGGCTCGGTCGTGCATCTTTAGCAGCAACGGCTGCGCTGCATTTCGCGAGGCGCTCTCCTGGGACGTATAAATCAAAGTCCTCCATGGAGACTCGCCTCGGTTACGCGCCCATTCCCCTCTTCTTCTCCTTTCCCATTTCTCTCCGTTACCTGTTGTCTCTCGTTTCAAGCCAGAATCCACACGGCAAGATTTCTAATTCGAGCTAATCCTTTTTCGTCGCTCTAATTACATTATCAATTCACGGACGGATAAACGCGAGATGCGGCGCGACGCGATGCAGTTCGCGTGTACGTTTACAAGCTGCACGAGTGCATACAGCGATGCATTTACATGCGCCGGCCTGTTGCACGTCCCGGTCGCGTCCCCCCTCCCCCTCCCCCTCCCCTTTCCCTCCTTCCCCCCTGACTGATTTACGACGGTCGAATAAATTATAAGAAGCGGATATAGAAGAGAGCATTAGCCCCCGCGCATCAGGGCGTCAGGTGTTATCCATGGCAGTTTGTGCAGTCGGTGCTGGGAGAGGGAGGAAGGAAGGGTGGGAGATGGAGGGGTGGGGAGGGGGGGGGCTAAAATACGAGGAGCGACGGGGAAACTTTTCGGTTATCGTCGCCCTGACGCAATTGCATCCCCCCGTCAAATTGAATCGTAACTCGACGGCAGGCGATGCGTCTCGCGTGTCGCGCGTCAATTAACTCCGCCCACGATTACAACAAGCTCCAGGCCGTCGGCAATTTCGACGGAATCGATATTACTCGACTGGCGGAATGTCGGAACGGATATACTTTCTCGGACGCGACGCGAGACGACACGACACGACACGACACGACACGACACGACATCGCGTTATCCGACATCGGCGGGTTGGATGTCCCCCGTGGAATTTTCGACATCGAGCGGTTTTCCTACAGATGAAAGAGAGTGGCGACAATTTATTCAAACAATATACACATTTCTGCTTCTCTCTCTTTACTCGTTTAATATTTTCAGATAAAATTGCAAATATGTATTTTACGTAAATGGATTTTTCAATAGATCTTTTTAGACAGAATTAATTTTTAGGAATATATAAACAGGAAGAG
Organism: Polyergus mexicanus; assembly: GCF_030449975.1. Classification (NCBI taxonomy): domain Eukaryota; kingdom Metazoa; phylum Arthropoda; class Insecta; order Hymenoptera; family Formicidae; genus Polyergus; species Polyergus mexicanus. The sequence continues at coordinate 6,033,016 of NW_027223335.1, forward strand.
ACGGAATCTTATTCTTAAAATATTTATATTAATATTGACTCTAATATAAATTTAATTGGATTTTAATTAAATTTTAATTAACTATTTTCATGATTAATTCTCGCAGTAATTCTGCTTTTTGGCAGATTAAAATTTGCTTGAAATTACAATACATGTGAAGAAGATTAAAATTTTCATTTACAAAATTAAAATTTGACAGATTCGGGATATTTGTGAGAGAATTCTCTTTATTCTTCGCTATTATATATATAAAATGGTTCGTTCCAAATTTTCGCGAAATATGAAATATTCATTTTCGGTTGTGCCAAAAAATCTGTAATAGCGCGAGAGCATGCGAGATATTTGATAAGCCTTATTACAAATCAAGTCTCGCCGAATCGACGATCAATTCAAATGCGCGCATCGATCGAGACTCGTTATATTTATTTGCCGCGATTGACCTCTCGAATCCGCTGAAATCGTTCCTCGACTTATCCTCGTTGCTGGACGATGCGACCAAGTGACGAGAAGGGAAAGGAATGACGAGTATAGTAACGGAGGGGAATGTAAACGCGAACAACAATACCCTCGCAGTGTTTCAACCGGCGGGTATATACACGCGCCGCGCGCGGAGTAAGGCGGTAAAGGTTTCGAGATCTGAGACCGCATCGGACCGACGACATCCCGCTGTTAAGTCGGCTCTTTCAAGTCGACCGCCGCGGCAGCGGGAGGTACGAGTCGCGGCGGATCTCCGATATATTATTACCCGAAGTCATTAATGGTAAACTGCAATTCTCCTCCTCTCTTTTCCCTCCGCGAGCCGGTAGAATACGCGGAACGACGACCGCGCGTCGCGACGCGTGCAATTCATCGGAGAGATGTCAGCATCGATCGTAACATGCGCGCGATATAAGAAAGAATACGTATTACTTCGAAATTAAAGAATCTGCGCGCTTGTAAAAATATATTTTTTTCTATTAATGTTATATCTCTATTAATATTTTTTTGTTACACATATATGTTGCGATAAGAAAAACAATTTTTTCTCGTTCCTCTTATCTTACTTTTATAATTAATCGCATCGCAAGTCTAAAGTGTCAGCAACGCATTAACAAGTTGTTGAATAGAATAACGTCGTATTTCATATTCTCTCGCGGTATGTAACGGTTGAAAAGAAATATTTTAGCTTTATCATTTCCGCAAGTCGGACCGCTGTTTAAAAATGACGTTCACGAGACGGAGCTAGTAGAATACGATGGAATAATGATATTGAAAATATAATGCATTTTTGATTAGGAAGGGGAGCATTAATAATGTAAGGCGGTTTTAAAACGGAGAAGCGCGAGCGGTGAGATATATAAGAAAAATTCATTTCTGCCGAAGCCAGCCGTTGTTCTCCTCGGGAAGTCGAGTAAGTAATTTCAATGGAAATTTCACGGTGTTATACTTAGCTCCTAAGAGGATAGATGACTGGAAACCGCGCAAGGAAGGATTTCTTGAGATCTCGGGATTAGAAGCGCGTTGAAGAAAGCCTTGAGGATACGGTACATCATATAGAATTATCAAATTTTCTATTTGCAGAATTAACGTTTTTCTTAAAAGCAAACGTGTTAATGTAATTCGAATGAATCGAGGGCAACATTTTTTTCATTTAACGATTCTTGCTTTTAAATAATTTAAGTTTTAATCGATAAAGTGAAAATATAATGCATAATATTTTATACGACGGTGTAACCGGATTACTTTTGAGAGAAAAATAAAATATTTTTTAATATCATATTATTAATATGATATTATTGAAGAATGTGAATATCTATAATTAAAATACATATAAAATATTAGAAATGTAATAATTATTATGTTTAATTTATATAATTATTTATACGAATACGGATGAATGGTAACCAAACAAAACATATCCGAAATTGATATATCGCGCGATTATAATTAATTAAAATGTACAACGAGATACTCGTGGCGTAAACGATGTACTTAAAACGATACATTGGTCAAACAACGTATAAAGTTGTATCGTACGTGTCTCGTAACCGCGACCGCACGATGCACTCGCGTCGGTTGCACTCGCATTGGTAACGAATGCATCGTCGGAATGTGACTAAAAGGGCGCATAATAATTTCATTATCCGACGCTCGAGTTTGCAACAACTTTTTCTGGTTAAATGCCGAGAGTGGGCTTTACATTCGTTCCATTTCACGCCGCGGCGACGCGTTTTACAACCCGCGAACAATCCGCGTGCAATAAGTCCGGCCGCGGATAGTAACCGCATGACGCATAACGCGTCAGCCGCAGATGCGGCGGGTGCAACGGCAGGCGAGCGCAGCGAAAAAGGCATTTCGACAACGATGCGGGGTCGTGCAATAATTTTCTCGTTCAACGGCCGAACGAGCACCGAATGTGTTTGTTCTGGTCGGGGTATAATTTTCATAGCGAACTCGACGTCGCAGCGAACTGTACGCGAACGCAAAGTTACGCAGAGTTCGTCAAATTCGTTACGTACGTCGGTGTTACAGATTTAGATGAATTTTAATTAAATCCTTCAACTTGCCAAAGATATATATATATATATATATATATATGTTACTTATCGTCTCGCGTTTACAGCGGACGGTTTTCGATTGAAACGTGCTGCAGCGCTTAAAAGTCAAAGATTTTTATTTTAATAATCAATGATATATGCAATCTCTTAAATATAAAACACTCTGTTAACGTCAGCATCTCGGAAACGAAAATATAACGCTTGACCAATTAATACGTCAGTAATCCAGACGAAATTGCGAACTCCTCGATCACGCTCGAAGAACCTCTGGCTCGAGAGCCTACACAGCATCGGCGGCGATCGAAAGCTCCAGAGGGCGAAGCGATAAAGCCTGAAAGGACTCTCGGGAGAGTTCCAGCGCGGCCGCGAGTCCGAAGATTTATACGCAACGGGCAGCGCTATGGAAGGAGACGGAGAGAGAATCCTCTCGCTTTCCGGTGCTTCCGAACTCGACGAAGTGCATGCGCCGCGGTCTAGTCGCAACGATTCGAAACACGGACATCTACATACATATACAGTGCGGTTCCCTCGGAACTCACCGCACCCAAGGGAGACGACGTCTTCCCGGCATTCGAGCGGTAACCACACACGCGAAGGGGCCGAACGCGTTTAAAGGGACCGAATTCTACGGCGAACCCGGCGAAGAGATCTTTCGTCCTGGGATGCCTCCGAGCTGACCAACTTTCAACGACTTTGTCGCTACGAATACATCTCAAGAAATGACATAACGACGTCTCTGAAATATATCGCCAACTATTCGATACTTCGTAATATCGTCATATAGACTCATCGCTTCGCATCGCGTGTTCGTCCTTTTAGAAAAATGTTATATTTTTCTTAAGATTTTAAAAAGCATTTCTCAGGGATGGACGTAACAATCATCTAACAGATAATTTGATATCTCTTATTTACAGCTTTATGTACAAACGTACCTCGACGAACAAGCTCTATGAGTTTCTCATGAGAAGGCTTTTTTTAGAAATTATATTTATGTATGCGTATGATCTATTTTCTTTTTATAAAAATTTAACAGGCGATTCAAATGTGTACACGAGAAGTGTTGTATACGGAAGATTACAAATTATCAGTATATATATATATATATAATTTAAATTTTGAGGATATAATTATATATAAAAGAATCTTATTGCTTAAATCAATGAAAAATTAATGTAATTACATTTGGTGAAACTGCATAAAAGATAACACACCTCTGACTTTATCGTCACTTAAATATGTTGTAGAGGATTCTTGTGAGTAATTCAAGAAATAATTGGCGGACGGCATTGATTTAGAAGATATAACGAATTGAAGTGTCACGTTAAAGTATGTATATGCTGTATAATTTGTTATTTTTTCATTAAAAAAAAACTATGATATTTACGCATGGGCAGGGGAGGGGCATCCCCATTCCGAGAAATTTCTGATTTAACTCAAATCTATTTTCGATTTTAAAGGTAAAGTTAGGTTGGATTAAATAAGATCTTTCGGGGATGGGGGTGCAGGAGGAGGAGCTCCGTCCCTCCCCTGTCCACGCATTCAAAAAATAATATTTTTCAAGACAAGACTCACAAATTCGAGTAGTTGTATGTCGAAAGCTGTGAGCGAACTGCGAGAAATAGGTGAAACATCGTATTGATAAATATCCATGATCGTGTGCCTATCTCGTAAATGTAAACAAAACACTTTTTTCCACATCTGCTCTACAACAAATACAACGTACACAAACTTTACTCTTTTCCTAATATTACTTTTTAATATCTGAGACAAAGCATTAAAACTCTGAAACTTTAATTCGTTACATTTCCTAAATCAATGCCCCATCCCCCACTTATTTCTTACGGGGAATTATTCAGAAAAACCTCCCCTATAACATATATATTTAAGTAACGATAAAATCGGAGGTGTGTTACCTTTTATGTAATTTTACCTTTCTTTTAATTTAAATTTTGAGATTCAAAAAATTATCGAAATTATAAAAATCATGAAATTAAAGATTAGAAAAAAATCATATTATGTAAAAATTAATATTGCAGGGTAATTCAATACGCATGCTTAGATGCAACAATTGGAATTATTTTACGAACGATGCAAGAGAGTGTAATCAGGAACGCGCTCACTGATGAAACATGCGAGTCATTTATGCGTATCGATGCGTTTACGGCAGTAGCGTTTTGATCGAAATACACTTTGATCGCACTCGGTGCGCACGCTTCTATCTCATCCCTGGTTAATCGAGCATGTCGATGACGCCGTATATCGATTATCTGCCACTTACCGGGGTGTTATCGAAACGCGCTTAATTAACGGAGAACAAACTGCAGCGAGAATAACGACGCGAGTCGAGCGTTAATCGCGATGCGAGAAGCAAAAAGAGGCAGATGAGAGAAATTGCTTTCGTGTTATAAATTCTCTTCTTGCCTCTCTCCTCTTTTCTTAGCTCCCTACCATTTTTATCAGAAAGATACGTTGGCCTCTTATAACGATGTTTTTATCCTACTGTCGAGATCGGCATTTTATTTCGTGCGATGAAACTTTACATTAAATACATGTTTTTGTATTTCAGCTTTCTTGTACATATAATTTATATGTATATATTCTGCAAATAGATTAAATTGATTTAAATTAAGATTAAATTTATTTTAATTCTTATTTCTCAAACATTTCCATTCAACATTTTTAATGTATCTCTCATTTTTATTCCATAATTGCAAGACACGAATTCAGTTACGACTGAATGCTGATTATAATAATACTTATTAATATACTGGCTTTTGAACTAATTGTAAGTAGAATCAAAGAAAGCGGGATTGAAATTCTCTCGTTGGACTTTTACCTTACGGATTGATAGAGTCAACGAAAATTTAGGGGCGATCTCTCGTTTGACGACGCGAAGCTGCGCGTAGCTCGCAAAACAGCGCCATTCGCCAAGTTGGTACCGGCGAACGTAATGAGCGAATGGGACCTTAAATCGAGACGCTTCTCTCGTGTGCCCTCTACGTAATTCCGTTGCATCCTTGACCCCCGCCATCGTTTCCACGCACGCAGTAATTTACCGCGAAACACGCGCGTCGTTACTCAGCCATCGCTTTGTTCTCGGATTTTCTGCAAGTCGGCGCTCGCCCGACATCATTTTTTTGTTGCCTGAAGATCCTTTACGTAATGATCGATAATGACGGCTGGACATGCGCCAACTAATGACTTTGGGAATGGAATGCCTATATTACCTATGTTGCCTATACTGTTATTAAATATATTTGTCCTTACGTTACATTAAATTTACCTTATCGTCCAGTGAAGATCACTTGATACATTGTAATCGATATTTTTTTATATTATTAAACAACAATATAAAAAATGAAGTAAAACGTATCAAATTTATATCATGCAAAATTGAAAAAGTAAGATTTAAATTAGGATATCGATATATACTCGATACATTTACCCGTAATGATACAAGCCAAAGATTAATACATTGATAATGAAGAAAGAGAGAGAGAGAGAGAAGGGGAGAGATAGGATCGTAAAAGTGCATCTAAGTTTATTTAGGGGGAAATATGATGGTTGCTATAATATAATACCATCCAAGGAAAGAAAGAACGAAGGAGGAAGATAGCGAGAGGGGGCAGCGACAAGGGAAACAGCCTGCGCGAGCAGAAGGCAGGGAGAGCGGTGTAATAACTCTGTCCGTGAAAGCCTCGTCGTGAGTTCATTAGTTCCGTACCGACGCGCCATAATGCCGGTATAGTCCGCGGTTAGGACTTTCCACGGAAATACTGTGGCGCTAGTAAAATTCAGCGAGTTTATTCGCGGATTTCGCGTCTCCAAACGTTCGCATCTCAAGCTAAAATATTATAATATGCATGCCGTCAAATGGTTCCATAAACTGAACTCGCATCAACTATTTTAGAAGTAACCAGCTGGATTTTTTTACCCCATGAATGTGAAGATTACTTACTACTATTATGATACTGGCATTAATTCTGACGAGATTAATCTTAATAGAGAGAATTTTATTATGAAAAATTAGCTAAACTTTAATGTTTGAAACTTTAAATCTGATAAGTTTTGAAAAATAGATATGCATCTCAAAAGTTATGTTGCATGTTTCTTAAGATATTCTTAAGATGTAACAATTTTTTTCGATTAAATTGAAATAAATAAATATTTAAAACTTGAGTTTACAAATTTTTACAATTTTATTGTATTAATATATAAGATAAGATTGATATATTAAAAGTTAAAAGTTAAAAATTTATTGATTTAAGTATTTTTACAATATTTCAAATATAAATCCAGAAATAGAATCTTTCAGTATAGCGACAGAGAAAGAAATAAAATATATGTATTTTATTTTAAATTTCTTTCATCAGAAATAATCTGAATGCAAAAATTTTTCCAAAGATTGGAGTCTCTCTGCGCAAATCAACATATAAACCGCAAAAACGCGCTCGTGCGAATAGATTAAACATCGCAACAACGTAATCCCATCAGCAACAACGACACCTATCCTCTAGGCTTCTCGCGCATGCGGAGGTTTTCCGGAAACGGAAGCCGATGTGGATCCGGCCACAACGGACGTCATGTGTACGACAGGCTCGGCCGCGCGCGTATAATCTCTACATTCGGTCCGCCGCGAGTTGCAGGTTGCAGCTGCAATTGCAACGTGCAGTTGCATGCGCATTACCGCGAACTTTAGCCGAAAGACTAAAGCAAAAAAAAAAAAAAAAAAAAATAACAAAATGCGTTTTGTGTTGTAGAGAGGTACGACACCGCATACGCCTGCGAGGGCAAAACGCTGGAAATCGAGTGTGGCGAGGGGAAACTGATCCACCTGATACGGGCGAACTATGGCAGGTTCTCCATCACGATATGCAACGAGCACGGGAACACCGAATGGAGCGTCAACTGCATGTCGCCGAAATCGTTCCGTGTGCTGAACACCGAGTAAGTACCGCACGCGTCACGTTTGTATTGTATTTCCGTATATTTGCTGTAACTGACTTCATTCGATTTGCCTTCAACATATCCCTTTGATCTATTCCCCTGAGAATTGCCGCAGGCAGAGCTGACCGGGATAATTTAGCGAGAGATAAATACATATCCGTTTAATCGCAAAAGAGAAATTATTGAAAGAATCAACAATACACACAAGCCCGAAAAAAGATTTTATGTAAAAAAGACTCGAACCTTCATACGACAAATTATTTTTTTCATTGAAAACGAATAATTGGAATAAATTATGTATTTAACATATACCTAATCTTTTCTTATCTCCTTCAATTTTCTATTATATATATATATATATATATATATTTATATTAATATACTTTTTTTTTTTTTTTTTAAATTGGTAAATCACTATGTGTATATAAAACATTGAAGAAAGAATTTTTTTACATAAATTTGCTAATGATCGGTGTATAAGACCTATAATAGAGAGGAATTATAGTATATACATATATCGAAAGTAATTATTGTGTGAAAGATTCGTTAATTCCTGCAAGGGCAAATACTATTTTTAACAAGATAAATGTTCGATGATGCGGAGAATGGACTCTTTAAATTCTTATAATGGCGGAAATTGTTAGCGCAGATAATTATCAGAAATTCTTTTTAAGGCTACAAGTATAATATCGCCTTATATCAATTATTTTTTAATAAAGCGTAGAATCGTGAAAAAATATATATATATATATATATATATATATATATATATATATATATATATATATATATATATTGAAGATAAGCTCAGCAAACATTTTTAAATTTTTTGCTATATTAAAGGAGTAATATTTGTGTATAAGGAATATAATATTTTATATCTTGATATAATATAATTAAGATGATATTATATATTTTGTTACTGCGATTAAATGTGCGCGTTATCGCTTTTTCTAATATAAAATACGTAATAAATATATTAGTCGGACATAATGAATAAACTTGCAATATAAAATAATATTCAGCTCTGCTCGCAAAACGCTAACTGATCCCTCGCAAGTATTTACAAAAAATAGAGGACAATGAACGATATAATATTCGATTAAAAGAGATTGTCGCGATTGATGCGAACGATAATAGATGAGACTTATTATTTTAGCGATTATCTCATAATCAGCATGTTTTCTAACAGAGTTTACTGAGAATTTCACGGAGTTTTAGCGTGACATCTTGTGCCATTATCGTCAAGTGCTTTTTATTTTATTAACGAGAACGCACGTATATAATTCCGCGATATTCAATCTTGAAAAAAATCTCACGTCTCCGAACGATCTATGAGATTTGTTGGTAGAATAATTGAGTAATCTTTTTTAACGTATGCGTTAAATTTTAAATATATTATGTTTAATTATATCACATGGACAAGAAGATCGATCTCTACATATCGTTCGCAAATATTCGTCGATCATTTCATTTTTTGTTCTCAAAATTCTGTTATTCTCGCGAAGGGATCTAATGAGCGTCGTTCCTTCCCATTCCTATCTCGCTATCTTTTCTTCAAATCAACAAAATGGAGCATAAATTAAGAAAAACTAGTCGGGGAGTATAAAATAATCGGCCGAGAGACACGAGTTCGGTTACGAACCGCTTCATATGGTCGAGTGAACTGGCCAATTGCTGGACCATTGAAGAGCGCGTCTCACGACGGATCGGCTAGGAAGAGTCGCAGCATTAGCGATAGCTTCGCTATCACGGTCCTCGCGAGAAACCGCCTCGCGTTTCTCGGTCTGTTGTGAAGAACATGCATATCCATTAATTCTGGAGATCGATTACGTAATATTTCATCTTAAGAGTCGAAGTATTGAAAATGCAAATATATATAAAAAGAAAAAAAAAAAATGTCGATATCGTAATTAAAATGATAAAAGCGAAATAAATTCACTAATTGTGGTGATCGACCTCCATGTAAACATTATATTCTGAGAGGCATAACTAGAATCGATGAAAAGAAAAATAAAGTTTGAGAGAAAAATAAATATACTTTTACAATATATATATATATATGCATATGTGTACCTAATGTGTATTAATATACATACACGCGTACACATACATATAATATATTTGTTGGAATATTTCTCTATTTATAATATATTTTTATTAAGCGTATTTTTCTCTCTAGGATAAGATGATATGTTAAATAAGTTAGAAAGGAATATATATATACAATACGTTGATCTAGTTACGCCAATGTTCATTCTCGGACTCTTCCGTTTCTGAATCTCGTGGATCTGATCATTAAATCGCAGAAATTGCAACTGTTCCACGGAAAACTATATTCATGTTTATAAAACAAGAGATATTTTTTATATATTTTTCATTATCTTCAATAATAATTAAAAGTCTCTCATGTTATTTTGTAGTATATCGTGAATCGTGATACAGGATGCAAAAACATGTCGATCGGATTTTATGTAAAATTCAATCCAATTATTGCAGCCAATTCTTCCGTGGAGCAGTCGATTTATTTAAAGTCTAATAGACCCTCATATGCATTTAAAAAATACTCTTCAGATTCTTTAGACTCTTGTCTTTTTTATTCATCACTATTATTTATCATCCGCATCATTTACGCACACGCAAAATATGATATATATTTGATATTCGTTGTCATAATTATATGCAATATAATATCTTTATTAACTAAGAAGAAATAACTCGATGTGTTATATTTAGCATAAAACTATGCAATAAAAATAGTATGTGAGAGGATATATGGGAGGGGGCGGGGGGAACCAGTGTATACACAATATTTATTATTTAAAGATGATATGTCGGCAAGTAGCATCGATTGAATGATTCATGAGGAAGGATGAGAAAAGGAAAGAGATATAGCTATTTTTTATAGATTTCATATTTAACTTTATTAGTTTCCAATAATGAAACAAACAAAACGTAATAAATTTTGATTAATTAAAACCCCAAGAGATTTATTATCATTCACATCATCAATTACATAAATTAATATCAAGCCAATTTATTTATTTATGTAGTTTTCGTGCGGGAAGCAATTATTTACTATATCTATTGTAATATAATTTATGGGATAACAAATTTCATTGAATTATATTAATTAATAATTAATTCAACAAACTTTTGATAATATATGTATATATAAATTTATTAGTAGAATCTATAAAACAAAATTAATATATGCATATAAAAGAAGAATTTTTGTAAATATTTTATATTTTTAAGTGATTAAGAGATGTCTCTTTTTTGAATTGCACTTGCAGAAAGAAATTAAACAACATCTTACATAATTATGTTTAAAAAATTACAATAGTTAGACAACATCTCACATAATTAATAAGAAAACAATATCTCACATAATATATTCTACAATATCTGATTTATTTCAAAAATATATTAACCAAGCATTATTTGGATTGACTTATCACTCATCGAGTGATGAGTCTAACAGAATCACTCTCTCTCTCTCTCTCTCTCTCTCTTTCTCATCTCGTCACAATAATTTTTTTCAAATCAATATATATGCGGAAGGATGAGCGCTACGATCGGTCATATTTTTCTCATTAATGACGAGATAACGGATTAACGGAAAAACTCATAATATCCACGTCCGGTTTTCAAGCGCTATTGATATCTCTCGATGCTCATCTGCATCGTAAAGAGAGAAATCCCTATTTTCGCGGAAAATTTTAATTTTCTCGCGGAATGGTTCTTCCCCTCCCCATGCGTATTAATATTGGGATAAATTATTATCGCCGCAATCCCATATAATGCGAGATCCATTCGTCATTAAAATCATCGTTGCATGATCAATCGATGCTTTTGCCTACATCAGCCCTTTTTTTTTTGCGGGATCATTTGAGAATCAGCGAACATTCGAGACCATCGACATCAGTTTGCTGCTTTTCGCAACTTTCCTTGTACTGAATATTTTAATAATAATTGCAGAATACGTATTCTACTATGTTGAAAAATTTATTTATAATAATAATAATTTTGCGTGGGAATATTTATTATATGTACCATATATAATGCGGGAAATTAATTGGCGAAATGATTCTTTAGATTGTTGATTAATACATTGAATGATTTATAAGAATTGTTAAATCGTTACGTGACTTGTACAGTGTTATCTGAGAAATATAAAATAAAAGAATCTCTCTTCGTATGAGATATAACAAATCATATTTTTTAAATTACATATATGATAAGAAAATGATATTCTATGAAATGTAATAAATTTCATAATTATTTTCCTCTTGATTGCAATATCATATTCTGCAATTATCCAAACAAATCTTTATCTTGATGCAATAATAATCAGAATTAAATTATTATGGGGTTGCGAAGAGCTGATAATCCAATTGAGTCGAATTAAATTGAACTTATCGCCGAATACATTTCCGTTATGTTGCTTCGTTTTTTTTCTTTTTTATTATTATTATTGGTTATTAACAATTTACGATTCTTTCTTTAACGCAGGATATCTGAAACAGAATGGTTTTCTTCTTTTCACAAGCATGTTTGTTCATTTGTACATTTGGTGGGGCAAGATGCTTGGGTTTTACCTGGTATCCTCTAAAATCCTTTTAACACTCTCACGTCACGGCATAATAACTGCATTAATACATTGTAAGCCGTTTCTAATAATTTCCAGAGCTGGCAATTATCATAAAAATAACGCAGCATTTTTAAATAGAAGATAATTACATATTTGATAATTAGAATATGTTAAATATAATAAAACGGTTTATAATGCGTTAAAATTATAATATCTATTATGTATATGTACGTATATTTGTTAGTTATTTGATTAGAAAAGAAATTATTATGGTATTGGTTAAAGTATAAATAAAATGGAGCAAGTATATCAAACGCAAACAGCTACGTTGTAGATTAATATATTTATATAGTTATACATATAACTAATTGCTTAATTTAATAATTATTAGACTAATTGTGTTACACATTCAATATCATTTTTTTTCTTAATTCGTACATAACATTTCTCTTGCTCGTTGGAGCGCACATCGGAAATTTAATTAACATTATTGATACTGAAATCCTTGAATATGTCAAGATAAACTTATGTAATGATATATTAATTAGTGTACTCAATACATTAATATAAATTAAATATTTATTTTAATCCTTCTCTCGTTTATCCATGAAAATATCAAATTAATGTGTTTCTATATTACATCTACATATTTCCAGTTTTATATTATATAAATATTTAGTTAATTTTCAATTAATATCTTTGTGATGTTTCTCTACATATGCACGAGAAATGTTTTTTTACATAATTTCTAATACATAAACATTATATACATTATATTATGGTATATATATATATATATATATATAATGTATTCATAAATATTAATATTATGATTTAATGCAATCTCAGAACTTTTACAAAAATATGCTAAAAACAATTGATTATTTTACACGGAATACTGTGTAATTAATGTAACAAGAGCAACTTTCTCAGCCAACTAATCTCTTTTTCTTTTTTTAACTTTTCACGACTGAATAATCTCGCTACCAAGCTATAAACAAATAATCGCTCGCTTGAAAATAACAGACGCATAACCGTGGCGAAGAAAGACATACAGATGTATCCTGCACTTCAGATCGCGCTACATTACTTCGGATTAGGAAATTTCTGCGCGTCGTACCTGCAAATAATCGAGCGCGTGGCGAGAGAGAACGGACCGATATCATTTGGGAATTCCGTTTAATCGCGCTGCTAGCGAAACCAATTGCGGATTAACCGTCTGCTGGTTGCAACCGGGCCAAAGCGAGGGTGCGGAGTGTCGGTGTAAAGGCTGCGATAGGCGTATACGAGGAGAGGATTCACGTTCGAGATTACTATTTAAGTGAAATTGGTGGATAACAGAGAAGGGGGGAGGGGAATGGTTAGCGGGGAGGATTTTGGCGGAACGATTAATGAAATTGGATGCTGAGCCACCGCGAGATTCGGTTCACCGCGATTTAGCGCAAAAAAAAAAAAAAAAAAAACGCTGTATCTGTATTACGTTACGTGCGCATTCGTCGGGTAAAATCGTCAAATAAAATCGATAGGAACGGAACGTCATTATCTCTTGAATAGGCGATTTCTGATGTTTGAATTAGGCGAAATATTCACGAAGCAACTGCCAGTCAGATTAAAATTGCATACGCTATGAAAACTTATTATATTTAATATTATGTACTTCCAATTTAGTGTAATCAAAATGTTAATTTTTAAGCGCGATTTGAAAAAACAGGAATGTTTTTAACTTTATTCTTGTATATTTGATTACATGAATTAATGTGGAATCACAATTTAAAAATCAAATTCTGTTTCTAAATATTTTTTATTGTGCTGGTAACTATTTGATTATAATCATTGTCTTTGTTTTAGTGCTGTTATAAATCTTTGTGAACTCATGATTATTATTCGTTTTTTATACTACGCCCAAAGAAATCGCCGCTTAAATCTTATAATTGATAATTGAAAAGCTGAAAAATTAGTGAAACGAAGAGATAGTTTTCCTTAACTATATCCCGCGCGCGGGCGCGATAAAACGCGATCGATTTGATCGATCACTGAAATTACTTCTTTTTCTTTTTTTGCCCTTTATCGCGCCGCGAAATATCATATTAATATCATATTATGTCATATGTGACATGTAAAAAGTGCAATTATATTGAGCGCACTTGATTACCTTTTTTTTTTTTTTTTTGTTATATCTTTTTTCTCTTTCTCTTCGCGTATAATCTAATAGAAATACTATAAACTACTAAATACTAAATACTACTTTATATATTTATAATATAAAATTTTTAAAATTATAGATAGATGATTTTTAGTCTTATAATTACTGTAAAATTTTATTTTTCTTTACCATATATTTATTGTAAATTATTTATACGTAATTCAATATTATAACAAAAAATTATGATAGCTTAGAAAAATTTGCATTGCATTGATATGCATATTATTATTCTCTTGTACAATGCATCATTACATTTTTTTATGTATCATTTCTGATTATATATTTTTTAAAATAATTAAGAGCACGATACATACATCTGACGTAATATGAGCATTTTAGAAAAGAAAATCTGGTAAAATTGCATAAAAGGTAACACATTTCCGATTTAATCACTACTTAAATATATTATAAGGAAGATTTTTTTGAGTAATCCCCGTAAGAAATAAGTAGGAGACGGTATTAGTTTAGAAGATATAACAAAATACTTTACAACGCGAAGCAAGATCCACTCCACAATTGTTGTATGGATGGGAAAGTGTCTGCGTGGACGAAGTGGATTCCATCCATCCTACGGAGGGGGGGGGGGGGGGTTCCACTTCCGGAAAATATAAAACTAATCCAAACTTATTTCTAATTTAAAACTAAAATTTAACTATTAACTTTTATTCTTGCCTTTAACAAGACTTAGAAATTTGTATAGTAGCACGTTGAAAGCTTTTAACGAACTGCGAGAAATAGGTGAAACACATTATTGACAAAGTATTCATGAGTATATACCTATCTCGTAAATGTAAACAAACATTTTTCCCGTCTGCTTTACACAAATATAACGTAAACAAACTTTATTTTTCCTTATTTTATAACAGAAAAAGCATTAAAACTGTGTAATTTTAATTTGTTATATCTCCTAAACTAATGCCGTCCCCCGCAAATTTCTTACGGGGAATTATTCCGAAGAACCGCCCCTATAACATATTTAAATGATAATAAAATCGGAGGTGTGTTATCTTTTACGCAGTTTTATCAAAATTCCGAATTATAAATGTCAGAGGGTATAATTAAATATAATTTATGTCGACATCTTTTTAATTTATATTTTTTAAATTGTCATAAATGTTTTATATTTTTTCATATTATTAAATTTAATTACTTTGGATAACGCTTGAATAGTTCTTGACCAAATTTTCTGAACCACATCGGAGAGAAAAAACAATAATTATGTTCTCAAAATATATTATCGCGAATCGCGTGTTTGTCGATACGAAACTTTCGTCCCACTCGATAAATAAATTGTCCTCCGCGTGGAAAATGAAGCGACTAACTGCTAATGAAATGATTACGCCGACACAAGTTCGTGTTTATCTCTCATCTTTCAGCGAGAATTTTGTTGTAACGGAGGATTGTCCTCCCCTATCACAAGTTCTAGGAAACTTTTCTTTCTTTCGTCGACTATAATATTTCATCGGAGTAATAATCGACACCGGAAACTGATTGACGAATTGGACAAATTAATCCGGATAACGACCCAGCTTTTTTTTCCCCTTAGTAAAGTCATATCGATCGATTTGTTATAAATAACAGACAACTTGATGTAAAAACATATATAATATCGGATGGAATAGTATCAGAATAATCTAATTTCTTTACATTTTTCCATGTTGTAATTAATGCAACGAGTTCAAAAAGAATAATCCTTGTCGGTGCAAACTAATTTTTCAAAATTGCGCAACGTTATCAATAATTTGTAATCGAGCTTTGTTTATTGAAATTTTTATCGGCGCGGAATAAATCACTGTAAATTATTCTTGCATTGATTGGAAGACTCGTCGGAACAGCAATTATTTTTTGCAAGATATAACTCTCTCTTCTCAAATCATGTTAATCCGCTAATGGCGGATGCAGCTTTTGAGGGAGATTTTATCATCCACAATGGTTTTGTTGCCAATTATTATACTGATTGGAAGACGGGTTGGAAATCGCTTTTTGTCAGATAATCTTTCAGACAATATTTCTTTGCAATTTTGCTAAAGCGCGATGTGCAAGTACTGGCTATAAATTGTTGAAATAGATAAAATAATAATTTTATATTTATTTTTATATACATTTCGTGATCTATGAAAATTTATTCTGTTGTAATTTTTATTATTGTTCCCGAAATCAATTAGCGCACTTACATTTGGTGGCCCGATATTCGTATTGTATTACGCAAATTTATCTACAATGTTATACTTATTGAAGCGGATAAAAATGATTTTTTGTGAAGAATACTTCATGTTTTCATTGACTTTAATAATTTCTTACGTTGCAAACTTAATGGCAATCATACAAATAATCGCGTATATGAAATTAGCTCCCTTGCAATTTTATTTAATGGGAAATATAATTATACTTTATTGACAAAGCTGATTGTTTCTCTTAGCTTTTATATCTTTCGCAAACTGGAAAATGTGTTTGCTCTTTAACTTCAAATAATTATATTTCAAGAATCAATAAATCTCTCTCTCTCTCTCTTTCTCTCTCTCTCAATAAACAAGTAAATAATGAGAACATATACAAGAAAACTCTTTTAATCTACGATTTCAGATTAATTAAATATATTCATGCTTGGAAAATTGTTATTAATAATTGTTATTAATAATGAAACTTTTAAATAAAAATTTGTAGTTCTAATTTTTAATTTCTTTTTTATTTTTGTTCTGAATTCTTTAGAGGAAAAAAGTTTCTATTGAACGTCTATCATTGATTTTTATTTAGTACGGAAGTCGTCGCGACTGTATTTAACCTAATCTAATTGCAATCTAAGAAAATTCTGTCGATAATCACGTTAAGACAGATTGGCCGGGCTGTCATTTCGTTTAAGAGATAAATTCACAATCGAGGCAGCGAAAGTTTCACAGGGGTTTTCTTTTTTCGGTATGCCGCAATTCCTATCTTTTTAATCTCTATCTAATTTTCTATTTCTTCGTTTGTCAATAGTCTCATCCAGTCTTTCCTATCGATCGATTTTCTTACGCTCTTTCGATTCATCCTTATTTATAATTAATTAATGAAAGAGAGATTAAATTTATCATCTCGGTCGATCGAACGTGATTTGTGTCGGTTTTTGTGTTAATAATTTAAAATTGCAAATACCGATTATGAATTTCTATTTATTTCGCAATCTATATTTTATTTATTTGATTTTTTACTATATTAACGTTATTATTAATTCATTAATATGTTATACATAAAAAAGTAACTACACATATATCTATATATATGTATATTTAATAAATATTTTTGAATACTGGTTGTACACACGTGAAAATGTCTTAAATAATATATATAAATATTGAAATAGAGAATTTAAAATATAATACATGATAATATTAGACAGGATTAATCCAAACGAGT
This sequence comes from Polyergus mexicanus, assembly GCF_030449975.1. NCBI lineage: Eukaryota > Metazoa > Arthropoda > Insecta > Hymenoptera > Formicidae > Polyergus > Polyergus mexicanus. Next base: position 6,050,690 of record NW_027223335.1, read on the forward strand.
ACGGATTACAATCGTGTTAAAGTCAAAGTTTTCCGCGATTTGTTACTCATGTACGTCTTTTTCTCTCACTTTAATTTTACAAATACTCCTTCGTTAACGAGACTAAGTCCTTTTCTTACCCTATTCACTCTTTTCCAACTTAGAGTTTCCTCTTTAATGTATCTTTCTGCAAGTTTTCACAATATATCTCGCCTGCTCTCGTTGCCACCTGCTTCGGTGTAGAAGGTAGCGCAATAAATATCGCTATCCCCAGTATCTCTCGTATTTCTAAAGACACCAAAAGAATATCTCGGAAAACTTTCATAGTAATACGCACGGCGAGCGAACTGATATTGTTATTCTTATTGTTATTTTTTACAAACATCTTCCGGAATTTCTGATTAATTACTAATTCTTAAACAGCTGTTAGTTACTTAAATGAAAGAGAAAATTTTTGATTAATAATTATTAATATAATATTCTTAAATGTGAAAATTCGATTTGCAGAATAAGAAAGAATATTTCCCCTTTACATTAATTTAATAAAAGGCCATTAATTTTGGGAACAATTAAGTTTAAAACTTTATTCAAAAAGTTTGAGAGAGAAAGAGAGAAAGATGTAATTTACAATAGACAACATATTGTATCTTGTACGGAAAGAAAATTGGTTTCATCGACTCCGTTTGCCACTGTAAACGCGAAAAAAAATCTATCATGATTATCGAAATAAAAGAAATATTTCAGGCGATATTATTTATCTTTAGCTCATATATACATCTTATATATATGTAAGTGCGTGTACGTGGACATGCATACATGAATACATACGCGCGTGTGTGTGTGCAACCCGCTCACGTTCTCAAGTTTTCTTAAACGACAAAAGTCGTTTAATTCTCGAGCAGATTAAGAGAGAAAAAGATATTATAACGATAGAACGGTTCGGGCGGGAGGAGGGGGAGGAAAAAAGAAAGTACCCGGATATTAGATACTTGAAAGTATTCCAATCACGAGTACGCGGAAGTCCGACGAACATTTTACTCGTCGTTATGCTACAAGCTGATTTGTAGTTCACAGGAATCAGAAAAGGAAAGAAATCTGAGAAAGGGTAGGAGGAATGGAAAGAGGGGGGAGAACTGAAGAATAATGTTTTCTTTTAATTTTTTATCGTAACAAATTGAATGTTGTGATACGTTGATATGTTTATACAGAGTGTTCAGAAACAATATCGATAGAATTTGAGCGAGATTGAAGGTGATAATGGGTAAATCCTAGTATGAAAGAGAAGTTACTTGCATTAAATGTACAAGTAAATATCTTCAAAATTGTTGTACTCGGTTACGCAATATGAAGAGAAGTTTGATATTCTTGCTCCATCTTGTTCTAGCGTATAATCGATTATCGTAACGTATGCATGCAACTAGTATATAATAATATTTAATATATGAATCGTTCTCTGAAATCTCGAAAGTGATATTAGTCGCAATTTTGAAATTCTTTCAGAAAATCAATATATATTACTTTAAAATCAATTTGAATTAATTGAGGTTATTGAATATTGCGTATGAACATAATAATGAGATTTAATAGTTATATTATTATTTTTTTTAATTTTTTCAAATTAATCTTTATCATTTTTTGAATGATATTGTAATAATCATAAAATTAAAAGTGACATCGTGTCATCAATTTTTTTATGCTGCGTCAGATCATTTTATTTGATGTTATATAAACTTATGATTCAAGTTAAAAAACATAAAGCTTAGTTCAAAAATTTTGATACAAAATAATTAATAACATAATTTAGAGGCATTTATTTTTCAAAGATTGACTTATATCACTTTTTATATAATAAGCGATTATCTTATTGAAAAGAAAGAGAAAACAGCGTTTTCCGTTCTCTACTACTCGGTACAGCTACGTACGTGTAATTCGCGCAAATTATTGTACCTTTCCCGTCGGCCAGTTGGCGAGCTCGGTACAATACTTTTTTTATCAGACATCATGATAAAAATGTTAATGTCTAAGACACCTCGATTTCTGGTTCAAATTCACGATCGTGGCTGTACTGCATACGCGTGTCGAAGGAGAAATCTTGTCAAGATTTGTATATATTTATAAAATTTTTTTTTTTTTTTAATTTTATTAAATTTTTGTCAAATTATTATCACCGACAATTGTAATTAATCATTTGAATGCTTGTAGTTATGCTTGCGCGGAATAGACATTTTTACGAGTTTCTGGAAAAATTTTTTTTACGCCTTACATTTAAGATTTGTTTTTGCAATTTTGTACTGAGATTTCTCTGCGCACGTCTACTATTACAGGTACACGTACAAGCTTTGTCTTATTTAGAAAATATACATATATATGTATATATAAGACAGAAAAAAAACACGTGTGCTGCCATGGATCCTTCCTTTTTCTCTTGCTGCCCGGAATGCCGAGAAGAAATGCTCCTGTGTTGTGTTCTTTCGCTCTTCTTTTTGGCTACCCGTTATGTAAACCCGCGCAGAATCTCGTCTACTAAAGGAATTGTCCTGCGGGAAATTCCTGTTAGGAAAGAGGCTTTTTCGTCGGCATTTTCGTTCGCTTTTACGTTCGCAATTACTATCAATCTTTATGATATAAATTTATATTTATACAATATAAATCTTTATAATACGCGATGGATTATTTATTATATAATCATGAATGAGATATTCAATTTTTGCAACTCAATTTATACACGTACATTTTATTCTCTTATTGTCAGTAATATATTTTAAATAATAAAAAATTAACTTAAAAAGATTATTGCTTAGAAAAATATTGTATTATTTAAGCTTTATAGCTTATATCGCGATATTTAATATTATGGTGATAAAAATTTGTATATTGTTTTCAGAGGAAAGGGGGATTGAATCATATAGAGCGCATCCCTAATCAATTGTACTTTCTTAAAAATGAAGATTTTTTTATTGAATTTGAAATCAATTTGTTTACTGAGATGCATATTTAAAAATTGCTACTTCAAACATTTTCTTTTATGATTTTGCACAAATACGCGTATTGACACTACGTGGCGCGCTTTGAAAATTGTGATAAAATCGCTATAATCTTCATCCGCTTGACCGTGACATCGATCGTGTCAGGTTTTGCGTATACGAAATAGAGCTATCTACGAGCCATCGACGCGCGCGAGGATGTTAAACATGGAAAACACTAAAAATCGGTTGGTAGAGGCAAGTCGAGCGAGCGATCGCGTTTCGATTTATTCTGGCGCGAACGAATGAAACGCGCATACTCGTACGTTAAACGCTAAAAACATCGAAAATCGCCAGGCGGCCAGGCGGGTCGGCGACGAAATCGCGTCCGGGCGCTTCGATTTATCGAAGCGTAAATGAACGAAGCCAGCACTGTTCGCTCGCTCGTTCGGCGAAATGCCGGTATATTCTCGCATACGAGAAATACACCCTCGCGGACAACGCAAAACCGATTAATTTCCAATTTCAGCAGGCGCGCATCGCCGATCGTGTTTGTGCTCCGCTCGATCGCCACTCTCGTTCTCCTCCAATCCGCTCTTTTTCCGCACTCGCAAACCCGGTAATTATTCTCAAAGTGAAATCTACTTGCAGTTTTCGATCGGACAAAGCGTCGAACGAAAGATAGTATGCATGAATATTAAACGAGAAAGAAAATGAGATACACGATACGATGAAATTTAATTAAATTAAATGTATTATTTCATAATGAATCTTAAGTCGATATTTTATCAGTAGTCATATTTTTTAATAGAAGTCGGAAAGTCGGAGTTAAACTCTTTACAGTTAAGTATTTTAATCTTCCTTTCGCATAATTATTCAAATCGAATCATATGGCCAATGTTTCAAACAGAAACTATTATATTAAATAATTTACATTGTTTTACATTACATTCGATATTTTTGCGTAATATCACTAGATGCGATAATAATTTATGAAAAATTATTATAAATAATTTGTAAACTCTATTTTCTATATACACGAATATGTCTTCGAAATCTCGTACGGCAATATCGAGAGCATCGCTTGACTCGTGTCGTGATTTTATAACGTTTATAAGCGCCAAAGTAAACGTCCGTCTCGATAGTTTTCTCGTTTCTATCCTTCCGATATTTCTCACTCGTTTATTCCCGGTTCTCGTTCTTTTTTTTTTTTTTTTTATTTATCCGCTATACGCTATCGTCAAGTTTCAACGCGACGCATTCTTTCGAAATCCGCGCCAGTCACGGAGAGGTTTCGCTAACACAAAGACATTCCTACGACGATTAAAGTCACTCGACTCGGTCGCACTCCTTCTCGCCCACGTGTTTAGCCTGAAATGGAAAACTCTTCGGCTTCCCTTTTCTGTTCGAAGTAGGGGATAGTAGGCGTCGCGCCGGCTCGCGTTACCGCATGAGATCGCGTTCTCTCGCTCGCGTTATACGTGAATCTGGCGATTAATGGCTGGATTTTATTGATTAAGGGATCGGAATTTAATCTGAAAAATTTCGAAAAAACATGCATTCTCGCGATGACTTTTATAATCGAGTATAAATTTTGCAACAATTGGCTGAGAAGCAATATATTTATTATAAATAATAAACATGTTGACGAGAAATCTCTCCACAATTAATTATATATAAACTTACAATTAAAAATACGGATTTTATTGTTGGTCTGATCTGTGCTTCTCCAAAACTGCAATATCGCGAAATGCTTTTAAATACGTTTTTTTTTTCGCTTTTTAGAATTTATACGAATTTTATAACGAGAACATAACTTTTTTAAAGGAACAAAAATTTTTGTCAGTAAAAAATTTACAGCTGTTTTTAGGTCGTGCGAATCTACGAATTTCTTCTCCCGCAAAATCGCGACGTGACGAAACTTTTCACTCGCGAGTTATGTCCGTCACGTAGCCGCGATACCGGAAACGTTGTTTTAGGAGCGTTCTAATGGCGACGTTTTGCGCCGCGTACAGTTTAGACCGCGCGCGATGCACACGATTGCAGTTTACGAGACTTTCTCGCCGGGGTGGCCCGCTTACGGGACAAGTTTCTTACTGGTGGTGCACCAAGTACGCGAAACGACTCGCATCCCGCAAGATGCACATAGATATACAATACGAAACAGTTTGTAAACACGCGCCTCGTTAAATCGCGAGGATTACCAACGATCCGCGGGGGCGCTTTTAAGCTCCGCTTACACGACCGAGCGCTTTTACTTGCGGATTATGCGCGCAATTAATCCATTCCGTTTCCGTAAATACGAGCATTTATCCAGTTAGATTTGTAAATTTTGGCTACGGTGAGAAGATTTTCAGGATCAATAAACGGTTTAATATTCCTAAAATAAGATAACAGCATCGATCAATCGACAAAAATAATAAAATTACCGAGTAAATTTTCTTCCATTCATTGCTACATAAACAGATATTTTTGTCGCGTTAATATTGATTGCTGGGCTACGATAATAAAAAATCTAGCTTGAACTAATAAAAGTGAAGTTGAAGAAAGTTGAATTAATAAAAATAAAATACTTTTAAGCTCCATGACATGGTGCTTGTATTGTATCTCTGTGATTTCTTACAAAAGAATATAGTACGCGAAAATTATACAAAAATACTATAGAGGTTGGATATATGTTTATTTAAAAATTGTCTACTTTTATTAATGGAGTGACTAAAAATGTCGCGATGAATTAACAAAAGGTACTGCGAAACCTCTTGTCGACTCAATATTAACCGCGAGCGGTGCGAGGAAAAGGGCTGAGTCATAGTCGAATCGATCATTGCAGCAGGGCTACCGACCAATATGTTTGAAAAAAAAAAAAAAAAAAAAAAGGGAACCGGGCGGGAAACCATGGAAGGAGAGAGTCTGCCTTAATAATAAACGGTGTAACATCCGCGAAATGGCGATTTTTCGTGCTCGTTCGTAGTTTACCCGTCTGAAATTACGTTTACCCTCGTTATATTCTGCCGTGCAAGCCGGACGATGGGGATGAAATCAGACAGAGGGGTGTATGATAGTAAGAAAAAAATCGATATACATGTATATACTATTACTATATATAACACACCGCATTAGATTCGTGAAATTAATGATTGTGTTACTTTACTTTGAGAAAATACTGCACCTAAATTGATTCGGTAATGTAATACAGTTGAATTTTTAACACAAAAGTTAAAAATTGCGTGAATAACAAGATTTCTATATTATATTTGTGAGCTTTTAATGCAAACTTTATTACTTATAATAAAAGAATCTCGAGAAATTTATTTTTTTTTATTTTAAGCATTCTGGAATTTATCGATATTAGATTTAGATAAAAAATTTCATAAAAACGTTTTTTTTTTTCCAATAGATTAAAAAAATATATAAAGGTATTTGTATCACATTAATTATTATTAGCATATGTATAGAAAAATCTCTTAATAAATATTCAAAATTGTCCCAGTTTCTCTATTATTACCATAAACATTTTCCATATTTCATAAATCAGCATTTAGTTCTCCAGAAATAAAATTATTTCTGTGAAATTAAATATATATTTATTATAGTTTTTGAAATGAGAATTGAATTAGAATTTACAATAAAATTGGCAAATGTAGTTAAAATATTAATAACTGAGAGCTTGCTCACAATATCTTAATGATAACAATAATTTTCTATACGTTTCTAGATTATTATTTCGGTCAGATGATGGTCGGCAAAATCGTTGATTTGTTTCACTCGCGCGTTTAGATGCTCGATTCAAAGCAACTAATTAATGAGCAACGAATATTATTATCACGTGCTTGAAACATGGTTATGAAAAACGAATGTTATCACTTAACATTGAGAACGATAGTTTGTTGACGAATTCTGCTGAACAAATAAAAGCGTCAGTGCGTTATAATTGGCTACACTGTAATTTCGGTTGTCGATGAGAGAAACGCTACCGATGTAACCACATTTCCATCGCGATATCGGGAACTATTATGCGAATCGTATGAATAATTACGACATAATGCAACATCGCCCGATGCATAATTAATAAACCGTCGATGATAATGTAGATGTATTTATTACTGCGGCTTTAATCGCGTTATTAATATTACATTTCGCTGTCAATCTTTTTCTTGTCGTTGGCATAGATTCGCCGAGTTAAACGCGAACAGGCAAAATAAACATTCTATTACAGGATTATTTTCATATTAATAAAACAATAAAAAAATACTATAGTTTGGTAACTACTATTGACGACAGAATATTACCGTCGAATAAATCAAAATTGTTACGAAATTGTATTATTATAATTAATTTTGAACAAGAGCCAATTATCGAAAGCGCGAATTTCGCATCTGTCAATATTTTATTTGAACTATGATAATATATCGACAGCACCCGATTTTTTTGCAGAACAATATGAATTTTGTCATTCCGTACGCCCGCTGTATTTGATTAATTCTGTGATAATTCCTTCGACGAAATAACTCGCGCGTCTGTCGTCGCGACTTACTTGTAAATTTTCTGCTATCCAGGGATTTTGGAATTACACCGTGTCATACGACATGGCAGTGGCGTGACATTTTATCGAATTTCGAGTTAGCACACTTGGCATATGCAAAGCCTCACAAAAACTCTCAATCCCGGGATAACAAGCGGCAGATAATGCTCCGAAGACCGAAATATTATCAGAGCGAAAGAGAATTTTTCCGAAATATTCTGAGAACGAAGGCAAAGTTTCAAATCTCAAACAAGCAAGACTTATAAGAATGTCATTAAAATTTATAATAATACTATTTTTTTTTTGTAAAAATTATAATAGTAACTGATTTTAACAGTCTTTTTTCGATATATATATTCTAAGAATGCTAATAAAAATTGTCAATTACGTTTCTGGATTTTTTACTCTTTTTTAGCATCTCGAATAATTTAATGAAATTTTATTTGTTATATAATTATCTGTGTGTCCTTAAGAAGGAAGCCGCGTAACGTCATACATCGATCTGGCCGAGCACGGAGCAAATTTCTTACAAATACTAAAAAGACGCACCGTTTGAAGGCCAATTAATTGTCATACAATTGTCCATTGTTAGATCCCGACACTCTCGTCTAATTACGTACGATACTCGGTCGATTGGCGCGAAAATGGCGATAATTAACGGCGCGATAAACATGATGGACATGACGTAGGTGGTTTACGCCAATTTTACTTATACGCGAGATGACGTATCTTGCAATTGTCATTGCTCGATGCTTCTTTCGATGCTCCTCGTTGCTTTTTCCAATGCTCCCCGATAAAATGTGACATAATGTGTTTAGTAGCATAAAATTCGTTGAAAGAAAGTGCGTTAGGTCAGGGAATGCTTTATATATTTGAATTTATTATATTATCGTAAAATAAATTATTTTTGAACCGATTGCCTTTTAAGCGTGTTAATATAAATTTTTCGGGTATCGTAGAATTTAGGTCGAAAAAAAAATATAATTGCTATCTTAACTGGAGGATACCTCGATTGTTTCGAGATGAAATACTCTCTATTGTACTTTGCGAGGGAAATTTCCGGAAGAGTCTCTCTTTGAAAATTCACCAACGATAAAATCGTTAACGCAGCGAAGCCATGTCGAGCGTGCTCGACAATCCAACGAGGCGGAAAGTTTATTACTACAATATTGCGAACAAAATATTTTCAAATCCCATAGTTGTAACGAGAGAATGCGATGGCGAATTGCCGAGATTCTTCCGGAAGAAAATAATTTCGCGACCTAACAATGAGTGGGCGAGCCATTCCGTCTTCTGTCCTTCAAAGCGTCGCGATATATATTTCCGCCCTGCGAAAAAAATTTGCTTTCTCGCAACGAGTTAAAAACTCGTGATAATTATTTTCTCAGTTAGTGCGAACAAAAACGTCAAAAGAAAAAAATTTAACAAAAAGCAAAATTAAATAAACATAGATATCGATTTAAAAAATATACGTTTATTCATTGATAAAGCGCAAAATTTGATAAATGATAAAATTTGCGAATTGGTTTCGATGCAACAAATATAATTGATTTTATAACGAATATTAATATAATTGAATGAAGAAACCAAATCTCTCATTATTTCGGTCATTATTTTGAAATGAGAGAATTGTCATCATAAATTAATTAATGCAAAATTATATAATTAATGGTAATATCGATATTACAATTTGCTATTCTCGCGACGCAAACGCGAATTGCACGATAATTTGTCTATATTCAACTTGGAGGTATATTCTCTGCATGTGGTTAATCTTTGTATATATACCGTGGGATACATATTATGAGTCGACTGTAACTCGAGTCTGACACACTTCTAGACACCTTCTCGTGCACACACATCGTGTCCCTTTGTCGGGATTTGGGACTAGAGTCCTCGCCTATCTTACTCTGAGCTCTTAACTTGTGCTTATATCTGAAACTGTTTCGAACGTGTCATTACTAACCCATTGTTCTATTGTCACACGTTAACATGCACACGAGAACAATCGTAATATAACGGATCCAACGAAGCTCAGCAAACGAGCTTTCGTTCCAAAATTGCAGTGAGATTAACAAATCGCTTTTATTCCTCGAACAAAAATTCCTAAAGCAATCGCGAATTATTTTAAGGAGAATAGAGTTTATTTAATGTATCAACCAATTGCAAAAGTGTGAATATTATAAGGGATGTTGAACAAATGAATTAAGTTTATTTTTCAAATTTGGCGAAATTAATATTAAATACAATATAATTTTTTATGAATTTTATGAAAGTAACAAAGATTCCCTACTCCAATTGTCATTACATGGACATTTCTTGAAATTTTGTATATTACTAAAGTGTGATACGGAAATTACGATTTTAAATTTTAATTATTAAATAAAATATAAAATATTGAACGAGAGATTCGAATTATACCTATGCAATGTCAGTGACGAGACCGAGATATCAAGATGCGCGAGAGTCGTGCTCATCTGATTCTCAGTTGGTGATTCCGCGAAAAATTTGGAAATTGCTATAAAGTCGTTCCGCTGGGTGACGTTTTCGCACACGTGACGATTGCAGGTGCAATCATCGTAATTCCTGCTCGGTGGACGTGCGCAGCGACGTTTTCGAGGAAGACCCTTGTCCTGGGACCGGAAAATACATCGAGGCTCACTTCCAGTGTTTAGGTTGGTTCATATATTTTTTTTATTTTGACATTTTCGCGATCACGGATTTACGCGGAAAACCTCAAGGGATTCGTCTCTCGTTCACGATGCTGCAGAAAGCTTCATAATTTTGGACTTTGAGGAGCGACGAAAATTTCCTCTTACAAATTGATCGTTAGCGTTAGGATGAGATGTAGTTTTGAATTCTTTTTTGTAATTAATTCTTTCTCCATTTTATTCTTGTTATTTTACCATTCTACTTGATGTTTGAAAAAGCTATCTTATTTTATTAATTAACTCAATTTTTTGTTATTTTGTAATTTTTGTGATTTATTTACTTTCTATATTATAATAATTTTTTAATAATTGAGAACTACCAGTGACTATAAATATTTATTATTGTAAAGAAATATATTCTTCTCATCGAATAAAAGACATAAAATTTCACGAAAACAACAGCACATTTTTAATTTTCTAGTTAAAAGTCTGAAAGGTACATCAATAAGAATTTAATCAATTTCTATCAATTAAAAATTCATTAAGAATATATTAAATTATTATTAATACTCTCTGCAAAGAACGCGAATGGAATAGATAAATTTCGACGAAAAAGTCTCTCCCTGAGAGCACTGCTCTCATTTCCCACCTGTATCGAAGATATGAAAGAAACAAGATCCATGGCGGTACACGTGGTAAGGGTGTACCACGGTCATTTTGTTAAACGCGAGTCGAATCCCCGTCCAGGTGCAACGACCAGCAGAACTGCAGCATCGTTGCGTCCACGCTGCAATTCGGCGATCCTTGTCCGAATACACACAAATATCTCGAAGCGCACTATCGGTGCGTGTCTGGTAAGTAAAACTTTTTCACTTTTACATTAGCTTTTATCCTTTTGACTATATGATAATTATTGGACTTTAGGGAAAATTTCATAAACATTATAAATTAACATTATTTCAGAAAGAAAGATAATAGGAAAAGTTTTTTTCTTTTCTTTTAGATAAAAGCAATTAAAAATTTGTTTTGAAGATATATGTTGAACATATTTTATTTCCTCTTGCTTATTCTATTTTTTTATAGTCTTTATCATTTATTCTCTCGTGTCTAGATTATAGCATTAAATATGATTAACGATATTGATATTGATTTAATTGATATAAGAAATATAAATATCAAATTGTCTTTTTTATTAATAATACGTTGTTTTAAAACTTCGATATTTCTCAATGATGAGGTTTTACTGAAAGGGGTAAAATCAACTCCTCTTCTCTCTTTCATATATACAAACGTATATGCTTATTTGAGCTTTAGTCGGGACGAATTTCGGTGACCCCGATATTTTATCTTATCATATAGCTCCTTCGGTCAATAAGGATGATCTCTATAGATAGTGTCCGCAAAATACGCGGACTATTCCATTTTAAAATTTATATATTAGCACTATCCTGGATTAAAGATTTTCTTCTCAATGATTAGATATAATGACGATATTGAACCATATGATCTAATTTTGTGCTCTATCTCTCTCTCCATCTTTATTCTTTGACCCTTCAAATTCTCTATTTGCAAATGCTTTGCGGATAGACGATTTATATGTGACATGGAGATTTTTTAATTTACATTTATCGCGTTCGTTCATTCAATTATAAAACTCGATATCATATTTCCGAGAAAAAGACGGTAGATCTTCCACGTTTTCTATCTTTGATACTGGAGAAATAGTGATAGATTTTTTTATAGAGACAAAATAATTTCAATAGAAATATTTAGCAATATTGATATACTTGATAATATTTCTTTTAAATAATAATATTTTTCTTTTAATAAGATATATATTGTCACAAAGCTATTGTGTTTACTATTTAAAAATCATTATTTTTGTATATATTTTTTTTATTGATATATTGTTTTATCTTTTACCTTTTCAAAGAAATTTAATTTAGTTCGCAGAATTATTTTGATCAGTTAAGTGCATCAAATATTTTAATAAAAAATTCCGATATCGTTGTATTTATCATTTTCATATATTCTTTTCAAAAGAAGATTTACTCGAGCTTTATCGAATGATTTTGATTAACAAGAGTGTGATATAAATTCGATACAGCGGATAAAGATACTCTTCCCAACATGGCGAGCCAAGAAAAATAGAGAGTATCTAGATATTTTCGTGCCACGAATATCTCATTTCCTTCAATACCTATCGGGAATATACGTAAAGTACAGACAGTTTATTCAAACTCTATCAAATGATTAACCAGAATCCGATATAAATTCGACGAGGAAGATAAGCTCCCCATCGTATTAATCTGAGAGGGAGAGAGATAGAGAAGAGGGGCAAGTTTGATATTTCTGAGAGTCGAAGAACTCTCGAAAGCCTTAAATATCCCGCACCACTGAAATCACTTTTCTTCTTAATTATACTCGGTCTTCTATTCCGATAAGCTCGTAGACGAGCTCCCTCGATTCTCCGCTTCTCTACGAAACTAGTTTCTTCGCACCGTTCACCGATCTTTCCATCCTCGTTAAAATCGATCTCGACGAAACACATTTGCAGCAGCCACCACTACGACAACCTCTCGGCCGAGTCCGCCGTGGTTCATAACTTCGCAACCGAGTGTCTGGAGTACCGCTAAGCCGACCGTCAGGCCTCCCTCGAAGATTACGATACGGTTACCAGCGGCACAACAGCCGCCGCAGCAGCCGCCGGCGCCGTCCACCCCATCGATGCCGATAACAACACCGGCGAGGTTAGTGTGCTACATAAACATGCGCGATTTGATAGGCTAAAAGCCGAAAAATTTTGACTTTAATCTAGAATCGTGTTTACATATGTTTTATTACTATCGTACGTCACATCTCACGTATATATATATATATAGTAGAAGAGAAAATAAGTTTATTCTGTGCGCTATCTTGCGTATCAATCAATCGTTGATTGCACATCATCGGAAAGAAATTTTTTTTTTTATATTAATTTATATTAAGCGCAATCTATACGATCAACATAAAATTTGAATATATACGAGGATAAAGAGCTCCTCCTCTCTTTTGAAAATGAAGAGTCTCTTTCATTTTCAGCCCTACGTCGACAAGATCCTCCGTCGACATCGAGGAGGAGGACCAAGACTTAATACCTCCTGCGAACGGTCCTCCGGCAAATGGCCCGGCGATGACGCCGATTATACCTGAGACCACTCAAGCTACGACAACGTCCACCTTCGCTCCCTGGAGAACTAGTCGAAGGACCACCGGTGAGTATCTCTCTCATTCTTGGGAAACATCGGATAATAAAGCGTCGTTTCAAACAATAATATCATGTGTTGTGAGTGCGTTATATTACGTTATACGTGCCCAAATCATGAAATATGACATTAATTATTCACGTTGTAATATAATTATCTGTATACATAGTAAACTTTAACTGCAAATATTTTAAGAGTGGAATTTTCGTTAAGAAACAGATATATATTCGAGAAATCTGATTTATAATTTAATTATATTTTATAACAAGATTTTGCTTTATGCTATACAATTTGAGAGTTTCTTGGTCTTCTTTAAATTGTCAATTAGTTAATTATTGTATATTCGATAATGTTGTACGATAACTGCAGCAATATCTTTATACAAGCTATATCCGATATCTCGATTATGAATCCACGAATCTATGGATTGACTTTGAGGATTAGCCGCTCGTATCAGGTAGCGCGTTATAAGCATGATAAGTGATCGAGATTATATAGTCATAACAGCTGATGTAGTCATAATAGTCTAGAGACGGATCGCTATTATCGACTTTATATTTTTTTTACTTTTCATTTTTATCGCTCTTTACAGTACATGAATGCATTTCTGTTGTCTATAAATTGTCGCTGCGAAACGGCGCGTTTCTGCTCGAATCGCGACCAAGCATTAAGATCCCCCGGGGAGAACCAAAATTTCATTTCCGAGCGTCGTTGCGCACGGAACCGCATCCCCGAGGACGCTCTGACGCCGATATCGCATTAACGCCCTGCCGTTAACTACCGGCCGTTATAATCTGAGATAGCTGTTTAAGACGACGAAATTGACCGAACCGTGTAACCGCTTTTGTTGCAGTACCAAGCACGCTGTATCCGGAGTCCAGCTCGAACGGTCAGTGGTACGATTACGGTAGACAGGTGTGTCCTCCGGTGATAGCCAGGAACTTATCCTGGAACACGACCAGGGCCGGCGACGTGGCCGTGCAAAGCTGTCCCGGCGGTGCCAACGGTTTAGCCAGATGGCGATGTCTCGCACGCGGAGACTCTGTCTTTTGGCACCGCGATACTCCAGACTTGAGCGAGTGCCGATCCGTCTGGCTGACCACGCTAGAAAATCGCGTGACGGACGGCGACGTGATCCTCGGCATCAGCAGAGAGCTCTCGCAGGTGACCAACAACAGCCGTGGTTTATACGGCGGCGACATGATGATCACCACCAAGATTATCAAAAACATGGCCGAGAAAATGGCGCTGGACATAAAGACTTACCAGGATCCGAATCAGAGGGAGGTCAGCGTCACGGAGTTGCTCCAGGGCGTAGTGAGGACCGGCAGCAATCTACTCGACAAGGCGCAAATGGCGTCCTGGAAAGATCTCAGTCATCAGGAGCAGATGAGGGTCGCTACGTCGCTGCTGATCGGGCTCGAGGAGAACGCCTTCTTATTGGCCGACACGCTCATGCACGAGAAGACCATCATACACGAGGGCAAAAATATACGTGAGTACTGCTAATGATGATTGGTAATTGCTGTAGCAATTTACAAAATATGCCTTTATTATATCCTTTCATGCCAGATAGGGAGAGAGAACATTAAGAACCTCAATATCTTCCTAATTGGGTTATTATTTTTCTTTACTTATAGCCCGTCTTATTACACAACTGCTCCGTTTTTAGATAATTATAGAATATAATCTTAAACTCACGTTTGATTTTATGTGCCGTGTAAAATAGGATCGCGATTTCATTTTAAATCTAAGGAAAAAATATTTTTTATTCAAGCTTTTCTAAAGCACTTTACTACACAAATACATATGTAACTTCAAAATATAAAAGAAAAAAAATACATTATATTATCTAGAAAACAATTATACATCTTATAGTATATGTTAAAGCTATAAATTTATACTTATGTATGTGATTTTTCAAAAATTATTGATATTATTTAACTTGATGAATGTGATTTAACTATAATAACAATTTCGACCTATATATATTTTTTGCCAGACAACCTACAATTTACATAATTGTATAATTTATCTTGAAGTAAAATTATGTATGTATCTCTCCGGAGTAACCATTTCCGCTCCATCATTTTGAGAATCACGTAACGAACGCACGTTCCATATGCCTTCGGCGTTCGTCGCGAGCAATCGAATGATTTATATCGTTCGCGTATCTAACACACGGTAATCTCCGGTATAGATAAAATACAGATCTGAATCCATGGTAATTCTCCGGTACCCGACTGGATTACGAGTTGTAATCCGGCGAGTATGAGGCGGGCGCGCGTTATTATTATTACAAAATAGCGGTAGAATTACGAGCGACTTGATTTACTTCCCGGAAGTGCGTCGCTGCTTGATTGAGCCGCAGTGTATACGTGCATCATAGCGTCATCAGATGCACGCTTGATAAACTGCATAACGCGGTAAAGGGCAAAAAGTGTCGGAGGAAGAAGGGGGAAAGATGATGAGCGACAGCCGGTCGGACGTGCTACGTCCTCTCTTCGAGAAGAAAAATCGAAATCGCATTAAATCTTTCTTCCTGGCAATGCTACTGATTGATTTCGCGATCATTTTTTAATCGCGAAATGTTTATTTCGCGACAAAATGTATTAGAACTATCGTATTTTTTTTTTTTTGACAATTAAATTCCTTGACGAATTTAATGTAATTAAAAAAGTTTTGATAAAATTATTTTAATTATCTGCTCTTTTAATTTTATTTGATTGCGTAAATAAAAGTCGAAGAAGACAAAAAAATTAACTTCTTTCTGCTTCAGGAGTTTTCAACTTGTAACACACGTATCTTCATAGTAATGTATTCAATTAATGTTATAATAAATACTTAAAAATTACATATAAAAATATAATTATATACACATAAAATTTTACTTTTTTATAAAATACAGTGAAATATTTCGATCTTTGCTAGCAAGTTTGTTTTAATTAATTAATTTATTATATATTTAATTGTGATAAAAATTTAAATTTTCATTAGAAATGAATATTTAATGTACAATACAAGTTTGAAAACTGCTGTATTGTTGTAATTTAATTCGCGTTTTCCGCGAATTTACGGCTAGAATTCTCACAGAGCGCATTAACCGCGCCGAGGGAGTGAAACGCCTACTCTCTTAATTAGCCGCATGCGTGTCTTCACTACAGTGATGGAAGTTCGCGTACTGGACGCGCGCAACATCGACAACGAGCTAGAAGTTTTCCCCAGCGAGGTCGCCCAGCAAAAGTGGACCGTCTCGAACGATCACGTGGAACTTACCAGGGGCGCTTTGGTGGATAGCAACGAGGGCGGTGTCGTGCGGCTGGTCTTCATGGCATTTGACAGACTCGAGGAGATACTGCAGCCGCAAGCCGAGCCGCCGTCTGTCGTCATGAACGACGATCCCCAGCCCGTGTCGCGGAGGAACACCACTCGTATTCTCAACAGCAAAGTTATCTCGGCGTCCTTGGGAAAAGGCCGGCACATACAGCTCTCGGAGCCCGTCCGGGTGTATTTTAGGCATCTGGTAGTCGAGAATGTCACCAACCCCACTTGCGTCTTCTGGGATTACATCTTGAGGTAATTTCGCCTTCATTCGATCTTATTTCCGCTTTACACAATATCAGGAACACCGGAAGGAAAGAGTTTTCCTTTCTCATTTCTTTACTTTTAATTTTCTTCCCATGTCTTCATTGCGCCATATACAACGCTCACGACACATCGTTGAACATGTATTTGTAATTAATTACTTTTTTCACTATTTTTTTTTTTTTAAATTTGTGGCTTTTGATTAAGGGATTCGATGTTTTATACATAAATTTTATAAAAAAGATTACTTAAAATTGATTGAAAAATAAGATTTTTAAATAATAACTCTTAACTTTCGACATTGAATAACTCATATAAGTCTTTAATAAGAAAAGCTCAATCTTAAAATATATAGTTTGAAAATCCATAATTTATGTGCGGCTGGATTTTAACGCATCCTGTATATTGGATGGAAAATGATTCACAAAGCGAACACAATGTCAATATCTTCTCTACACGCGATACCTTATTTCATATAGTGCGTGGTCGGACGAGGGATGCCAAATACAAAAGACCAACGAGACTCACACCGTGTGCGAATGCAATCACTTGACGAACTTTGCCGTGCTGATGGACGTGCACGCCGTCAGATTGGACATCGCTCATCAAGTCGCTCTGCAAATCATCACGTATATAGGCTGCATCATTTCCGTCGTCTGTCTCGTTCTGGCCATTCTCACATTTCAATTATTTCGCGGATTGAAGGTAATATACATAACTGCGATATATATATATATTGATCGGCGTTCAATTGCAGCGAGATGAAATTTTTTTCCTCATTCCCGAATTTTCTTTACAGTCGGATAGGACGACGATTCACAAGAATCTCTGCATGTGCCTGCTGATAGCCGAGATACTCTTCGTTTGCGGGATCGGTCAGACGAATCAGAGGGTCCTCTGTGGCATCGTGGCCGGCTTATTGCACTTCTTCTTCTTGTGCGCATTTGCCTGGATGTTCCTTGAAGGTAAATTCATTCAATCGTCTTATTCGCGTCGTAATTTGTAATGTATTCTGTTTTATCGTCAATTATATTTTACTCGATTTTATATCACGTCCCGCAGGATTCCAGTTATACGTGATGCTGATCGAAGTCTTCGAGGCGGAAAAATCTCGACTTCGTTGGTATTATCTGGTCGCATATGGTGCACCGCTACTGGTTGTAGGAATTTCCTGCATAATTGATCCACTTAGCTACGGTACCGATCGGTATTGCTGGTTACGTGCAGATAATTATTTCATCTTCAGCTTCGTTGGGCCTGTGATACTCGTTATATTGGTAATTAATTAATATATTATGTTAATTAATTAAACAATGCAATTGATCGGCTTAAAGAAAAGCACGTTAAGAAGAATTGATGATATACGATTGCAACTACTTCATATATATATATATATATATATATATTAACGTGACATTTTTTAAGATTTTCAGTTTTATGATAATGGTATCGAAAACGCCACTATATATAACCGATTTTAATTGTCATTTTCGCAGGCGAATCTAGTATTTCTATCAATGGCGATCTATATGATGTGTCGGCATGCGAACACTTCCGTAGCCATGAAGAGTAAAGAGCATTCCCGACTGGCTAGCGCAAGGTAAGCAGTGATCCCTAGTAGCTTGTTCTATAGTAAATCGACGTAAATTACGAACTGTATATACCGTATATCAATCGAGTCCGTCCGTTGTCCGTCACATTCGAGATTTGATCCTCCCGTCGAAGCGTAGTATCCGAGATGTTTGTTTGATGCTTTCGGTTTACACGTTCGCAAGCTTTACTTGCTTAAAGAGATCTCCCGAACGCGGATCTTGTTGTCACGCATCTTTTGGCGGCCATGCTGAATTTTTGGTTTTGGTTTTTTGAGTCCTATGTTTGGAATGACCGCAGATTTCGTTCTCGTTCGACACACTACTACTGTATTGCTGTGATATACAATACACGATATATCATTTTAGGATATACACGAGTATATCGTTCGATCACACAGATCGCCGTATGCAGGGTGTACCGCTCAGGATGATTGGAAAAGTTGTGAAAAATAACTATGTGAACTATTCACGGTTCAAATAAAAAAAAAATTATTATATTTACGAACTTTTGTTTTACAAAGTTCTTGAATTCCATGCTTTAGGTTTCAAAAATTCTGTATTTTATGCAAGATAATGCTAAGTGTTATCGATAAACGCGAGTGAGCTTTTTAGTAATAATTTTTAGTGCTTTAAATGTACGAGATTTAAAGTACAAAACACAATTTTTTAAATTTGTAAATATAAAATTATAAAGATTTCTGCTACGATGCCATAGAGTTTAAACTTTGCAGATTGTTATACCTGTGAATTTTTATTTCACAGATAATTGTATGAAATGAAGAAATATTTTGATATATCCATCCTTTTTTGAGACACCCTGTATATTATCACGTTTAATTTACAAGTTTTGTGAACGGAAGTATAATTTGTGTGAAATTACTGTAAAAGAAAAAAATTTGTCTCTAATTTTACAAAATTATGAAAATATGTAAATAATTTGGTAATGGTAATGAAAAAATTGTTGCAATCTCGATTCGGATTATTATAAATAATATTTCTCGTGACGACGGATATTAAAATATTCTTGTCGCTACGTGCAATGATTTTTTTATTTCGACATAATTAATCATAACGATCAATCATAATACTTGTGAGCAAAAAAAAAAAAAATGCGAATCGAGCATCGCAAATCGAAACATAAGTTATAATCAATTAATTAATGGTGTCGGAACAATCACCTAACTGCTGTCTTGTTTCATTTTTGTATTAAATCTTCTACCCACTTCTGTCTACACTGTTCTACATTCTTCTGCATGGCGTGGTTGGTTGGTAGTGGAAAGGAAGAGAATGCTCTTCCCAACAAATTGCAAGCGCACTTGTAAGATATTTACCATTTTTATTATTATTCACCCATCATATCATTAACATCGTCATTGATCGCTCGTTTCATTATTTTTTTTCTTTGGTCCATTTCATTTTAATTAAGCTATTCGAGTATCATTTCACACTGATTTTGTGAACGTAGCCGTAATCTTTAGTCTCTCACATCATACATCGAAACACTCGCCATATATGATAATGTGATACTCACCGGAAACGCGATTTAAAACGCCATATGTGTGCATAATGTAATTAATACAATAGTTGAGGAAATAAGCGTATGAAAAGATGTATCATATTTATATAATATATTTGTAGATTATGAATTTTTGAATGATTATGATAAAATAAAAAATAATTTTATTTATGAGAATTAAACTTTCATATACGCGCACTTACTACTTCGCAATTAAAAAATCATAACAATATGGCTTATCTAATCATTTCGAAATCTTGAAATTTTTGTTTTAATTGAGAGAGCTTATCGTTTGTTTAAATCGTAAAAAAAAATTACTGTACTTAAGTAAGTGATTCATAATATTATGATAATATTATGTTGTAATCAATTTGAATATATGGTATAATTTTTTAGTAAACAAAATTTAATTTTAATTATTGAATAAAATAGTTATTATAAATTGATATAAAATCATTTTCTTTTCTCTAGATAATCATTTTTCTTATATTTTTTAACTGCTTTGTAAGGAAAATTTTATCAACTTGATTATGTCAACTTCATATTAACATAATAGCTAAAATTGGCTGGTATGATAACTATTCGTTATATTTATTATGGCACTTGCATTTCCTGTAAGTAGACACAACGATTCACTGCATGTAGTATATTCCTTAGTTTCGGGTATTACGCCTGATTTACAAGTAGATAGACGTGGAAGTATACCGTAGAGATATATCCGCCTACCTGTGTAACGTCACGTTCTAATAACAACGATTTAGATAAGATGTCGCGATTTCGGCGACGCTTAAAGCAGTGCCTGCGAAAATAAAAGATCGGACTCTGCATAATGTCGTAATACTTAAACGTCGCCCGTTGCGTGTCTCACGACAGCTACGCGACAGCAGCGTTATTTTTTTTCTTCAACGTCACATTTATTAATCCTAAGTATTTAAACTGTGTGTTGCGGATGACCAAAGAAACTTGGGATTGATTGCAATTATTTCTTTTATTTTTTACGATTAGCAAATTCGGAAAATAAAAATGGAAATTACTAAGAGAGAAGGACTCATTCATTACTTACAATATAAGCAGATAATATCTTTTTTATAAATAAACCTTTTAAAATTTTTAATGAAACGCATTTTTACGGCTCTACTTTCATTTTAGAATTAGTTGTAACAAATATAGAATATCGGAGAATGATCGCAAAAAACTAAAAATGCATCAAGTTATCTCATCTACACAAATGATATTTCCTTTCTCGTACTCTTCTTCTGTGTATAAGACTGTCGAATATATCAATCTTTTTTTTTTTTTTTTTTTTAAAATTGCTACAAGAAAACTTAAATAATACAATTAATTTTGAATCTTTTTAAAAGCGAGATATATTACACAAGATTTGGATTTTTTGACGAAATATATATTCCAGAGATTTTACGCGATTTTATATATTGATCCCCTTTAAGCGCCGCCATCGCGATTTGTATTGTAAACAGAAACCTGGGACTGGCTGTTCTTCGATGTAATTTATTATCCTATATCTTCTGATCAGGGCCTGGCTGCGGGGCGCTATCGTGCTAGTGTTTCTACTAGGTCTGACCTGGACGTTCGGGCTCCTCTACTTAAACCAAGAGTCCGTTGTGATGGCGTACATCTTCACCGTATTGAACAGTCTCCAGGGGCTGTTTATCTTTGTGTTCCATTGCGTACAGAACGAGAAGGTAAGGGAATACGTCGGGGCACAGAAGTCCGCCTTGATTTAGACGGTTCTGGTAACATTGCCGAATGTTCCCGGAGAGAGAAAACAGACAACAAACTTCAAAGTTATTCGAGAAATATGTAACATGATAGAAATATGTAATTTTTATCGCATAAGAATGGTCTCGTGCAGTTCTTTATAATAGCAATTTAACTTTGCATCGATACGCTTTCCATAAGATTCATTTTTATTACATATTTTCGATGAATGATTGATGTAATGAAATGTTACAAATGTTACACTTCGTTGCCTGTACAAAAAAAAATTGTGTACATTTTATATTTCTTTACAATGAGATTATTAGCAACAAGTTGTAACGATCTTTTATAAATCCACGTATTTCCATTTTTGTATGTAAATTTTTATATAAATTTAAAAATTGAAGAATTTTTCCTAACACTTAAGTTTAACATATCGATTACGTAATTGATGCTAATTAAGATCATCGAGACGATAATCATGTCAACATCGTATTATTTTGCTCACGAATATCAGAACATGGAGATGAGAAAATGATATGTTTAATAAAGTGCTGTGGTAATACAAATTATTGTGCGTTTACTTCGCGCACTTTCGTCACCCGTAGTATGCTTATTATAATTTGCTCGGGAATTTAACTTTTTTTCTTGTCATCGCGAGAAGCACCGTTTTTATCCTCATTTCTCATTAAATCGGCACCAGAATTGCGAATCTTCAAGTTTATATTGCACAATACTCTCACAAATAGTTGCAGACAACTTCCTTTAAACTTTTTTTGCTTAAAGATGATATATACAAATATATAATTTTGAATAAAATATGAAAAAATGTAATTTTTTTATATCTTATTATTTTTTTAAAATATAATTTTAAACATGCACGATTGCTATTCTTTGCGAGGCTGTCTGCAACTTTCTGTAGTCTGCAATTCTCACGTATCAAACGCGAAGAGACGCACGTGACACATCCGCACGCTGTCTCGCACAGGCCTTTAGTTCTTTCACGCACCGTTAAACTCGTTTTGTCGGGTCGGGCGGGTTTTGTTTCACTCTTGCAGGTGAGGAAGGAGTATAGAAAGTTCGTGCGTCGCCATTCCTGGCTGCCGAAATGCCTGAGGTGTTCGAAGACAGTGACGGGCGGCTCGGCCGGCTCCACCGGTGGCAGCGGTGGCACCGGCGGCGCCAACGGTGGTAAGGACTTCGCCTCGCACAACACCTCGTCGAATCCGTCGGCCCCTACTACCGATAGCTCCGGATTGTCACCCCATGCGGCCACCAATGTGGGTACCAACGCTAGCACCACGTCACCACCGAACAATCACAACAACTTGACCACCACCTGTAACAATACGAATCTTTCGATAAACGTGAACCTGAACAATTTGTCGCTGAGATCGCCGGTCGGGGCACACCAGATGCACATGATGGCACCTAGCAACCACAATAGGCATCTCACCCAGCAAGGTATCCAAACGCCGCTTATACACCAAACCGAAATGCGCGGATAACGAAGCGAAGAGAGATCGCTCCGCGGAACCAGAGTGACGATATTTCTTATGAAAATTGAGATCATAATTTTTACAAATAATGCGTCATCTTGTATCTTTTTTAAATTGATTCTATGAGCATTAGTTTGCTAGTAGTTGATCAAGTAGTAATTTTCTATAATATCTGATTTTAATGAAAAGATTAATTAAATTAATAATTAATTTAATTTAATTATTAATTAAAGAGGCATACCCATTTAAATTCTCAAAAAATGACATGTACATTTTCTAAATTTTTTTGCAGCGCAACGACTTGATAAAAATTTTTTATTTTTTTACAATATTAATATAATATTATTAAGTATTTAAATAAAAATTTTCAGCTTAATTTTTTTTTTAAATATTATGCGAATATTTGCAGATTTATATTTGCGTGCGAGTTCCTAATAAAATTCTGCATCTATTAGCGAAGCTTTTTTTAAATTCAATTTCCCATTGTTTTGTCATAAATAAAAAAAGAAGGGTTTTTTTTTAAACGAAACTTTTTCAACATATTGCCATTTTTAGTTTTTTAAAATTTTGAAAAAACGGTTGGATAACAGATAGCTATTAATATGTTTAATAAAAAAAAATTGTATTTTTTATTTTGGATATGATAAACGATCGTTTTCGTGAACAAATCGTTACGCTGCAAAAGAAAATCTAGAAAATGTACTCATTTTGCGAAGGTTCAAATGAGTATACTACGTCATTAAGTCAAGAATGAGAAAATCAGTTGAGATATATAGACGTTATATTTGCAAAAATTAGTACATATCAATTTTCGTAAGAATATTGGTTACTATGTTTGTTCGTGGAGCAGCCAAGAAATTGCAATTGTAGGAGTCCGTAAGGGGAACGTACGTCTTTCCTCTCCCTCTCTCACTTTTTTCACAATATAGCAATGACGGTGCAATACTTGGTTATTATGAAGTACGCAATCGACGTCTGTCTTTTTTTTGTATAGACAAAATTAGATAAGCATATATAATAATTTGTATATGTTCTTATGGAAACAATTCCCGAGTACCGATAAATAGCGTTTCTCTCTTTTTTTTCTCTATATATTCTCTTCTCGCTTTGCTCTTTCCAGTATGATTATAAATAACACAAGTATGATCCGTCTGTAATTAATTATTATTGCTCACTTTTTGCCTGCTGCTCAGAACTCAAGCCTGCCTTCCTTTAAGCTTGTCCCCTTCATGATTCAAAGGTTGTTGCTAGTCATAGTCTTTTCACGTGAATTATGGTTTCTGTCTATCTCTCGAGATTCTCTCAGCGCGTGTAAATAGATTTTATAGTCCATTACATATTTAGCGCTAGATGTGATTATTTATTTCTTGATCTTGTCCTTATAGCATATTTAATTAATAGAGCAACAGAGAGCTTTGATTAAAATACACAACGTCTCTTGTTCTTAATATACCATATATGGTATTGTACATTAAATGTATTATAAGTATAGCATACAAGTTCTATTTCATTGCCTTTATTCATAAGATTTGAAATACATTTGAGGGTTTTTTTTCTTTTTTTTTTTAAGAGTGAATTACAAGTATATAAAACTTTCCTATAAAAATATATATTTTTTAATTCTAAAATTCTCTAAAACATGTTGTATATATAAAATTGAGAGCGATTTTTATATGGCTACGGTTACGGCTACACAACCCAAAATTTTGTTTTACAAATGTAAATTCTTGTATTATACAAATATAGGTTTGTTCAATTGTCCATGAATATATCAGATTATCTTTCTCTGGAAGCTCTATATTTATAATGATTTTATCAAATGTACACTTGGCTTTAATGTTTGAAACAAAAAATGTGTCTGAAAGCTCTTTTTTGTCAGCAATTCACTTCAAAAAACTGACTCGCAGAACAGCGAGTTAAAAGGCATTTAACGAACCGTTCGACTCTTTCGATTCTATCGCGTTCAGAGAGTCGAGGAGAATTGGCCGACAAAAATAAAGTGAGAAAGAGAAAAAAAGAAAAAGAGAGAGAGAGAGAGAGAGAGAAACTAGCGAAACAACAAAAAAAAATTAAGAAAAGATAGTTGAACGTGCTCATGTATACTGTTGTAGAACAGATTATAGAAAAACGCCAGCTGGAGCGAAACTTTAATGTTAAAAATAATTGAGAATGTAAGAAATTTCATATGTTTAAACACATAAATTTTTTTTATTAATTTTTTTTTTATAATTCTTTTAATTGACAACGTTAAATATATATAATAATTTTAAATTATGATTACTTTTTTTATAAAAGTATTCGCGTCTGGCTCTTATTAGATCCGCGAAAATTCAAATTGTGATTTTCTTATAAAAATTTGTTTTATAAAAAAAAAAAAAAAAAAAAACCGTATTTATATAAAATAAATTTATTAATTGGAAAACTCTTAATTTTTATTGTTAAATTGTTGCGTACTTACGTTTCATGTTTAAATTTTTCTAAAAGAGATTGCAGAGCGATGAGAAATAAAATTTAAATTTATAAAAATTTCTTTTCTATACAATTATGTTAAATAGTATTTTTTTTATCAAAACTAATATTTTGTCCTACTTATTTTTCAGTTTATAACAACTTCAACGTGCTAAAATTTTTTTAATAAGTCATTGTTTAATATTGAGCACATCACTTTGCATTCGTTAAAGAAATAAATGAAATTCGGCGCTTCTTGTTAATCTTGATTTAATTTGAATTTCTCGTTAATATCGTTATACTTCCAATTAAGAATATCTCTCTCTCTCTCTCTCTCTCTCTCTCTCTCTCTCTCTCTCTCTTTCTCTCTCTTTTATTCTGGCACTTCTTATTTGAAATGTCAAGTAACGAGTAATGACAATGTCTCGAGAATCTTAAATATAAATTTTAAATTATTTGAAGAAAGTTTAATTATTGAGTTTGAATAAATTAAAATATATCTCTTAACCATCAATTAGTTTCAAACAATTTGGAAATGTAAAAATATACAATATTTGTAATATGTAGAATTATATGTACATTGCATTGATAAGAAAATTTGTCGATTTTATAATGGAAAATAATCATTTTTATACGACTCTATCGAATTTTATTTTTAGTAAGCGGATTATTTTTATTTTCGGAATCAATAATGTCATCTTCTTTATTGCTATTATATGGCTTTTTTCTGGTTTCTTTTGTTTTTTGCATTCATCGTTTTAATTCATTCTTCTCTTACAAAGCGAGTACAAAAAAAGTTTTCTTATAAAAAATTTTTTAAAGAGATCTTAATTTGAAAAATCTTAATGTCTAAAATAGATTTCGAAAAATATATATTTGTCTTTTCCTAAAAATTAATTCGGCTGAAGATGTTTCCAGATTATCAAGTTGATAATGGTCAATGTCCCCCATTCTGTAAATAATGCGCGGAAGGCAGGCACAGCACGAATACTCGAATTTGCACTCTCGCGAGCACGCTCGCCCGCAAGACTTCTTACTAACAGTGGTGATTTCCGTGCTTCTTATCTGGCCTCGGGGTTTGGTGTAACGCGGTTGCTGGCTACTTTGTACCCTCTTACCCCAGCTCGTTCCTTTTCTCACCACGAAAAGCGCGATTTCGCGCGATTCGTCGTTCATTTCAGGTTTTCCGGATCATCGATGAAATCTGTGATCAGGTAAAAGGCAGTAAGTGACGTAATTTCGTCGAAACGGATATTTTACACAGAGAATGGTAGTTGGAGTTGTGCTGTTGAAGTAATTTGGTAAGTCAAATTTACAAGCAATTAAACATTAAATAAACAAATTAAATTTTTATATTGAATGATAAACTCTTGTGAATATGGCTACTAAATAAAGTAAAATTTTAAAGCTATAAAGTTTTTGATCGATGACTAATTTTAAACAAAGTTACGCAAATATAAAAATATTTTAAAAACGCGTTATCAAAATCATTGTTGATGTGCATTTTAGCATGGTAGAGATAGCTATAAAATATAAATTTTATTTGTTAATTACTGCCTTTTGCCTAATCATAGAAATAATTTTAAACACGCGTGGAAAATCATAAAATTAATTACATTCACGTAATTATGATTTACAATCGACAGTTTTGCATTTTCTATTGTATTGTCTCCTATCGTTAATCCTTGCGTTTACCATATTTGATATGTTAAACGAGTTTTATTTTTAACAAAATACTGATTAGTATTAGTTCTTTATTTCAATTGAGGTAAATCTCTGTGATAATGTATCTAATTACTTCTTGTAATCATAAGGAAATTTTTATCAATTTATTTTATTTATTATATAATGTGTGTAAGAAATTTTGCATAAAGTTATATAGAAATTATATTTTTTATGAAGAAAATATGTAATTTTTACTATTTACATATCGATAAAACATAATTTTCAAAAAATATAAAAGTAAATGTTTAAATGATCAGAAACGGAAAAAATTTATCATGACAATATCACGTAAAAATTTTAGTTTTATTTAATTATTGATCTTTTTTTATATTCATTACCATTCAAATCCATGACGAAGGAAGGAGTTTCAACAAACGAACTTCCGTCGACGATAGGGAAGGTATACGTTTTAGAAAGATTCGTAATGTACCAGTGAACCTAATTTTAACTAGACACGCGAAGGGCGGAGTACGAAGGGATGCACTCTATGCAAGCACTTACACATCGCATTTCATGTCATTTTGCTCTCTTGCACTCATTGGATCTTCCGTATTCCGCCTGAACGCGCTTCAAGTATAATGAAGTGGTTCTTTTTTTCACCTCTCCCCGAACAAGCGATCGATCGAAAATGCTTTTTCGTAGATGCAAATGCACGCGCATGACGATTGCATATTGCGCTTGCAACTGTTTGCGTAAAAGCGTGTTTTCCATCGAAATCGCCGACGTATTTCACATGCCGAATGCATATTTAATCTCTTTGCACTTGTCGCGCATATTATTATCAATCGATTCGCAGAATGCTGCGAAATTGTATTTATTAATGCATTAATTTATTGTAATTTGAGCGAACAATATCATTTTGTAATTTTTTTATAGAAGAAAACAAAGTGTTACATGCTATCTATTCCCTTTTGATGGAAATATCAGTATTTTATTTTATATAAAATTTTGAATATTAAGACATTTTTACCGATAAAAGTGTGAGAAATAAGTTCGTAATTAAAAATTGAATTTAGTAACTATGATAATGATGAAAGTAAGAAAATACGATAATTGGATTTGCGCTTCAAGTATGAAAGATTAAAAAATAATCAAATGCTCGCATAGGCATTCATTTACACGATCAACCACTTAACAGAAATTAAAAGAGAAAAAGAAAGATTGGGTGAGAAAAATTAATCCGTTACATCTGTCACACCTCCACCGCATCACACATGCTCATTCACCGGCCACTTTTGCTCTCTCTTTCTCTCTCTCTCTCTCTCTCTCTCTCTCTCTCTCTCTCTCTCTCTCTCTATTCTTATCCGTTATCTTATGCGTTTCTCTAATTAACGCATGTCTATGAGGTAAAATATAAAGAAAACTTTTAGATAGCTAAAACTAGATAGGCAATTATTTTATCGCCTCTTTCACAGAAATTTTCAAATTCTATAAACTAGAGAATTCAAAATGAAGGGATTCAACTTTTCCGAGAATAACAAGAATATAATTAAGTTTTGCCATTCGAAGATTTTAAAAGAACATCTTTTGATTCAGTTTCTCTGTAAATATGAATAATGCATGTTTATAAATTCAAGTATTCAGATAATTAAATTTTTTGGAGATGCGAAGAGCTTCTTTGACTTGTTTCAAAGATTTTTTAATCCACACGCTTGAAAATTTCATCATTGTTCTAAAGATGATTCGTCTAAGCGGACGACATCGTACAGCGCTCTTTCTCGATCTGTGTCAGAGCTGCCGGTCGTAGGTTTCGTTAGGACCGGAAGTCCGGCTGTAGCGGTCGCGTGACCCGTCCCTATAGAATCTCGAAACAAGTGCAATCACGTGTCGTTCTCGTATAACAAACACGCTCGTCCGTTCGCCGAAGGGTGAAGGAGGCCGCGATGTGTCCAGGGAGAGCCCTTCAGCGTGCGTGCCGACGTCGCGTATCTCAGAGCGCTACGTCGTAGATTCGCTCCCGCACGGGTTAAATCTGTTCTGCTTCCGGTGCCGCGCGAGATACCGCTGGATATGTACAGCGCTCATATCTCCCTCGTGTCGTGCGGAATTTACGCGCCCTTCCTCTTCCCCGTGTCCACACAATTATGTATCCTAATTGGTGCACGAGGTCTCTTGTCCTGCTGGTTCATCGATCGAGGAGCTTAAACCTTCCGGTCTTCCCAGCCTTGCGATTTCAATTGGACTAGATGTAGCCGTTATAATGAAGCTGTTTAATGAAGCTAATATTATATATTATCCATTGAAACATTTTTATTTCTTAATGCTTTATATAACTTTTCTCTCATGGACTATAAAGATTAAATTAATATTTTATTAGAATAAAGTCTACTTGTCTACTATTCTAAAAGAAAAATTTTTGAATGAGAAATATTATCTGCGAGATACAATAGATATTACTGTAGTTAGAATCACACACTGTAAAGATTAAAATAGGTAAAAGAAATATGAAATTCTTTAATACTTAATGGACGATTTTTGCATCAGGGTAGTTTCATTAAATTTTCTATTCTACGATTCTGTTGAAACAGAGTTGCTTCTAAAATCTGCGTAGTAGTTGAAAAACTCTTTGTTTACTGACACGACAATTTGTGAATCTACATAAATATTAATTATTAAAAATATGATATATCTTAATTTTTCTGGCGGTGATTACGCATGAAATAATTATTTAGAGAATATATATCATCCATTCACACGCATACACTGAAACACACGAGCGATACTGATAGAGATGATCCTGCTTATCGGTAAACAAAGGGTTAAGGGGGAACGGCGGATTGGTTGCTTTTACAGTACTTGGTATCCGGTCGAAGCTGGGCGATAGTCGATAGGCAGCCGGCAGTACCGGTGCCAGATGAATCTGCCTCGACCGAGGCTCACATCGTGGCCACCCTGCCATACGCACGTCACGCATTCTTACCCTCAGCTCCCAATATCCCCAAATCTGCCACCGCCACTTGGGGCCACCTTAACAAAAACCTCATGTGGAAGGTAACTAATTCACCGCTAAACTCGCTCGCTGTGTTTCTCACCCTCTGGGGGCGGCTCTATCGTAAGGCAAACTTTACAATCGTTTAAACTTTTGTATTAGAGAGTCTTAGCGGAGAAATTACGAAGAGAGCATTTTATTTACCGCAAATAAATTATAAATATACAATTTTATGAATTATAAATTACATTTCAATATTTATTATAATTTAATGAAAAACTTGTCGCGGCTCTTTATTTTTGAACGACGATTATGTATGCGAAATAGCGCCGAACTATAAGCATTCTCATGAAATGTTTCGAGATCATGGTTTCGTATTTGCGTGCAGCTCGCTAATATTGTACGTACGTTTGCAAGGATTTGCTAAACCGCTGCTTCTGCATTGATGAGATCCTGGCTAAGTACGATCTTCACATTGGCAAGCGGTTCCGCGTTTACAAGAACCAGCGGTCTTTGTATGCGCAAGGATCTTGCATTTGCGAGGGGTACACTAATCAAGCGTATAGTCCATGCATTTGCATATGCCTTGGCAACTGTTACCTTCGTATTCGCGAGCATTTAGCTATTTCTCGCGAGAGGATTTGGCTAATTTTGGCTCTAATATTTGCGGAAGCTTCACTAAATTGTGATCCGCGCGTTTATAAAGATTTCGTTCATTTTTTCCAAAAGCCTAAACATAATATAACATCTTCACCAAGAGTTTCGCTAAAACTAGAGCCGTCTCCATCTTCATCGTGTGTCTTTTGGTCTCTCTATTTCTCTTTTTTATTTCTGCATGGTGTGCAGTATTAATTTTCACTCAAGCACAGCACTTGTTCATCTTTACGCATCCTAGAAGTGAGCCTGATCCGAATTTTGAGCCTGGAGATGCGAGTACACTTGGTCTCGACTTGTGTACAGTGAGATTATTTTTCAAGTTTGCGACATAGCGTGTATCATAATTCTTCGTTTGCAATCTTTCTGCAGTCTTCTTTTCTTGCATATTAAAGAAATTGAACAATTAATATTTCTCTGAAATTTTTCAAATGAAACGTATTACAAATCTTTTATATATCTAAATATGATTTGCTCGATTATATACACAATATAGTGTAATAAAATTTGTCTCAGTTCCAAAATATGTAAAATAAATCATGTCAAAACAAAATTTATATGTTTAGCATCGTGGCATTAAGAGAGAATTAACTTTCCTACGTTATTTACGCGAAGTACAATGTAAGAGAGTAATAAAACTGCATAAATTATGGAGATATAAATCAACTTCACCATTCGTAAAGGAGACAGACTTGTTTACTGGACGCATGTACAAAAATTTCTTTTTCCCATCTCTGTAATTCTTGAATTCTTTTGCAAAGATACTGTAAGTACTGTTGGATATCTCTTTTATATTTTTACTTTTGGCGATGCTCGCTGTGAATTACTGAGATGTAGCAAAACATGGTGATTGATGAGCGCCGGCTGAAGTAAAAGCAGAAGAAACGGAGATGTTATGGAATAAGCCATGTCGCTCTTCCGACACCCTCCCCCCTTTCTCTTTTTTTCTTATTCTAATGCGCGTCCACCGCGTGAGAACAAATGCGAATACATGCGGTTATGACGTTTTATATCAGAACACAGTGCTCCATTTATCCTGTCATGAATTGTATGTAGCTCATCTTGTGTGCCTTGGTTTTACGTTACGTTACGTCAGTTTTTTTTCTTGTACTATGTGTACAATGAAGAGAGGAGGATGATTAACCGTGAAATACGGTCTTTATATGCAATACGAGCGGAATTTTCTCGTTCATTTCTCCTCTCATGCATGCGCGATCATCAATTGAGCCGTTTCATTTGAGTGGCGTATAACTATAATTAAAGTAAGACAGAGACAGCTATTTTAACATTTTCACAAGATTGGCATATATTATATAATTTAAATTATTTTAGTAGGAGAGTTAAATATATTGTATAGACAAAATATGTATGGAATAAACGGCTCAATTGCGTAAATTTTCAAGTAAATCATAAATCTCATAGCTTTAACATTTTCGCGTCCGATGATTAAACGATTATCAATGTGATATTTTACAATAATAAATCATTGTATGTGAATGTTGTTTTTTATATGATTTTTAAAACTGTCTAACGCGCCTCTTTATTTATTAATTTTTTTTATATAACGTATATCGATAGTTATTCATGGGAATAACTCTATTTAATTCTATTCAGACACATGCATTATTATTAAATGTCATGTTTTTAGAAAATATCAAACGCAATATTATTTCAATGCATTTTACGCGTAAAATTCAATGGGCGCAAAAGTGTCAAATCTACATTTTATTTCATATTATATTTTCTTCCTTTTTCGCACATTCTT
Source organism: Polyergus mexicanus (assembly GCF_030449975.1). Classification (NCBI taxonomy): domain Eukaryota; kingdom Metazoa; phylum Arthropoda; class Insecta; order Hymenoptera; family Formicidae; genus Polyergus; species Polyergus mexicanus. The sequence continues at coordinate 6,083,482 of NW_027223335.1, forward strand.
TTATCGCTCTAACGCAAAATATTAACTCTCTCTGCGCAGAACATTTCTTTTAAGTCCTACTCCCGTGATTCCGGACACGGCGGCTCCGAACAGGAGGATTCCCCGCGGACACACAACACCCTGACACTCGGCCATTCCGGTAGGAGACGCGGACCGAATGACGGCGGCGAGATGAACACCGGTACCAGGACGACCGGCGGTGGTAGACGTGCCGCGATGCCATACAACCATACGTACACCGAGATCGTGGATGGTCGCGGCAACGGCGGTGCCGGGCATCATCAGTTGCACGGTCACCACGGCCAACACGTGCATCTGCCGCGCGGCCTCATCAACGAGGACGACCCGGTATACGAGGAGATCGAGCGTAGCAACGGTGGCGGCAACGGCAACGGCGGCGTTGTCGGCGCCGGTGAGATCCAGGTGTCGGACATGTCCGACGAAGACGGCCGACGGCAGAGCGACATGAGCAGACAGTCTTCGAGGAGCTACGGCGATCATCGACCGCTGATCCCGTATTCGCCCGCCGCTGACCGCAACCTGGCGCATTACGGCCAGGCGATGACGGAGCGTGGCGGCAGTGCCGGCGCCAATCTCGCGCATTACGATTCGACGGAATACGGACCGACGGTGGAGCGTACCCTGAACGCCTGCTGGGAGAAGCTGCGCCGGCAGCAAGCCAGGTATGAACTTGGGGACTTGCCGCGGCTACCGGCGGCGTACGGCATGCCGCCGCAGCAGGACCACACGCGAACAGTGGCCGTACTGGACGGTCACACCGTCGTCTGTCATCTGCAACCGCAGACGGACATGTACACGGGTCGCGGTATGCCGCCACCGTCTTACAGCGAGTGTTAGGTTCCAACCCGGTTCGAAGACTCTTTCTCGGTTTCCCGCGAAGGAACGATGGACGTTCCCTAAGTGACGAAACGGCGTTGAATCGTTTGGATGGTTTGTTTCGTCCGGGATTATATGATGGTGGCGGGGGGAGGTGATGACGGTGATAACGATTCGTTCCTGAAGAGAACAATCACGTGTCGATTCCCATCCGGAGAATCCGCGGGAGATGGACGTGCCGCTTTTTAGCTCAAGCATAAGCGCGACAGTGTCTTGATGCAGATCGTCGCGTTTTAGCCATAATCGACGTATCGCGAGCGTTCTAGGGAGCGCCGCCCTTGTCTCCGTTCAGGTGGAATTTGATCGGTCGTCTCCTCGGAACGAGCGGGGCGAAAGGAAAGAAAGGATGAGAGTGAGCGAGAAAAAGAGAATGAAAGAGAAAGAGCGAATGCGAGATCGATGGGTATCCAACTAGGCTGCCACGTCGTCCAATGGATACCCGCGTCTCTTAGAGTATATCGTATTGATGTGTGCGTGAGTTCGTACCATCGCGACGCGGACTCTGTATAATAGAATTGTAGCGAACCTCTCGTTTAAGCTAAGTCGACGACGACGACGTGCCCGTCGTGGCCGAGCGTTTGGAATTGGCGAACTGAGTGCGCGAGTAAAAACCGGAACGTGACGAGTCCTGATGGGGAATAGGAGCTTTGCGAAGTCCGAAGCAACGCGACGATCGGAGATTTTGAAAACATTTATTCCTGATTTAAGCGCGATGTTTTTGCGGATTTCATACGAGCGTAACGAACCAAAGTTTTGTTATCTTGATGTTAAAGGTAGCTCGTGGAAATTTTTGCACAATATTTGTCGTATATAAATATTCGAGAGATATATTAATTTTTTAAATATTAATTGTTTTAATATATGAAAGCTATATATATAATGTAATTTATAAAAAAATAATAACTTTTTTTTTTTTTTTTTTTCTATAATAATGTTGAATACATTTCAGCATTTAAGATATTTGTTTTTAAGAGATCATTACTGTTATAGTTTTATTAGAGATTCCATCAATCAATTTTCTTTATTTATTTTAAAAGTAGCTATATATTTGATTTTATATATATATATGTATATTATTGATTTCAGTTTTCATAAAATGCGCATGTTTTAAAATGGTCTTGCGAATTGTGAGAAATATAGTTTAGCTTTTTTGAATAGGTATTGAATTGTCCAGGCAAACATACGCCCCGTATCGTTTCTAGAAATCATTTCATCCAATATGTTTCCTACAGCAATAACATTCTGATGTTATCGAGATCTCGAAACAGATCCTATCTTCGTGCGCGACGGACTTCGAGGGAGGAGATATTACGTGAGCATCATCGATACTCGGCACATCTGCGTCAACCCTTCCCAGACCCGCGTCACCGCCGCATTGATTGTAACGGGTTGGGAAGGGTTACGGGACACGACAAACCGCGTATCGTAAGCTGGCATTCAATATGATAAGTGGATTCACCGGCGGCTCAGTCGTCGCTCGTCCAGCAATATTAGGTGTCGCGTTGATCGTAGTATTAAACGCGATTCACCGTATAGCCGAATGTAAGCTACGTGTAAATCACCATGTGATGTACATATCGTTTGCATCTAGCTAGCTATGGCGAATCGCATTTAATATGCCGCTTAAACGTCATAGCTCGTATCACCACAATGCGACGAATGACTCGTCCGGACTCTTATCAATTTTACTTTTGAATCTATATATTATAAGTATTCGGCGGGGCAAAGCTTTCCAAACGTGGTGGATGGCGTGGCTTCCCCCAAACTTTAGAAAAACAGGCACTGTAATATAGATCTAGACATATCGCCTCTGGCCGAATACGCAGCCATTAACGATACGCCGGTGTTGTCGACAAGTCGAGGATCGACACGTGCCCGTATCTTAATCCTTACGCAGGATTACGACGGCTCGATAAAGGAATCGCTATCTTAATTCGTGAGATGAGATTGCTGTAGTGATATTCACTTCGCGCCATGGTAAAAATAGTGTTTAAAGTGACATTAATTTCTGAGGATTTAATCAAGAATATCGATGATACCATTTTTTTATTATTATAATTAAAACGGAGAATATCTTTATACATTGTGACACAAAGCAACGCAGTTTGGAGCGATCTCACCGCACGTTAATAATATTTTTGCTTCAACGCCTCTTGATAAATATGATATTTGTTTTATGCAAGATATTCGTCAAGAAGATACATACAAAACATATTATTTTACAATTTTAAATATGAAAAATACAATCGGCTTCAGGCATATGCACTCTGAGTTTTTGTATAGCATTATTTATTTTTGTTTATCTTTGAAATATTACTGAGAAAAAATTATAAAAAGTTATTTATAAATTAATATTATTTTTTAATATGTAAAAATTCATAAACCATCAACTTAGTCTTTAACAGTTTGAAATAATTCAACAAAATTCGTCGCTAAAAAATTAAAGATTTAATAGAGAGTTGTTTACTGCTTAAAGATCTTTTTTTTTTTTTTTTTTTTTTTTTTTTTTTTTTTTTTTTTACATGAGAAATACTAGGATATAATTTTACATTTTAGTTAACATATACTGCAGCAAGGAAAACGTCCGTTATGGCATTATACTTTTTATTTACTCATCTTTTAAGGCAGCTACTTACTTATACTTTGTCTGAAGCCGATTCTGTGCAAGGCTTCGTCCTGACACCCGGTGCGCTCCTCGCGCGAGCTTTCACCGAGTTGTGTTTCTACGAGCGAATAACGAGCGCATTCTCGGCGCTGATGGCCGGAAATTAGATTTCCTCCCGTACGGGAAGAACAAAGGAGAAATCGAGGGGCAATAGCTGAAGCGCCTTTATCAGTCGTATATGGCAGCTCCTCGTCGCGCGCCGCTTTGAAACGTTACGCGTTTTAGTCCCAGAACGTTATTTTTATAAATTAAAAGATAAATATATATATATATATATATGTATGTATGTATGTATGTATGTATGTATGTATGTATGTATGTATGTATATGTATGTATACAATAACAATATATTATTATTGTGACAAGAGAGAAAGAGAGAGGGAGAGAAAGAGAGAAAGCGAAAGGGGAACGGCAAGAAGGGCCTAGGAATCGTACGTGGGCAGGTAAATACTAGTGATACAAGCGGATTTTCCGAACGACGTGGAAAAATGCGCGAAAATACTTAGTCACTGTTTTTTACTATTTTTTAAAATAAAAAATCGTGTATGTACGTGAGAGAACGCGTGAGTTAAGCTAACCGTGTAACTAAAAGATTCCGCGCGCGCGCTATTTATTTTTTATCATCCGCGAGTGTTTTTTATATCGCGAGCGGAAACTGTGTCGAGTGGAGGTTTATTGTGTTCTCTAACCACTCCTCGTCGCCCTCATTGACAGAAACCATTAGAATCTTTGTCGGGCAATATTCTGACGGCAAGAAGAGTATCGAAAGTGAGCTATATAATAGTCTTCTTAATACAGTATATTGTAGATGAAACTACGTTGAATTAACTGTGTACTAATTAAAAATTTCAAATAATTTTTTTTTTGTGACAGAACGCGTTTATACTTGCTTATAAATCGTAACATTTATTCCGTTTATTATATACATTTTATTTTGCAACGGTTATTTTTAATTTGAAATAAAGTATAAAAAACAATTAGTACATTGATTTTATTTATTGATCCGGACATTTGTTTGTTTGTTTGATTCGAAGAGTCAAAAATAATAGTTTAACCAATGATGAAGAAATTAGCAAGTAATAGATTCAACGTATCTTTGTCCGCTTTGTCGCGATTTCGTGGTTGTTTGATTTATTTCTCGCCTATGTGAAACAAGCATATAGGAGAATTGTAATAATGATAATCGCGTTAAGAGTACCAGCTATGTTAACTATGTATAAATGTGTCTCGAGCAGTTTTAGCATATTATTGCCCATTTCGGTATTTTCGAAATATATATCGAAGATTTTTTAAAGCATCCAGAAGACGAAAAATGTCAGTATACCGGTGGCCTTTACAGACATTGATTTGTCAATTATGTAAAAGTTATCTATAAAGATATTATACTTATAGGAGTTCTGTAATCTGTAACCCCCGCATCTGACTAATTGGAAGATCAAAATATATATTTCATCAATGATATATGGTAACAGGCGACTATACGTATTATTGATTTACAAAAAAGTAAGATAATAAATGATTTAATCCTCGAAAAAATTTAATATCTCATTCAATAAAGATAAAGTCTCAGAATAAAAGATGAAATTTAAAGTGAGTTTAAATATATAAGTTTTTACAACTGCAAAAATTATTATTTAATGAAAGCATTATTAATATAAAGATAACAAGTGAACAAAATCGTGAAAAATTAAAGAAATCCTGTAACCTATGTTAGGATACTGCGAATGTGAAAATTATTAATTAATCATATTTTAGTAAAAACGAAGTATTCGATGATCTCGTATATCAGAATGGTCGCCTCTGAAAATGATATCATATTATATAATGATATTAATGAATATTATAGAGGAAAGTCGTAATAATTAAGATCATCGATATACTTTTATGAATCGAGCATTCAATTCGATGCCGTTTCATTGTCAGATCTATCCTTTTCTCTTTCTGTAAACCGCAATTAAATCGAGACTACAAGCTCCTTAGAGTTTAAGTTTCGCCTAGACTGATTTACCAGTAAGCACAATTAAATCTCGAAAAAGCTTATTATATATAATTTTCTACGATCAGAAACTGCAACCCTCAGCCGTGTAACATCTAATTGATAGATAATTGTTGCAAGCATCCACATTCCATCCGTTTGACGTTTGTGCGAGCCCAAAAAAAAGAGAAATGGCTGCCACGGGTCCGAAAGTCGATCAGTGTGTTAGACGAGACCAGTAGTCTATATTCTCGACGCATCTTTAGCACTACACGACGAATCGAGAAAAAAAATCAAACATCCGTACTTAGCGCTGTATCCGCGACAAGCACAGTCGTGTTTAATCGAAAACGTGCGATGAGAATGAGATCGGACGTGTCCTTGTTCGAAGTGTCCCGATTTTGGTGTCTCGATTTTCTCGACTAAAGTTTAATCGCGTGCACGAAACGGACATTACACGAGGACACGCGAAGCGTTATCAATGTTGCGAATGACTCCGAATGCGAGAACCGTATGTACATAATGTAAATAAGGCTTTGTACATGTTGAATACTTGTAAAGTGGAACGCGAGCGCGAAAGATCGAGAGAGCTGAGAGGATGCGAGAGACTCAGAGATAATGACCGATAGATGCGAAAATAGAGCATACCTTAGGCTAAGCGAATTTACTAGTAAGTAGCGAAGCTATTACGAGCTATTATTATCGGTGACGCGGCGTGGAGGATGCGCAAGGCGAATCTTAATTTAAGTCTCAACGCGTATTAGTTAATGTGTAAATAAGCGAAGGAAGTAAAATATTAAAGAGCCCAAGTAATCGTTGGATATTTATAACGAACTCTACTAAAGTAGGTCGACTGACGGAAGGATAAACGAGACGGCTGGAATCGAAACTCGCGAAGTCCGTCTTAGTCCGCGAAATTATATTAAAGGGGTCCTTTTTTGTATCATGCTCACTCTTTGCTAGAATTTATTTTAAATATAAAGTTATATTTAAAGCGATCTTTTTTTCCAAGATCTCTTTTAAGTATAAAATTATATCTAAAGCGATTTCCTATTTTGCTCTGATTTGCTTTACATGTAAAATTATGTTTTTAAAGCGAATCTTATAAGGAAGGATCGCTACAAATATAGTTTTACGTTTAAATTGAATTTAACGGATCTTGGATTTTACGGATTACGATCCAGATATCTCGATAAAACCTGAAAAGAAAGAAAGAAGCACAAGACAAAACGTAGTCGTACACACTCGTCCATATGTGTATCGCTGCGCGAGAAAGGATCAAAGGACGAGGAAAAAATACATGTACGGCATTGATTGGACACGGACAGACGATGTACAGTGCATGTTTTATCCTTAGCCGTTTTATAAATGTAAATATCTTCCGCCTCCCCCGCTCACACTATCTTTTTATCCCTTCTCCTTATCCTGGTCTGTTTTCTTGTGGTAAGAGCGACAAACCCAAGATTAATTGATCGTTCCAATTGCGATGTTCCTTCTTTCTGCGTATCGATTCTTTACCTTTTTGCTCCTTCTCCAAATCTTTCATGTCTCTCTTTTTCCGTAAAAATCTCCTAACTTTGTCCTGTGAGATACTTAGCGGAGAAGCTTTCGTTTCGGGGTGAACGAGATGAAAATACATTGAGCGAAGCCAAAATTATCTCCGCCTTCAAATCATATCACCACCTTCCAGAGCCAGTTCGAGACGTTTTGGAGCCTCCTGCGAAATGATATTTGCGTCCTATACTGTATATATTGTGATTCACTGTGAGAGAGTAAAAGATAGCGAGAATGAACATGAGTTCAGCGCGCAAAAATTATTTCAAATCTTTTTTTACTTCTATTTTTTCGACAACATTGTGATCGCATGGGGCATCAAAATAACGGTTTCTGTAGTAGGCGCGATAATTACGGTAGTTTTGATTCTTATCCTACCATTGGTACCTCCGATTATGATGGATGCGATTGTTTAAAGAGTTGCTGATACTTAGAGATATCAATAGAGGGAAAAAGTTTAATAAACCGCTCCTTATCATCTCCCTCTCCCAAATCGTCGTAACACTCGAATCGAAAACCGTGAAATCGTTGACTTTAGAGTTCACACGATCGCATAGAATTCGTACAATTCTGTGATCTTACTTTTTACGTTTTTCCTTCGTGATGTAAGTGATACTTAACGCTAGAACGCTAACCGGAATCGTCGATACAGATATCTTCAACGCGTGCCAATTTTTTGCTAATTGGAATATATTTCTTATAATTATTATAAATAAATGTTATATCAATAACTGAACATCATCGATATCATATTTTGTGTCTTGATTTAGCTATTGGTTTTGTTTCTAAGTTTTTTTCAAATTTTTTTTTGTATAGTTCTTAAAAAAATGCGCGAGATATCGTGTGTCGTCTATCAAGGTGTTAATACTAATTGCCAGTTATGTTATGTTAGCGTCCTAGAGTTTAAGAGAGACGCGACGCAGTCTCGTCCAGCACGCACACACTTAACAGCAAGCGCATGAATTTTCTATACTACGTCGCCTGCCTGCGCACAGTGAAAAAGAAAGTTTAACGAAACAGAGGAGGAAAGTTAAAGGTAAAAAACGAAGAAAAATGTAAAGCCTAGGTATCTCCGAACTAATAAGAGCCTCCGTTTCTTGATTTTTGTATGCTTCTTTAAAACTGTCTGATACAAGAAAAAACAAAGGATAAATAAATGTGTACCAATCTCTGAATAAAACATCACCTGCTTAAACCTTTTTTTTAACCTAAATAATAATTGACGTTTTCGGCGAGAATCGAGCGTAATTTATAATAATTATTTAAAAAAAAAAAATATCTTTCTATTAAAAAAAATTTACGAGAAAGTTGTTTACAAAAAAATAGATTTTAATTATATATATATATATATATATATATATATATATATATATAACGTATGACATACAATAAAAAAACTAAAGAAATGAACACGTTGATTTACATTACTTACGCTTTTAACTTATATAGTTTTTGCTGATTAAAAGATACTTTAAAAAATACGTAGTAATACATAAGTATTTACGAATAAAGATTTTATTTAGCGCCATATCTAATCAGAATGTTGATAACGTCGTTATGACTACTCCTTTGAGCTATCATCAGAGATGTCATCCCGAAAGAAGCTTCGCAATTCACATCAATCAAATTGTGCTCTAAAATGTATTCAACAGCTTCCGAATTGTCAGTCAGCGTAGCAATGTGTAGAATAGTTTGACCGACATTGTCTACAAGGCTGACATTAGCTCCCAGATGTACAATGCATTTCATTGCATTCAGGTTTCCATGCTTTACTGCCTCATGAAGTGGCGAAGAGCCTGAAGAATCCTGTACGTTCAAGAGATTTGCACGAGATGATGCGACGAGCAAGTTAATCACTCTCTCATGGCCGTGAAATGCTATAATTGAAGAATTGAAATGATCAAATGTTGCAAATAGAAATTTATAAAGAGATGAACAAGTAAATGAATAAATGCACCGAAAATAATTAATAATAATTCAGTCTTATGTATTCCTGATTTCGAAACGAACGCTGTCATTTAATTTCGTAAAATGTTTTTTTTTTTTTTATATATATTCTTACGTTAGAGAAAGAAATAAAATTATTGAAAAAGAAATGTTAAAGCATATTTTTAAAGAGATAGCATCAAATATTATTTAAATAATGCAAGAAATAAATTTACAGAAAAAAATAAATTCAAATATAATAAGAAAAACAAATCTAAATTAAGTATAATATTTTATTAAATGATTGCAATATTCTAGATTCTGATTTATCTAAAGAAAATAGATTCTTAAAAGTAATCTTAAAAAATAAAATAAAGAAAGCTGATAAAGTATAAAAATATTACGTTGTCGGTGGATAAACTCTTACTCAAGTACTATCAAGCAATTCTATATTGAGTTACCGGCAGCTTTAACTGCTGCGGGTTCTGCCATCGATTCGATATGGAATTCTCTACTGAGGGTAGTCGCGATTTCTATAATCTTCTGTTAGCATTATATTTTCTTAACTTTGATATAATTGAAAGAATTCTTAATTGCGCGTGATCATAATCTCATAATTTTTCTTTATAAAACTATTATGAATACACATATGTATATATAAGTGTGTAAATAGTTACATTATTTTTATATTATTATTTAGGATAAACACAATATAAAAAAAATGAATCCAGAGATCAACATATTACAAATGTATATAATTACCAGCGATATGTAACGCGCTGCGACCATTATTGCTTCGATCATTGATGCACTTTGGCGAATGCTTTAATAATAAATCGATAGCATTCTCATCACCAGCTCGACAAGCGATAAGTAACGGAGTCCAGCCGTCTTTATTGCGTAAAAGTGCGTTAGCGTTAGCGGCCAAAAGGACATTGATGCACTGACAGGCTGCTGGACCGTTTTTGGTACATGCCAGCATCAAAGGAGTCCAGTCACCGCGTTTTAAAGCATCTACCGATGCACCTTTTTGAATCGAACGATGGTATAGCATATAGCTTAATATCGCAATCATATCTCTCTCCGTTGTAATTTAATTTAATATAATTTATATTTAATAATTTACATAAATTATAATTAATCAAAAAATACAAATAATAAATAAATAAACAAATAAATTAAAAATACAAACAAACTAATTTTTAAATATATATGATGTTAATGAAGAATTTAATAATTTATATTTAAATATTCTGCAAGAAAATATAAATGAATCGAATATTAAGAGAGAATAAAATATTTTTGTATATTTTTTTTATATTTATTTAAAATCAAATTATGAGATTCACTTCCATGGTAAATAAATAATTAAAAAATAGAGACAAAATACCTTTTTCCAATAAGTATCTCAAAACTTCCTCTTGCGCGAATTGTGCAGCTTCATGCAAAGGTCTCTTCATATCCTTATTGGTGACATTGATTGTAAATCCTGGCATATCGAAACATTCGCATAGATATTTTACAATATGTATATTTCCCGCTCGTACTGCCACATGCAGTGCGGTATCGCCAGATGTTGAGTGGCAAAAGTCGCTCCAATCGCGCACTCCATATCTCTCGACGAGAGTTTCCACTCTGTGGATGTTCCCACTTTGACACGCGCGTAGGAAGTCGCGCGACAAATTAGGTAGCTCGGCCGATGCAACATTATTACACATGTTTCGTTAAAAATGAAAAATATTAATTTTTAACTCAAGAAGCGTTTCAAAACATGCAGGAAATTTCGAGTAAAAACCAATAGACGTTCTTCAAGATTTAACGACAATAACATGTGCTGTCACTAAACGACCAGTCGCACGAACTTACGATCGATGAAAGAGCAGTTCTCTCATGACAAAATACACCTGTGAACATCGTGATCTTATTTACTGGCAATCGGTCATATCAATCGTTTCCAAATGAGAGAAATAATTCATCTTGGCAATAAATATAGATAGATATTATTTAAAAGAGAAATAAAAGTAAATATATAAAAATAAATAAATTAATTAATTTTACTTAAGCGAGGAACTTTTTAGGCATAAAAAAATACAAGACACATATGAACATACACACACCATAGACATATAATATATAGACTGCGCGTCTCTACGCGCATCTCCCGTAGCCAAAACGCGTCAAAAAATAGAAAGAGATAGCTGCTGTATGATCACCAATTTGTCTTTGTCTAAAGACACGCGGTAGGGTGTAAAGAAGCTTTTGTTGACTGGGAAACAGAAAGATAGAGGGGATGAAAAAACGAAGATAGAATGGTGATAAAAAGCATGCTATCTCTGTCTAATATTTGACGAACCCCATTCTTTGACACTCGGTCTAGATATACTATTGTCTATGATACACATACACATACGCATGCGCACACACACGTTTATATATATAATATATAAGACTTAATATATGAAGAGAATAAAGATTAAACAATTGCAGATAAAAAATAACTTTTGAATACAAAATCTATAAGAGAGAGAGAATATATTCTATATATATATAATATTAAAAGAGTAATATTTTTTGAAAGAAGCACAGATTATTTTCACGTCAGTTGCGAATAATACTATAAATTTATATAATTAAAAGAGTAAAGAACACATACATTGACATCTGTTTTTACTTTTGCATATGATTTCCTAGTTCTGTACTAGAGAAGACGTAGCACACAAAACGAGGCTAAAGGAACGGAGACCAAGGACGTGCGGCACATAGTCGGACTCCATTATGAGATGTAGGCATGTCAAAATTATCATACATATTGGCTGGCTAGATGCCGACACGAAGATATGCAGTCCGGTCTTGAAACGTTCGATTATTTAAACAAATCGGAGCGATACGATCGCAGTCACACCCATTACTTTAATGCGCTCCGTGTAGGTATTCTCGCTCAGGTGAAAGATCCCGTGCATCACGACCAATCCTCGTACGTTTCGATATGCATTTAAGCTCATTTTAATTTCCTCTCTTAATCAAATTATTTCTAAAATTGATACATAAAAACTGTATATAGATTCTTTCGATTGTGTACATTTACTGTTTCTCGCAATTGATTTAAAAAATAGAGATAATTAGTTTTAATGCTACATTACTGGAAATACAAAATTAATATTATCAGACTGTGTAAAGCTTGAATGGCATTCCCACAATTTATAAATATCTTATACAAAGGAGGGAAAAAACGATTAAGAGCCAGCGCGATTAATTGAGCGGTAAGTGAACGTACATTTTATAAATATCCTTTTACCTTGCAAATTATTTTACTCTATATAAAATTTTTCACATCTTCTTTATTAAATTTGCAAAATTTGTGGATTTTTACAATATAAATTAAATCAGTATATACATATAGAATTATAGAATTATTTATTTATTATTTTAAAAAAATACTCGCTGTATTATTCTTCTCATATAATTTGCATGCAAACTTTTCCCTTTACACAAATTGTTTGCGGTAAATCTTCGCGATAATGTTCCCATTCAACGAATATTACCGAAAGCGATACACGGGGGTGGACGGGGTGTGCAATCTTACCGCAGGGTGTACAAATGAAACGAACCCAGGGGTGAAACGCGAGCGCGTGAGCGACGATTTCCCCGCGTGCACGCGTCGAAACGAAATTCGTGTCGTACGAAAATTACGAATAGGTAGGTAGATATATGCACGCGCTCTCTTAACTCTCGCATATGAATAATAAACGAGGCGCTAATGCGCGCCCCTTCGACACCCCCTGTTTCTCTTCGTCTTAACCGAGCCCGGCGTGTCCGAAAGCGCACAGTAATCGGACACCCGCGGTTACATCATTAATTCATTCGCTCGCTTTATGCTCTGTCGCTTGTATCGATTGCCGAGTGTCACGTGTCAAAGTTTCCTCCAGTATGTATATATGTTAAATTATTTTTTAATTAATTTAGAATGTAATTTAGACAAAGAGAAAAAGAAATACAAAGAAATACACACACATAGATATTTATAATATATATCAGTAATTTAAAAAAAAATTAATCCTTGGGAAAATGCTTGAAGATTAAGACAGATTGACAATGTGCGAATGCGTACAAAAGAAAGATAACACGCATACATGTAACGTATGCACGACTTGATATGCAGACGGCGTGCATGGCACGGCGGCATTGCTTACCAAAGAATCCTGATTCTCTTTGGCTGCGAAATAATTCTCAAAAATAGAAGTCGAATAGCAACTTTGTTATGATGGCTAACGTTTACATTTCTTGAATTTTATCAATTTTTTAAATCATACTATACATCTCCATCTTTCACATAACTTTATCCATATGTTTGCCAATAGAAATAACTGAGAGATTAAACAAATTATTAGCAATAGAGCTATTACTTTGTGTAATAAGTAATTTTATTATCAGCATCTATTTCTTAAATATTACGTCATATTACGGTAACACTGCACGGCGCAGCTTGGCTCACTTAAATGACAAACGCGAGAAGCTGAATGGCAAACGAGAAGATATTTGTCTGTGGATCAAAGCGCGGTATTGAGTGGGCGTATCGCCCGGGGGTCAGGCAGTCGATCTCTCTCGGTTTTGCCGCTTAACAAGGATCGCCTCCTCTTTAAATGAGACTCGATGACCGGGCGGAAATCGAAAGCGCGTTGCGATGACACCGTAAAAAAATTACGATTCCGTTCACCGATCCTGTTCGAATTTAATCCCCGGCCGATAGATCGTTCCGCTAATAATTTGCGGCGTGCATTTAGTAAAGATGCATCTCATTGTAGAATTGCATTTGGAATATATTGGAATATATGCGTACGAATATATCTTTTTTCTTTCTTTTTTTTTGTTTCATATACGTATTTATATATATCTTAGTATCAAAATAAAATATTATAGTATCAAATTTTTAGTATCGAGATATTTGATGTCGCGCGTACAGTTTTCTTTGCGTCAATACTTTTGCGGCATCGAAACCGTAACGCGTATCCACGCCAATCAAAAAGTATGTCGTTATCGACGCTATGTAGAAAGAGATAGATGGCTTTTCCAACTGCCTCGTTTTCGCGGTTCTCGATTTAACCGCCGTTAGATCGACCGGATGGATTGGACGCAGGACTCGACTCTGGCGCTTTCTCGTCCGCCCCCGCGTCGCGAGAGATCCTCTCTTCCGCGTCTCTCTCTCTCTCTCTCCCTCCGTCCGATGACAGAGGAAACTTCCTGCGGCTCCGGGTCGATCTTTCGGGTGCGGTGGTGTAATAAAAAACAGTCCAGTCAGCGGGGCGTGGATCGCCGATGGCGCGGACGGCCACGTTTCGTTCATCGAGTCGACGATCGCCTCTCAGCCCTTATCGCGCGACGCCCGTTTCTTTATTTATCCCTTGCTGTTTGCGTTCTCCGTTTATCGGCATAATTTGTTTCATTGGTATCAGCAGGTTTGTCGAGAGGTTTTTTACGTGAGAGTTTTATTATGTGGATTTATAATGCATTTTTTTTTTTTTTTTTTTTTTTAAAGAGATTATTATAGATTGTGTGGTGCTTTAATTATTCTGTATTTTTTGCCATATAAACCGATTTATATTTGTAATCTATTTAAATGTGTATGTAAATAAAGAAATTGTAGCTATATATTGAGCTATTTTAAAAACGAATTCTAATGTTTTAATAATTATAATTTTAATAATAGCCATTATAATGCTACATTGTCTCAGAATTTCGAAAGGTTCCATCGAAAGGAGCGAAACACATAAAAGGAACATGATTAATAAAATCCATTCAAAGTCGCGTGAGAGAACAGAAGATAGAGAAAACCATCTAAACGGTGTCGACGAGATTTCGTAGCAGTAGCTGTCATCACGTCGTCGTCGTCGTCGTCATCCGCATCACGACGATTCTATGCGGTAAGATGCGCGGAGAGAGCACGGGAGACACGGTGCCCGAACAGAGCTGGATGGAGGAAGCTGGTAGCCCAGGATATCAGTATCAACGTGGTGTAATCAACGAACCACGCCCCTTGGTGCTATGCTCTCTCCGTTCCGCCCACTACGGCAATTACACCCTCGAGTCACCCACTGGAGGGGAACATTAAATTCTCCCCTTTTCCCCTTCGCCGGAATCCCCCACTCATCTCCTCGATCTCCTTCCACTCTCCGTTCACCTTTCCTCCTCTCTCATTCTTCCTCTTTCTTCGTCTCTCATTTTTATTTTTAATTATCGTTTTTAAATACTGGGGTAGACAAAATAGTGGAAAATTAATTTTTCAATTCTGTTTCGATCATTCAATATTAATTATATTATCTGTTTTGTTGAATAATGATATAAATAGAATTTTTTGAATTTCGTAAAAGAAAGGATCTGTGATACTACTTAATATAATTAATCTCTACTTAATAATATAAAATATATTACATATAATTATGTGTGCAAATATGCTGCAACATGTTACGTTTATTTGCATTTTACTTATCTAACAATTATTAGATCGATTCTTAATGAGATTAATGAGATTTTGATAAAATTCCAATAATCGTGTTTCGCTCATTCAAAATTAATTGTCGCAATCGGTCATCATGATCTGCTTTATACTTTCGGCTAACTCACTTGTTCCGTAATACAAGGGTTATCCGATATAACGAGATGATAAAACGAGAATTATAAAGCTGCTCGCTCGTGAAATCGCATGCTCATTTTGCTAAGTGCAACGACGTGTAAAGTGATCGCATAAATAGCAACAAAATGAAATTCTTCAGGAAGAAATGTGCGCGAGAACTTTTAAGTCAGCGTATTGTGAAAAATGCGACATTTCCTTCCGTAGAAAGATCTCGAGTTTCCGCGACTGAAAAAAATTACTTTAATTGTTTGAAACTTAATTTAAACGTTCCTGTGCGCGCAATGATCTTTCTATTTTTGCGAAAAAAAATCAAATCTTTGAGCTAATTATATTGTGAGTTACTCTTATAATAATCGTGTCCACAAATCCTATTTAATTAAACTGTATAAACTTTTTTAAAAACAATTTTTTACGCCTTGTTTTTTGGCTTTTATTAGTTATTATACCTGTTTTAATTATTTTGTAATTTTCTTAACACACTTGTTAAACATATTTTTTATATTTCTTTTCAATTCTACTAATTTCAAAATTTATTTTTAAAATTTTTTATTACAATATACATATATGTAAATAATATAATTGCATTACATATTAGGATATTTTGAGAATTTATGTAATTCTTCATTTAATGAATGAAGAATTAGATTTTTGGATTAGATATCGCACAATTTGTTAATTTTTAATTTTAAATCCTGCTGATAAATGATTAGTCACGGAAATTCTTGTAAATGCATCAAATGCATGCAAACACATGATGCCACATTTAACTTGATGATAAATTTGATATTGTGGCAGCTTGACATTTAATAATTAAATGAGTAACAGGAAATAATCAATTAAGGCCAGATAAAAAAAAAAACTATAAAAATAGAAAAAATAAAAGAAAGCATAAAATAAACCAATTTTGTAATAGCGAGAATTGTATGATTTACACGAGCAAACTTAGATTGTTTTATATTTGGTATCGACAACAAATTTTGACATCAACAATCTAAGTGTTTATCGACTATTTAAATTACATAGAATATATATGGTTGATTGTGACGACGAACAAGAATACAAGATAAAAAACTGGTGAAAAGTAAAAATAGAATATGTTTTATGTGTTTGTGAAATTATTTATATATATATATATATATATATATATATATATATATATATAAAACATGCATGCGAATTTAATTTATTTTCTGTAAAAATTTGAATTTTTCGATTTCAGCATAAAAATCGAATATATTCACAATATTATTATAAACTAATTATTACATGGCCATATTTATAATATTAAATATGCAATATAAGTATCAGTTTTAGATTTAAAGTGAAAATACAGAATTCATGGTTCATATGTTAGAATTTGGCGATTTCAATGCCCGACAAAGGACATATTCGCTCTCTTAAAGTCTTCTATACGTCTTGAAAGATTAAAAAGGAAATTGATTTAATCTCGTCAAAGCCAATTAAGCATTGTAGGAAATTTATCGCAATTGAATTTGAAGATTTTTTCAAGAGAACAAATTATACAAATAGAACGAGAGCCAACTATAGACAGAACGTTCGACAGACGTCCGAAACAGTATGAGAGGACACGAATTGCGGACATTCGCTACGCTCTCTCGAGCTGCGATTTGTCCGCCCAATTTCACGGCCCTTTCGGGAAAAATGGGAAAATTTCTCCTCTCTCGGTCGTGGCAACGAGTGTGGGAAATAGATCGCGTTATTCTCCCGCGGTTGACTCTTTGACACGCCCATAGCGAACGCGCGGATTAAAACGTTCCTTTTCCAGTCTTATGTTTGGTGGTGGTATTTAAAAATCATATAAATAGTTTAAATGCCAGCGAGTCACTATAGAGGGGATTATAGTTTAATCTGCAAAAAAATTGCACACGCGTAACAGTGTAAGTTAGATAAATAACAATCAATTCAAACACACATCTCATTCTAACCGAATATTTTTCACTTTATCATTATTTATGTAAGAAAACTTTCAATTATGTTCTTTATAGAGTACTAAAAAGAATTATTATGGAGATTATATTTAAGAATTAATATATTAAAAATGTAGCTAGATTTATATTAGATATCTTTGCGATACCTTTATATCCTTCGTTAATAAAACTATGATATTTATATCATTTAGCGATTTATTTGATGCAGTTGATATCTATATTCTTATTTTTGAAATAAACTCTTTCTTAGAAAATTCAATTTTATTATTACTTAAGTTTATTTTTATATATCTGCGCTATATATGTATTATAGCCTTTAAATTTTCTATATCCATATAGAGATTGTATATTTGAGATATAAATAAGAAATATATGACTGCTGAATTAGATTTAGAAGATTAATTAAAAATTTGATCATTAGTCTTTAAATATCATCAATGATATAGATGCTTCTTTCAAATACCTTCATTGGATACATTGTTATAAACAGAATGAAACATTCGAATTATGTATCTTAACAACTAATATTAATAACATTTTTACCATAATCTCATAATAACTTTTGTTACGCAAATTTATGGACCACCCAAATCTCTCGAGAGATTGATTGAAAAATATGTTATCTTTTTAACAATTTTAAATATGAAAAGAATACAAGCTTGTAAACTTTTCCATTTAATCGTCGAAAACGTAACGTCAGGAAGTGATCGAGTCTGAAAAATTTCATCTCGCCGTTCTCTATCGACTAACTTGGTCCCTCGCCCTATGCAACGACGATGTCAATCGAGGTCACCGTCGCCGCCGCAATCTCAGCATCGCTTTCCGGAGCGAGTCCGCGGACGATTATTAGTTTTCCGCCTCTTCCGGAAACCGTCGGCTCGTTCTCATCGACCGCAAAGAGAACGTGGTAACGTCGTCGTCCACCGCCCGTCGTACGTTACCACGCTCTATAGGGGAGAGTCGCTCTTTCCGCGTCCTCCGGGTAGGCGTGGCAGCGTCGGGAGAGATGATTTATCCCTCGCGCGAGGCGCAGTAACTGCCGAGATCGCTGACTAAACGACCACGCCGGTCCTTTTCGTGTATTAACCGTAATGCACTCTGCCTTGCTATTGTGTACACTGTATACGATCCCGATCCCCCCTCCCTCCCCCCTTTCTACTTCTTCCGACCCCCTTCAAACCACCCTTCACCTATCCCGTCGACCTTCCGTTTTTTTTTTTTTTTTTCCTATCATCTTCTTCCGCAATTTTTTGACATTCTCTCTTGTTGAACATTATTATAACTTATGAATGATACCTCTGTTTTGTGTGCGAAAAAGAATTTCGTCCATGATTAATTATTTTTATCTTTGTTGTAGCGTATATTTATTTCATTTCTGTTCTTTCATTTTAAGCGTAAATTCGATTAGTTAATATACATGTTGTTACTTTAGATTTTTGATATGGATTTTTTTTTTCATGAAACGTATTGATAAAAGCTCTCGAGTTTTTAATGTAACATGATTTTGATATATATTTATGCCATTGTTCCGATTGATTTAAAAGTAAAAAAACACAATGATGAAATAAAAACAGGAATGCTTAAAAATAAGAGGAGACTTTACAATAATTATTATCGCATTTAAAAAATTAACATATATCGATATGTTTTTAAAAAGAGTACAAAAACGATATTAAATTTAATAATTAAACTAATTCCTATGTATTACTCTCGTTACTTACCTAAGAGAAAATCACCTGTCATCAATTATTGTGCGGTGAGAAAAATACCGTGTATTTTTATCGTGCTTCCGTTTGAAAAGTCACGGCTGTTCCGAGTCAAAGAAGGCTAAATCGAATTAGCCGGCTGACACATTGACGCGTTTTGCATCGTGCATCGTCCTGCAGTTGCAGCGGCCCTGCCGAACCCGGCATATGGGGTCACGCCTACGAGGTAAACGGAGGGAGCCCCGATTTCGTCCGTGGATCCCTTTTCAGAGGCTCGGGGCCCGCACGCGACGCAGCCTGCGAAAATGCGCAATCCACCGATTTGAGACGACGATCTGATCCCGTGGGAGCACCCGATGACGATGAATCGACCCGGGGCGGCCGGCCCCTCGAGAAACGCAACGAAATTGTCAAAACAAGGCAAACGCAGGAACCCTCGTGCGATTAGCGATCTCTGTCGATTGATCTTTTGAATCGAAATGCGCGAGATAAATTAGCTGAATAAGAGAAGGCGAATATAAAAGTCAAGAATTTTGAAAGACATTCTTGAAGACATTATCTCTCAAAATTCTCTAAACTTTATTCTAAAATAAATTAAGATTTCTTATATCTCATCAGAGTATTGCAAATCTCGATTAGAACTATAAATCATCAATATGCGACATGCGACCCTTAAAGTTTAGCTTTAAGGGGAAGGGGAAAATATCTTCTTTCGATTTTATTGCGATAGAACAATCCGTATGTATAAACTTTTTTTTATTATGCAAATAATTAATTATCAAGAAGCTAAGTAAACGATGCCTTTTTTCTAATTAACTTTTAAATTAATATATAGACATATAGTTGCGCACCGAGTAGGCATAAGGTAGAAGGCAAATAATATTTCGAATTACAGTCGCACATTTTATTGCCGATACGATATTACAACGTATGCAAGTCTATAGCCCGATATTTTGTGCGCTTCCGCCTCATTGTAACGTTTCGCCGTTGTAATACAGCTGCGATGATCGCACGGCTGATCGATACGCGGTATCGCCGTCACGTAATAGTTGTTCGCCAGGCTCAAACCCACTGCTTAACGTAAACTATCTACAAATACGAGCTACGATGTTTATGCGGAATTACTATCTACCTGGTATATGGTATGTGTATATTTACAAACTTCTAGGACTTGTTATTTACAATGTGCGCTGTGAAGTCGGAAAAAGATATCGAGCGCTCGAGCAATATGGTCGAAATGACTCTCTCGCGTATTTAGAACATTTGAATCGATGGCGCGATAAAAAGCGAACCAAGCGGAGAGGAAGTTCGGCTTTATATCTTCCGAATAATTATTAAAAATGTTTAAGAAAATGTTTGAAAGATAGAAAATATCCCATGCTATTGTTAGCAAGCGATTCATGCATATTTAATTTAATTTCAATGAAATATTCTCTCTCCTATCTCAGTGAATAATATAGCATATAATAAAAGTTGTATGTAAAAGATAAAAGAAAGATATATATGTTGACGTACAAGTATTTATCTTGCCACAATTTTTAAGTTAATGGTGATTGATTTTTAACTCCCGATTGATAAATATCACGACTTCATAATGAGGACATCCGATTTCATTTTGCCTCGCGCGCCTTCTACACCGATTATCATTTTATCTCTTTCCTTCGCGTTTTAACGTACCAGGCGTCCAATTCTCATCGTCCACACGACGTTCACTACCTCCCGGAGGATCCGAGACCAGCTCGATGCGCTGGTACCGCGAAGGCTCTTAGACCACCCCCAACCCCGATCTCTACTCCCATACCGGCACTCAGTGGCGGCTGCACCTGGCCGGTTAAGTTCACCGACGAGTTCACTAGCCCCAAAGTATCGCCCAACACCGACGCCGCTCCCGGGGATGCGCTCTCGCCCGAGGATGGTGTCGGTCTCGCGCGCGGTGCCCTCGCGCACTTCTCCAGATGATGATGATGCGATCTGACAGCCAAACGGCTCACGTGCACTGGTATCGGCACGACGATCCTGGTACTTGAACCGGTATGCTGGCCGGCAGTACCATTGTGACGACCAGAAGCGCCGGAGGGCGTCATAGCTGACGCCGCCGTCGAACCGACGCCGACACCGCCGCCGCTCAAGCCGGCCTTCACCCGCTTCCATTTGGCACGTCGATTCTGGAACCAGATCTTCACCTGCGCCAGAATTATGTCGATTTGAAAAATAAATTATACAAATTCTTTCACAGTAAAGAGAAGGATGAAGTTGCATATGATAAAAGAATTAATATAATATATATATATGCATATTAATATGTATTTAAAGAAATTAAATTTTATAACTTTGGATACGTTTTTCGTATTATAAATTAATTTTAATATTTCTGTAAATTTTCAGTACTTTTAACGTTGCGAGAATTTCTCTCAACATTCAATTAAATTCTAATAATTTTGAATATTAATTTATTCTTTGCTATCAAACCCTATGTATGATTCTTATCGATTTATCGTTTGTGTTCAGCACTGACCTGCACCTCCGATAGCTTCAGCGCATGCGCTATGTGCGAACGCTCTGTCAGGCTCAGGTATTTCTTTGCGTGGAATTCGCGCTCCAACTCTAACAATTGTTCCGAAGTGAACGCGGTACGTCGTCGTCGGGCCTTGCTGCCACCGGTATTCGACGCTGACGAATTCTGCCCGTTCTCTAAGGATCTGCTGGGACTTGTGGTGACATTGCCGATGCCACCGCCATCGGAAATGTCATGACTCTCACCGGAACCTATAGCACCGCTACCCTCTTCGTCGCTATCGGCTGATACACGACCGTTCTCAGATCCTGCAACACATGGATGATTACGAGGCATCTGTCAAATCGCATTTTTCCTTATATCAAAGTTTTAAATCTAATTAATATACCAAAATATAATGTAGCAAAGAAAATTTGAAATTGATAATGAAATAATTTATCATTAAATTATCTGCGTTTCAATATTCCGTCAAAAATGCGCGTTATTCGAACATTCATTACAAACATATGTACGAATAAAAAATATAACACGCTTTTCAATTAAGACGTTATTTTTATGATTAATCCATAATTGAATTATTAAAAACAAATAACAATTATGTTCAACATTCAAAAAACATAATCGTCGAAAAAAAAACGACTTTAAGGTATACAATTTCAAATAGAAGAGTTAATATCCACGACTGAATCTAGAGACATTAAGTCATCAACGAACTTTATCGCTATCGAGAGTACATCGCCGCGGTATGTATAGCCTGGCGGCTATTTAATATGCGGAGCAGATTGGTCGTTCCTTCATAAAAGTTGCGCTCTTCGATCGTCGACAACGTTCTCTCATCCGTAATTTTCCGTACAGAGTTTTTTTTTTTTTTTTCTCTTCATCCGCGAGGCAGCCGAGCGCGGCATGCAATATGCACCGGGATACGAAACAAAGTTACTGCGGAGTTTGATGACTCCGTCGGGTCATCATTTATTGAAAATTATTCCTACAACGTGGTTATATAGCGGTTCGATTGGCTCGCGCTCGGCTTGATCGACGTTTCGACGATCGACTGAATAAGAAATGGAAATTTGCATTAATTCGCGGATGTTCGCAAATGTCCGAGGAAAGTATTTGAAGATTATCTTTAATATCAATGATAATTGGAGGATTTTTATATAAAAAGAATTAAACGACAAGTTTAACCATTTCAAGTCAAAGATGCGTTCAGACTTTTAAAAGTTTAATAAAAAGAAAGAGAATTATCTGTGCAATTTATTGTCTGTAATATTTTAGAGGTCGGTGAATGAGTCATGAATCAATCAATATTATTCACTGCTTTTTTTTTAATAATATAAAAATATAAAAGTATATTAATTATTAAATGTCTTAATTATTGAAATCTCTATTAAAATAATACAATTAAAACTTGCATATGTAGATACTTGTAATGTGTATTTGAAAATGTATCACAGAACATAAAATTTCACGTTCTATCGGATCTAAAGTTGTATTCTAGTAGATGAATTAACATGTATTAAAACTTATGCACATGCAGTCCGTTTCCCTCAGAAATAATATAAATAGAATCGTATATAAGTTTTCCTCGTCGTATTTTCTCAAGTAAGCAACCGTACGTGATTCGCACAACTTTTCCCACCGCAATATGGTCGAGTCGCATGATCAAGAGCCGATCGTTATTTGCGAGCGAATCATTTCCTGCTAAAGTTCGTTGTCAACGGTCAACTCGGCTATGGTCAGCTTGAGTTATTCATCGGTCGCGATTCGCGTCTTTTTTATCCCGAAGTTCGCGGATCGCGCACTTACAGGAGCGCTCAAACTTTCCACCACCATCGGTTTGATGCACTCTTCAGTCGCTAACTTATTCAGAAGGTTTCGATTAGGCGAATGATACGCTTCCGCGAGCGTACACGGGCGTTGTCCCCTGCTTCCCGTCTTTACACTTTGCGGAGAAATCGATCTGGGAGAACGACGTTGTTACATCGTCGTTTAGCGGACCATACTCTTTTAGTCAATAGAGTTATTGGAGCGAGGCTATAACCCGAAACTTAAATACGATAATGAAATCGCTTTCGCTTGTTTGATGGCAATTCTGTTCATTTGGCTCTTATAGCAAATACCTAGGTAAAGACGACATGAAATCCGTAAATAAACATATTGATTCAGTCGCAAAAAAAAAAATAATATATATGCCTTTTTCAATAAAAGAGAAAAAAAAAACTTTACATAGGGATAAAAAAATATGTCTAGTAAATAAAATAAATAAATAAAATAAAGTTTAATAAAATATAATTTCTAAATTAATTTTATTAATGTAAATATACATTTTACATTAATACAGTATATTGCAAATTAAAATAATTTTGATTAAATTGTTGATTTATTCGCGGAAAATACTTTAAAAGAAAGAAAGAGAGAAAATATTTGCACATATTTCACACATACATACACATATACACCCCCACAAGACAAGCACGAAATATATTTTTTAGGCTATATATAGACTATAAATAATAACATAAAATTATGTAACGTATATGCGCATAAAATATTATATTATTTACAACAGGTAGAGTAATTTGCTCATGGATCGATTAGGTCGCAAATTTATCCGCCAATTACACAGACACGCAACAGATTAATTGGGTCGCGGCATCTTTATTGATTTCATCCTAAGAAAAGCTGCTGGTATCTACATGCTTAACGTAATATTACAATATTATCGATTCGTCATATATAATAATAATCAGCAAAAATAACTGACGTGCTTCAGAGCTCATATTTTATTTAACCAGCATGAGAGCAATTATTGAAATCTATCAATGATGAAACAGCCGGAAATTAAATCATTTAAAGATCTTTATCCTTGATTCATCGATCGTTTGTGCCGGGTTAATTTTCGCGATTTATCCAATTCCATTGTTTTCATTCTCTCAACTATTTCTTCGCTGATCAGCGATTCTTTTTTACACGGTTGAGAAAAGTATTTTATACTTTTTTTAGAAATTTTATATCCCTCTGATTATGAATCTCTAACGTATACAAAATATTTTAGAATATATTAGAATTAGATTACCTTTTTTTTTAACAATAAAAAATTTAAGCAATAAGATATTTTTAATTTTAAACGATTTTGAAACTCTTGATTTCTTAATATTTTGAAAAGTAAATATTCTTTCGATCCTAAGGAATTTTGGTTTAAAAATTTTTTAATTCTCTGTTTCCTTAAAAGAGTTCTTCAATTTCACGATTCTTAGATCTTTTCAAATACAATGAAATTAAACAAATTATTCTACGCCTATAATGTCTCGCATAATGACGCGAGATTCCACAATCGATCGGCGGAACCGTGCCAATCCTGGTATCGTCGTTACCGAGGGATACTATTCCTTTTTTTTTTCGCGACAAGTACGGCTCGGTCCTTTACGGAGCAAGATGCGATCCTCCCATATCGTGTCGGACGCACCGCAGGCTCTCCACGCTCGGGCAATGAATAACGAAATTTCACCGACCAGGAAAACTGCGGGAAAAGCAAAAAAAAAAAAAAAAAAAAAGTTCGGGGGTCTCGAGTATCTTCGTTCGATTGCAAGTGCGGGTATCGCGAGTAGTGTGGGAAATAATTTATGTATCTGTGGCCTTCGTAAAAAATGCAATAAGCTCGCGTGAGTTTGATTATAATTGTAGCTTGCATACACTTGATTGTGCATTCAGCATTAAGCATAATTCATCGTTGAGAAAATCATGCATGAAAACAAGTATACAGGATTCGGAGTACTCTATAATGAATAACATGAATATCTTATCCCTTTCGATCTTACACACTTTTAATTATGTCACTGTACTTCTCGCTATTTTTGCAACTTATCGATAAGATTTCGATATTCACATGTAGTTCCAGACATGCACGGGAAATATATCCGGTTCATTAAGTGTTAAGGAAACAGGCGAAATTCGCGACCTGATTCGAGAATAATTTGCTCAATCTCGCGACCCGATATAGCGCTCGGCGCGATCGATCGACGAGCTTCGCCGGAAGCAATTATCTAGATCGGATCGTAGGAAGCGCTCATTCGCTGCTCGCGTATGACTCTGAGTAAATGTATTTTTGAATATGCGACATGAAATTTCAATCGAGCTTATTAATCGGGCGTTCTGCCATTATATCTGTCGCGATGACGTTACCGAGTATTGCATAGACGATCGATATAGCGAAATGTCGGTTTGTCTCCCTTTCTTCTTTTCCTGCATCTGTCACTCGCTGCGAATATAATATCACGCGCATTCTTAGACACGCGCGTAGACAGCCAAATGTAAAAATGGAACGTAAGAAATATAACAAAAATAATTGTAACAATAATAATAATAATAATATTTAATACACGCATACAAAGGAAAAGATAGAGAGTAAGAAAAAAAAAATTTAATAGTAAGATAATAATTTTTGAAAAGAAAATTAAACCAAACTACTTCTCGCAATTGGATAATATATGTATACATTCCATTTTATGTATTTTTTTTTTTTTGTTATTCCGAGAATTTTTATTCCCATTCGATTACATCGCGTTTATCGACGGATTTTTTCTATAAATGCTTCCTATGCAGTATATAATTGCCGATTCGTTGAATCGTCGGCAATTATAGTTCAGATTATACGGTTGTTAATTATGCAACGCTGGCATTATAAATATCACACGATGCTCACGTCGCGGCAAAATTGACGACTTCCATTCACGGCGACGCGACAGCCACTTTGTTACTCTGACTCGAAGCCGATCCTTCATATAATCGGTTCCATCTCAGTCGTCGTCTTGACGGCTATGAATGACGAATGACGTGGTATAAAAAAAAACCTTTCATCTCGCATGCCAAATCGAAATATGATCTTTCCGCTCATCCGACGAGCGATACGCTAATCGGCTTCCCGTCGCAAAATCGGTGAGTGCGATTAAAATTCAAGTGACATTCGATGATTATCTTCTCGTGTGCTGTTGGTATGTCATTGAATTAAATTTGAGTACAAAATAGAGGAAGCGAGCGTTTAAAGTAATTACATTTCATAATTAATGTTACTCTCATTATAGGAAAAACTTAATGAAACACAAACTTAAAATTGTCTCTAATAAATATAACTCTGAATTGTTTTAGATTATCATAATCACAAGAGACGAAATAAATCACAAACGTTTTAATTTTAATTCACATAAAGAGCCCAGATAAATTACAAAAATTAACTTTGAATTATTATAACATTTTACTAAAACAAAACAAAACAATCGTGTTAGAATATTGAGATAATCTATGTATTATAATATAGCGTTTTCGAGTGAAGCAAGTTTGCGAGAACGATTAATGATATTATAAACTTCGCCTTGGCCTACTAGGCGTACTTGGATTATTAGATTAATCAATGAAATATTTCGAGTAAGCATTTGATTGATTAAACATGGCAAAGAATCTTGCGTTTTCAAGCCAAAATAGCATCAAACGGGATATACTTCATATTATTTATGTTAATTCAGATTCAAAACTCATTTTCGGTCGAACATATCTTCACGACAAATTGAGTTACTAGCATTATTAATATAGTTAATAACATAGTTAATAGCATTACTAATAGCAATGTCGAAGAAATCAGGCGACTTATTAGATTTTTTTATTTAGCATTAAGAGATATTTTTATAAATAGCTTATAAATATAGTATTCTGATTATGATTATGATTTTGTTTCGCGTATTTAAATGTCGTTTAATTTTAGATCGTGTGACACGATATATTAGTGAATCGATATATTAGTGAATCCGTTATTTTCGACGAACGAAATAAAACAAGATTTTCATGAATGACTTTTAGATTTCTCGAAGCGAAAACGGCAAATGTAATCGTTTCGCGTCGAATGAATGGAAGTCTGAATTTTCTATCGACAATCGAAAATTTTGTTCGACTCCTACACATTTCCAATTTACATGGCCAGCTTTCGTGTTCTTATGATGAAAATGCCGTTAACACACTTTCTGCCGTGTCACATCTGGGCCAACAATAAATAATTCGCTAGTGAATATCGCGCGAGACTCGTTCTCATTTCAAAGTACTTATCTGTTACCAATCCAATCTTCAATTATATCTATGTGATGTTCACGGATTCGATATTTCTGTACCTCCGAGTAATGGAATCCAAGTCTGTAAATTTAGGATTCTAGAGACTTATAAGATATTTGCCTTAAAGTTTAATTAAACGTTTGAACATTTTAAATGTATTATTGAGAAAAAAGATTCTGAATGATAGAATAGTGAAAAATATAACATTCATGAAGAAAATTTAATATCCTACATTTATTTACGTATATATACAGCTTCAATTTTTAAATGTAATATAAAAAAGACTTCGTTAAAATTAATAAAACGATATAAAATACGAAAGATTACTCGATATATAACGCGAATTTTTTCTATGAATGAAAAAAATTCAATATATATAGAAAAAGATCTATAATATAGATTTCTCTATTAAAAGAATTATCTTTATTAAAAGTATTATCAATACACTGAATATCTTCCAATCTTCAATTACAAAGATTGTATAAACAAAAACTTTAAAGATCCTAGACATTGTAAAAGGAAGAGTTATTTTTAACTTCTCGTCATTGGATAATAGCTCTGACAATCGATAAAATCTTAGCTATGCCGTTGTGTATTTATGACGCATCGTCTCGATCGACGATCGCATTAAAATAACTGCCCGTTCCTAGACCGTATAAAAATTCACTGCTCATCAAGAATAAAACCGATCGAGAATATATGCACAATGCATGTTACTTGATCGCACGAACACCGGCTTTATTTTATCAGCATTTCTTATAAAACCAATTTATCTATTCCTTTTTTAATAGCCAAAATTAGTCAAAATTAAAAGAATAATTAAAATTGTGAAGCTATATATTTCAAAAATACATGTAAAAAATGCCTGTTTGTTTGCATAATTTAAGTGGTATTTTATCTTATGTATTAAATTAAATTGAAGATTTACAGGCAATATATAATATTGTAATTTATTTAAAACACAGTCATATGTGAGAAAAAATAAATTTATCAAAATGTTTCGTCTTTTGAATTATATATTGTGATTTATTAAAAAATATTTAAATTCTTGTACATCATACAGAGGCTTTTCAAAGTACGATATGATTTATATAATTTAATTTTTTTAAATATTCTCTTTCTTTTATTATATCTGTGTCGTTGCTTAAAAAAAAAATTAAAATTTGTAAATCATAAAATTTTTACGAGCTCTGCTTTATCAGAGTTTGAGATTTTTATTTCTTAAATTGTACTTATATCTTTTAATTTTTTAATACTTGACTCTACATTGTTATCCAAATTTAGAATCTATATTTTTAAATTCATGTATAATTCTCAATTTTGGGATACCAATCGTAGCAAAACCAATTTCAGAGATTCGTATTTAACGTCTTCTTTTGACTTTTTTTCATTCCATTGATTCTCATCAGAGCAAGATCAGTGTTGGTAATCCACGCATTGTACGAGAATGCAATACTCACACGTAGGTGGATCGCGACGAATTCGTGGAACGTCGCGATCGCGCCTTACCGTGACAATCGGACGCACCGGTTCGGCGCGGTGCGTCATAAATGACCGATGACAGATTCTCCGAAGTCATTTCGTCTCGCATACGAAATCGCCGCCGGTCGGCGGTACATCAATAAAAAGTGTGTCCGGCCACGAATAAATGCGCGCGCCTGTACACCATCGGAATCGTCCCCACGAAAATACGTGATCGACGATCACGTATCCTTTGACTTTCGGCGATCGTCCGGTGGCGCGTTTTCGGAGAACTATGCAAAATGATATTTTTTTCATTGCGATTTTATATATTATATGCTTCCTTCTTAAATTTTTTATTTTACGGAAAGTATATAATATTTCGAACAATTTTTCAGAGTATGTTGTTTTTTAACTTTTCGATCATTTATCAAATATTTTCAGAAAACTTCCGAAAAAGGACTACATTAGAAAATTCGGCCAGGATATGTTCTGAGATATCTTAATACTACACTCATATACGTCTGTACTACACATAATGAAAGATCGGGCCACGGGATCGTAATAATTTATGCACGCTACCGTATATCTCGATCCTTTGCGGTCGATCGTGGCGACTGCGATCGTGACCAAAGACACGCCACCGGAATTCGTAAACACTTGACCGCCGATTTCTCTCGTTTCGCGATTGAATCCATAGATCATTCCGCGCCCCTCTTTACAGACCATCGCTTTGACGGCAATATTTATTTTCCTACGATTCAATGCGTAATTATTAAATAATCATATTATAATTTAATATTCCTTCTTTCAGAAATTCTTCTATAGAATTTCTTCTTAAAATACCATTTAAAATTATTATTGTGATGAAGATATTACTTCGTGCAGAATAAAAATTTATCCTATTAAGTTAATAGTCAGACAAGATTAAAGATTATCAGGATATAGATTTTATTTGGACAAATTTTCATTCGTTTCAAATTATTGCATTGAAGGATTGCATCGAAAGATTTAAAATTATGCAATATATATATATACAATTTTATTAGCATATAATCTGTCACTATAAGATAATCAAAGTACTTACGTATGCTCTTAGAAAACTAAGATTGTTCCATAGCACTCTTTGCATTTATAATAAGTTACCACTAACTCTTTGTAGCAAGTTACATTTAGTTACATTGTATATTAATGCGTGTTGTGTGTTTTCTACATATATACACTTCCCACGCAAATCTTTTTATTTTATCTATTTTCAAAAAATGGCGTGACAGAAAAATTCATAATCTATTTATAGAAATAATTATATAATAATATTTAATTTAATTTAATTTAAGTTATTTACATTACGTGTTTGCATTACGAGATGCGAACGATTAATTTAAGAGAAGGACGTAAATGTCACATGTATCATATATATCAAACATATTTCTTCACCGAAAGAAAACCCGTCAATTTTAAATAACCCGCAAATTCTCTTATCTCACATTTGTTGTTTCTATTATAAAAACTATTACTCCTAAAAATAAAATATTTGCTTTGAGAAAAATCTTTTTCACGGATTTTTACTTCTCTCGCGCTAACAATATTCTTTTTAAATATAAAAAAGAAAAAGGATATTAAAATAAGATTAAATTTTCTATCTCACCGTGCCGCGACTTGGAGAGATCGTGAGCCGGCGACGCCGGCGAGCCGATGCTGCCGTCCTCGTCTTCGCTGTCGGTGAAGCTGTTGAGCGCACGCTGACTCGCTGTGCGACGGCAACCGTCCAAGGGGTAGTATCCCTGCGGATGACCGGTCGCCGATGCGGAGAGCTGCGACAGCCGGCTCTGATGCAGCTCCGGATGAGCCGGATAGCCGGCGGACGGATGCTGCGGCGGCAGCATCGGAACACCGGCCGCACCGCCGCCGCCATACATCCGCATCGGTAGCCAGGCACTGTACAGGCCGAGCGGCACACCAAAACCTACGCAGATGGTTGACGGGATTAGATGGTTTAGATGGTCAATAAATTCAAGGTACACAAAATAAATAATCGACAGATTTATCCAGATTGTATCTAACTCAAAGCGGCCAATCTATCTTTGAAACTTGAACTAATAAGAATAATAATAATTTTAATTTTAATAATAATAATAATAATTTTAATTCAATGAAATTATTTAGCTACTATTATGATTTAATTATATTGAGTAAAAGTCAATTTAAAATTCGGATATTGAATATTGAACATATTTGTTAATCGCGTTTAAAATAACAATTTAATATTTTTAGCATTTTTCTTATTACATTCTTCTTTTTCTAGAGTTAGATATATAGTAGAAGCGTATTTCGAATCCGAAAACACGAAATTGATTATCTTAATGTAATATTTAATATCTTTCTTAAATATTCTATTAACAGCTTCGTTTACTACTTCAATCTTCCTAGTATCCATTAATAGCGATAAAAATAAATGTAACTGCAGGGTCAATTAATTTTTATGTTTTATTCCCGTTCATTCAATCTTATTAGATGATGTTTCTTGTTTGCTTACATTTAACTTCTATTTTCTTCAGCGCACACCTTTTTAATCGCATATATTCATATTCGCATTCGCAACTATTGTTAATATATATTGCACGTAATTGCTTTGTCTTTTAAGGTAAATGTTAGATTTCGGCTTTCATGTATATTTTTGTTAACTTTCTTTTACCCATTAACGCTAATTATGATTTTATATAACACATATTCTTCTTCATTAAATTCTTAATTAATTAATTCACAGGATATATCGAGTCTTTTTTGTATCAATGAAATTTCTGCGCATTATATATGTAACATCGCGGTTACAAGTTTAACGAGACATAACTTTGAGTTAACTACGCCATACTACGCCTAAGTTGAATAGAAGAAAAAACGGTTGGTTCCGAAGGTTCAATTATATGCATATACGTGACCGCAGATTATAGTTCGCGAAACGTCGCCAGCACCTGGTATCTTTTCACGTTTTGGAGCTTAGACACTACGGCGCCTTTCAGACTCGATAGAATAATTTCTTATAGTGATTGTGTCATATCATTATCTATCCGCATATGTGTTGCATTGAATAATCCAAAATATCAATAGTTGATATCTCATCCAACATCAACAAACAAATACTCAATGTCCGACAACAAATATATACATACATCTAGTATTTAATTTTTATGAATATATATTTATAATGTTTAATCATTGCATATGCATGTGACACCTCAAATATAGTTGCTCGCGTTTTATATGTATGTCAAACACAGTATCATAATCTTTAGTCAGTCACTGCTGACTAAATCAGTACATAATTCTCCTGTCGGAAGAATAATAAAGATTATATGAGAATCATTCATGTTTTAATTTTCAACAACTGTATACGAGTGAAGGAATTTTTCATCTTTTAATGAGGGTTCTTGCACGATGACTTGTTAAAGTTAAATATATAAAGTTAAATAAATGTTATCATTCTACACGTTTGAGACACTTATTAGTTTGATTATTGATCCGTAATTAAAATAAAAACTGATAGAAAACATATTCTCTTAAATTGAATCAGCGAACATATCTTCTTAATAAAATTTCACTATTTGAAATGCTATATTTATAACTGAAAGCACTGCTTGTCAATGATGATACATTGATTTCATTTAACAGAGTATAAGATGCAAACATTAAAAGCTTAATAATAAATTAATAAGGTTTTCCGTTTTATAGATTCAAAAAGAAGATTTCACAATTTCAGTATCTTTTATAAAATTAGCTGTTCTAGTAAAAAAATTTGTTTTCAATTTGTATAAATTATTTATAATAATATTTATAATTACATACGCACAACATATGTATATTTGAGATTTCAATTTGCTTTCTAACAACATTATCACATCTATTGTTAAATATATCGGCGAGAATTGAACGAATTGTCGGAATACAACAGACGTGGTAACGCGCTCTTTTCGCTGCAGTTATCGATTTCTTCATTTTTACGTATTTGTAGCCACCGTATTTTAAGCTGCAGTCACGATATTAAATTTTCGCACATATCTGCATCATTTTCGTCTAAAGAGTTCTTGTAAAATATTCCGAGTTTTATAAATTAATTCTAATCGATTCCTTAAAAAGTATAAGGACAAAAGTATGCTGAAAAATATGATGAATTCTATTTAATAATTTTCTGTTTTCATCTTTACACTGCAAAATCTTCTTTCTTATTTTACGATTGTTCGAATATTTATAACGAGTAACCGTTTTGCCGTTGGAAAATTAATTAGACTGGCATTATTTTTGCATGCAATATTCTTTTCACAGAGAATAAATTTCTCTTAAATGTCAAAATACATTATCTAGTATTATAATTAATTTATAGTGCTGCCAATAGCCCGAGGAATAAATACAGGGAACGAGAGCACTCACCCGAGGGCAGCGTGTTAGCCGTAGCGGTCGCCAGATAATGCCTCTGATAGAGCTGATACTCCCGATCCCGATGTTCTTCCTCCTCGCTGCCGTTCGTCCGATCATCCCGCGCGACGCCACCACCAGCATCGTGATCCTCGCGCCGGCCACCGATCAAGCTCTCGATCGTGAAGGGTCGCGGCGTCGGACGTCGCGCGAGCTTCGCTTCCGCAGCCGACGAGTCCAGCTCGTCGCTCGCCGATCCGACGTCGAGCTCGGTCTCTTCCACGCTTGCGTCCATGACTCGTTGAACCCTGATGGAGCCGATGAATGTGGCAAAAATCGAGAGCTGGACAAATCTCGATTCGATACTACATACGAAGCATGATCGTCCCTTTCCGCGCACAGAAATTGTCCTCGCGCGATTCAATGCGTCGTTTCCGTCTTCTAATAAATTCCGTTACCTTGAGTATTTTAGGAAACTGGATTGCGCAGATTTAATTGCGTTATGCGCCGAATATGAATGAGATTTGCAGTCAGTGTCGGATTAGCTTTATTTAAATTGTCAGTACCGAATCGTTGCAATATAAATTTGATGTTGTCAATTGTTGTTAAAGCACGCTTTGTATGTCAACAGATTTGTGTTAACAATTGTTTTATAGTTTTCTGTTTTATTCTGCTTTGCGTGGGATTACATTTCGTATTGTAATAGCTATGGCACATTTTATAAGGAGCATTACAGTGTGTATAATCTTCGCTGTCAATTGTCTTGCTTCTTTCTTTCTCTTTTCTTTTTCTATTCCGTATAATATTCAAATATAACATGTAGATATCTATTATGAGATTAATAAAAAAATCATAATCTTTTAATTCAACATGGCAGTCAACGTGTCGACGATAATTTCTTTTGCATTTCATTGACGATATCTTCCGTGATAGGAGTCATCGATGAGTTTCACAATTTAACAATTTCCGGTGTATATTTATATCTAATAATATAGATTTAATGTGTACTTTGGCACTGGTTACGATTTTATATAAAAAGTAAACCTTTATTACACACTTTTTCGCTGTCTATCTTCGTCGTGTGCAGAAACACTATCAATTATTGTAATTATAATACAATTTTTTATGAAAATTAGATAGCGTGATATCTAATTAAAATTAGACATGTATGATATCTCGAAATAAGATCTGTCATGTAAAAGATAGCGTTCGATTAGTATAAATGCATTTATTACATGTGATTTCGTCTTCATTCGCTTTATTATTGAAATATCGTGTATTGGAATAAAGTCATCGCCTTTTGCATATATTATAGCATTATATATTGAATAAAACTGATAGACAAATAGTTCAACTTGTCTAGGTCAATGATAAAATATGAAAAACTGTCGTCGGATTCTTGTCAAATTCTTACTTGTTCTTATTCTTGTTCAATTCTAAGCGTTAGATTATATCACCCAATATCGCAAGGGCTAGTAAAAAAATACTGTTAACTATCTGCAAAACCTGGCAGATATTAATCATCAGCACAAATTTGTCGATGGACAAATTATTATGATAATACTCGTAGATGAAACTTCTAGAATTGCTTATGTTCATCTTTATAATTTTTTTTTCTTTTCTTTTCTTTCAACTTTCTCGACTATGAACAATTTTGCACTACTTGTTGACGACAATGATGATGGCACCCGCGAAACTATATATCCACCCAAGTATGAAACTATACCCACATCAGACGGCAACCGTATGGCACACGGATCGACGGGCGACTGCCAAGGGTATAGAGCAAGGTATTTTAATTCGTGATCCCCCCAGCATGCGCGGTTCCGGTGTGGTGGATGGGGTAGCTGCGCCGTACCGACCTTCATTCAACCCTGATTGGTTGCAGGCGAACCAACAGTCGTCCGGCCGCGCCTATCGTTGGTTGACCCACCATCTTGGTGCCAGGTTTTTGATCCGAGGTGCTTGCATTCGGATGCTTCGAGATTGGAAACGGTGGACAGTTCAGGACAGTCGTGGTATAGGATCCATTTTTTAAATGTCACGTCGACTGCTGCGACAGCGTAATTAATGTACCTTAACTAAACACGATTTCTGGCTAATGATTGAAAAGATAAAACTCTCGAGAGCATCTTTCAGAAAGTGAAAATCTTGAAAATTATTTTCGGAGAGCAAATTCTGTAAAAGCAATAACAAAAAAAAAAAAAAAGAAAAAAATTTCTTTTGACATTTCCTTTCCAAGAAAGCTATTCTAATAAAGTTTTTTTCTCTCTCGAGGGTTAATAAAGTTTTCTGCCAATGCTTGATAAATATTAGATTACATTATTCATGAAAAAAAAAAATATATATATATATATTATATTATTAATACATATATTAATTACATAATATGGAATATTGCATACAATATTACACATATATTGGCATTCAAATTAAAGTTTAACAAATCTTATACACTAAAATTATATATGAGGGATAAGTTATGAGTGACAAGGCTCAAAACAATTTTGACAGATAATTGCACTTTCGTAGACGATGAATCGACGTTAATGAGCTTTTTTCACGGTCTATTTTGTACCTCAACATGTTCCCCATTAAATTATCCTTCGTGCCACCCCGAAAGAGTATTTTCTAACAAGCACACTTATCAAAATTGGTGTCTTGCTTCATCCGTTCACAAGAAAATTGACACGACTTATCCTATTTGTGGAACATTATTTGAAGTCACTGTTATACTTCGTCTTCTGACACTCTTACACATTATCGTGCCTGTCTAGTTCCTTTTAAATATTTTAATATGCTATGTATTTCAATTAATGCTAAATACTTTAATTTTTACATATGTAAACTTTTTTTAAATTAACCTTGCAAAAATAAATTGTTTTTTTTTTAATAGAAAAAAAATATTGCTTAGAGCTTAGATAACAAATTCTTTCCATAGCATTGTTTTGGCGTTGCTACATAAAATAATTAAATATTGTCAATATCGTAATTTTGAATGTTGAATAACTCATAAGCGCTTTCTTTGATTATGCTATTTTACTATAAGAGAAATATATTATGCTTTTATAAACTTGGAAAAATACAATTATTAAATTATAAATTATGCTGTAACGTCATTAGAAATGTTATACTCGTTACTTCACACGTATCTGCGTGCACGTTAAATTTTAGGATGGCTTACGCCCACGCATCGTTTACATCGTTGGTGGCTCCGAGCCGGCTAATCGATGGATCACAGTAACGACACTATTTCGATACTCGTTAGCGTGCCGTCGCTTTAATTGGATTCTAAAGTTATATATATATATCATTATTTCCATGCATATCACTTTATATTTTTATCTTTGGTTAAATTTAATGTTTCGGAAATATATACATGTTAATTTAATAAAAAAACATTTTTCTAACATTTACTCGCAAATATTATATATTTATATCACCTGATTATATTGTATTTACTTTATTCATTCCTATTTATACACAACATGTATCATTTGCTTATATTTATTTCACTTAATCTCTGTTGCATTTATTATAAATATTGATCTACTACTAATTCTCTGAAAAAATCTGATATGTGTATATTTATATCTAAAATTTCTATATAAAACATTTTTATAATATCATGTAAGCATATATTTACTCTCACACTTTCTCTCTCTCTCTCTCTCTCTCATATATATATAATTATATTATACATATTATCTTCTAATAATTTATTCGAGTTCTAACTCAAAGATGGAGATGATATTTCTATATTCTATACTCGAATGATATTTCTTAATAATGTAACAATATTTTACAATTATTAATACTCTTTCACGAATTTGAACATAACGGATATAGTTTTACGAGCTGTCGTCAAAGAAGTTTATGGCAAACGTTTGCACTCATTTGCGCGACAGAAAGGCGGAAATGAGTATTGGCGAAGCTAAAGAATCGAGCACAAAGCTCGACAAAGTGGCACTTAACGCCTTGTAAAATTAGAGAAGGGACACACATA
The DNA here is from genome assembly GCF_030449975.1 of Polyergus mexicanus. Taxonomy (NCBI): domain Eukaryota; kingdom Metazoa; phylum Arthropoda; class Insecta; order Hymenoptera; family Formicidae; genus Polyergus; species Polyergus mexicanus. The sequence goes on from NW_027223335.1 coordinate 6,121,271, forward strand.
CAGAGGCAGAAAGAGAGATAAAGGCATTACGCCAGCGATGAAAGGTGTTTAAACGTAGTTCGCTGTGGTAGTCGACCTCCTCTGTCAAGTTAAGAACAAAGTCATCACTGAAAATAGAAAATTTGTAAACTTCTTTTAAAGATTAATCTCGATACGAAATATATGTATAAATATCAACAGATAAATGTGCTGAAATTTTTTAGAATTTTAAGAAACAAACTTATCGAAATATTTCATCGTATTACACGTGTAATGCGATATTGGAAAATAAAAAAGCAAATTGTTTTTACAAATATGCTTTATCTAGTACAACATCATCCCCGGAGAAAGAGCAACGACTATAAATTTCATCTGTGTACCAAGGAGTGGCAATCGGCCAGATGAGTTTCACCCTACAAGTAGTCACTGACAAATTGGGGCAGACCATGTCGCGCGGTGGAAAATGCGAGGCACGCGCCAGGTCGGCGCTATAGAACTACAAAGAATAATTCTTTTTTTTCTATAAATTTTTTGATGAGAAACAATATAAATTAAATGAAATAAACATTACACGCTTGTTATATAGAAAGAACTTGTATGTAAATCAAGCTGAGGAGAGTTGATGCGATTATTTTTTAAGTTACATATAAAAGAATTAAATCTCACATCGTGTAATCGTAATCGCAATAAAGAATTCGAGTCACGATAATAATTGTATAATAATAATTTTTAATTATAATAATAATTATAATAATAAGTAATAATAATTTTAACGTGTCTAAAAAAAGAAGTTTCTATAATAGATTCTTGTAACTTCGTCAGATTCAAATTGCATTAAATCTGAAAGGGGCAATTTCCGTCATATTCGTTAGCGATAAAGCTGAAAATTCTCCAGTTACATTGTACGACCGTCATACATCACGAATAAAGAGAAACGTTCAACCCCAAGCGTTCTACGAGTCGCCATGTGCTCGGCTGCTGTTCGCGCAGAACGCGTAGAAACACAGGAGAGAGTTCCGACCGTGAATGCTCAGACGGCCTTAAATCTCGTCTCGCTGTTCGCTTCGCGGACAGCGGAGCGAAGCGACGCTGCGGGCGTCGTCGTCGGTCCACGTCTTTTTGCGCGGCGAAGGCGTCGGTGCGCGTCCCGCTCGACTCGTTACGCACGTGTGAACGGAAATGTCGACGCTTAAACGCTCGCGGCCGGCCGAGTTTTAATTGCCTGCCGTTAGTTACGCGGCCCGAAGAGAAGCAAGAGGAAAAGGATGAGGAGAAGGCAAGGGCGATGTGCGCGCGCCTTTCTCTTGAGAAGCATTCTCCTCGTTTTTTGCTGCGGTTTTCTGCCGCCACCGATCGCATCCGACGGCCAATTTGTCCTAGCACGCATCTTCCGCTTGTAACTCCCTCGCAGCCAGAATCCCGTCTTCGTGCCTCCCTCGCGTTTTCTGACGACTTTTTTCTTTCGAAATCGCGATGTTATATTAAATAGCATGCTCAATTTGCACAATTCTGAAATCTCCGTTAGCTGTCACTTGTCTGAAACGCATATTTGAATATATAGGTATTCAATTAAAATTTAAACATAAAATTAAGAAGGATAAAAATGTTTAGCTTTTTATATAGATGTCAAATGTACATTTATAATTAAAGACAATCCCATTTATTGCGTGACAAACGTATACTAATATAAACTAAACAAATTTAATATTTATTCTTTATTTATTTATTTATATTACAGGTAGAGAAAAAGTGAGAAGAAATTATTTCGATTAGAAATATTTCAGTATAAAATATTAATTTTAATTTTTTTCATAATTATATAATAATTTTAAGGGCTAACTGCGTCATACAGACAGTTCGCGTTTCTCTGAAAATCGCGGTAGGTTCTTGTGAATGACCGACTCTGCCGCTAATCCATCACTCGCGGGCGGAGATAGATGACGGTTAGCCGACTGTTAAGCGTTAAAGAGTATTCCGCGCGTGCGTTTCTAAACATAGAGCGACACGAAGCGAGAGAGAGAAGGGCCAGGTTCGCGATTGGCGGTGCGCGCGAATGTGCGTGTTGGTCAAAATCGATGGTTAGCAAATTAGTGGGCGTCGCGAAAACCGAGAAGCCGGCTCGGCAGCATCCCCTCTCTCTTATAATGGATTAAATCGCCGGGTCCACCGATGCGGCGAGCGAGGGATGAAGGGGGGGCCCCTCACCGCGCAAATTAGCGAGCCGTCTATTTCGCGCTGGTTGAAACCAAAATTACTTCGTCGTCTATTTTCATAGTCCGTTTCTAATAATCCGATAATAACTATGGACTCTCTTGAGGCAAAAGCGAAGAATGAAGCATCGCTCCAGCATCCGAGGCTGTTACGCGTGTATATATATTCACGCACGCACGTACGATGGCCGGCATGCATCGTCGCGTTCATTTCACGCGTAATCACAAGCGCGTCCCATTTCACGTCGAGGATGCTCGTGCTTCTTGCATGTCTCAATATAGCATCCCGTTTAGTCGCGCCCCGTACGATTAACTTGATTTAGGCATACGCCGTTTAGCGTTTCGACCACGAGACCGCCTCCGGTGATTTAAAGACGTCGCTCTTTGTCGCTGGTCGTTTTTTTTTATATTAAAGGAATAAGATGATCAACACGTCCGACACGGTAGCGGAAAGCGTGAAACGTTGAGAGAACGATATCGGTCTAAACGGTATTTACAAAAAGCTTTCAAGTTCCGTTCTTCAGCGGCTGATCTCGTCTGCGCTAATTTTACATCTTATTTTATTTTTACAGCTTATTTTTTACAAAGTTATAGTTTGCTTTATTCGATCGTCGAATAAAAGATAAAATAAAAAAAGAGTAAAATCTTTATATCTAAAAAACGTGTATGTCTCTATCAAAAGGCTCTTTTCTATAATATCGCATTTTTTTTTTTCGTTTGTTTTTTCGAAGCAGAAAAATATATGAATTCGCTGCGTTAAATCTGCGAATCTATAAATTATCGTATATATGTGGATTTATGGATTTTGAAATTTATAATTTCCCATCACATATGCGATACACAATCGGTTAAAAATACAAAGAGCACGCGCACGCAGTCAGCTATATTCGAATAACGTAGTCGAGATGAACACAGACTCACACACACACTCTCTCTCTCTCTCTCTCTCTCTTTCTCTCTTTTACGGTAGTTACTGTACGCAAAGCATGGTAATCAGACAGCCGATTGATTAGCCGACAAAGTACCGCCGGCAAATTAGAAGAATGCCATCTACACGTCCCCATCCCCGCATTGTACGTGTTACCACATATGCGTGCACGTACGCGCTACCCGTATCCTTCATCAATGTGCCTGCGTGTGCGTATAAGATGTTTCACAAAAAACGGTCTAGACATATATCTTTAAAAAGCATATAATATAACATATACATATATATATATATATATATATATATATATATATTCTTTTCTAGAAGATTTTTTGAAATTGGAAAAGAATAATTTTTTAAATATACTTTGTTCATTTTCTTTTTGCATATTTATGATAAATCTATAGACGCACATACACACGTATGAGTACATATAGGATATTTTTTGTAGTTAATATTTTCAAAAAATATTAAATACAGATAAAGACATTATAGGAGAAAGCTCTTACATTTATTTAAAAAAATATTATATACGCGCGATTATGTCTTTAATTTTTTTTAGACATGAATCTCGTGAAACATCCTGTACCTAAAGATAACGTACAAGATGAGTAAGAAAGAGAGGGAGATTATCTGGTAAGAAGTCTATCCTTGAAGCAGTCCAGTCTTAGTCCGCTCGGTGCATCTGAATGCGCGCTGCCCTTTGAAGTGCACCGACAGCCATACACATATACACACCAACTCCGTCGACATTCCCTTCGTGTCCTTCGAGAAGAAAAATATCGTTATCCGCCCACTCAGTGCTTATATCTTCGAATAAGCGAGGATGTAAGTGGATGACACTGATCCGTGACACTTCCGTATTTAAAATTCTATTTAGTGAACGGAGGTTTAAAACGGAAGTCGGAAAATTTCAGTTCTTCTATCAAACACACAGTTCGGATTTTTTTTAATATATACTTTTTAATTACGGATAGTCTCTAAGTATCTTATTTCAGAAAGGAAGTCTTCTTTTAAATCTGACTTGGTAATATTTTTATAAAATTGCTATTACTGTTTGATTCTGAAAATTCAATATATAAATAAAATTTTATCTCTAAATATAATTGCAAACAAGAAATGTGAATTTATTATTGTGAATTTTTTAGAAACGCTAAATTAAAAAACAAATATTTTCTCGTCAACGGCTCCTAAATAAAAAAAAAAAAAAAAAAAAAAAAAATATCCTTTATTAAAATAATTATCTTTTGAAATTATATTGCCCTATATAAAATAGGAGATTATTAAAATTTTTCATTTGATTACGTAAATCAGAAAATTGTCTTTAGCGAGTTAATGATAATTTGTATATATAAATCAGGAAGTCGTAAAATTATCACTCGCTACACCCTCGCTTGATCGTTGAAAGCCAAGCATCCGAGCACAAAGGATCCGTTGAAATGTCGAGGATGAGGCCAGATCCTACAAATAATCCCGTCGAAATGTCGTCGCGCTTCGGTGGACACATAAATGCCGGATTCGTTCGAGTATGAATTACTCGTACGTCGTGTCGTCGCGACGACAATGTTCTAACGACTATCTTTCTCGCCGCATGTCGGAAAATCTTTTTAATCCATTTATAGCATTTTTTGCTATTTTTTTATCTCTAACAATATTTATTTCTCTCAGAATTGTATGTTATGTATAGTATTATATCTCTCTCCTATGATCTACTTAAATACGTATATATTCTCTGTGGATTTTTATCGAAGTTACTACAACAAAGATTTAATTATTAAATATTACAATGTCTATGTATAATCATTATAATTTTTTTTGAATATTTATATATAGCTAATAATACAAATATATAATAAATTAATTTATTTATCGTTTGGTTAAAAAACAGAAAATTTAACATGTTTTGTTGTTAATAATATTACGTTTAAGATTCGATGAATAAATTATTTAAGATAAATTTAATGATAAATATAAATAAAAAATAATAATTAAAATCTTCACTATCTTCAAATTCAACAAGTTGAACTTTTATATCATTTTTCCTTCTATCGTCAGAGATTTAAAAAATTCATATTGGATATATACTGAATATACACTGTTTATATGCTGTTATTTTATTGCTTTGAGAGATATTTCTATATAACTTATATATTCATTATAATGTGTATATATAGCGTGTATATAAAATAAATGTGTACGCAACCGAATCTAAGCGAAACGAGCGGGAGAGGAGAGGTGAAACGACGGATTCCGCGGAGAATACACGAGAGTATTGAAATGCAAAAGGCATAAAATATATTTGAAAGTTAAATACGAGTCAAGTGGCGCCTCGGTAGGGGGTAACCAGACGCGCGGTGAAGTCGGGGGCCCTTCTCTCACACCACGCAGAATTTCGACGATTTCCCGGACCTCTATCTGTAAATCCAGCCGAGAATTTTGATGCCGTTAAAACTCGCTTATCTCGCGGATTCGTGTAGGAACGCGCACATAATTCGTTGCAAGGACTCAGAATGCGCCAGGGGAAAGATGCATATTGCGTTGTATTTTGTAAATAACATTTTTCACAAAGTCTTTCGAATGTACGAATATATCTATTCTTTTCTGCTGAATTTTCTAATCTTTCTAATCTTTCTAATCTTTCTTCTCCCTTCTTTTAGTAAATTAAAATAATCGTAAGGATAAAATTAACTTTTCTTATCAGTCCAGCTCTTAATAAGGACGAAAATTATTTGTCTTCTCTCGCTCAAGATGATGATCGAGATGAAGCCGAGTTGCTCGTTCGTTAGCGAGATAACCCTCTCACCCTGGCGCGTCCCGATTTCCGAGGATTCTCCATCGCGGACGTCCCATTGTTCCGTAGTCTTAATGCGCGCGTCGCTGTAAACAGCGCTACAATGGAACAACTTCGTTAGCATAATCGCGTCACAGAGTCACCCGGGCGGCCCCCCGCTTTCCCATCTCCGCGCCGCGGCGGCTCCCTTTCGGATTTTACGGGTGGTTTGGCCGCGCGTCCTGGGCCTCCTCCACCTTTTCGTAGGCGGGCCCGATCCGATCCGCTCCTACGTTTAACCGTCGCCCGTCGAATATTATTCATTGTCGCGATCCAATCGTTCATCATTGTATCGAGACTGCCATAGGCGCGGCGAAAAGGGTGCGAAAATTGCACTTGTACCCCTTAATCTATAGGAAATATTCAAAAAAATGGGGAAAAGTTATTTATAGTATGTCTTCATTTTTCGTGAGTTCGGCGAAATCGAAATCTTCAATTTTCAATTTATTGGAATCACATTGAAGTTTCTGATACCGATAAGAACTACACTATACACATATGATATCATGTATTGATGCGTTCAATGTAATGTGTTCTTATTCTTCTTTAGTGTTAAAATGATTTTTGTAGATAAAAATATTAAAATAAAATTTAATAAAAATAAATTTGTTTTTAATTTTAGTGGACTCTTACTAACTTTTCGCATATAACTTGCCAGAAAAATTTTGTCGACGCCGATGTAGATTGCATATTTTTTTGTTACGCATCTCTCATCTCCCCTTTCTCCCCTATCCTCGTACAGATTACAAACTGATTGAAATGGATCACGCTTGTCTCTTGGTTTATTTAACCATAATAAGTAAAACTTTTTCATTATTATAAATTTATATTTTTAAAAGTATATTATTAAAATTATTCAATGATGAAAATAAGCAAAGATATGTTCCAAAATTAGTATTAATATTCCTAAATTAAGTGCGGCTCTCCAGAGTAACAATTCATTCATTTAGCATTTAAATCAATAAATATAGTGAATAGAAATAATCTTTTGTAAAAAATAAAAATAATGTATTATATGTATATCCCTCTTCCCGCCCCCCCCTCTCCCTCATTAATTATATATCGACGATTTAGAAATTAATAAATAATTTATCTATTTATAAATATAAAAATCAATAACTAGTTTTTCCATAAAATCTGCGATCAAGAGAATCGCAAATAAAATTTGTTTTCACCGATTGCACACAAAAGTTTCGTCTGATGATTAAGACTCGTGCACTCCGTGCTCTTAACGCGATGTCCATCGATCAACTTTGTCGGCCGATTACTGATGTTAATTCGCAATTATTATAATCCTCAACAGCATCGAGACTTTTGCGCGCGCGACGCGTTTCTCTCTTCCAATACATCTCCCTTTTCTTTCCGCCTCTTGAACCCCGGGGACGGCGCTCACAATGGAAATGTTAAGCGAGTCGTGGATTCGCAACGCTCGTCACTCTCGTTTGGCATTGGACGAGCGGGGTTCATGTCTGCGGACGTCAATTTGCGAGACTGGAACGTCGAGGAGATCAGGACGCAAGAGGGGGTTGATTTCGCCTTCTCTTTTCTCTCGTATCCTCCAAATAAAGCCTCTCTCTGTCTATCCTTCTCCTAGTTTAGTTGCGCATATACTCTGTAAGCAGTCGACGACCGTGGTGGTCAAAATCAAAACACACCCCAACGGCTGTCCGTCGATTATTATCGTTCGCACGCACCGCTCGCGGATCTTGACAATCGCTCGAGCGACTTTTGACGGCACACCTAATTCGATGCTCAAACCTCGACCCCTCAATCGAATCTCTCATGTCAGTTAAAAGCAATGTAGACGGTTTGTCTCCAAGTGCAATGTGTGTTCACTTTTACGCGATTACTTCGCATGCACATATTTGCTTTATATAATTTATATTTAATTCTCATTTGCACACAATATAGTTGGATTCTGTGTAATTGTACGACTAACAAATAATTTGTATCTTTATTTTCAATTAACATATAATAATATAAATTTTTTCATCAAGAAATTTTATTATTAAACTCTATTAGTTATTTAATATATTGTCTTATTAAATATGTATTGATTGAAATTGGATAAAAAGTTTGTCATAGTAATGAAAAGAAGAAAACTACCGCTGACACTATTTAAGCAAAATAAATTTTTACATTGTTTTATTTAAGAAATTTCGTCAAGTAAAAATATTAATTTAGCTTCATTCTTATAGTTAGTGTGAAAAAATATGTCTTCTAAAGGATTTCAGAAAATTATATGTCTCGATTCATATCACGGGATTTGATCGCATTCCTTCTTACAAATTATTAAATAAATTAAATTTAAAAAGATACTTGTGGACGAAAGTATACTTGAGTGACGCCGTCGAAAAGAGATTACGTAAATTCATCAGAAAAGCATTCGGAGCTCTCTCCTCGTTAACTTCTTCTTCGCGATTGTGGCTGCGGATTCAACCCCCCTCGGAAAATAATCTTTTTCTTCTCATTTTCTCCATGTCTCTTTCTCGCACCCTTTCTCTCTTTTCTCCGACGCTCGCTGCGGACGTCAAAATATGACAGCTCTCTCGAGTCACCACTTTCGCGACAAGAGTTACGTCACGGGGGGTTGCCACGACCGATCATTAAAGTAAAGGCGCGCTCGTGACTACTTTGTTTTGTAAAAATACTTAAGTCGGTGTTTGGTCAATTCTGCGATTTGCAAAATTAATATACAGCATTGTTCCTGAAAAATTTCAGTTATTAAAAAAATTGAAATTGGCTATTTAACTTTTATATCTTGAGTAAACTTTCATATTAAATAACAATATTTACAAGTTCTCGAAATTCTTTTCTATTAATTTTTATTATTTTTTATCAATTTTTCAAAAATCTAGAAAAATATACTTGAAAGACTGTTCAGATTTATATTATATATATTACAAGCAAATTGCTGGTTTATGAAAATGTAACATTTTGATTTGTTGTTATTTTCCTACGAGTATAAATTCAAATATGAAGAGTTTGATAATCACTGGCACGTTTCACTAAGCTGACGGAAGCGGTAAATGGTTCGCAACCAACCCCCTCGACGAGATGCTAATTCATATTCATAGATGTAGCGTTTAGCATTATGCCGTTAAATTCCCCGGAGAGTCGGTTAAGAGACGGAGTGGCTAATATTTCTATTCATATTTCCGCTCGTTGTGAAAAAGAGACGAGGGTGATTTCTTTCATTTTTTTTATGGATCACCTAATTTTTTGTACGGAAAATCGAGAAAAGCTCAACAAGACTAGCAACAAATCGAGGGACAAATACAAAAACATTTAATCGTTACTAACAATAATGCTTGTTAATTTTTTGGATGTATTAATATTGCGCAATGTTAATGCAATATATTGGGATAGTAAAAGGTATTGTTCCACAAATTTACTTTTTTTCTTTCCATTTTAAATTATGAAAATAATTTATGATTATAATCCTAAGTTATATTAAAATGTCATTATGTTAGAAAAATTCAAATATAGAATATCTTGGAATAATAATAAGATAAATATTAAGAGAATGAAGCTGATAAGGAACAAAAGCTGATGTAGAAAGAATTTTGACAAAATTAAATATTGATGTCATCATTAATGAAGAAGTTGAATTCGAAGGAATACTTTTATGGTTTATTGATCATTTATTTGTTTCCATTTTGATCATAAATATAAATTAACAATTTTTAATATCAGCATTAATTATGTAATATGTAAACTTCTTTTCTCTTTCTCTTTCTTATTATTACAATATATATTTAATTTTCTACAAAGTTCGCTAAAACAATAATAAACAATTATAAAAGATTATGTAGCATTTATAAATAAATATCTAATTTCGTTTCTTTCCCCTTCTTTCTTAATAATCACGAATATAAAGTATATTCAATAAATATAATAAGATTGATGCAAAAGTTATACTTTCCCGCGCGTTTTCTCTCGTTTTATTATTATACAAAATTGAATATTACATATTATTAGTCCCAGGCTTCGGCTTCATATTCGACTTGCGAAAATGATGATAGTTCGGAAGCACTTTTAGCAGAAAATCCAACTGTCCAATCTGAGGCTAATTAATACAATGGAATAAAAAAATCAAATTTTGTATTATGAAATAATAGAATAAAAATAATATATAATGCTCACATATGGTTTGTCATTCATTTCTCTACGTTGACACTGACTTCCGTATACTATCATATTTTCGGGTACAATTTCTCGTTCAGTCAAAGAGCACGCTGCTCCAATTACGCATCCATTGGTTAATTCGATTTCTCGGCCAACGTGCGCTTTTGAACAAGAAAAAAGTTATTTGCAAAATGCGTGTATAAAAATTTATAATTAATATTTTTATAAGTCTTATTGAATGATTCTCTTAAATTGTTCTCTGACCTGACAAAATTAGTTCTACTTGTGTGATCTAATACCACAAATGCAATATTTATTTATATGTATTGAAAAATAACTGTTAGAATATTATATATACCTTTTGCTTCCAAAATATTGTTATCTCCAACTTTGAATGACTCACACGTACAATCAGTCTCAAAGACATTGTAGTTTCCTATTATCTGCACCGGTACTGTTACAGATTCCGGAGCATCAGGAGGTGATCTGCAAAATATGCAATATATTAGTAATTAGTATAAAATTGTATGTTTTATGAACAATGTGAACATATTAAATTTGCCTGTTAGCTATAGTTGCCATTTCTTCTATTATATTGCCTTCTCCTATGATGATTGGACCAGCCTCCGCTAGAATGCATGCCCTAGGATGGATTATAGTTTTTGCACCAATGGAAATGTCTCCTTTCAGAATACTTTCTTCGCACACTACTGCACCAGGTGCAATTTTTAAGCTATAAAGATATAATTGTAAACATGTACAATTATCTGTATGTATAAAAATGAAGTATTAGTATATAATACTCTCTCTTCTAGTTCTTCATTTATTTTCTTCATTATATTTAGCACTTTAATATAATGCTTATTGTTAAAAAACCTCAAATGTTTTTGCATCGATCTTCATTACTATTTCTTCTATACGTGCATATTTACATATTGATTTGTTATAAATATGTGTAATCAGGTTAGGAAGCATCAAACTAACCTCAAAAGTACAATCTGATATTGTAACATGAAATGATAACTTTTAATAAATATTAAAATTCAAGTCAAATATCAGTATAATATTATATATATTTAATGTAAGTATTGTTAAATTTACTTGGCGCGGCGATAAGCCGAAGAATTGTTAAAAGTCGTTTTTCCGTCCATTTACGATGTCAGTTTGGCTCCAATGACAGATGACAGTTCCCTGCTGGAGATGCAAAGTATAAACCGCTTGATATCGATATATCGAAATATTCCATGTTTTCTTTCGATAATATCGTGCGCAGAATTTAAAAATATTTTCATTCAAATATTGACTAGCTATTAAAAGAGACATTGTTTAAAGAATTATTAAAAAGTTTTTATAAACAATAAAATCAGATTACTTGTCAATAAATGTAATTTGTGGAAAATTAAAATTGATGAGATAGTCGTGATGTTAATATCCTTCTCTATATCTTACTTATAAAATAAAAATTTATTATTTAACAACACACAAGTTAACATACATATATCAAAATTATTATTATTAAAATAATGGTGTCATTATGTGGAATTAAAAAATTGTTATTATAAATTGTTGACTTAAAATTTTTATCAGAATACAATTATTATTATTCATTGCATATATTAATATTTATTACACTTAAGAAGCTTAAAAACTAATTAAACTACCCATCTTAGAAATAAGGATAATTTCTAAAATAATTTTTGAAATGTATTGAACAGTAAAAAAGATTAAAGCGTAATAAGTAAATTTAAGGTTTTCATTACTTTTCCTTAAATGTTGAACGAAAACAGCAGTTATATTTAGGGGATTATAACAAAAAGAATTCTAAAAAAATATATATTTTTCCATTTTTATACAAGGATAAAGAAAATACGTGTGTAAGTAATGTTATCTTATGGCTTATCATATTAATAACTCTTATTTATTAAGATTTAAATAAATTTCAGGAGCCGATACAAAATATTTATTAGATTGAATATATGAGTCTAATACGTTAACTATTTTTGTTTGTTAAAACGTTGAATAATATTTATTAAAATGTACATAAGTAAAAAAAAAATAGTTTAACTATAATATGATAAAAATTGAAGAACACAGTGTGAGAACATTGTTAACGTATGCAAATACGCGTTCTATCTACTTAAACTATTGTAAGGATACGAGAGAGAAGGAAAATTTCGAGTGTAATTGCGCAACAAAAGGGATAATATATTCACACATAAGAAACACAGAGTATCTTCGTTTAGATATTTAATATAACTCTATATTATCCGTCAACTCTTTTATTTATTATATATATTTTTTATATATTATATATTATAAAATTTAACTCCAAATTGCGATAATAACGTCTAATTGCAACGTGCGTGCGCGTGTACGTGTTGCGCCTTATTATACGCGTGTGAGTTTTGTGTATGTGTAACAATGTGTATTCGTATACGGGTACGTATTCCATATATGTGTGTGTCTGTTGTGTGTGCGCGTGTGTATGTGTGTGTATGTGTTGCTCTTGAATAAGGGGATATAAAGATGTGAGCGAAGGAGGGTATCGTAGATGGTATGCATTTTGCACTCGCGCGTAACATGACTGTGTACGTGTTCGATCTACAATTAAACGAATCCTACGCACTTATTTGTTAATCGGCAGAATAATATGCATTCTCGTAATTTTTCGCTATAAATATATGCAACCGTCCGAAAGCGTGTCAGTCGGCGCACCGTGACGGATTCGCCGTCGCTCTCGTCGATCCTTCTTTAATCGCGTTCGATTCTCTCGGATGTATATTAAGTCTTTTTCTTGCATACTATGTTATACAAACAAGCTTATTCTTAAGAAGAATAAAAAATTAGTATTTTTATCAATCAATTTCATGAATGATAACGTGATTGATTCAGAAGTAATTTCCTAAAATTTGAGAAAATTATTTTTCATCTTTGCATTTATAAAAAAAAATATTATGCAAATATAATGTAAATACGCCACTAATACATTAATATCTAAAAGAAATATAAAATAATTAAAGCTGCCTTTTTTGTGTGATAGTTGGACACTTTTTTACCTCTTATGAAAAAATAACAGAATTATAACTTTTCATACTAAAGTTATTGACATTTATACTAATGTTATTGACATAATTTGATTTAGCAAATAGTGTAATTTAATAAAATAAAACAGATATAAAAAAAGCAAATATACAATTTTTTACTTTTTGTAAATCGAAATCTAATTTTTTTTTGTAAATCGAAATCTGTATTAAAGCAAAATTGACATTGCATATGCATCCGAGAGTTATCCTTCATAGGTCTAATTATGATCTTATCATATTATAATTGCATTTTGCATGATTTCATCTTATTTTGAAATCATCTTAAAAAAATTTTTTAAGGATAACAACAACAAACATTTATATTTATTTATCTTCATCTTAAAAGTTAATAATAATTTCCAATTTTTAAAAGTTAAATAATTTCCAATTTTTAAAATGATTAATTAATTAATAGTATTTCAAAGTGATCTATTTTCTCGTTCTTTGCTATTCTAGTAATGACTTTAAAACCTAAGAATTTTTTTAATAATCAAAATCCGAGAATGCAAGGAACAAATAATGCGACAACAATTCAAAGATTAAAACGTACTTGAAAGATCAAAGATTCAGGCCTGAGAATTTTGAAAAATTAAAAATTCAAGAAATTTAATAAACTCAAAGTAAGAAAAAAAATTAATCTAAAATTTTATGACCTAAAAAAATTGAAACTATATACATTCAATACAATGTAAAATTTGAGATCTTCTTTTCAAGATTAGTACCCTCCAATTTTTTTCTCAAATTTAATAAATATCAATAATAAAATATTAACATTCTATTTATATGTATGAGTTAATATATTATATCATGAGCAAATCTAATATTTTTGTTATCATATCAAATTGCTGTAAAAATTTACGTTAACATTCGTAAATAACAATGATTTAATAAAAATTACAAAGTCATTGCATATTTAAGAATTGCAAATTATCATTCAAGCTGAGTGTGAGTATTTGTTTTAACGTGTAGTTTTAATAATTCTGCCATTCGAGCAAATAATAATATATAAATACGTAATAAATCGAACTATAAAGAGCTAATAACAATACATTCTTAACACTTTCGCAACCGCTGATATTTAACTGCAAATTTAAATTACAGTTTTGATATCGGTACATTCTCGACCCATTAAAGATCGCAATTATTATATTATATTTATATTTTATATATAACTGTGTGTTATATACTAAATATAAGTGGAGTATAACTATCTTAATATCGTTATAAGATGTTGAAAAATTAAATGTCAAAAAAAATGTTCAGAACTTTTAGCACAAATCTCTGATGATTTTTTTTCTGACATTATTTCATCATTACCATTATAAGGTTTCAAAAAAGAAATTATAATGGATTAAATACGTGATAAATGTTAAAGACTGCGTTACCCTAAACAGTATAAATTATTTTACTTACGTAATTATATAAAAAGGCCAAAGACAAACACACAACATACTGCGTAGATTTTATAATAATAAATACTTATATACACTCACACAACAACAAAAAATAAATGATGTTTGTAATTTATACGTGTGGAAATTAGATTTTATTTATTTATATTAAACTTTATAAATACAAACAAATAATAATAGAGCGCTATGAAGTTTCTATAATTAAAAACGATCTGTCATACCCCGCTTATACCGTTTAGGGTTTACATAATTAGCTGCAATATTCATAATTTGCCTTAAACAAATTCACTATAGAATGAGACACATAGTATTCGCACGTCATCGCTATAAGTAACTCTTAAATAAAAATGTGTGTTGCAATTTTAAATATATATATATATATATAGCATTATTCTTTAAATATATTACAAGCTCTCTATATATTTTTAAGATTCTTAAAGAGTTTAAATATCTCTCATATATATATATATATATATATATATATATATATATCTATATAACAAGTTAAAAATATTTATAATAAAAGCACAAGGTGTGACTTACAAATACTTTTATTATTCCAGCTTCTTAACAACATAGTGTTATTTATAGCAAAAAGGTGATGGCGTACGAATACCTTTTCTTTATTCCAGCCTGCCTCTTAGCAAGATAATTTTATACTTAGCAACGACGCGAAGGCGTACGAATGCATTTTAATCGGCCCGGTGCCCAAACGACGTAATTTTTATCTAAAAATACACGGGCGGTCGCGAAAGTGTCGATGAATAATAACGAGCCGTTATTAAATCCTTTCTTAATCTCCTGATCTTCGATCAATGATCGACGACAGCGAGGAAAGCCGGTGACGGTGCGTATATAAACGCTTCGTGAGGGTGTCTTAGCGCGCGATGACGGGCTATTTTATGTTTTTTTTTTCTTTTTTATCCGTAAGAAGTATACGATTTACGTATAAAGAGACGCGTCATACAAGTGCCGTACAGTACCAAAAACGTTTTTAATGCGCGCGCATAATGCGATCGATTAGCTCTATCTATGCCTGCATCCGTGAAAGTTGCATCCGCGCGTCACAATTCATATAATATTTTTCTCTCGCTCTCACTTTCATTCTCTTTCTTTCTCTCTTTCACTCCCTTTCTTTCTCTTTGTCTGTCTCTGCGTATGTATGTGTATGGATTCTCGTGAGCGTGTTATGTGTCATCGTTATCCGTGTAATCCGGCCGAGTTGGTCCAGGGACGAAGAATCTCTGTCTATAACGCTCATCGTACTCATTAATCGCGAAGATCGTCGAATCTCGATCATTCCGCTCCTCGAAATATACTCCCATATATATAGTATTTATATATATATATATATATATATTTTTATTTATTTATTTATTTATATATTTATTAATTTATATATATATATTTTTTTATTTATATATATGTATTTATGCTATATATATATATATAAAGTAGCTGAGAACTCTATACTCGAATCACTACTCGAAGTCGCGACGACGGCGGAACGCGTAACCGCTGCCGAGATTTCTGCATTTAAGCTAATTGTAAGGACGCGTTTATTCGAATATTCTTGCTAAGGCGAAAGAAATTTCAAGTATCGAATCGATGGTGTAATACGTGTTAAGATTAATCGTGATTAAAAGAGTATCCCTAGAGCTAGTTTTGTCGTATCTTTAAATAGAAGACGGTGCTTTATACTTGCTTCTTTAGTCATATCTCTTCACCTAGTAAAACTTATTTGAATATTTAGCGAAATGACGCGTCCTTTACCGGCTATACGAGCGGAAAGAAGAAACTTTGATCTTTTCACAGCTCGTACAAGTTGACTACAATAATGACGATTGATGTAATCATGTTTTATTATCAGTTTCTAAAATACTTTTAATTTCTTGTTATCGATTCATCACACTTTCGACTTTTATAATTTGCTTTTAAATTCCTTGTCCTCCTCTCTTCTTGCCCGTTCCTAAATTTCTTTCTTTTATAACGTTGATAGTTTTCATCACATTTCTTAATTGTTAACGTTTCATTTATTACAAAATTTATTTTTTACATGTCATTATCACGTATCTATATTTTATCATTAATATAATCACGCGTAAATTTCTTTTGTACTATAAATTTTATTCTTTGTCCGTGATTGACGATCAAGATACGAATATAACAATTAATAACGAAGGCGAGATAAAGTTGGAACGTGAGAGATGATCGAGTAAAAGTTGGAAGAAGAAATTCTAAAACGTGATAAAAACATGCTCATTATCGCCATTATCGCGCTTAATTACACCCAACTTTGACGCGGTTCCACGATTCCTCGCCCTCAGTAATATAAGCTCTACCCTTCGCTGACGCTATTCGTTGGGTTTGCTCGCTCTCGTATTCTCTCTGTTCGACGATGTGATAATATCGGTCTCTATGTCGCAACGAGCGGATCGATCGAGATTTTCTTCTCGTAAAAAACATGCCAATTCTCGATTATAATATTATATTACATTATCTCGTCCTAGGACCGTCTAAGCAGGACTTGGTTAATCACCGTTCCTCTTCCTCTTTCTCCTCCCTCTTTTACTATTTTTTTTTTTTAATTAATACAATATATACTTTATGCATGTATCGTAACAACCGATAATTCAGGTCTCTCACTCTTTTTCGTTTTCACTCGTATTCGCTCGTCCGTTTCTCGCTTACACACGCACATTCTCTCGCTTTCGCTCGCTCGCTCGCTCGCTCGTTTGCTTCGCACGCATTCGCGATTTTTTTCTTTGCTATATAATATAATCTTATAATGACATGTGCGTATGTGTATACACCTTTACGTCGGTAAGACGTATCGCGCGCGCGTATACACATACGCATCCACACTATGTATATATTTATATATTTATATTTAAATATATATATATATATATATATATATATATATATTTCTGTATATACTTTATGTTGCTTTTTATGTATACTTTATATATAACAATGTTTTATGTTTATTTAAGGCCCAATACGTTCATTACGAAGGAAATTATCTGCAACAGAAAGGAGACGAATATATGATTAAACAACGCTTGTACCTGGTTTGCTCCCTGTCGTAAGCACCGTATGAGTATAGAACTATTCAGTCGACAAGTTGTATATATGTTCCTGACGTTGTCGTCATCGTCGTCATCGCCGTGAAGGATGCGCAAGAGATGTTCGCGGTACGCCGGACACCAGTAGATGATCTACGCGTGATTGGACAAAGTGATAACTTAAATGAACTCGCCAATTTTGCGATTCAAGATTATCATCACATTTTTTCTTTAAAGAAAAATTAGAGAGAACAACAAATAGAATAATCGGTAAAACTGCATAAAAGATAGACATACCTCCGATTTTATCGCCACTTAAATATGTTATAGAGGAGGTTTTTCTGAGTAATTCCCTGCAAGAAATAAATGGGGGGTGGTATTGGTTTAGGAGATATAACAAATTAAAGTTTCATAGTTTTAAGAAGATTAGGAAAAATGAAGTTTGTGTACGTTGTATTTGTTGTACAGCAGACATGTAAAGTGTTTGTTTACATTTACGGGATAGGTATCCGATCATGGATATTTTATCAATAATATGTTTCACCTATTTCTCGCAATTTGTTAACAGTTTTCAACATGCAACTGCATATACGAGTTTGTGAATCTTGTTGTGAAAAATATTATTTATTGAATGCGTGAGCGAAAGAGGACCTCTGTCTCTCTCTTTCTGCACCTCCCCCCCCCCCGGAAAACAGCTTTTTTTCAATGAAAAAATAATAAATTATATAGCATACACATACTTTAATGTCAAATTTCAATTTGTTATATCTTCTAAATGCCGTTCTCCACTTATTTCTTGCGAGGAATTACTTAGAAGAATCTTCCCTATAACATATTTAAGTAGCGATAAAATCGGAAGTGTGTTACTTTTTATGGAGTTTTACCGAATAACGAAATATACAATATATACGTAATATAATTAATATACACAATTTTTAAACATCAAATATCATATTATAGCATATACTAAGAATCTAAAAATGCACGATAAAAATGTAATTTAATTATAATATAAAACGAGTAAAATCAAATTTAATAAGAGAATGAGACAAACGTATTTTTCTCCTTACTTTTTTTATTGAAGAAAAAAAAAATACTGTAATTAATGCCGAAAGTTAAACTCTATTATATTTTTAAACTTTATTCTAAAATGTCTGTGTAAGAATAATTAGGCAAAAATCAAGATCTGTAAAACACGTATTTCTTCCCTCGAAAGTAAAGCTACAATACTTTCTTTACCTTTAACCGTGTAAAATCTGTTTCAAAGATTATTCCACCGTTCTAAATTTTTTATTTAAAAAAAAAAAAAAAAAAGTATATTATATATTATAATCTTTTTTATTCTGTTATTTATAGATAAAATTTGAAACAAAAAAATTAAGTTGCACACAAAATTTTGCTACTATATAAAACTCTATCAACAATTTTAGCGAGACCATATACCAGCGTTCTATTCAGTTCGATGTGTTTTCTTTATCGCGTGATTCTACCGTATTATTTTTCTTACTTTCCTAGATTTATCTTTAGCGTGCTCATCTTGACGTTTCCTAGGAAGAATCATCCGACCACGGATGATAGGCAACCAATCGATTGTCTCTCGAGAGAGGCATTACTTAATATTTTTATCTAACAATAAGACAGAGAAAGTCCATCATGATAAATATTTGAAAGCCTACCGGACATTTAGTTTGACTTAAAGGCCAAAAATTTCGATCTCGGACAACACGCATATCTTGCACAATAATATCGTTTTCTACAATATATAATTGACATAACGAATTAGATATCGAACATAAGTCTATTATGCGAGCAAAAAATACAGATCATCTCAAAAACATGTATAATAAAGCTTTATAAAATTTATTGAAAGAATCTTGAATGAAAAATGTTTATAATTAAATATTTGTTATAATAAAATATTCACAGAGAGAGTTATATATATGAACAATTTTTATACAAGGCTAATTCAAATAAAAAATCAAAATAGTAATTAATTTTGTATTTAAATCGTACAAATAAATTTTTATCAATGGAAAAAGATATTAAAAGATCAAAAAAATATTATATAAATCTTTTTGAGACACTCTGTAGCTTTAAATCCAATTACTGGCAGTAAAATGTCTCCATATCGATTAACATAAATTTATCGACACTTTAACTCATCTTAATATTAAAATAAATTTATAATTATGCATTCTTACATTCTTATCTATTGTAATCTTTAGATTCGAATACGTTAAACGTAATACATTAATCGTAATGATTTTAAACGCGGGAGAAACATTTTAAAATACATAGACGCATATAAAGTTTAACATAACGTTTAATATTAAATTTCAGGCAAAATTTAACGTTTAACAACAAACAAAAATAAGTTAGTATGCTCTATAAACCATATATACGCTATCCGGTAGGCTAGTCATTAAAATCCAAGCTGGTTTAGAATAATCGCGGATGAATAAGATTGCAGAGGATGAATCAGATTTGAATTAAAAATTCGTGAAATTCTAGAGAAAATATCGTGAATGGTACGAATAACTTTTCTTTAACGTTCAAGAATGATTGCTAGAGTAGATCAATATAAAATTGATAAATATTGCTGATGTTGCGAACGATTAAAATCCGATACAACCTCCGATTATATTCATCCGCCTTTTTATACCTTGATTTCTCATTCACACAAGAGACGTCCAAGTAACATTGAATTAGGGGATTTAATATTCATTTTTATAGAAAAGATTTTTTTTAAAGAGAAATGTGTTATTACTATAAACTGTGAAAGTATATTGAGATTAAGAATTGATATTTTTGAAAAATCAAAGATTCGGACGTTTTCGAAGGAGAAACAGAGTCGGTCTACTTTCGAATCAGATTGATAGTAACCATATATAAACATATTTACAAATTATTCTTTTCTAATTCGTTAATCTTAATTTTAACCCTTTCAACGGTAGTGTCGAGTTTATCTCGTGCCGATTTCAAAAACATCATGTGGCCAGTGACAAATTGTTCTTAATTAATATAAATTATAATAAGAAGAGAATAAAGTTATGACTATTTATATTATATAAAATATAAGTTTTATAAATTTTATGATCTCTAAGTATTTTATATTATATTATTTCATCCTTGCAAAAATAAGCTGAATAAAAAATCTTGGCATTTCTCCAAAATCTTAAACAAGTATAATTTACCGATCAAAGGGTTAAAACATGCACACATATTGTTTTCCTTGTATTATAATTATATATATATATATATATATATATATATATATATATATATATATATATATATATATATCATATTCATCGCACAAATTGAAATGTTATAAAAAGATTTGTACGTGTGAACAATTGAGAGTTCGCCCATTTTTCTGAAAGATTTATTTTTTCTTTTCTTTTGCAATTTAAACAATAAAAAAGATATATATACACAATATAGAGATATATGTAAGACTCTCGAATATTCATTGCATTGGTACTCGAAAAAGCTAGTTTGCAAAAAGTGATGTCAAGCGAATATTTGCGATAAAAAGTATATCAACAACTCGAAAAATATGTTAAATCTTTTCTTGGTACTCAAATAATAATGTATTAAACCTATTATAATGTTTTATATTGTGTGTCAGTACAATACAAAGAAAAAAGAAAATTGAAAATGCTACCAACTATCACAAAAATTTATCCAGATAATTTTTTATCTTCTTTCAGCTTTCCCACGTACTATAAATTATATAAAATGATCTTGATTTAATATTGTTATATAAAATAATATTCTTATTTGTTTTGTTTCCCCGCCTTTATTCTACAAACTTCTTTATTTATAATTAAATAAATATAAAACAAAATATATACAGAATCAGAGAAATGTCCTATTATCCCATCTTTACATTAAAAAAAAATGTTTCACGCATTGATATTCAATTTTTACTTGATCCTTTTCCTTGTCAACGATTTTTACCAATTTATCAAAAATCTATTTAAAAACAAGCCGGTTTGTAATTTTATCATTAATATCACTCTCCCCAAATTTAATTTTGATAAAATGAAAAACATATTATATCTTGATACATCTAAAAATTTTCGAAATTATACTAGTAATACATATTTAGAAACATAACAAAATTAATACAAGTTTTCAATAGATTTCAATAACAACAAGTTCTCAATAAATAAGTAATTTAAAGTATTCTCTCTGCATAAAGTACCAACCAACACATAGAAAATTATTTTTTAATTCTTATCTAGATTTTGAGAATATGCTGTTTCTAGTTTTATCTATTTTAAAGTCTTATAAGAGTAATTAATAGATATCAGTATTTTCATTTTATATTTTTGTAAATTTTGGATTATCAATTTCAAAATTGTTGCCATTTAGACCTTGTGCTCTTTAGGTCTTGTGTTAAGTTTATTACTTTTGTGCGTCATATCGCAAAACGCAAACAAGTAACGTTGCAATTAATTTTAAATTTATTTATTTTATATTAATCATCCCAAATGTATTTTAAATGACTTTATTTTGAATGATTATATTGAAACCATTCAAACCTGACCATCCTAGAGAGAGAAAGAAACTACAGTTAGGATTTATTTAATAAACATGATGCGCTAAATATGGTCTCACTCAAGTTATTTTTATTTATTTAATAAGAATTTATTTAATGTGAGAATGATTGGATTTATTATAATCATGAGCTAAGAACTGTAGAACTGTAGAACTACGTTAGAACTACTAAACATGAAACGTGACTACGAGCCCAATCCTAAATTCTAAAATCCAGATAAGCATTAGCCGACATCGTTTCTCGCCTTTCCGAGCACCAATTCTCAATAAATTGTCTTAAAAGTACTTGTCTTAAAAGCACATATTTCCGAACCCGAAGATTCGGAGTCGAATAAACTAATGTAGCATAAGTGTCTGCCATGATTCGCGTTGTTATTCTCGACATGAGACAATAATCCCCATTAAAATCGCTTCGCGACGAGACGGACCGTCGACACGATCGATCGATCGATCTGTCAACATTTGCGTCACCGCGCCCTTTATTATCGAGATCATTCTCATCCAAGCCGGCTCGCGGATTCTTCCTAGGAAGCGTCGCCGCTTCCGGTTCCCCATGAGATGGTCGGTTATCTCTCTTCCGGGATGGTCGGACTCACCTTGACCGAGCAAGATCCGCGACGCTACTCGCGCTCCTGTTCACTCGGCAGCGCCGGGATGACACTCCGCGCCGCATCGCTCGTTCAGCTGTCGACGCTGAAGAGCTCCTTGTGGAGGGCCGGAAACTCGAGGTGCGGCTGCGACCGCTTGAATTTAGCCAGCGCATCCATGTGCAGTAGCGAGATCTCTCGTAGCTGCGGTATCTTGGCGAGGATCGCATCGCACACGGTCACATCGCCCTTGATCGGTGTCACGTGATTTCGATCAAGTTCTGACCTCAACGCTCTGATCACCGCCTGTGACAGCCTATTGATGTCCCCCAGGCACTTTAGTCCCGGTCGATCTACGCAACGTATCATAAGTTAGTCAACTTTGGTGCTGTTCGAATGATAGTGAAAATGATAGAAAAATGAGATTATTATTATATTATTTCGACATATAGAATTCGATAAAATGAAGTATATAAACGTTTGATGAAGCATACATAAATACGAGTAATGGAACCAACGAAATTTGAAGCGCTTAATGGTATTTTGCGCGCTACGGGCTTTGGGTTATAATTTTAAAAAACAGTGCAAGTCAGACACTCTGTATATCGCGTATGTCATTTACCAGGGCTAAGTAGAACAGCCGCGCTATAGAGTGCCAACTCGGTTTCAGTAAGCTTCAGTTCGGCGATACTTCTGGCCAGCTCGAATACGCAGGAAACAAGCTTCATTTCCGCCGTATCCGTCGTATAAAATGCCTCCTGCGGTAGCAAGGTATCGCCATATAGGACGCAGTTTTGCTGGAGATCGAGGTACCTGCTCATTCGTAGCACAGCCAACTCGAAGGAACCTGTTACATTTTAACAGGATATCAGCATATCCCAGCGCATAATTGCGCGCTTTCTTTATCTTCACTTATCTAATTTTTACATTATTTTCATTCTTTTTTATTTTTATTATTTTTATTATTCTAAGTAAGAGACGATTATATATTTATAGCCCATCTATACTACAACAGTTACAATATTGTCTATTAATTCGTCAACGCTTAAAAAAAAATCGGAAAATTTTCAATAACATTAATTGACATTAAATTATTGTGACATTTAATTGTGTTTTCATTAACAAAATAAATATTGATTTACTTTAAGAAATATTAAAATTGTTACTACAATTGCATTAAGTATAATGAGGTAATGCAATTACTTACCTATCCCATTTAAGAATTAAAAATAGAATAGAATCTTCAGATTAACCTTCTTCTTACACAAAATTTGCGCGTTAAATCACGCGCAAAAATACGCGAAAAAAGAACAAAGCTTTATCGTCGATAGGCGAGAAACCCGTGTTTACGCCAAAGATACAGTTACGTACCGGCCTTTAATAAAACGATCTGGTCGTCTTGCGAGAGCTTCATAAATCCAGGGACCATTTTGGCGAACTCGATAATCTGCTGGATGACGGTGGTTAGTTTCTGGGCACACTCCAACCAAAGTTGCTCGTGCGCCATGTTTTTATAATAGATCATTCTGGAGATGTCGGTGGGCTTCCGGAAGGACTCCTGGATCTGTTCCGTAGATACCAGGCACGTCCTTGCGTGCGCATCCGCTATCGTTTTCGAGAGAAGCTCGCTGATCTGTGCCGGATCTGCGGAAATTCAATGTATTTCCCGCTCGTAATTCGTTCCTTTCCTAGTAGATACATTTAGTAAAAAAAAAAAAAAAAAAAAAAAAAAAAAAAAAAAAAAAACCCGGTGGAAAGATTTATTCGGCAAATAAAAAGGATCTCAAATAAAAATCTTAAGCATGCAGTGCAAGCGTACGGTTAATCACCTTGTCGTACAAATTATCTTCATGTAATATCATCGTTGTAAACATTGTTTTTTATCATTAGATTAATTATTTTCTTAAATATATTGCAAAAATTACTTTTTTTAATAAAAAAATACTTGGTTACACAAGATTAGTCTAATTACAAATATAATAAAAATAGTTAGAACCACAAAGGATTTAAATAATTCCTATAAAGGATAATGCAAAAGATGTTTGTAAATCTCATACACTATAGTTATAATTGCTAGATATTTTGACTACTTGATTAAAATCAAGGATATATATATATAGCAAAAAATGTAACATTTACAAATCACATTTACAAATTTACATTTATATATCAAACACAATATATATATATATATGTATATAATTAATCTTCGAGTATATGTTTCACATTTTTAGAAAAATCATAATACATTTACTTACATTTTGTATACATACGCATAATGAAATCAAAGAGCACTTTCAAACAATAAATGTACTTCTAGATAAATGAAGAATGAGAAAAAAATAAAATTTATATATTTTGAACGATCAAGGTACGCAAAGTAGAGATAAAAATACACAAAATTATATAGAAAAAAACTTACAAAATTATCAAATTATTCGTGTAATTAGGAATACATATACAAGATATAAATATATACAATATGTACACACAAAGAGAATCAAAGACTTATGAATGCTAAATTTTTTACAATTTCTCCAGGAATGTAATTGTAAAAAACACACAGAAAATTCAAAGAGAGAGAGAGAGAGAGAGAAAGAGAGAGAGAAAGAGATAGCGTGAATAAACATAAAATATTTTAAATTAAAATATACATAAATAATATACATATATATTTGAACGTTCAGTAACATATTGCATGATACGAAAATTCAAATTTCGGGGTAAAGTTTCCGAGGACTAACATTTTCAACATTTAATTGTAATTTAAATATTCAATATGCTAAAACGTTTATAATAATTTTATCGTCGGATAGATATAGATAGTTGAAACTTGTAACATAAAAGAGCAAGCAATTTCTATTTTTAACAACTCTTTATGAATTTTTCATAAGGTTAAACTATTTTCCATGTTGATTAATACATTTCAAATGGCAAATCATCCTTCCTCAAGATATAATATAATTATAATATAATTAATATAATATAATTAAATTATCTTTTACCATTATTTGAAAATTATTAAATTTCAAAATATTATGTGATGTAAAATAAACATAATCCTGTTATTTTATATATATGTATATAAAGAAAAAGAGAGACAGATTTAAATCTATAATTTCAAAATTTTATAAATTTTAATAAAAGAGAGAGAGACATAGATATTATATTATCTAAATTATAATAATATGATTTTAATACTTTGATGTGAGCTTATTCAAACAATTTTTCGTACATCATTTAGTGTAAACATATTTAGTAAATATATATCTATATTATATAAAACAGTTTTCGCAAAAAGTTATTATTAATTTAAAAAAAGGAATATTTAAAAAAAAAATATATTAAAATAAATTCTCTCCAATATATAAATTTTTTTGAAATATAATCTCATCATAATTTTGTCAGTCCTCGAGAACATTTTTTGCAAGGGATCGGCAAGCAAGTTGGCTAACGAAGGGATGATCGCATGCCCATGCAAAGGGACACAAACGTAACCTCACATCTCATCGCATGGGACATACTGGGCAGACTCGGCACTTCGTCGTCCTCGGATGGGTTGCTGACCCTTTGCTGTTGGCCGCTTAGGAAGGTCGTCGAGTCGACCATCGTGTACGAGCCGTGGCCCAGGCCGGCGAGCTCGACCGTGGTCTCTTGCTTTACGGCGACGATTCCGCCACCGCTTAACGAACCGCTGCCGCCACCAGCAGCCCCTCCGGCGGCCGCGGCGGAACCGCTACCACCGGCGTTACCACTATTACTACCGCTACCAGTACCGCCACCACCGTTACCACCACCACCACTACTGCCGCTGCCGTTGCCGGTACCGCCACCCCCCGCGCCGCTCCCGGTCGTCGAGGCGGACAGAGACTTCCCTGATGCGCCGAAAAGTCAAAGTTCACGAGGGCTTGAATTGGTCTCGGGAGAGGTTTGGGCCGAATAGGTCTAAATATTTCAGCCCTGTGAATGAGTCCTATGCAGGGCCTATCTTACGCCTGGGCAAACCAGACATGTGTCTTATTTCCCTTTTATTAAGGTATACAGTTTAGGGAAATATAGTATGTATCTTCTCTTTTTTGCCTTTTATTAAAACATAGTGTGTAGGTAGTTCCTCGTAGATATATCTTTTTTTAAAATTCCCAGAATTCTAAAGATAGGCTCTGTGTTCATATGGGACATTTAATAAACGAGGAGAATATTATTTCTAAAACACGTGACAAATTTTTCTTAAGAAATCTTTTGAATATTTGAAAATACGAATAATTAAACTCCAAAATTGTCAATGGTTAATAGTTAATAATTTTCTAGGGCGTTCTGCGAACTTCAAAAATCTATGTATAATTGAACTGAGTTTAAACACTATTATCGAAGCATCTGTAAAGCTTCACATAAAGCCTCACATGAAGCTTGAAACGAATCTCTTAATAAATAAAAAGATTATCCTATGATATATGTCATCGGAAAATCTGCATAAAAATATAACATTATCAATAACGTTTAAATGTAATGGTAATGTTTACCTTCGGCAGATATAAATGTGTTCTATTTTGCGACATAACTCTGTCAAAGTGATAATTTCTACTATATTACATAATATTCAGGTTGAGAAAAATTTTGCATGCGATATTTAACATAATAACGGATTTTAACCTATATAATAAAATATATGAATAAGGCATGTACATTATTCGATACTGTACTATTTTAGGATTGCACCGTATAAACTATAGCAACTTAAGTAGTATAAGGATGTTTGTATAAAAAAAAAAAAAAATAAAAAAAAACGAGCGAGATTGAAATTGGAAACGAACGACAAAGCGAAATCGGTGCATTCTCTCTCTACATCATTAAATCCTTATTATTTCAAATATTTTTTATACTATTAAGTTGCATAAAATTAATACCTCGTAACAATAAAAATATAAATTTTCTAATAATATTAATTTTTTACATTATTGTTATAACTTTTTTTTACTTTTTAAAATATATAATATTTCTATAAACTTTCACGCACGAAATTTGATTGTCTTTTATATTAGAGTAATAAAAGTTTACGTTTTTTTTTTTTAATTAACTATTATAATATAATGTATCTTTTTTTATATTTTAATTTTTCGCTTTGATCAATATGTTGGACAACTAGTGATAAACATTGTCGTTGTGTCAGCCGGTTGCATGGTAAGTCATTTATATCCATTTCGCTCTTGTGCAAAGTTTCGTTACTATATATTGAATCAAACTCAGACTGGATCTCAATGAAACTAACACAAGTTACACAAGTTTGTTGATTAAATCTAAATTAACTTGAAAGACGATGCAATCGATTTTGTTGCTTGAAAACTCGAGACATATTGTTCTCAATATATTATTGCATATTGTTATTGGTATATTAATGAATTATATGCTAAACTAATATCTTCAATAAATAATATAAAAAATATAAAAAAAAAATAAATTACTTGATATAAATTATTTGAATAAACAATTTAACTCCATATAGTATTAATTAAAGTTACATTTCAAATTTCTTATGACGAGTCTTAAACAAAAATTTATAAAAAACTGATAAGTTTCGGTTATGCTAATTGAATTATATTTACTGTAATATTTTGTAATTTTTGTAAGAGATAAACAAATACAAATTAATACTGCATATATAAATAAATACAAATAAGTAAATAAATATCGTTATCGCGTAGAAGTTTTTTAAAAATTGTGTGCGGAAATATTTACAATTATTGAAATTATTAAATTATTGTTAATTATTATATTTCTCATAATTATTAATTACAAAATAAAATTTAAAGAGAAAAGTAAGGATATAAAAATATCAATGAAAATATTATGTCGACAGAGGGTGAAAAAGTTTGCCGCGTAATAGAACACAAAAAATATTTGCGGACAAAAAATGTTTTGTCTGAGAAATAATGATCGATGACAAGGTCGGTAGCATGATAGGAGATAGGAGACATTAAAGGCGTAAACGCAATTAACTGCGAGTTAATGACAGTGCTCCGAAATGCATTTAGCGTGCCGGTTACGAAGCGAGAACTTAAAGTTACGCCCACATTACAACATCTAATTTAATGCGTATTTATTAAAATGATCCTTTACATAACTCTAGTGCAATCGTACCAAATTTGTTGTCTTCGTATAATGTATCAAAATAAATCTACGATAATGTAAAATATTTACATAAAAGAGAAATGTATCAAGATCTTGCGAAGCTACCATTTTTTCAGTTCTATTATCTTATTGCGATTTCTTTCATCTTAAGTAAAATTAAAACTTTATGTATTTTCGTAATAATAATAATCAAAATGCAAAAGATTAATGCGCGTCTAGAGTTTGAGTCTTTATAAATCAGAAAAGTTTCTAATTATATATATCTCTCTTTTGTATTTATATTTTTGTACAAGTAAAATGGGGGGGGGGGGAGAAATGCTCTTAATTTTTAATAATAATATCTAAATTTACGTTAAACTTTTTATGTATTAGGGATTTATACATATGATTTTTTTTTTTTTTTTTATTATTATAAAGAGGAGTGCTACTGTATTTATTTACAGAAAAAAATTGGATTATGCAACGCTCCATACACAAGTATCGTTGATCTCATTTCTTCAAGAATTCTTTGTACAAGTTGGAATGAATTTTTTAATGGAAATTTGATTGGACAATTTATTTTTTCATAACTTGAAAATTTTTCTCATTAAATACCTTTGTAACTAAGCGCCAATTAAAAATTCTCTTAAAGTAAAGTTTAGTTAAAATTGGCTAAAGAACAAGCTATCTTTATTATTCGTGAAATTTAATTTCGAAAAAATCTTTTAATCTCCAATGTTTAGTACTTCAATTGATTACTTATTAATATTGAAACAATCACATTTCTTTTTATATTCTTTGCTATTTACAGCTAAGGAAAGTTATGGTGTGATTCTGGAAAATCAGCAGCATCTTTCGGACTAATCAAAAATTTTCAATCGCGATGTGATAAGAATGAAATTAATTTTTATTTTATTACGAGATTTTTGGTTTCTAGATTATATTTTTAATATACGTATGTATATATGTGTATGTGTAATATATTCGGAAAAATATGAGGTAATATCTTTTATGGTTTCGTTTAATGATACGTTTTCGAAATTAATGAATGATTTAATCGGTCCACGTATATGTTGAAAATGGTAAATAAAACACTACTTACCGGTGGTGACTACGCTGGGGAGGACCCCGGTCGCTGTGACGGCTGAAGGTGTGTCGGGAGCGACGGTATCCGCGACCTGTGTCTGCGTCGGCCTGGGATCGTAGGTCGTCGTGCTGTCGACGTAATCAGCGCTAAGCTCGTAATTCGTCATCGCCTGATGATTGTAATTCGTGCCGTAACCGCCGGTGCCGGGACCTGACGATGTGTATTCGCTACCACCATACGTGTACCTGTCGCAGACAAATCATGTGTCCATGTGTGAATCGTCTTCTTCCTCGTGTGACGAGAATTACGGAACAATATATGCTTTGATATATCGTTCGACGGCATTCGTATTTAAGTTTATATCACAACAATGACAGCTACATCAAGCTATTCTACTTCTTTTATAAATTATAAACTTTTATAAATAATTTAAATAATTGTGTACAATATATTTGATAAATATTTATAAATAATTTTATAAATTATAGATGTATATAAGTAAAAGTTTAATTAAATTTTCTTTAAGCAAACTGACGCAATTTTGACGTTCTATTATTCTAATATAAAGATGAATAACACTTACCCGCCATTATAGGGATGGTGTTGATCCGAACTACTCGGTGTTTGATGCTCGAATACACTGCTGTCTGGTGCCGTCTCCGAGGCCGCCCTCATTTGTGCCCTGTGGAATCTAACTTCATCTTCGACCTTCTCCCGTTGTTTCTTCGACATGCGCCCAAATTTAACAGCTGTCGGCAAAACAAAGGGTTTCATTAAATTTATATCGGTTTATTAAAACGAAATTATATAAATATTAATTTCTTTGTGATAAAATAATTTGAAGATATAATCACGTTTAGATTATAACATATTAAAAGAAATATATATATTTTTAAAGTGCTCTTAATACTTCATTACTTAACGTTCTCTTATATCGTAAATAAAATTTAAAATTCATTGATCAAAAATCGTTAGTCACAATGGAACGGCCCTTCGACGATTTTTCCGTTATGCTTGTTGTTTATTTTAGCTAATTAAAATTACGTTGAATATAACAAAAATATGAATTTTAAATATAAATTTTGCTAAAAAATAATGCACGATTCGACATTTTAATGCACTTTATAGATCAAAACAGTATTATATACTACGCGTGAATTTTTTACCACAACCTTGTAGACATTGATCCTTATTCTTCCACTTATTACATATACTAAGTTATACAGGCGACGTAAAAATTTCATTTTAATTCCGCACAATTCCTAGATAAGGTAAAGTATGCATAATCGAATAGCGCCGAACGCTTCATTTCGATTATCTCTTTCGCTACCTTACCCTTCTCCCCCTCTCACCATTCTTACAGACTTATTATCGCCATTGACGAACAATCATTGAGATTAGATAGAAGGAGTCATCGACGTGACGGTTGCCGTGAGGCGATAAAATCTAACGGCCGTTTTGTGAATCGATCGAAATCGAGATCGCGCAAGATCTTCCTCTCACTGTCTATCGGTCGGCGGACCGGTTCGTCGGTCCCTTCCTCATCGCGAAGAAGGCTCGGCGAGGAACGCGGAAGAGCCTCGCCGCGTCCTCCTCGTCTTCCTCGGCGACGCTATCATCGTCTGGTCGCGACGCACCCACCCAATGATGTCACACACACGCGAACTACTCGGGCGAACACGCGCGTGTACTGTTTCGAAAGCGTAACACATGATTTGGGATGTCTATAACTTCATGCGCATATATTTTTTCACCATCTTGGAATTCATTTTTTCTTGACAATCATTCTGAACCGCGATATGATTCTTTTAGAAGCAATTAATAATAAATTTGATATACATTAAGCTGACTAAGCTTTTGTAGGTAGCAAAATATTTTTCTGACTTTAATTTTTTAAGAAATATATATATATATATATATATATATATATATATATATATATAATAAAAATTTATATATATATAAATTTGTATTATATATATAATCAATATAAAAAAATTAGTAAAAAAAAAAAAAAAAAACAACAACTCAAGAAACGCAAAATAAATTGATTTGATAATAAAATTCGAAAAAATAATATTTCTTATTAAATATCTCTTATTAAATGTTTCTTATTACATGTCGTGTTAGACCTGTTAGCGTTAATTTGTATGATTTTTATTGTCTTCTAATATAATTAAAAAAAATTAATTATTTCTGCTATTATGTACATGATATCAATGCATTTGCAGTGCATCCTTGTATGCGTAAAATCACGCGCGTGCGTATCACAAGGGTGGTTAAGGGTTCAAATGACGGGCGAGGATCGAGAGGTTGATAAGGGGGATAGCGACGTCAGCAACTCTAACAGATATCATGTGGTGGCACGGCGAGGAGAGGGAGGAAGAGGAGGGTGATCGACCGAACGCGGATAAAGTGTAAACGAGAGAACGAGACAAAGAGAGAAGAAAGGAGAGAGAGAGAGAGAGAGAGAGAGAGAGAGAGAGATGGTAACAGGAAGAGTATGCACACCGACCAGTAGCTTACGATGCACTTTCTGGTATTCTATATACGTGCGCGCGTCCAGTAGAAACGATGTATGTGTTTGTTGCTTATCGTGTCGGAGGATAAATAAAGCGAGATACTGAATCTGAAATGTACGGCCAGACAGACTTCAGTATTGAATCCTAGTTTAATCCTTTCAATCCGATTTCTGATTTATTAAAAGAAAAGTTTAAATTCTTCACAAGGCTCTCTCTCTCTCTCTCTCTCTCTCTCTCCCTCTCTATATATATATATATATAATAAACAGAGATCAAAATTCGTAAAATTTAAATAAATCCAATTTTAAATGCTTCAATATGACAAATAATTATAAAAGCAATAAATCACATATCAAATGAATGCAATACCGTTTAATTAATTAATTAATCAATTATCATTATTTTGAGATATGCGTAATTTGTCTTAATTATTTTCGAATATTTATTTAAGATATATACGGTTTATTATTATAGTAAGAATAATAAAATTATAAAAGAATATAATATAAGTAACGATGATTTAATGATATACATTAATAGCTGTAAATGAAATGTAGAATGTTAGATATGAAATTTTAAATATTAATACAAGCCAATACGTTATTTTAATAAATTTTATATATTTTAAGTATAATGAAAAACGAGGAATTTCTGTATTATAGAGTCAAATTTTGTTTCATTTCAAGTATTGTATTGTTATTCCAAACAACATTTTTATTTACATTCTCAGAAGAAATCCTATAAAATTTGATTAATTATCAACAAGTTCTCTATTATACGATAGGTGATTCGTTAAAATCGAGCGTGACATCTTGTCATTATAATTAATATACTTACAAACGAAGGCGTGCAGTTTTTGATTATACAATCGTTAAATTTTATCGGTTATTTATTGATTTTGTCTCTTTGCATGAGGAATAATTTCAAAGCTGGGCTTTCAACGAACGCAAATCGCGCATCGACCATCGTCAACAATATTATTTATCCGCAGCCAGATAAAAAAGCCATGATAATTGACCGAAAAGCAGGAAACTGCGGTCACGCCCGAATATCGCGGCTAAATATCGCCTGACCGTGAAGACGGCAAGACGTATTATATTATTTGTTTAATATTGCGCAAAATTAATTAAAGTTAATGTAATAGTATATGAAAAATATTATACATATAATTATTATATATATATATAGTGTAAAATTAAATTTTATAAAAAAGAAAGTAAAAAAGAAAGGATTAAAAAAATATATAATATGATTTCCTAGAGACGTAATTGATTACATCAAGATTTGTTTTTAAAATTATTTAAAACTCTTGATTAAATTTTGAAATAAATAACAACCATCTAAAATTAATCATGAAAAATCAACAGCAAGTAAATATTAAAACAAAGTTGATATGAAAACAAAGCTTTTCTAAATCAATTATAATAAAATGCAAACTTGTTGTCTTGTTCTGTTTTATCTCGTTTGTTCCTTAATTTGTAACCAATAATTTTTTATTAATAATTTCATATAAACTATATTGAATGTAATCTGCGATCTGCTTTCAAGATTTTTGATCGTTTGATGCTTGATTTAGATTCACGGAAGTAACAATCACGAAGTTACAAAAATAGCTCGCGCATATAAAATTTATGCCGCACCTCTGCGAGCCAGATCGGGTTTATTTATCGAGCGGTATAGAAATGCTTGGCGACATGAGATCGAAGAACGAAACAAATTTGCTCAATCGATGCTACTGTTTTGCTCCGCGATGTACAAAAAAAGATAAAGAATAACATAATTCTGAAAAATACAGTATTTGTAATTAAAATGTCCTCGGGCCAAATTGAATAAAAAATGTCAGTTTTCTTTTTTACGATAAATCACCCTGTACGTTGCAATAAATTTTGCGAGTCCATTTAGTTTTGTGGTGAAAAAAAAAAAATATATATTTCAAATTAATATAACAAAAAGATTACATTTATTTTCGATTAAAACTGTAAGGTTTACTTTCAAATTTATTGTATAAATGTCTTGGATGATATAAAGCTAGAATAATTTCATATAAAACTCTTGCATCGCCTAACTAGATAATACTTTATTACACACCGCAAAATAAATTTCCATTTTTAATATAAATCTATATGTATCTGCCGCGATAATCGCAACAACATGTCCGCGACGCATTGCTGTTGATAAGAATCCGGTTCATCGTTTGATACATCTCGAACGAACGATTTCGATATGTCATTACAATGCAATAAATAATTAAGCTATGTTTCATCATTTTGTTAATCAACTTAGATCAATTATCGTAAAAATAATTGAGAAAATTATATTTATTCTTTGTTGTTTTATACAATAATTATACAAATATCTATATCATATTTAAGAGATAATAATTCTTTAACAAAATTTTAAATCTACTTTCAAAATTTTTGACGCGATGCTTAAAATAAGTTTACCCTTGCTATTTCAATTTTATCCAGATCTTTTTACGAAATTAGTATTTATTTTTCTATTATTGCAAAAAGTGGTAAAACTATAATACCGGAAACTTATTTCATTGTATATGTCTTTAATTTATTTTCCGAGAAGAGAAATTTAATTACAACAATATTATATTTCTTTTTAAAAATAAGAATTTAACTAACGCTAATAACTAAGAATAATAACTTTATAACTTCCATTTCACGAAACAAATTATTCTTATAAAGCAACAATTTTAACATTGCGCTACAATCTGTTTTACATTCTTATTCAATTTCACTGTAAAAAGTGATACAATCTTCGATTACAATTAATTTTGTATAAATTTCTTGGAAAGTTAATTATATAGAAAATACGCTAAATGTCAAATTGCCTTGTTACTCAGAAAATCATAAAAGTCGTTTTAAGAAAGTACAAAATGTGCAGATTTTATTTGGAATATAATAGTTGTATTTTTACGTAAAAGATTATATTTTAATTAACGTGAGATATCTGCATCTCGTCTTTATAATGGCATCAATAAATTCTAAAAAATTTATAGAAATTTATATAAGATTTTCGGATCTAGAATTGCTATCTCAACCACTGTGTCTCCGACCGGTTTCGTTCCGATAGGCTTTATCCGTCCACCCACGAGGTATCTTTCGTCTCTGGATTCGTCTTGACGGCCTTGTCTATTAATACCATTAGTCGCTTTCGAGAATAGGCTTCGGACAGGGTATACACAAACGCGGCTGTTTAACGCGCTAAAGACAGTTCGTGGCTCGCTCCGATAAGCTACAGCGATGACTCGCCGCGGGGAGGAAAGACGAATCCCTGATAAGGGGTCGTGCACCCCGGGATTGGCACGCGTAGTCTCTCGTCGCAATCTGCGTGTATCTAACTGCCTTCGTCATTCGTTGACGCTTCTTCGATTTTTCACGTGAATGGATCGCACCGTTTGTTGATGCTCCATTATGCAATAAATCGTTACTAATAATCAATCAGTTTCCTCTTCACTCATTACTCAATTCGTCAGAAATTTAAAGAAATAAACAATACGATATTTTACTATTTAATTCTACGTTAATTAGATTAATTTATATATAGTTTTCAAGAGTTGAAAGTTGCGTTTAATATATACAATATTATGTTTCCTGTTAATTTTTTAAAATATAATAAAAAATATGATGACAATTTTTAAATTAGATACGAAAATAACTACATGAAATATTATATACATTTTGCGATTCGTGCATTTTTTCTCGTCACATCACTCGTTTATATTGCGTTATTATCTGCACGTCGCGTAAATATCAGTCATCGGTGTTGCTCGCGTATGTCGCAATATTGCGTCCACACGCGTGATAGTCCTTCGAACAAAGAAGCTTTTTAAAGAGCTCGTGCGACGCTCAACTATGTTTCACGCGAGTCCCGTAAAACTTGTATATCGCTGTAAACTTTCTGTTTGATGCCGATTGTATATGAGAATCACATAAGCATAAAATATCGCGCATTCGAGAGATGCATAAATATAATCTCCAATTCTTCTAAGATTTCTTATAGATATGTTATAGATGTTATAAATGATTATCTTCTTATGTATATTCATTGGTTTTTTCGCAAACGAAAAAAAGAGTTTTGCTATATGTAGACATCCAGAGAAAAAGAAATATATATATATATATTATAATATTTTATATGGTGTGGAAATAATTTTTATACGATAAGCTTTTAAATCTTTCCAATCAAAATTTACGCAGAACGACAAGATAATTTGTCTTTTTAAAAGAAGGTAACGAAAGAAACAGTCGAGAGCACTCACCATCTCTTGACATGCCGAGGCGTAGGCACTTTTGCAACCGACAGTACTGGCACCGGTTTCTGTTTACACGGTCCACCACACAATTCTTGTTCCGCGGACATTGATAGTTGACAACCGACGACTGCGACCGCCTGAAAAAGCCCTTGCAGCCCTCGCAGGTGATCACGCCGTAATGCACGCCGCTGCTCTTGTCCCCGCACACCTTGCACGGGATTATCTCGATCTGGGCTGCAATTATAAGAAAGACGAATATTTCAATTGCGAGATCTCCTGCGACGAGATGTCTCGCGAAAAGTTTCGCCTTACGGCTCGCCGCGATCTTTCATATTTTATTTCAAGTATTTTAGGTCGAGAGAACATCAAAACTCACGTGTGTGTATTATATACATGTGTGTATTTAGTGATGTACCAATCACAATGAGTTATATACATTTGCGTATAATCTTCCTCTCTCTTCTTTACATTTCACATTTCTCTCTCTTTGCTTCACCCAATTAATATAAAACATAAAAAGATTCTTTAAATCTATATATCAAGATATGTAAATCTTTCTTTAAGAATATACATATATTGTAAAACATCTTTTTTTTTTAACCATAAGACAATAAAAAAAAATTCTTGAGTAACGTAACAATATTTTCTAATATAAACTATATAGTTTCGAAATTAAAATCGATATAAATTTTAATAAATTCAATGTACTTCGTGTCTCTCAATAAAATGTAATTTATATTATATATTATGCATTTGTAGGCAAAGTTTGATTCAACGGTCCGTTTGCTTTTTTCATAAATCTTCTTTTTTTTTTTTTAAATAATTCTACCTCGTATCGAATTGGCCGGCAATCTACGATCGTCGAGGATCGCGCTGCCAGTGCCGGTGGGAGGCTGCGCGGATCTCTCTCTCGATCTTTCCGTCGACTGAGGACTCGTACTATCCGCACCCCACGTAGGCCCGCCAAATCCTGACAGACTTCCTTCCATTTACGAATCTTTCTTGCTGATTTCATTTACGATTTATCGTTGGAACAATTTATTTCTCGCGGCTCGATCCCGTAGATCTGTCACGCGTGATTACAATCGAAATCAGTCGTCCGTCGAATGGACGTTCTTGATTAGTCTTTAATTAATCTTTGTCGTAAAATCATACAATTAAATTCACATTTGCTTGTTATATGGTGTTCTAAAAAAAAAACAAAAAAACATGTAGTCATTGTTAATGTTTTGATTAAGCGTTTAAAAAAATTGAAATTAATTTGAAACCATGAAAAAGGGAATTCCGAGAATTAAATTTTTACTAGTATTTAATATTTTTTAATTTTCAATTATGTATTTATCTTGCTAAATTAACCTAATTGTGTCATTTTCTCATATTTATTATAAAAAGTATAAGAGTATTATATTCCTACAGAGAGAAAACAAATAATTAGGTAAAATTCAAAATAAAAGAATTATATATTATATATTATAAAGCTTCGAACATATATATAAGATAAAAAGATCAAATATTGCTTCTTTAAATTTTATTTAGCGAAAAATAATATTTCTATATAAGCGATGATGATTGGCGAGTCTCAAAGTCTATCGTTTTCGTTATCTGTTGGAGTTTGATTCTAATTCTTCGTTCGCTTATCAAGAATGAGGAAGATAATAATATCTAGACAGACACTATGCTATCGTAATTTAATTCGATTTCTAATAGACACTAATATGAATTACATTTCTTTTTCACATGTCAAATTTACAGATTGAAATACCTTTTCGCGAATCTCTGACCGATAAATCGAAAAGAAAATATAATCTCTTTATTAAATATTGAGATATTTTAATAATTTTTCTTGCAATTTTTTTTCGAATTGAATTTTCGCTCCGCATATATTTTTAATACGAAACGCATATCCTTTACGTATTAAAATGAAGAAATGTGAAAGTAAATTTTCGATTCGTGTAACGCTTTGAAATTATTTCCCGTCAACTTTCCGAGAAATTAGATCGATTCCCGAGATTGAAAAAAATCGTATGAAATGAGAGACTTGGGTGATGCGCGGAAACAGAAAAGCCCGATGCAAAAGCAGTTTCGTAAAGCGAGAAGGGACGGGCGGATCGGTCGTGAGAGACACGGAAGATGATTCACACGTGTGTGTGTGCGCGCGCGCGGAAGCGTGGATTCGGTGCGTGCGGCCAGCCGCCCGTTTGGATATATATCGCACCTCTCCCGTCCGGCAACTCTAGCGCCACGAGCAGAGCGTCGAGGCGCTTGCACCATACGTACGCGGCCGAACATTACATAACCGAGAACGATGAACCCAGAGTACAGTCACCCGGCACGCTCGCATCTTCGACATGCGTCATGCGGAGAGCGCAGCGGCATAACGGCGTGGCCGACACTCTTATACCCGGAACTCCCGAAATCGAGACGACCGTCGATATATCGTTGCAATTCTATATGCAATGCAATTTTTAGATATTCATTAAATAGTAAACACAAAAATCACACATGATCTCTGGCTTCATTGTATAACAGATATAGTATAACATAAATGATGTATCACGTTTAATATCTGTGTATAGTAAAATAGAACATATTAAAAATCAATTTAAATAAATTATTTTTTTTTTGTATATATACATTATATATATATATATATATATATATATATATATATATATATATATCCAATTGATTTTATTCGTTATGATATATCTATTATCTGCGAGGAGTACTTTTGATATTTCTCTTTCAAATCATGTTGCGTTATCATCTTGCGCTTTATTTTCTTCAACTTGTCACGATAATCTTTTTTCAATAATGATAAAAATAGTTAACACCGCGAGAGAATTCTTTTTTTTTTTACTGTAATTTTATACAAGAATCTAGCGATGTAATTTTCTGTTCGATTTATCTTATGTTTTTCTTATGTTGTAGCGAATTTAATCTACAACAATATAATATCTGTACAATGCTCACTATAGCGCGTTATATGATCTTCTTTTTTAATTGATCTAAGTATACGGATTGTTTTTATTAATATTTAATGCAATGTCTCTCTCTCTCTCTCTCTCTCTCTCTCTTTCAATTACAATTACCATATGAATCTAATGTATACATATGATTGTCTATATTGCTGCTATTGTCTATTGTTAATGTACAAACTTTATTTTAATTTTTCGGATCACAACTCGATTACTTTCTTTGTTACAGTAAGCTTTATTCAACTAACAATGAGTTTAAAAGTTTAAGATATAATGCCAAGTATGTTTACGATAAATAAATATTTTCTACAAATTATATGTAACTTATCCGTCGATATAACTTTACGATATCGAGAAAACATTTTGAAAAATAGAATTATGCGTGTATGTGTGTGACTATATTTTTTAAATAACATCACGGATAAAATCGTCGCGCAAGGATCATTTTCGACAGATGTTTGAAGATCGTTATGCTCAACTGCGATGCACGATCGTTGATTTAGATTTCTCTTGAAGATGAAATTTTTAGAAATTCTCATAGCGATTCCCGCAGAATTTATGCACGTTACTTCACATTGTTAGACGCAATAAGAAATATGAACATTTTCACGCGTAAGCATAGAGTTCGTCAATAATGTTGGACATAAACTTCCCATTGTAAAGTAAAATTTGATTTT
Organism: Polyergus mexicanus; assembly: GCF_030449975.1. NCBI lineage: Eukaryota > Metazoa > Arthropoda > Insecta > Hymenoptera > Formicidae > Polyergus > Polyergus mexicanus. The sequence goes on from NW_027223335.1 coordinate 6,161,698, forward strand.
TCTTCGAATCTTGTCCCCGTAGAGATGAACAATCTTTCGCCCAAAGTACAATAGCGCGACGCGAATAGCGCGCAAGCGCGACGGAAAGATATGGAGTTACGCATATACACGCGTACACGCGCACTCTTCCTCGTGGTATTTTTCACCTGGAGACCTTCTAATCGCACAATTCGATTACACTCCGTGTCTACGTCGCATACATTTCGTATGACACGCGAACGCGCATACACGTACCATATTCGCGATTTTTATGCGATAAGCGGACGGAGAACACAAAGTTGACGAAAAATGGAAAAAGACGATGGGCACTTTCGCGAATCGATTTTCGTCGATCAGATAAGAAATTTTTTACTCGTATAAACGGAGGAACACGGCATACTTCCGTTCAATGCCCGCGTGAATATATGAAGGAGAAGATGACGAGGAAATCCCGGAGAATGTTACGAAGAAACTGCACGCAATAATGAACAGGAGATGAAGCGAACAGTGGAGGACAAGCTCTGAAAAAGTGAGAGGAGAGCAAGAATTTGTCCATGTACATATATAATGTGTTAACGTGCATCGAAACACTCGCGGTCGCAATCAGATTTCTTCGAGCGATCGAGAATTTCGGCGAGACACTCGGAGCGTGTATGATCGCGCGAGTGAAGAACGAGCGTACACGCGGCGCGTCTGCGTCCTCTCTCTTCCTCTTTCGTATCTATCTCTCTTGCGAAGAGAACACCGACCTCCTTGCTCACGCTCGCGCACACGGCTGGAAAAACTCGCGGAAAGTTCACGACTGGCGGTATGAATATTTCGGGGATTCTGACGAGCCGCGGTGGCAGTAACGTGTCGAGGAAGGAGTGAACGAGAGCGAAAAAGAGAGAGAGAGAGAGAGAGCGCGTGTACGCCCGCACGTCGCGGATGGAAGAGAGAAAGAGAAAACATCAGTAGAAAAGACACAGACAGAACGGGCTTGAACCAAAGGAAGGAAAGAGCGAGAGCGAAATAGAGAGAGAGAGAGAGAGAGAGAGAGAGAGAGAGAGAGAGAGAGAGAGAGAGAGAGAGAGGGAGAGAGACGGAGGGAGATGTTTTTCGGGGACCGGCGTTAGCGGGCTGGCATCTCACAATATGTCAGAATTCCCCGCGCCTCCCTTCTTCACGCGACGATGCGAAGGGTCACTGAACTACGCGCCTCCGCTGATGATGGCCGAGTGCCTCACCCTTTGCTCCCCCCCCTACCCTCTTTCCATCCGACACCATCTCCCTCCCTTTTGACAGCAAAACGGCCCCCACCGCCCCCGCGAAGACTACCGAACATTGTCGGCGACGGCCGATCCGTGTCGGAGAGGACCGAAAGCCGCGCCGGCCGGATTACGAGCGTGCAGCGCGCGCTTTCTGATCTCGAATCGTGCGACGCGTTTGCTTTATTAGCGCGCCTTGTTAAGGTCACTGGCGTGCTACCTAAATGCATGCGCGTATCGTGTTTCCCGCATTGGAAACGCGGTTCGCGTAATTTTGGGGATTTCGTGGCGGGGATATAGAAGTCGCGACGCTCGTTTTTTGACAACGAGCAGTTTGAACACGTGAAAACAAGGGATGAGAATACAAAGAGATTATTTATTTTCTTTCTTTTAAGATATTTTAAATTAATTTTTTCACAATGATAAAAGCTCATGATTTCTGACTTACATTTTGATTCGATGATATGAAATTGTAAATGAAGGAAGAATTTAGTTTTTTATATTTATATTTTGTATATCTAATATTGTTTAAACTATTAAATAATCGCAGAAAATTAATTATCTGATCAGCATGATCAGTATGTTTACACATTATCGAGTGTAACATTCTTTCGTCAGTAATTTAATATTTTCTTAAAAAAAAAATAAAATAAAATTTACTTCATCCGATCATATACACACAGTTGATACTTCTTATGACGCCGCTTGTATTCTGGCATTTCGTAAACTAGTAGCATCTCCTGAAATTTATACAGAAAAAATTCTTCTCTCTCATATATTATACGCTCTTTTCCCTCTGACATCATTATCTGGTCCTTCATCCTTTTCCGCTTACATTCACATCGCGGTCCCATCCCTTATTCGATACTCTATCATGGTATGCAACCATTCTCCTCTTCCCTTTCATTTTTCCTTCATTATCCGACTCTCTCTCTCTCTCTGTTCTTTCCCGAACACGCGCCGGTTTCATCCCCACCACTTCCCCACCGCACGTCGTTCTTTCCACGCCATTTTACTCCTTCCTTCTCTCTTCGTTCCCTCACCGCTATTCTCCCACCCCTTCCTCATCGTTCCCCATTGTCCTCGCTCGCCTCCCTGTCCTCTCCCTTCTCGCACTCGCCGCTCACTTGTGAGTGATTTCCTCCACTCTCCCCCTCGCCGTGTCCCTTTCGCTCCTTCGCTCATTTATTGCATAACCGTGCACACGAGGTTGCCAACCTGCGCCGCGTAATACTCTATAAATACATTTCGCAAATAAATATTCGCGCGACGACGATATGCATGCGCGCGAGCCGGTGATTGCAACGCGTCGTCATTATCGTCGTCGTTGTCGTCGTCTACCTTTGTGCCGTGGAATTTAACATGTAAGATTGCGCGATACCGCGGATAAAGTAGATAAGCCAGCTTTTGATAACAAGATGCGCGCGCCAGTGGCTGATGCGTGTACCGATTCGTTTATTTACATTGCTCGTTGTTTAGGAAACGGGCGAGATAGTGATTATCGTTAAATTTGCTGTTTGTCGCTCATCAATCGGAATATTTTGGTATGATATATTTTTCGCGCATTATCATAAATCAATTTAGATCGATTTAAAGCAATCTGAATCCGTTTTTGATCGTAGGTTTTTCACACCATGAATTCTTATTATTGTAATAAAGATTTTAATAATGCGTATGCATTCTGCGTACCATACATTATTAATACAAATCTTCTAATATTACAGACTCTCATCGAGAGAAATTCCTGGTACTATATATATTTTTTAAATCTTTGATATCATTAATGTAAATAGATCGTAAACATTACGGGTATATGGTCCATCTAAATTTGAGCGTATAACTCTAATTTCATCAACGAGAGATGCGCGCTAATTACCCAAATAATCATTGCAATTAATAACTTGGATCGTTCCGCCGTACCTAATTTACACAAATATTGAGTCATATGACAACTGGTAATAACGCAAGATATAAACCATTTTTCAGACTTGAATGCGTAACGATTCAAACGTAATGTAGATACGAGCGAGTGAGTGCAAAGGGTTAACGTCGCCGCTCGTTCGCTCGCATTCACGCGACACGCAGGCTGACGTCACTTCTGACCGGTCCCGAGACGACGAACTTTAAGACAGGCGTTTCTCAACAGGCGTATAATAAACGTCGAACGCGTAATTCGTGCCAAGTCCGCACGTAATGCTGTAACCGCGGTATAGCGATACGCTCGCGCGCGTCATCTCGGAAAGCTCGCGAGGTTCAACGACTCTCTCGGGCTATTATCCGTCGTACGAGCGACGCGCATTGTTTGGCGAACGATCGTAGGCGATACGCCGAGATTTCGACGACGCAGATCGCGATGACTAAACTGTTAACCCATTTCAGCGATGAAATAGACGAGAATGTAGAAATATGAAATAATAAGCGTAGAAATTGATCACGCATCGAGAGATATTATGATTTCTTTTGATTTTTTTTTCGCACGAAAATTTATTGTACATTTCAAATGGCTATCAAATTGAGAGAGGAAAAGAGAGTGTCTACATAATTTATGTGCATATTACATTGGAATATAATTTTAGTGCAAAACTCATAAAAATTCAATTCATAAGTATTAGGAATGTAATTTATAAATTAAATGTCTGATTTTAGGTAGATCAAAAACATAACAAACATTTCGATATCATATTAGAAATTATAATAAAAAGATTAGTTAAATCCAATATAGAAAAATTCTTTTTATATTTTTTCTCTATTCTCTCTCTTAAAATCTAAATAAAATATAAAGGTTTTAAATCCTTATATTACATCAATTTACATTTTAATATTTATATTTTTCTGGTTATTAATGAGTGACCTAGTTTGTAATTTGATAATTTATGAAAATTCAACTACGACACCATATACCGATATCAGGATATTATTTTGTTACAATCCAAAAATGATGTAATGCGCGAGCTTGATACGAAATCGTTAAACACGAATGGAAATTAAGGTAGAAATTATTCGAATCAAATAAATTTCAATAAAAAAATTAATATCTCGGAAAGCTTTCTGAACGCGTTATAACATTCGGATCAATCTGCTATTAATCACCGAATACGATATTGATATTATAAAACGATTACTCAGCGCGATAGAAAACGAGTTATTAATATCATTATATCTCATCTGATTGAAAAATTCGATTGAAAAAAGCTTCTCTTAAATAGATATCAATTCCGAATTTATCGATAACATCGCAATGATAATTGATGCAAACCCTACGTCAGAAGATAATGCTATTTTTTTGTCGAGCGTTACATTGGCAACCATAGGTAATAATAATCGTCACGCTTTTTTATATCAAATTTCTAAATGCATTTAATTGTTGGCGTGATGGAGAAAATTAATATATTGATAAACTCATATATTGATGCACAGAATATATTCTCTCGTATTACTATACTTTTTTTTTCGTTATAATTAATTTATGCGATGTCATATCAAACTTTCATTCAAGATATCATACGATTAAATGTAATTATAATAATGTAATTTATTTCTCTAATTAATTTGTAAGTTATGTTACTCTCCTATAACTCTGAATCTTTCTTATTGTTATGATGGATTAAGTTCAAGAAATTAAAATAAAATTTCTTAACTTGGTATATCTCACATTTTACTATTTGTTCTCTTATTTTTCTTTCTCCTTCTCTCATTTTAATGTCAGTATTTTAATTTATTTAACTTTTATATCATAATGTCCACCTAGTTTTCTTTATTTACTGGTATGCAATTAGTATTAGAAATTACTATTAATAAATTTTGTTTTTACTATAACATTGACAATAATAATATTCAGATTATACATCAAGTTAAGAAATATATTCTTAAGGGATTATCATGTATAAATAATAAATATATTTTTTCTGTCGCGTAGTACAATTTACTTTCATACCGATTGCTTTGCGTTCTGACCTACATTTCGGATCGAGATTCACGCTGCACTCGCTATGACCATGCACTGGTTCCATGAATCGCACTCTAGGAATCGTACTATAACGCAAGAAGTCGAGTATGGTAAGTCTTGTAATAGCGACATTGGAGATTTTAAATTAAATTATACAAAAAAAAACAAATGTATGCATATTGTGCCGAAAATGGCATATTAGCTTTTGATATTAAAATCCAAGTGTTTTAATTACATACTCTAGTTACATGGCTACTCTCAAGTTACGATAGCATAATTAATACGAGTTTAAATTAAACGAGAAAATATTACAATTTTTATTAACGATCAAAATCGATGATCGTAATACTACCATAGAAAAAAGCTTTCGTAAGAAATTTGTTGAGTTGATTCTGTCGGAAACAACATCTACGTTCGATGTAAATTAATGCGGATCGAGACTTGTTAATGGGAATCACTTCCTCGAGTATTTTGCACGCATAAATAATGTTTGCAAAAAGATTTTCATATGTTGTAAACGATAAACATTGATTGTCAAATAGATTATTGCAGCTAAATATTCGATTTTAAATATTGATTTGATTTTGAGATTCAAGAATTAAATTAAAGCTTCTCACCAAATGACCTACATTTGCGAATATTGTAATTTCGAGATTCATCGTTTATTAATCCGTCAAATAAGAATTTGAAAAGTAATATGACAGATATAAAGTTAAATGATGTCTATAGAATTATGCATACACGTTCATTAAATAAATGTAATAATAAATGACTATTATACTTCCCAATTATCTTGATTATATATATATATATATATATATATATATGCACAAATTGATTACTACAACGAAGTCAGTTATATTATAAATCCAATAATACGCGTTTTATTTTTTGATTAAAAAAGAGAAATAGAAAATAGAAAGAGAGAGAGAGAGAGAGGGAGAAAGACTTTCGATAAATTATTTTCATATATATTAAAAAAACAAAACTTGTTAAAGTGTAAATGATAAATGCTGTGATAGAATTCAATGATAAAAATTATATATATATATATATATATATATATATATATATATATATATATATATATATTCTTGGGATTATATACATTTTAAGCCTCTGTAATAATTCATACAATATTCGTCGGAATTAAATTTCACAGTGTAATAATTGATGGTTAATATTTAACTATTTCGAGGATTATTTTTAGATTTTCCATTTTTTTTTTAAATAATAAAATAAGATAAAATAATATTATTTCAATGAATCTTTATGTATTACGAATAGATCGCAAGATATTTGTTATACAATATATTAATATCATCTTATTTCGAATATTTGTTAAACATATTTTTTGATATTACTAAAATATTATTAATAGAATACGATTTTTTTTTTCCAAAGAACCATTTCTTTTCATAATTTAGAGAAAATGAAAATTCGCATCATGTTTTATGGGAAACATTACGAATATAAATAAAGAGAAAAACAAAGAGAGTTAATATTACTCTCGAACGGTTTCGGCTAAAAGCTCGTCGCCGATTGATCGATACGGGATAACTGATCTTCAGAGAGTTATGCAACTCTCTCGATTTTACGCCATTTTGTGAGAGATGTAACCGGTAACGGACGTGCTTTACACACAGGGAGCACAATTTCTCTCGCGCTCTTTCAATTTCTCTCTTCTCTCTCTTTCTCTCTATTTATCTATCTATCTATCTCTCTTTCTCTTGCCCGGCCGCGGGCAAAAGTGACCCGTTACAGTTTCCTTAACAGAGATCCCAGATGTGGTAACGCTTGCGACACGGATAATCACAGTAGTACACATACACGCAGGCCAGAGGCGACCGATCGAAAGATCGCTCTCTCTGCCAAGATCGTCCGGCATTCGAAATGATCTTCGGATTTGGGCCGCGCGAGACGCGAATAGCTATTTCGTATAACACTGTGTATAGTGAACGCGAGTCTAAACAGCACCGCGTTATGGATGCGTCCGGACGTACATTGCAAATTTATTTTCGCATCAGCTTCCTGGAGAATACTCCGCACGCACAATCAATCTGTCTATTAAATATATCAACGATGAAGATGTACTTTAATATATGGTACAAAAGAATAAATTTATATATCTCGGAATACAAAATAATAAAATACAAATAAAAGGTATTCTCTGTATAATTTTTTGGGGGCATTGATACATTCTTAAAATGTTCTATTGATTTTTCTTTCTTTTCATTCATTGCGAAATATGTAATAATTACTTTTAGCAACTTATTAAATATATGACACAGTTTTGAAGAATCGTAAATATGAAAATATGAATGAAATTTCGCTTTATTGCGAGCAATCATGAAACTCTTGCCGCATTTCAATGCCCGTGACAGCTGCGTTAGATTGTGTTATACCGAGTACGTTGTCATCTGAGGAACGTTGACCTTTACTTTTTGGCATTTCGTTCTCTCGTGTGCTAAGACTTTCATTATATCGGTTGTTTTGTGTGTGTGTGTGTGTGTGTGTGATTCGTCGGAGCATTTCCAGCGCGACAGAGACCTTACTTTTCACAGATTATGGGTTATGTGTAAACCTTGTTGGTATAGTAAATCTTGCATTTCAATTTTAAATCGTGCGATTAATGTATTTATAAATATTACGCACATTAGATTTAATTATATTAAATTATATTCCGCCATTAAACGAAATTATATTAAATTTCAATAAAAAAACACATATAAAGATAAAAAGTTATCTGACAACAGCGTATTTTTAAAAAATAAAAAAATATAAAATTAAATAAAATCTTATATGATGTGGTAAATTATTCGTACGACACATACTTTGCGAAGAGAGATCGGAGAGAAAAACTTCCATGTTAGTAAAAACAAATAAAACAAAAGCCAATTAAAAAAGCGAAGGCAAATCGTAGCATGAATTCAATAGTGGCGAACGTGGGTTCACTATACTATTGTATACTACTATACTGTAATAACGCGTACGTCCACGTCGCACTCATTGACAACTCGGTTCGCGGTTTTAGACGATGGTTGCTTCGACAACGGCATATATCGGCGCAATATAGTTTCATATTATCCACTCCTCGTGCAATGAGGAAGACATATTTCATAATTCCATCGACATAGGTACCTATTGTTCTTTATGTGTACTCTCATCGCCCTATTGCAATAGCCGTACTATAGTCAGGAAGTGGATATATAAAATTCAAGCCCTCTCTTCAAGAGAACAAGATAATATAACTTCAATTCAATCGATTTCGGCAGAATTAGATTTCGCAATTTTGGAACCTAGTATAATCGAAGGCTTGACATATAACCCTGTTTCTATAAACGTTCTATATTCTTAAAGAAAATTCTTCTAAGAAACACATTATTCTCATTGATAGTATAAATATTACTTATAAAAATATTGAGAGATTATATAAGAGAAGAATTTTTCTAGAAGTGCATTTTTTTCCTTCAAAATATTGTTCAGAAAAATAGCTTATGTGTACAGGTTTCTGTTTCTAGCGATTTTATATAATATCGTTTATGCTCAATCTTAAATTGCAATGAAATAATCATCTTCGTCTCTTAATTATTTATTAAAAATTTTTTAAATAGATATTGTTAAAATCAATTATTAAATATTATTATCTAAGATCCATCGCCTAAAAAGTCAGTTATTGTCTGTCCAAATAATAGATTTTTCTACTTTTTTAATTCAGAATTATGAATAAGAAAATGATAAGAACCATGTCACGTAAATTCAAATTTCGTTAGATTCGACTGAGTGAATGAAGAACGATTCTTTTATATGTGAAAAGTAGATATAAATTATTTGAGATAATATGTGATGTATTTCTTATATTAATGACAGGATTTTATTATACACAATGATATGATACACACGTGTTTTGTGTCATTGCGTTGTACTCTTCATCGTCGTGCAATCGACGAATAGAGACGGTACGAATCATGCAACGAGTCATTGGTGGGTATCGAGACGTAACAATTCAATGTCGATGAAATCTCACTTCGATCGCAGATTAGAACAATGACACGCGCCTTCGAAATTACGAATTCATTTTAAATTCGCAAAGAAAGGGAGAATATTAATTTTTTTCTTTCACATAAATAAATAAGATACTTTCAATTGTATCATTACACGCGTCAAGTAGTATCTTTATAAAGTATCAGAGAGGAGTATTAAAAATGATGAAAGGGAAAACCGATCCTGAAATCTATATCTAACAATTGCCGGATATAAGTGTGGAAAAGGGGGTAGGCAAGTAAAAGAACGGAAAAGAAGAAAGAGAGAGAGAGAGAGAGAGAGAGAGAGAGAGAGAGAGAGAGTAAGATGCATACAGGTCGCGTCAACGGACGTAGAAACGAGCGATGTCCAGTTCTTTCCCTCCCCCTCCCCCGTACCCTCACCCCCGCGTGCGAAAAGTCAACGTTTTTCCGGCGGTCAATACGAGGAGAACCGAGAGGCGACCGGGTGTCGGAAGGTTAGTAACTTGGTCAACGGTGAACGACCGGGAGTCTGCATCACGCCTGCGCCGTTACGCCGCTGACCCAGATGCGCGCAACGTGATTGCCGCTCGGCCGTTCTCGTCGATCCTCGGCGGCCCCCCTTAGGGGGCCCCGCGCGGCCGCCCCGCGGCTGACCCACATCGCCGTTACTACTGCTGGCCGTCACTACTCGCCTCGTGGACGGCGATGCGCGAACGTTCGTTCTTTTGCGCTTCTCGTTGCGCGTTCTTTTCCTTCAAAGATTTTTATATATATAGTAAATTAATCCCTTCGAGATACGAAACATGTATATCAACGTCACTTTAGAATGTAGGACAAAAATATTAATATTTATAATTTTATTATAATCATTAATCTTTGCGATATGTATCGCCAATCATTTGTCGTATAATAAGGTGATATATTTTTTTAAATACTCTATCCGATTGTCGTTGAAACTGCTAATTGAATATCGATTGTTTGTAATTATTTCACATTCCGATTTATGTATATTGTCTCGCTGTACGGTTAAAAATAGCATTTAATATATTAAGTTGATTTCATAGACGATATGTTAATTTGACAAATATTTGAATCCCGACTTTAAATGGCAATTACGTGGCGAATGTTATTGTATTATCATTTATATCAGTATATATATATGCTTTACTTTATTTATTATTATTTGCGATATCCTTGTTATTATTTTTCGATATACTTATACGAATAAATATTTGTCAACTGCATCAATTGCAATTGCATTTCTTTTTTTTTACACAAGCTGTTTTTTTCTTTAAAAACAGATCTAGAGAAAGAGAGAGAGAGAGAGAGAGAGAGAGAGAGAGAGAGAGAGAGAGAGAGAGAGAGAGACGATTATTTAATCTTCTTCACAATTGAAAATAAAATAAAAATTATCCATGTACAAATAAATATATTCTCATATATAGTAATTGAAATTTTTGAATTTCTCTAAAGTTTTCATCGACGATATTGCTTTCTTGTACTTTTAACAAAGTTGAAAAAAAATATTTACATAAAATATCTCCTTTTTTTAGAAAAAAATTTAACGGGACTCTATATTTGTTAATATTCTAACATACAATACTATATAACGCATTAAGTTATGAAATAATCCGTAGATTTTCTCATTGTTTCACGGATTTTGCGCCCCTTTTCGCGTTCTGCACCACGGAATTCTCCAAGGTCTGTCGTCCGTGCGACTTTACGGAGAACTTTGCGTTCTCCGACTTCGATCGAATCGCCAAATGCGACGTGAAAAGCCTTTTTGCGCTCCACCCTTTTGCAACGATTTCTTGTATGTGTGTCAAGGACTCGAACGTAATCTTTTTACATGTTGCATCTTCAGGTTTATGCAAACAAAAAGATAATTTTTTTATTATTTTGATTTACTATGCTGTTTTATTTCGTTAGATAAAATCGAACATTGCGTCGATTTAATGAGCCTTCGAAAATCGGAAAATATATACAAGGTATCTTAGGGAAACTGTGTAATAAAGTGACATTCTTTAATAAATTTTGGAACCATCTTTTTCAACGAATTAATTTTTAATATAAAATATCTTCAATTAATAATTTATTTCGTATTCAAATTTATTTTCAATTTAAATTAATTTCGTATTTTGCTTCTGTACAGCTTTTATTCTTATCTTATTCTGAATGTAACAAAAAAAAATATCTATTTATATCTTAAAATATTATTTAACATACAGATTTATTAGGATATCCTATATAACGAAATATGTCAAAAGAGTGTTGACTGATTGCAAGCTTTTTGTTTTGTTTTTTTATGCGACCCTGAAGTCGTTTTTGTTTTCGCGATAACACGAGCGATTGACGCGCGAGACGTGCGCAGTGAAATTTAGAAAGTACGCCCGCATCGGCATGCTTGCGACCCACGTGCACTTAATATTGGACACACAATCGGGATATTTGAATACATATTACGTGTACATGAGCAGGCAGGTGAATTACGCCGTCAAAGAGCCGTCTGCTTTATTGTCATTTGTAAATTTTATTGCAGTGAAATAAATTGGAGTACTCACGCATAATTTAGCCTCATTACGAAAAGATTGAATTAACAAAAATTGCGCTCTTTCTCTTTGTCCGCTCCTCAAAAAGATGAACATTATTTTTTATTAAATACAATCAAGAAAAATTTATTTTTAGGCTACCTCCCGGCGTTGTTTTCACGTGCTCAATGATCCTTAATGAATCTGTGTTGGATTGAAATAAAAATGAAAAAAATAACTTTTCTCTGATAAAATATAGCCAGTTTTTAAAACAATATTTTCCTCGGAAAAACATTTGTCACGATGTAAGAAACGTTGAAAGCATGTAAATAATGTAATATAAAAATGTAACGTATAATAATAAAAAAAAAATATATGAAAAAAATTCTAATTTCAATTTTATATTATTATTCAGACAAGTTACTACACAAACAGTACGCGTACAGTATATTCATGTAGTAACTGTCTATTATTAATTTTAAATTTGCAAAAACAAAATCAATTTAATATTACATTATCTATTAATTTTAATCGACAAAAAATAAAAGAAATGTAATAGAATTTACCATTATAATAGAATTATCATAAAATAATTAAAATATTTTTTAATTTTATTTGCTAGATATAAATAAATATAAGTAATACCTACAAGAATAAAACAATCTTATACAATTTTTATAGTATTTTAAAATTAGTATTTTAATTCACAATTAAATTACTGAATTCTGTCTATGTCGTTTTTCTCTCTCTCTCTTTCTTTCTTTTCTAGTACAGTTATTGAACATTTATTAAATATTAAATTGTATTGTATATATATACAACATCTATAATGTTGTTTTTTTAAATTTCAACAAATCGAAAATTGATATCAATGTTACGATATCAATTATCCTATAGAAAGAGATGTATTTGGAAAATGTGTATGTACGTGTATATATGCGTATGTACACGCGTACTTGTCTATAATTTTATTATTATGCTTTTTATAATATATAAATGAAATCCACACACATACACACATAAAGTTGCATCTATGATGTAATATCAAAAATCTTGTTAAAGAAAATGAAAACACGTTAAAACTAGTATAATATTAAAAAGTTAACGCCGTGTGCGCGCTCTTCGGAATATAAAATATCTCACTCTGCTTTTTTAACTTCGTGGTTAACCTACATTCTACGGGTAACGAGGGCGTCTACCAATATTAAAGTACATTTATTCGCGTCGATACTTCATATCGATCGGGAGTTTCGATGGATTTCTCATACGGGATACCTTTACAGGTTGCAACGTATCATTTTCGAATGGATTTATCTTCGGAATTTATTTTCGTATTTAACATACACTATCTCACACGAATCAGTAACTCGAATTAAGGTATTAATTCCGAATTATAAATGCTGAAATGTGAAATTTTCATAGAAATTGAATATTCTCGCAGAATTGAAATAATTTATATTCATCAAACTTCTTTTACATAAATTAAATTTTCACTTTTGAAAACTATTTATATTATAAGTGTAACATCGATTTATGCTTCATTTTGTATAAAATATAGCTCGGTTTTATATATTTATCGTTATAAAATACTTAATAGTTTGAATTAAATTAAATTTGATTGTCATTGGTCATTTCATTTAGCTCATATAAATTTGAGCTAAATGTTTACGACGCCTTTTTAGTATAATGATGTTTAATCTCGTGACCGTCTTTTTAAAAATTTTTTGGTAAAAGTTATCAGTTTCTGATAGACGATGTATTTCAAAAATTACAATGCAATAGTTTACAACGTTGCTCATTTATAATGCTCATTTTTATTGCTCGTTTGCAATGTCAGGCCTAATGAGAAAAGTGTTTAGAGTAGTAACGCATATCGCATCGCTGTCAGAGACGTTCGCGCGATCGACCAATTACAACATCGATTACACATTGCACGCCCACGCATTTGCACGTAATGCATGAGCCCTGTCATCGGACTGCTTCCCGACACCATATACTCTCTTGCACAAAATCGTAGCGATCATTCGATGATGAAGGAATCGTCGATTGTATAGAGATATGTCTTAATTCTTTTTAGCTCCTTATAATTTTTTTAAACATAAATTATTTATTTAAAAAATGAGCTAAATTTGGCAAAAATACATTCCCTCAATTCGTTGTCAGTTACATGAATGGTGCCTATATTCGTATCATATGATTATTACTTAAACTTAGATAACTTTCGAAAATTTGATTTTTTGCGCAACTTTAACTTTACTTATCTTCAGCATCTGCAAAAATTTTTCATCGCCCAAGTAGGAAACTGCGCAAAAATATATATATAAATATGGAGAAATATGTGTACCGGTCGTTCTGAAATTTATATAATGTGCAAAGTTATTAATAAATAATAATAAAAAAGTGCATAGAAACGCATATTCAATGAGGAAAGTTTTTCGCATGCCGAATTCCTTCATCGTCGATGAACAATGCGGCTGAACGTAAGAGTTCACGAGTTGCGCGTGGGTGGATGCAGGTACGTGAGAGACGACGTAGGCGAAGCGCGTTGCATTGCCGCCACGTATAATATTCAATCGCGCATTATGAATCTTTGTTTTGCGACGAAGGCGATGATCCATTAGCGATTCAAATTGAACCTGGTTTATCGGGATGATCTAACATTTAGGTATTATTTGCAGTTCTTTATGCCAATCAAAGATTTACGATGCATCTAAAGGGTATTCATGGAGTCTACAGTTTGCGCAGACCGAGGAGCTTATAACAAATTAATTTTCTCTCTCTCAACACAAAACAGGATATTAAAATCAAATTCGCAGGATCAGAAATTTTGCTAGAAGTTACCAAAAAAATATGGATTTATCGGAAGATTTTTTCCCTCCCTCTCTCTCTCTCTCTCTCTCTCTCTCTCTTTTTATCTATAAAATTTCATTTCTAGATGATTCATAATCTTTTCTCGCGAGCTTGAAACGGTTCATTGAAAATACCGGAATATCGCGTGTTTAATAAAATCCCATACGTATGCCACACGCACAACACGTATACATACATGGGCGCTCGCTGCCAACTATTACCGACATAGCCGACGACGCTCGTACCTCGTTATTGCGCAGAAAATCGCGATGCGAATGCGAAATCGTCGAGGACTGTTCCGTGAACACGCGCTCTTCGCAGAACCCAAAGTCGCGTTTTGCTCGAGGCTGCGACGATGCGGCGGCTTCGCCGCATTCGTTGCGACACGAGTGGAGTACGAAGTTATAATCCGGCACAGTGTAAAAAGGGGAAAACGTATTCTCCGAGGGGACGGAAACGCGCTTCTCGCGTTACGCAATCCTCGGTCGAGCAACGACTTATTATGTCTTTTTCTAGACGCCGAGCAAATTTAGGATGATCGGTCTTGCTCCTACTACAGCTTGTTCTTTCTCTTTCTGAATCGTGGGACGATTCAATCGCAGATTTTGTAACATATTCTGTAGAATACACAACTCAATTATGTATCTTCTCGCATAAAGTTGCAATTTTCAATCTTTCTAATCTTTTATTTAATTTATGTATCGTAATATTATGGTATAAATATTATGTATCGTGTGTTTATTTGTAAATACAATTTTTAAGAATTGTTATATATATATATATAAGTTTATTATTATGCAAAAATACTGGAAAAGAGAGATAATTTATTGCAATAATAAATATCTAATGCAAATATGAAAAAATATGTGCCATCCTTTGTATCTTTGTTAAGAGAGAGATTTTTTTTGAGAAAAGAATAATTTTTATTGCGTAGCAGTGATAAGCATCTACGATATATGCAGACATTAAAACATATGAGAACACATTCTCTAGTAATTGCAACTTTTACAAACAAACATGTTTTCTAGAGAAAGGATATAAGAATTCCTTGAAAAAATATGAGAGAGAAGAACATCTAACTGCGCATAGACAGATATAGGATCAATAACATCGATATGCCTATTTAAAGGAGAATGATTTTTACTTTTAAAGAATTTTGAAGTTTCTCATTCAGCGAACAATAGCAAAACATTAGAGCGATGATACAGAAACATTTGATTATCTGAAAATATCAAGCCGTCTTGAGGCTTTGAATTTATAAAGATCGTGATAGTTTATTTGTAAATAAAATTTATTCAAATATTAACAAGAGAAAAAGAAAGGAAAACTCTCTTTCTCTAACTTAAGATTTAATTCTCATCTTGATTACTTAAATTCTCATAAAATCATTTCATCTTGTGCCCGTAAATAGATTAAAATTTGTGATATTATAATAAACGTAAAAATATATGAAAGAGTATACATATAGATATTTCTCTTAAAGTCAAGATTGTGAAAACTGTATAAAACTGCGTATATATAATTGCAGTCGAATGATCCGTACGCACTTTGAAATACGAAACCGGTGTCGCGATTTCCATTATCCGTCCCGGTGCCCGGTGGCGCGATGCACCTTTTTGGTAATCGTCAGTAGGCGACGCGGGGCGTCGGTCGGCTAGGAGGAGATACGGAGGAGAGGCCGAAAGTCTCGGAGGAAATTCGATGACGGCGATGACGCCGTGTATGCGTGTGCGGTGCGTATGAGGAGAGAAGAGACAGGCGGAAAGTGGGACGGGGGACGACGCGGGAGCGCGCGCAAAACGTCGGAGACGGCAGGGGTACGTACAGCGAGGGGGCACTTGCGAGAGGGGCTGCAGCGTGCGCGCATCGGCGCGCACCGCACAGTGCATGCACCTTCGAGAGGTGTGGGTGAGACGCGCGTGTGTGTTGGCGCGAGCGTGTAACTGGGTCGCGGGTTCGACAACTTCAGCCAAGGCTGCTCGCGCAGTGGTTCTCGATCCTCTCCTCCTCGCAACGACGTTCGATTTTGTATCGAGCCGCCACCGGCGGTGTATAACACAGCGAAAGCTGCGATATTATTGTTATTGAGATGTAATGCCATTTTCATTGCTATTGTTTCGTGCCGCGTACAATTGTCGAATAAGGCCTAACATTTACATTCTATTGAAATGTGAATTTTATAAACTTTATGAATTTTGTATTGTTATTTTATACTAGCGTGGGGTGTATTATAGTATAAAAAACATAAGGAAATTATAAGAAAGAATATAAAATCATTTTTTTTTATATAAAAAAATCTATAACAAATATATAGTTTTTGTATAAACAAAATATAAAATGTAATATTAATATTCAATAAAATATTAAAGAAAATATTATTTTACAGCATATGTTTCTTTTACAGTTATGCTAATTTAATCTACGTTTATTCTAGATAACGTATTTTTTCCAATGTATGTGATCTTGAGACAACAGCTGATACAGTTTTGTATCGTATAACAATATTAATTTTTAAAATGGAGATAAGAGAAAAACATCGTCGTGCAATGTGTAATCTTCAAATAACAACGCAAGACAATATTATATAAATAAAAATACATTGCCTATTTTAATGTGCAAGTATTGAGATAAATATATATATATATATATATATATATATATATCCCTCTAAACATTAATCTTACTATAAGTGTTGGCTCGATATTCCTCTAATAGTTATATGAGCATATAAAATAATTGCGTTACGATGACGATTATAATATATTAATTTAAAAGTTTCAAATTTATCGTTCGAATAATGATTTGATTTTCAAGTAGGGAATATTATCATTTGAATAATTAGATTTAGTGAAATATGTCTCCTTAGTTCGTTTCTCCACTTGCGCGCGAATCGACGAAGGAAATCGCGAGTCGCGCTAGGTTGCGAAATATTCTTGCACGTAGCCGAAGGCGAAAATGGCAGGTGTCATTGCGGTATAGCGGTGGAATTATGCGACAGGTATTATGCTGCACTATGTATTATCCGTTTGGTTGCTCTGTCTTTATCCTTTTAGCCAGACGATAGTAACTATATTTTTCGTCTATTTTAACCTTTCTATGAATGAGATCTTTCTTCGACATATTGCATTATTTGTTTTTTTTATACATAAAAAAAAAGCAAAATAAAAATTACATTCTTGATGGATTCTTTGGAAAAAATGATCCTATTCTATTTGAACACGTACGTTAAAATTCTTGTGCTTTCTATTAACCATAGATATGGAAAAAAAAAAAAAAAAAAAAAAAAAAAAAAAAAAAAAAAAAAAATATTTCTCAATTATCAAGACATTTGAGAACAATCGATGCTATTCTATAACTTGCAAGCAGAAGGCAGGAAATGTTGAACATGCACGTATATAGGATATTCGTTCTTTCACCTCCGAGTTATAGAACGACCGTTCTCGTTTCACAGTATTGATCTAATGTTGACTGTTAAAAAGCTGTGACACAATCAAAGCGTATTGTTATTTGAATTATTCAAGCTTTATTTTAATTTTTCGAAATTTTCTTTAAAGCAAAGCCGGGGGTAGTCTCACAGATTATCGAAGAATTTGCAATTAAAAGAATCTCTCTCTTCTTTTTTTTTTTTTTAATACCTTCCAAGTTTCGAAAATCTGTTGAAAAGTTACATTCTGCACAATTTGAATTATCATGACGATCATGTTGAAATTACTATTCCGTTTTCAGAATGATTTGTATTCTAACATTGGACATCAGTCGTGAAGAGACGCAATGACATAATATCACTTGAGAATGGGGATTACCTTCGGAAAGATCAATGGTCCGCCAAGCGGTGCTCTCGCTCTAATCGCTATAATTATTGATAGGAGCTTAACGATGGTGACAACGGGATAACGATCGCGAGTTCTCTCTCGGTTTTTTTTTATTTTTTTTTATTTTTTATAGTACCGTTTAAAGTCCCCTTGCTACGCAACACCTTTGCTACGGCCCCGATAAAAAAGACAGTCACGTTGCGTAGTTTGTACGTAAATAAGCGCCGGGACGAGATCCGACTATCATATTCACGCAGGATGCGATTACATAAACCAGCAGTCTTTCTCTCGATCCCCTCTACCATTCACTTCTTGTCTCCTTCTTCTATTGTATTTTCTCTGTCTTATCTTTTTTCTGATTTGTGTGTGTACATGTGTGTACTTATATTTGAAATCTTTAAATAAAAATTACTTCTTCTCAAAACTTTTTATTTATTAAATTTATTTTATTACATTTATGCCAAGAGATTTATATTTACTATTTATTTCTATTTACATTTTTAAATTTCTGCTATTTTAATATAATTGTGTTGTCTGGATATTTAATTTCATGTAAAATATTATTACACGTTTCTATTTTTTTATTAAGGTATACATATATAGCAAACGTAATTAGAGAGTATGTAAAGTTAACATTCTGTGTTTTTTATTACGTTTTAAATTTCATTTCTATCTTTATTTTTTAGTATGCAAGAACATCTGTATTTATCACTTTTATATTTTATCTGTATACGCATATTATTTTTTCTAAGTTTCTGTATGAAATATCTCAATGAAAAGTTATAAGATATTTATCCTATTCTGTTTCTATTCTATTGTCGCTCTTTGTGGCGCGTGCGACACAGGTACGCAGGCTTGAAAAATACCAAGTTGGCGTGCTCGAGCACGAAATCGCAACGACAATGCGCCGCGACGCGGACGTTGAGTAAACACGACGCTCCCCGGAATCGATTTCTCCACCCTGCGCAACCCCCGTTCCGCACCCCCGTCCCCTCCGCGCTTCCGTTACAAGGATGCATCATCCGTCGCACAGCTGAAAGCGCAACCCACCCCCGCAGTTGGACTTTTGCTGCGGTCAAAAGTGCGTATTAACGATTTAGGAAATTGAACCCTCTCTTTACAACGAAGTTAATAACATTTATAAAAGAGAATACGAACTTCCTATTTATTAAAAAATAAATTGAAAACACTTTGATATAGTGTCTTGTGTTTTATTTGATTTTTATCTCATTTTAATTAAATCGTACTATAAAAATTCAGTATACTATAAAAATATCATTTTTGTCGATGTAAATAAATATGTCATGTATATATGTGTGCGTATGTACGCGTGTGTGGTATGTGTATAATTTCAATAGAATCTCTCAATATGATTATATAAATATTATAGAGATAAAGTATATTTTGCTTCCTTATGGAGAAAGCTTTGTTTTTTGTATTATTATCGTAGCTTTAATAATTTCAATTTTCTGTATTTTTGCGTTGACATAATTGAATTCGATTTTATAAAAAAAAAAGAAAAAACTGTTCTTAAAATCTTTTTGATATTAAGATAATTTTTATGAAATTGAGACAGTCTATGTGTATGTGTAAATATTTGTTTGAATCATTATTTTACCGATAATAATTCAGACAGAAAGATAAATTTGATCTATTTTAATATATTCCAGAATCATTCTTGTTTTAGAATTTCTACAATCGCGTAAACGAACGAAGTCGATCGATTTCTCAATCTTATGGGGTATTTAAAGCTCTGCCCTGCCCTGCTCTGCTTCCGCTCCCCGTCCTCTCCCTCTACTGTCCCGGTAGCAACCCTCTCTGCAAAAGCGACCGTGCCTCCCTCTTGCAGTATGTATATATGTATGTGTGCGCGTTATGTAAGATATACATTAAACTTTAATAGCATTTTCTCCAAAGAATTCCGTGACGATGTTTTTTTTTAGCCAAAGTTTGTGTCGAGCTTATCTTTTTTCATAAATAGTTATAAATCTTAATAAATAAGTCTTAAATATAAAGATATAACACAAGAAAAGATCAAAAATTTGTGATCTCTAAAAATTATAGCTAAATCATATTTTTTTTTTATTTTACTCAATCTCTTAAATTCACTTTAGATGATTAAAGTTACAATATTATTGATGCTTTTTGGCAGAGAAATTATAATAGAAATAATTTTTTAACATTTTATGTATTATTACAAATTTAAATGACATAATTTTCTTTTTTAAGACTGTAATTTCGTAAGAATAATTTATGATTCATTCATACAAAATTTATATTATATTCTAATTTTTAATAATCACACACACAATATTTTAAAAATATTTATCTCCCATTATTTAAAATTTGATTTATCTGAAAAAAAAAAAATGACACTGCCAAAGAAAAAGTTATGCACGCAAAGTACTCGGTACACGATCAATCTCGGTTTTCCGATGCTCTACTGGAGATAGATCGACGATCAGTTCCAAGGACACTGCTAACAAGCCTAATGATACAACACTCGCATAGGTATGTTCGAACGGATAGGTCTAAATCGATAACGATGTCGACGAGCCAAGATGCTCGCAATGTTGTCCTACATCCGATCGCGTCTTAGCACGCTGAGACCATGCAATCGATCGATGATCTTCCCTTTTCTGTGCTCCCCTTTCTCACCCTCCATCGATACGAAGAGGACTTCATTTATGAGATCATTTAGCGGAATAATTTTAAGCGGTGTATATATATTTTCGTTAAGTATATATCATTATCTGAAGATTCGCGCGCGTGGAAATCTTTGGTTTCCTTTTAATAAATTTCTCTGCGTTTAATGATCGACGAAGAATTCATAAAGAAATAATATATTGTATAAGATAAAATTTTTCTATCGATATAATCATAGATTTTACTCCCCCCAAGATCGCGTGATACTAATCATGCTTATAGTCCCGTGACACAAATGTAAAAGTGCCCGTTGAAAGCTGCCGCGATATCGGGATATCCCGCTTTAAGGAGCTTCACGCTCACTCGTAAGGCGCATGCACGTCGCTACGTAACTTCCTTTTCGAGGATCTCGAGACTCGTCGACGCATTATAGCAGTGATTCCCCACATTTTCAACGCACGACAGCACAGGAAGTAAAAACTACGCTGAACTCGTTCACGTCTCGCAAGGCGCATTACCGGGCTTGTTCCGTATCATATTCTGCGAATTGCAAGCCTTCGCAAAATTTTTGCAGTGCTATAAAGTTACAATTTCCAGTAAGAGGATTGCTACTCATTTTGTCAGATGAATTTTAAAATATTTCAAATATTTATGAATATATGTATATATACATTATATAAACGAATGAGATTATACATACAGTTCTAAACTTTCCGACTATATTACATTTTCGTTTTATTATATTGCGTTACAAAAATTAAGTATAAACAACAATATCAAAAAAATGTAAATATTTAATATAAAATGTAAAGAATTAAATTAGAGATTTGTAATAGAAACTAAATACGCATTTGTTCACGGTCTCTATTAAAAAATCTCTAATTTTTAATTTAGTATTCTCTTTCTGGAAACGAGTATCAGTACCAGTTCGTAGAGGGCTGAATTAAAAATCAGCAACATTTCCCTTTGCCTTATCCTTTCATCATATTTACGAAAAGCCGGTGCTATTCACGAGCTGGAGATTCTTGCACTCCATTAACACAGAGAGTTCGCATCGACGAGCTGGAAAGCCTCGTCTCTCGTCACAACGAGTGGGAGATATTACAAAACGGCAGTAGAGCATTGTTTTACATCTCCTCCTGCTCCTCCCTGTCCCTCTCGTCTCGTTTCGCTCTTTACCCCACCTTTTATCTCCCAGCGGAGAGAAACGCTCGTGCTTTCGGACGATGCGGAAACGATGCACGTGCGAGCGTATCGACGTTTCGTCGTCGCCGATGACGGCGGCGATGGTAGCGGCATCGGCATCATCGTCGTCGTCGTCGTCGTCGTCGACGTCGACACGACGAAATGCGCTCGTCGGTTGCACGGCCGTGCAACTATCGATCTGGGAACCCACGCTTCCGTTCCTCCTCCGTCCTTCTCCGTCGCCACCGCCGCCACCACCACCATCACTATCACCACCACCACCACCACTACTATCTACCTCCCGTAACTGCAGCCGCAGCTGCAGTAGCAGCAACGGTAAGGACTTCATCGGCGATTTTGCGAGAAACCGTATCATTTTTGTTTATATCTGTTTATACATGTATATTCTTATTCAAGTATCACATTTTATGTTTAATCATTATGTATTAATTCAAAATTATATACAAAAAATTGTAGACCTTGTGCTCAAATATAGCTTTCTTGATTCGAAGTAAATGTTTGTTGAAAGAAACTGCGATGGATTTTATGCAATAAACTTCCATGAATGTTAAATTAAGTTTTTGTACAAGAGATTATGTAGCGTGTGTGTAATAAAATAAATCTATATGCTAATCTTGTCTTATATGTATATATATATATATATATTAGTATTAATTGTGTTCGTTATTGTAGATGCATGGAAATACGGATGAATATAAAAATAATAATAAAATATAAATGAAATAAAGTGTAAAATTATATTAATATCGTTCCATGATATATAAAGATAATGGTATAATAAAATAGGGAAAAAGGATAGCTTATTGTTGAGCAGTTCTCGTCACTGTGTTGCTACAGTTACATTCATGAATTGATCATTCTTTATTTTTACTTTTCGCTATCTCGCAACAATTATTTATTTTAATTGTCTGTATAATTTCAAATGCAGTTAAATTACTTAATTTCCCTCTCAATAATTTTAACGATTTTATATATAATGAGAGAAGTGAAAGCTACGCAGATTTATCTTTAAAAAATAAATCTCTTAGATATTTCGCGCGCGCGAATCTAAAAGAAAACTCAGATATAATGTAATGCGAATAAGATATTAAATAGCGCTTACGTAAAATAAAGAATGAGAAAATATTTCATCGTAAATCGATTGACATAACGAATACTGTATCTTGAATGACTGTACTTTGCACGACGACGGTGCATAGAAATAAATTTCATTGCGTCGTTCTAGGAATAAATTAGTCCGTGATATTTTATTAGCAGAGCAGCGTACAATTTCAAATAATAATGGTGAGAGAGAGAGAGAGAGAGAGAGAGATGCCGTTTCACGCGTCGCCGATTGACTTTCGCATCGCGGATGAATTATCATCACGTTATTACGAGATAAAGCGCAACAAGGCATCCGATTACTTGCCATGCAAGATAACCACTGTGAGTAACTTCCAACCGAAGAATGCATTCTTTATTTTTTCGCCATTAGTAATAATTTTATTCCTTTCGCTTATTTCGTAATGCATTTTTATCCGCATCTTCGTGTTATCTCGCTTCTCACTACCTTCTGATCGAGAGATTAACTGATCGATGATTCGTTTACGCACATACGAATTAATTAATGTATGCGCGTGCATTTGCGAATCTGCGTAATTAACAGGTCAAGAAGATGATTAAAACTTTTAAGTAAATGAGATAATATATGAATATATGTGATGCATATGTGCGTATACACAATGATAACATTATCATTTTTAATGATTCTGTGATAATTATTAAACATTCAATTATTATTTATTAATAATTTTGTCATTGAGAAATCAGTATATAATACTCTATTTATATAATAATTTTAATTGGTCTGTCTCTTTCTATTCTTAAAGGAGTTATATGCTTTGAACGCTTTATATTATCTATAGCCACTATTCCTCGCATTTGCATCTCTTTTTCTCTGATCATTTTTTTTTTTATTTCTATAACTTATCATAGCTTATTGCCACACTTTGGTCATGTAAATATCTTACTTTGATCTCTCAAGGGGCTTGTCCCAGATTTCGCATAAAGCTACCATCAATCTATTTGTCTAACCCTTCGCGAACGATGGCGTTACATTGAAATTCCCAACGACGCGCGAAAGGGAAAAGTTTGAGGACGCTCTCGCCATTTCGACGAAGTCGACGTGACGCGTTGTGAGACATCGATGACAACGACAACGAACTTTCGATCGACTTCGTCGTCGGGCGTCGGGCATCGGCCAGGATATTTTTTCGCAAGTGAAAGCGCTATTGGCCACGTGAGATACACTCGTTCGGTGAACGGTGGCGCGCATTTTCGGAGCGGACGAACCGGTTCGAAGGTTCTTCGTTGCGAAATCGATGCACGCCGATGTAACCGTTTCGCTCATTTCGCGAATAAACGAATATTAAGATATTTGTCGAGAAGAAAGATTTTCTTAAATATCCGAATAAATATATATATATATCAGGCACTAATAAATCTTTCATAAAAGATATCAAAAATGTAGGAAATATTGCAAGAATATATTAATATTATAGTTGTAATATATTTGTACTTTTCGCTATTTATCATGTGTAATGTTGTGTAAGCAAATATTAAGTGATTAATTATTTAAGCATAATGTAACAATTTATATCATTATAAGATTTCCGGAATCTCCATGCTTAATATAGATTGATAAAAGTATATCACGATAAATTTAACTATATATATAGCATTAGTTTATTATTAAGTTATAATTCAGTGCGATATTAACAAAAAAACATAACTTTTTGCTATTTATCTTAAGAAGTTTTTTTTAATTAATAGATAATTCTTTTGCTTTACGATCTATTCGATTAAACGTGAATTAATTTGTCGAATGCTTTAATGATTCTTGTTGCGCGAGAAATACAATTGATTCTCTATACTTTGTTAAGGATTATAAATAATCCTTAAATATAGTATTAAACGTTATCAATAATTTTCAACATTAAAAGTTATAAATAGCTTTAATTTTACTTGGCACATTTTTCACGAATTATTTTAAATTCTATTTTAAATTTGTATCCGCTGTCGGTTCTGGTCAGTTTAAATTATATTATTTAATATTTTCACAGTATATATCACTTTTTTTCTGTAAAATGTCAAACTATCAGAATAGTTTATAGCTCTCTCTATATGAACATATTATTTTCTTTTAACACATATAAAAGTTTAAAAATTGAAAATTATTTAGAAACGCATCTAAAATATATATGCTAAATGTTTATAAGTATAGAAAGTAGTAGATAATAGTATAATGCAATGAAATTTTTCGTAGAAAAGCTGTTTAAGAAACGAGAGACGGTGCAGAGAATTTAAATTGTGTGTGTTATATTATAATTATTTAAAACATATACACAACGTATATATTTGCATTCTTATTAAAAATATTCTTTCGATAGAAATAATCGCATTACTGTATTAATATAATTATCTCATTGACAATATACAATATAATTATCAATAACAATATATATATATATATAATGATTCAAATGTTCTGATTATGAAATTAATGCACTATCGTTATCGATGTTTATCTGATTTATGCATCTGTCTATTATTATCCTGTATGCTAATACGACACACGAATTATAGCTTTACTACAAATCTGTGAAACAAAAATTAAGTTAACTTGATTAATACGAGAACGGAACTAATGCGTGTGAAAACAATAATCCGCATTTTTTCATCGTCGTTATCTTCTCAAATTATTTTTAATTTGCTTAAGTATCTTATATCAAATTAAATTTGTAACTTTAATATTCAGAGTATTTTGAAGAGCGCTGGTTTAAAAAAAAAAAGCCATGATTATTCGTGCATATATAAAAGATTGTTATTGCAGTCATATAAGATTAAAAAAAAAAAAAAAAAAAGGAAAAGAGATAATTTATATTTATTACAAAACGTCCAAAAATGTATGAAAGTGATTCTACGATATCGCGCCTCGCGGTTGTTCCGAATACGAATACTCGATCGAAACGCACGATGCCGAGCGAATTATGCAAAGCGAAAGTACCCACGTAAGAACGGGTTGCGCAAAAACCCCGTAAGAAGAATACTCATGTGAGGCTAGCTGGTAATACCGTATTGGCGAAGAGGACGCGGGAGTGAGTTTCCTGTCGACAGATTTGCGCCGTCCTTATATATATGGTAGATATATTTTAAGATTTATCATTCTTCACGTCTTCTGTCAATCTCACAGGCAAAATACGATTCGTGCGAGAAATGTATAAAAGTAATCTACTTTTGTAATTATTTTCAGGAAAAATAATACTTAAGTATTTTGATTAAAATTTATTCTCACGCTAATTATTCCTGATTTATTCTCATTGCAAAGCTGCTTCAGGCCGCAACAATAATTATAAAATAATTACAACCTATATGCTATAACGTGTTATAATACGCAATATATTAAATTAAATATATTTAAAATATTAATCACATAAGCATACTAGAAATATATTATATTAATACATTGCTATTATGAATGTCTATATCTTCTCCTCTGTCTTACTTTTGTTCCCGTATGTTTTAATAAAAACATTTGTAAAAAATTAATTTAATTTATTTATTGAACATTTTCTTTCTCTTCTTCTTTAAATTTCTTCTTTAAATTTTCGCATAAGAAAAATTTATTTTATATTGAATAGTTAAGTAATAAAAGGAAACGCAAATCGCGACATACGTACGATTCGATTCTGATCGAGAGAGATTCTTAATAATGCATACAGTATATATATCAAGCGTCGATTTTATGATAAAAACGATAAACGTGTATCGATATATTTTTCGACTGAGCATTTGTAACTGACGACAGTTAATAAAGTAAAATATTTATATAAAATCTTATTCTAATAATATAATAGTAATATTCAACAAAATATATCGTATTTTCTCCACTATGTCTATTATTTTTATGTTTACCCTATTCATTCGTTTTTAAAAACAACAATTGTGCGTCAAAGATTAATTTAATTACTATTAGAGCGCGTCCCACTTCGTGTTACAAATTAGTATGCTAATCAATTCACAAGAGGTGATATTTGGTATTGACTATCCGTTGTTATAAGTGGATATTAAAAACGTAACAAATGGACATGCCAAAGCGATGTGTAACGAGAGATTTATTACAACGTTTGGCGCAAACGTGATTAATGAGATTTTATAATTCATGTCGAATGGCGATCCAAACATCGCGTTCTATTTCGTCATGTAGATGATATATGAGTATAAAGGGTTAAAGATCGAGTATCCCAATATCTCAATACGCCTCAATATCTCGTTTTTGCCTCGATGAAATTTTAAGTTCTAGAAATTCAAATGTCTGGGAATATATCAAGTAAAATATTCAAAACTTTTAGATATTTGGGGAATGTATAAATATTCATCCTTTTTAATAATTTTACGATTACGTTATCTTATCCGATTTTAGATCTCTTTAAAATTGAATGTACAAAAAAATCTATCAAGATTAACAGTCGTTGATAAATAGTAGGTTACAACAAATTAGATAAATTGCAGTTAGCAGGTCGCTATCCTTATCTAAATTATCCCATTTATAATGCGGATAAAAGAAAAGGAAAGATTAATTTAATCCAGTTTAGCGGTCAATTAACCCGTAATCCTCGTAATTTGAATCTTATAGATTTAAATATTTTTTAAGTAAATCGCGCGAGTATCGTTTATTTCGCGATCGAGTCCTTTACCTTTTATGCTCCCCGACGAGGTGTGAGGTGTCTGGGGTGCGTGCGAGGTCAACGGCAACGGCGAGCCCGAGGAGGTCGCGGAGTGTTCCAGCTTGGAACTCACCGCGCTCCACATCTCGAACATGTTGAACGCCGTGGTGACGGTGTCGCGGGCTGACGTTTGCCAGGCTGATGCCCTGCTGAATCACCGGGCGCCCTTCGCCGGCTCGATGTAACATTCGCGGCCGCGTAACCGCGTTAACCCCCTAAAGATTTTCGACCCTGTCAGGGCCGATGCACCGCTGCTCTTTAAAGGACAGTTTGTCTATTATAATCGCGACACTCGCGATTAATATATTTTGTCGATTCACCGTAAAGTTATAAAGTTCGTATTTTTCCGTCCTTTTCTTTTTCCCTGTTTCTTCTTCTTCTTCTTCTTTTTCTTCTTGTACCTCCCCCTCCTTCTCCGCCTCCTCCACGCCACCCCAACGACAGTGCAACGTGACACGATTTATCGCGTACTACCACTAACCCCCTCGATCGACGTAAAAGTCGTCGTTGTTATCGTTGGTTTAATGATCGCACCGATCGGCGTTCGCTCTTAGTCGCCTCGAAGTCGCAGCACGCCGAGTCGAGTACTCGTTGCAGTCGTTAATGTCGTTGCGTTCACTTGGTTTGCTGTTATCGCGGTCGTTGGCGCGCTTTCCGTTGTCCGCGTAACCGTCGTTGCTGTCATCGGGAATCGCGCGAACTCCCAACGACGTGACATGGCTTCGTCGAATTTCCTTTCTAGTTCTCGATCTGAAAGGAAGTTGTCATCGCGCCGCGCGTGTGGGCGATCATGCGAGAGTTGTCGTATATATGACATTTGTCGCTTTATATTCACTTTGTGAGACTGTTTTTCTAGCTAAATCTAACGGAAATTTTTAAGCAACTAAAAATACTAGTAGAACTCTTTACTGTTACTGTATTATGTATTATACAATATAAATTTGTACGTACAAAAGTTGTCTCAAATAAAAACTTTGTGTGAAATCTCTTATTCTTAATCCATAATACAAAGTGTTTTCTCTCCTCCCCTTCTCTCTCTCTCTCTCTCTCTCTCTCTCTCTCTACCCTCTCTCACTTTAATTTTATCATTTTTATTTTTTTATAAAATACAACAGCATTATTTCATATCCATTTAGATTAATCCAGTATATGACCAAACCTCCGTTGCAAATCTGATTTAATGTGATTTCATATATTTTCTCAGTTTCAATGAGTGATGAGAAAAACGAAAGAGGATTGAAAATATCAAATATAAGATTAACTCATGCTTGATCGAACACAACTTCCATCGAATCGTTTCGTGCTACTTTATCTCGGACGGAGAGAAAAATTAAAATTTCGCCAGACAGCGAATCATTATAATATTCGCAGAATCAACAATTAAAAGAAAATTCTTTGAATACATCATGAAGGAATTGCGACACGTTATAGATTAAAAAGACAAAAAATGTTTCATAGAAATACCAACACAAAATTCAAATTATGAGACATTTATGTAATCCTTTCGAACATCCTCGGATCAACTTTCTAAAATGACAACGAAAATCGCTTTTATAATATGCGGTCTAAATAAAATGTAATAATAAAGCAAATAGTGTATGTACAAAAAGCGAATCATATTTATACATACAATAATATATAATATATATAAATTGCTTTTATCATATATATATATAAATAATAAATTCAAACTTTTGATTCAATTTCTCGAATAAAAATATCAAAAATATTTTAAAGCCAATTTTTTAATCAGAAAGTTTTAGGAAATCAATATAATATACAATATATATATATATCAAAAAATACACATTATTATGTATTCAAGAACTGAAGATTGTAAGCATTAGGCTATAAAAACCGTACAGAATAAAAATAGCTATTAAATAAAAGCAGTTCGAAACGAATCGTTTAAGATGAAAAAGTAAAAAAATTTTAATAGGCAAGTATATAAAACCTGACGACACGTCATTAATCCTGAACGATCGATCTCTGGCCGACACGAAAAAGAGGCCGACTCCTGGCGCATCGATCCTGCATTTCCATGCACCGTGATGGTTCCCCTTTAATCCCAACCGCGTTGCAAGCAGCGGAGAGCTCGCGTCGAGGGGAACCGCGCTTCGCTATCGAGCGAAGCTCGGCGACCACCGGCCGAGCTTTGCGAGCCTGTTTCTCAACCACCCACCTATACAGGGTGTCTCAAAAAATATATATACGTCGATTGTACCGCAAAATCGGGAGATTGATTCTTGATTTTATTTGACTGTGTTTATGCAATTCAAATTTTATGCAACGGATCTTTAATCTATTAAAAAAATACAATATATCAGTTTATACATTCTAAATTTAATGTTTAATTTTTAACAATAGAGAAGTAAACAATATCAGGAGGATTACTAGATTAAAATATAAAAATTTTAAATAAATATTAAGATTTAAAAAATCAGACTTTTAAGAGATATATCTCTATTATATCTACAGACTCAAAAAATCCAATTATCTAATGGACGTCCATGAGTACGATAGCATTCAATAGCCTGAATATCTAAGAAAACAAAGAAATCTAAATAGCCACGTATTAACTAAAGAAAGATATTAATATTATTATAATTTTGGAGTCTTGTGTGTAAAAAGAGAATCCTTGATTTACGATCGTTTGAGAAATGCAGCTCTCGCGAGAATACTGAGATCACTGTTATATACGAACGCGGTGGATGTCCGTTGACCACAATGAAAGGAGAAAATTGCGAGGGAAGAGGAAGGAAGGCGGAAAGTACAAGAGATAGAGGGAAAGAGGAGGAGGGCTCGCTGTACCGTACGTACGGTTTAAGTTCCCACTAGCCTACTGACTCGATGCTCTCTCTCTCTCTCTCTCTCTCTCTCTCTCAATCTTTATCTTCTTCGTTTTATTTTTCCCTCGCTTTAGATCTAACGCGTATCTTCTTGGCATCAGCAAAAGATCGTGTTGTCCGATATATCGCAAAGAGCAACCGTGTGCAAACTGCTTTAGGTTAATCCGATTCATTGATTAATTTTGTTGTAATAGTTGAACCAATTAATTGATAAAATAAGCTTGGTTTTAATAAATTTTCATTTCGATTCAAGCTTCAATTATTATGTTCAAATTGAATGATCGGAAAACGATTAGATAAATTTTCAATTTTTGATTTCAATAATAAATGATATTTATATTTATTTGTCTAACGAACAGTTATCAATTTTAATTTGTTTTGTCTCTATTACTGTCTGTCTTTATCTATCTTCATAATATGTGATAAAGATAACAATGCATAAATTTATGATAAAATTAGGAAAGCAAGTTAAGATCTAATGAAATATTTTTTTCTCGATATTACATAGAATATTATTATTAATAATAATGCTATTATTACTAGAATAATAATTTATATCCATATTACAATTATATTCTCCCTTTCAATAATACAAAAAAATATATAATATCGCGATATTAAATTAATATAACAAAATAAATAAAACAAGATGACAACCTCACGATTCTTTTCACTCAAGTCCGTCACATATGCCGATGCTAATGACGAGCTTCAAATATTATTTTAGAATTGTGCTGCGAATAAAGTCTAAAAGTCGGTGAAGTACGCGCGCGGGCGTGCGCGAGCTCCTATTCGCGCGTGTGAATTACTTTCGCCCTGGGGAAGGGGGGAGGGGGCACCGCATCTTATTTAGGTCGTATACATCGAGCGTGTACTTCGGTTCTGGCACGAGCGTGTCGGCGGCGTTATTACGGCATCACCATTATCACGAGAAGACAGAAACGAGAGAAGGAGACAGAGAGAGAGAGAGAGAGAGAGAGAGAGAGAGAGAGAGAGAGAGAGAGAGAAAGAGAGAGAAACGCACAGGTGACCCGACCGTGCGCACGCGACTCATACTTATCCCCATCTGTCTCGATCTAAGCGATTTATTGGATATTTTACTTATTTCATACATCCAGCGGAGGCAACAGTCGAGCAGTTATCGAACCTGATCTATGTAAAGACGTAAATAATTGATTTCGTGCGATTTAAAGACGATAAATATAATATATCCTCGTTTTCAACTATAACAAATAAATTCATAAATGTATGGCAACAAACAATAAACAGTAATTAAAATATATGACATGTATTCTTTAATAAATATGCTCTATAAAAATTTGAAAAACAATCATGGATTTATTTAAAATAAAAGAATTCACGAATAAATCTCTTATTCTTTGCTTAATTTCAAACATGATTTTTATAAGAGAGATATAATTAATAAAACGTTAATAAAAAATATTATTAAATCGAATGATATTTTCGCCACCGAAGTGTTTAACTAACTCTGTCATTTGTATAAGAAACACAAATTTCACAAATTTCAGTTGGCTGACATTTTAAGACACTGCGTGCAATAACATAATTTTATGTTTCCTATCGTCTTTGTCCAATCACGTCACATGGGTATTTCCGGTCACTCCACGAGGACACCGTTGTAGATAACAACGGGAATATCGTCTATCTTCTAATATACATTCTATGATTGCACCATGCAAATTATTCTATCGTGCGCCGCTGATATCGCACAAATTTTGCACATTATATCGATTCAGGCACACTTCTGAATACTAAATAGGTTCCTTATAAATCTTTCTAATACTTATGAAATTTATACGTTAAAATCAATAACGAAAAACAGATTCGATCATCAGCCTTAATTATTTTTTAGTTTTCATCATGATTTTATTTAAAAGACCTTTTTTTTCTAACGATAAAGTCTTTTATATAAAAAGCAACAATTACAAACAGAAATTTATTTTTTAAAGGCAGAGTTAAAAGTAATGTAAAAAAATATTTTATAAGTATATGTATTTTTTTTTTTTTTAATTACAATGTTAAAGAATTATAAATAATAAGAAATAAAACATATAACATATTAAAAAGCTTAGAAAAAATTGGAAGGGAAGCGATATTAAATTTGCCAAGAAATAAGAATTAGAAATTATATCATAAAAGCGCCGGATATATTATACTTTTACTATGTATATATTTTTAATATTGATTTTCGTCTGATTTAGAGTTTCGATTCTTTTTCGTATCCATTCCCTATTGAGAAAGAAAGAAATCACTATTTGTATCGCCTCTCGCCAATGCAATATATATCTCCAGAATGAGAACCCGCACTTTTCCGTTCGCCTTCGTGCAACACGCGCGCGTGTTTGCGCGCACACACACACACGTATAAATGCATACACTCGCGGGTCTATATCGCCGTGCGTGCGATGTAGGTATTACTTAATAATATTCATAACCGGGAGGTAAATGCTGGAGTGGGCGAGAAGACGGGAGGGAGAACGAGAAAGAGCGATAGAAGTAAAGAGACGAGAGTCTGTTAAGAGACAGAGAGAGAAAGAGAGAGAAAGAGAGCGGGACAAACGTCGTGAAATCGTGGATGATCGAAGATGTGAAAAAATAAGAAAAATTTATGAAAGATCGATAATGTAAAAATGAAAAACACGTCATTAATATTCTATAACGCCAACGAGCTTTCTTGAGTGGAGTGAATTTTTTCGAGAGAAAAAAAACTCGTTAATTGATATTCGTG
The DNA here is from genome assembly GCF_030449975.1 of Polyergus mexicanus. NCBI lineage: Eukaryota > Metazoa > Arthropoda > Insecta > Hymenoptera > Formicidae > Polyergus > Polyergus mexicanus. Next base: position 6,195,282 of record NW_027223335.1, read on the forward strand.
ATATACGATATTACTATAAAGATACTGATGAATAAATTACGTTTTTTCTTTTTCGATGTAGCACGAAATTTCATATTCCTCCGTAATATACAAATCAGTTTTATATCTTAAACCGGAATTCTCACTGGACATTTTTTACGAAATATGCCTGTCCTACTGTTCAATGTTAAATGTTATAGCGTTATAATTTGATATTTACGAAATAGAGTCAACCACATTCTCTCGTATTTAACAAGGTATTATAATGTATAAATATTTATACATTATACTTCGTATTACATATATACGATGTATATATTTGTAAAATCGTGAATAGAAAAATAATCTACATAATTCAATTAATTATCCGAATATAAAAAATATAACAGAAACTTTTACTATGACAAAATAAAATTTGTGAAATTTATTTGTTTCCTGTTTTGAAATTTCTATGTAATCCTAAAATAATTTCTTGGTATGGTTCCTCATACGGAGAGAGGAGCCTACGGTACAACCTTATTTGATGGTATAAAGTTTTCATTGATGAGAAAGCTAATGCACTCTCCCGCCCTACCCCTGAGGATCTATTTCTACGTCGCTGTCTGGCACCGTTATGACGCATTGCTCCTCCCAAGAGAAACACCTCCTCCTTAGAGAGAGAGAGAGAGAGAGAGAGAGAGAGAGAGAGAGAGAGAGAGGGGGTGAATCCGCACGAAACGAGTCGAAGGGGTGCGTTTTATCCTGCGACCCACCACTGTGTCGTCTCGTTCGTCGAACTGAACAATTGCGTGTAACGTCGCAGCAATATCCTCGAGGACGCGCCTCGAGGTATCATAAAAGAATACGAGACCAACCCCGAAGAAGTCGCGGTGACACTTGCTCGCACTCGCTTCTCCCTCTCCGCCACGTTGGCGAACGCGTTCGCATCACTCACTTTCACTGACGCGCCGTGCGGCGGGCCGGCGGGCCGGCCGCTACTGTCCTTCCGCGCGCAAGGGGTGGTACCCCGACGCCGGCACGAGAAAACGTCGATATTCCTCTTTTTCCCTCTCGTCGCGGTACCGCCGGATTATAACGACGACGTGCACGACAATATCCACGAGCGCGCGATAGATAAAGACGAAGAAGTCGACGAAGAAGTCGACGACGACGACGACGACGACGACGACGACGACGACGATAGCACTCCGATACTCCGTATTGTGTCCGTCCGGACGTGTACGATACGGGGCGTCGTCGACTGATACACACGGGCGGACAGTCACGAGCAGTCCCACCGCATCCCGACTATCCGCGCGCAAAGGTCGCACGCGGGCCAAGTAGCCGCGAGGACGGGCCTCGGCTCGCCGCGTGCCATCGGTCCCTTACGCGGGGACGCGGTGGTAACTGCGGCGATCTTGGACGACGCGCGAGGATCGCTCGAGATCGCGCTTTCTCGCGATTGTCGGCGTCGCACGGCGTCGGTATCGCTTCGCGAATGAACACCGGTTACTCCGTGATGCCGAATAGCGCGCGCACGGGGGGGATTATTCCGCGGATTACTCCGAAACGAGCAGCACACGGTCGCGCGCGCGGGATAGAAGGGATAGGGGGAGATTTCGCGAGGCACTTGAGAAGAAATCGCGAACTGTGTCGATCGCGAACGATCCCTTTAACGGACACCGTGGCTGTCGCGCGACCGTGGCTCTGGGTTGACTGGTGCGCGTCGCGCAAGACCGGAGAGAGCCAGCCCCACCGTTTGCCCTCTCGCTCCCTCTCTCTCTTCCCCTCTCTCCCTCTTTGCCAATGCCTCTCTGTCTGTCTTTCGCGTTTTGCGGGCCGGTTGAAGAGAGAGTGAGTGAGTGAGAGGGACGAAGAAAGCGTGAGCGCGATAGTGAGGAGGGCTAAGCGCGCAGGGCATAAAGTGGGAGACAGGCGTGAGGAAGGGTGGAAGGAATGCGTGGCGGAGGGGATGCGAGGGAGGAGGAAAGAGGAGAAGGCGCGTCGTGAATAAGGAAACTCTCACGACGGTAGGGAAGAATGAGGCAAAAGGGTGAGAACGGGGAAGGAATGATCGGAAGGTGGTGGGTTTTCAGATAAGTCGAGATGCGAGGAGATGCGAGAGGAAAAGGGTGGTAGGGTCACTGTAAACAGGATCACGTTGGGGTAGGTCTAGCCGCGGCTCATGCTCCCTTCGATACTTTCCGGGGTCTTCCGCACGGACGCGGATGACGCTCCGATCGCGAGGTGTTAGCCCTTTCGATGTTAACGATCCTGATTACAAAGGGTCATTCCGTATGACGGGATGTTTATAACAAAAATATGAGCCTTTAAAGTGATTTCAGCTTGAAAAGTTCTGATAAAATGCAATATGCTACATTACATCGTTGTAACGTAATGATACATAAAGAATAAAAGGGTTATCGGAGGAGTTGTACGTTCATGATATTACTTTATAGCTGCTAATGTTACTTTCGCGATTGTGATAAGCTTCTATCCAATACTTTTTATATATTCGCATAATTTTATATACGTCTACACGTTCGCGTTAATTACAAATTTGGCAAGAATGATTCATAACAAATTATATAAATCCTCACTTGAATTCAGAAAGATTATTCGTGTTAAACTATTAATTAAATCATCTTTTTCGGGTATATTAATACAATCGTATAATGGACGTACAATCTTTAAAATCATTAATAAGAGCTCGTTTAAAAGCGCGTTTTTTCACTCGGCGTTCCGATTATGTCATCTCTTCGTCGCGCGCTAATAAATATCATAAAGAACGATTTCATCGTAAATGTAACACATATGCGTGACAAAGGGGTGGAAGGGGAAAATAGAAGGACAGGGAGGGAGTTATAAAAGCGTTTACTTTCTGTCTATGAGCAGCGAGGTCGGTTACAGGATGGCGCACGCACTCGCCGCGCCGCGATCGATCTCAGGAACGATCGATCGGTAGGGATGCCGCTGTCATCGTCGTCGCGACAAGGTGTTATTATAACAGAAAGGCGTCATCGTCATTCGGGTACTATCATTTTACGCTACTACTAATCGTAAATCTTGATTTCATAGTTGAAACAGCGAGATCCGAATTAATGTTCAATTATCGGCAACAAAATCCTGATAAGAAATATAAGCATCGATGAATTTTATGCAAGCAAGGATCGTAAATTATGTCAGACACATTTATGCTTACATGTATCTTCGTTTTAATTTCAAATAATGATTACTATCTTTTTCCGAAGCAGATTTTCACAGTGTGTTTCAATATCAAGTACGTCTTTTATTATCGTTTTATTAAAAAAAAAAAAAAAAGAGACGTATATTACGTCACGCATAAAGTAACATAATGAAAGTTATTTGAAATTAATTTTTACTAGAAATTAAAATTTACGATAGAGAGAAATATTTTCTCTCTCGGGATAGGTGTAATTTTATAATCATATAATATAACAGTAAAAGAATGAAAATTCAATTAATGTTTCTAATACTTAAATAAATATTTAAATACTTAAATATTTATAAATATTTAATTAGGAATAAATGAAAATTAATAATAATTAAAGAGACTGCTGGAAAATTTGGCAGAAGCGCGGGATATTATCAACGAGCTCTCGTCTATAATATAATCATATCGTTGAGTTATAAGAAGAGGTAGAAGAAAGATGATAAAAATCTAATAGCAGGAGTTAAAACGTTTCTCGAGACGTAAATTGATAATGTAGATCGTAATAGCCCCCAAAGGAACCTAACGACCGCCATGGCCGTAAATAAATTCTAACCACTGTTCCGCACAGAATTTCTCTTCTTTGATCTTACTCCAGTCTTTTCACATATAAATTTCTTTTCTGTATCATTTCTCTTTCCAAAGTAAACATTTAATTGCTTTTTTTATTTCTCTTTCTTAATTAATCACTGTAAATAATTTTCCTATTTTCATATTGTATTTACGTAGTTTTGTACGCTTTTTTGCATAATGTTCTTAGTTTTATATTTTACCATAAGTGGGTTAGCGCAATTTTATTAAGAATAGCTTGATTAAAAATTTTACATTGGCATAATCATAGTAGCATATTTTGGTATAACGGTTCGTCTTCATTCAGTAATCGAAATACACATAGAACCTTTTCTCGATCGTACAAAAGCGTCCGACACTCGATATCGCACCGTTAGGTCGTTCACTCCCTCCCACTTAAGTTTACGTCGTTTCGCGCATTATTCCAGACGACGAATTCTTCGCAGGTACGTGGGAAGACGGCGGCACGATCGAATCGATCGGCCCAAACGAAAGAGAAGAGGTTTTCCATTATCCTATGCCCTATTATCCGCTAAAAAATAAATAAACCGGAATTCTTCAAATTTTGATATATAAAACCCATCCGGTGTTACGTCTGTGTGAATCAAAAGTACTATCGATTGTTCGGATTCGGAATCCTTTAAATTTCAATGTCTTCGGGTGTATTTCAAAGTCCTCGGAAATATTTATGTAACAAATACAATATAATCTCACGAATGATGAAGCTCTAAATTAAATGAAATTTATTCAAATATAATATATAAATGTAGATAGAAAGAATTAAAGAATAATTTTTAAATCATTCGTTTATATATATATATATTTTTTTTTTATCTAAAACGGATAATTTTTTGTTATTTATCGCTCTGAAAGTTATACATCTTAATATTAAATTTTACTATTGATATCGTACTATTAAAAATTGTAGTTGTTTCCTTTCAACATTTGACATGTATTAATTTCTAAATTAAAATTGACACGATGAAAAAAAAAAAAAAAATCAGATTAAACCAAATTATTATAAATACAAATTTAATCTCCGCAAATATTTTGCGAAATATTAAAGAGATTGCGTAATTCATTTTTCAGTTAAATGCTTCTTTCTCTGTATTCATTACGAAAGTAGTAATGAAAAATACAGTCAAAACATAGCTTTCCAATTCATTAACATAAAATATGACATCAGAAAGACATGTCTAGTTATTTTTCCACAAGCCTTCATTAAATATCCCAAAAATACAAATGCAAACAAATGCGTTAATAAAGAATAATATAACACGATATAAAAAAACGCACACATTATAGTACAATCATATACTATTATAAAAACGGGGCGATACTACTGTTATTGCGAATTTTCACCGTTTCACCGACATAAGGGCGTGGAATCGTGCGGGTTTGATAGAAGATCGTGACGTAATTCTCTACCGGTTATCTCGTCTGTGTCATGGAAACGACAAATTACAGTTATTTACGCGCTGTCAATGACCCATGTGGCTTAAAACCGGACATAAAAGAGCGATGACTTGAACGGTCGAGGACATTGCGGTTTCGGAGTCAGAATTGGGAGTTTCATCAGTATTTCGCCTATCAACACGAAATTCCGTTATTATAAATTGTTTCCTTTCAATATATATATATATATATATATATATATATATATATATATATATATATATATATATGTGTGTGTGTGAAAGAAAGAGAGAGAGAAAGAGAAAAAGAAAGACACGTATTAATTCCTAAAATGTTAACTTAAATGATTCAAAAAGCAGAGAGGGAGAGAGAGAGAGAGAGAGAGAGAGTGCTAATTATTATTACTGTCATTAATATACTTATTCATATACTTATTAAAAATTAATATTATTTGTTATTATAAAAAATTTGATTTTGATTATTATAAATGATCGTTGCTGCAAAATTTGTTATTAAAAGAAAAAATAGATAAAAAAAGAATCTATCACATAATAATAATAAAGTTATCGGCGCTTTTAAAAGTTTCATTCGTCAGTTTAATTCATGTTGAAAGTTATATTGTGTACAATAGAGATATAACGTAAAAAAATAATAATCAATTATTTTACGAAGACAAAGTAAATTTTCCTAAGAATGTGTCATACTTTCTTCGATCACTTGCTCTTTCATTTGAATAGGCTGGTTAAATTAGAATGATATACATATAGTAAGGCTTTTATTAACTTTATTAAATTCCTAAAAAGAGGCATAATCAACCGTCACCGAGAAATATTTTTTTACTTAAAAATTAAAATAAGAATTATCCTTTTCGTTTCATTGTCTACATGATCTCAATTGACGTTGCCAAAAACATACTGTTCGATTATCCAAGACATGTCTCGATTTAAAGTCAGAAAATTGATTTACTTAAAGCTCTCGACTTCGTATTAATAATAATATATATTCTCCATAGAGTAAGCAGCCTAGATATTACGACGTAGCTTACGTTCTGCTTAGGGTAGCAAACCCCGGTGTTGTTGCGACACCGATGTAAACATAATGCGATCGAGGCGCAACGTGACATGGGGGTGGCGGGATCTCGCGTTCCTCATCGCGATCGACATGGAGAAGGGCGGGGGTGATGGCCGAGGGCTTTTCTCGTTTCGCCTTTTTCCTACGCGAGACGGAAGAAGGCGAGGCGAGGCAAGTCGGGGCGACGCGATCGATAGTCACGTACGCGTTATACATGTAAGTGCGATCGATGCGGGCATAGGCACCACAAAGAGCGAAGGATGTGTATAGGTATGTAGGTAGGTAAATAGGTAGGCAGATAGGTTATTAGGCATAGTAGGTTGGTAGATCACGTTGAAAGTATACAGGGATGTACCGTTAGAATCGCGGCTGTTGCGTGTTAACTTTTTACCACGCCATTGTTATTCCCGTCGTTGTAAATCGCCGCCGAAAACCTTGCCGCGGAATCGCCGCGATGGCGTAATCGCGCCGTGAAAGTACTGCGAATTTGCGACGCGACACTGCTGAAATAGAGCCGAAGGAAACTTTCCAGCGTACGGTTGGAACCGAGCTATAGCGTTTCTAAATATTGTCATTTGTGTGTTAGCCACGTTTGTACGCGTATGACATGTATAATAAATTTATTTAGATTTTGAGACAGGTTTTTAAAAAATTATAATGAAAACCTATTAAATGTTTTAGCAGATTGGCAATAAATACAAAAACTAAATGAAAAATAAGAGAAACGATATTTTTAAAAGATTGAGTGAAAATAAATGTTATATTTCATGGATATTAAGAGAATAAAAATAGATTTGTTTTACATTGTAATTAATAAATTGAAATTTAATTTACATTAAAAAGTAGAGTGTGTTGTGAGAAATAATAGTCTCAATTAAATATTTAACACACACGCACATTAAATTGAGGAAAATAAAATTTTCATTTTTCTATACGTTGTTTCCGAAATTACTCAATCGAGCTTTTGCTGCCATTAAACCTATAGAGCCAGAGGCAGAACGGCGCATATAAAGTTCAGTTGTAGAAAACACACGAACTCGTTTCGCGCGAACCGGCATTTACACGAGATATTTTCCGCGTCTACTCGCGAATTATTGGAGCGCAGTAACCATGCTCGTTGAAAAAGCCGTCATATCGAACTCGCGCACGAGTATCCCAAGGTCGAAAGTCTCCGAGCCGCATTTTCTTCGACAAGTCAGCTTTGTAGCGAACTGGCGAACATGTTACAGCCAAAATCGGCGCGCACGGCTTAACGGGGGAGCTGCTTTCTCATTCGGGTTCATTGCGCTCTTTTGGCGGGACCCGCAGCGTGTTAAACGTGCGCGCAAGTAGTAAGGTGAAATTTCCAAACGCTGACTCCGTCGTAAATTACGTTACGACAACGAGGCGTTTGACAAGCGGTCGGTCCCTACGAATATCGTTGCACGAACCGACAAAATCCGGATCCGCCCGTCTCTCTCGCCGCAAAGTGAATTCGGAATATCGAAACCTTCGTCTTTCTTTTTATACATTTTTTTGCATTCGCTGTATCCGGTGAAATCGGCAGACGATGGGTCACGGTGCATCGGTAATTTTCTATTCTTTCTGTTTTTCAAAACCGGACGTTCGTTGGTCAGAAATTCCTACGCTGAAATTACTTTCGAGAAAGTTGATGAAACTTTTGTGGAAACTTGACAGCGATCACGATTAAGTCTTATTTGTATTAGTAGTAATTTAAACCAAAATCATTTAACGCTTGTATAATTTTGTTATTTTCCTTTTTCTTTTATCAAAATCGCGCTGTTATAAAATGGATTCAGTGTATCCTAATATTTATTTCAACAGGATTTTGATTCATATTAGGATACTCCTTGGCAATGTTTTCAACCTTCTTTCGCGAATCGAGAAGGATCCGTTTTCGACGAAAATGAGAAGGAGAAGGTGAGAGAAAGATGGAGAAAAGGGGGATATATATTTAGACGAGCTGGATCGATGCCAAGCTCATCAACGAAAATGAAATCTAGGTCTTTCTCTCTCTCTCCTTCTCATTCGTTTCGAGTCGCTCTCAGTTGTTGAAATGTCGACGACGTATTCGCGATACACGCGTATGAAACTTTATCTCGTCGATCTCCCTTTGTATTTGGCGCTTGAGACACATTAAAAAAAGATTCGAGTAGACTTAAAGATCCTTGAAAAGATTATGCAATAAAAAAATCTTTACAATTAAGAATTAATATGTCTTATAGAGCACACCATCAGTTGAATTAAGAGAATTCCTCTAATATCTCTCAATGATGGGAGATTTTTATAAAATTTAAATATTATTCGTTCTACGTGTCTCGAAAAGAAAAAATTACAATACGAAAAATATTATATATGGAATTTTCTTATGCAATATATAATATCAAGAAAATATGAAATCAAAAGTCGATAATTCCTAACCATTTTTATACGGCATATAATCATATATAGAATCTATAAATCTATGAAAAACTCCACGTCACACGATACAGATTATTTAGCAAATTTATGCCAATAAAAAAAGCAAAGCATATTTTAATACATACGTTGCATTCGTAGATCAGCTGCGCGCTTCCGGCAATGCAGTTTATCCGACATGAATTAGTTTCGTGATAAACGCGATTTTCTAATAAACGGTAGTTTACTATGCAAGCACAGCAATAAATATGCGGTCGCGCGACATTTCAATCGCCCTTCGTTACGCTATCGATGTACACCCGGGGCTTAGCTGGTGGCTATCTCGATAGCGCAAATCCGGCTTTCGAAGAAGGCGCGAAAGCGCGCGAACGTAGAGAAACGTCTGTCAAGCTAGTCGAGCTTTCCCCGCCCGCGGCTCCAAAATTATTTCCGGGCCCGGGTCGGGCCCCGATCATAACCCGCTCCCGGGTCCATTTTTGTCAGTCAGGCCCCTCTCGCTCTCTCGCAGATTACGTAACTCGCGTAAAGAAAGAAAAAGAAAAAAAAATGGAGCGTGCATTGTCGTACAAGATAATCAAAGAGAGAGATACGATGTAAGAATTTAAATATAATTTTTTTCCTTATACCCCTATAATTAATTCTTCACTTATGAAGCATTCGCTGATTAATATTTTTAAGCCATCTGCGATAATTACATTTTTCTTTGAGGTATGGTGTATAATACATAATTTTTAATATGTAAAATAATAATATTACAGATAATAATATTAATTTATTATATTATATATTATAATATTTAAAAAATATAATATAAAAATACGATGAAGAAGATAAGCAAGAGTTTCAAATCGCTTTAGAATGATTCGCAGAAACTTCTTGTTAAAAAAGGAGATAACAAAATATCAATTAAAATAAGATTTATTTCAATATATAGAATAAACTCACGTAAAAAAAAAAACACACACACAAAAAAAACACGTAATGTTTCTTTTAGAACGAGTTTCTTTTTCGGGTCGTGTCATAATACTTCAGAAATAATCGTACGCGTAACAAGCGTATAGAAAGTGACTAGACCAGTCAATGTCGAGTTGATACTTCGAGATCGCGCGATTCGAGCAGCCGATTAACCGATATTTCTGCCAAGGTACATTTTACCTCGTCGCGATCCGCGACTCATTCGTTTTCACACACAATACGATCCCATCTAGTATAAATCTATCTACAATTATTGCGCAAATACTCGATAGCTCATTGACACGATTGCATTTTATCATTCTCCGATCTATTTTCAATTAGCCATCGGCTAAGCCGACGGGTGTGCTTCGATTTACCGTCTGTGTATTTGTGCGTATACGTTATATTTTAGCATGTATCCCTTCTACCGTAATATATTGCTTAACCCTTTCCTATGTGCGCTTGTTTATCGATAATTTGAATTTTTAATACGAATTTTTCGGATTAAATCAATCTTATAAATTCTTGAATTCGTCCGTGTAATTTATCATACGAATTAATTATAAAATAATATAAAATAATAAGAAAATTTAAAATGCTTTATCGAGAGTTTTATTATATTATTTTTTTAATATATGAATGTACACTCACTGCAATGTCCGTTCTCACTGGTCGCCAGATACGTGGCTCGTTTATACACACACCAATAAAAGTAATGGTCTTACCTGAAATAGAAGAAAAACATATGTTAATGTGGAATAAAAAAACTAAGTTTATATTGCTTAATTACAGAAATTATTTTCCGATGGAAATTAATTTTGCTTAAAATTTTAAGAGAAAAGAGAGATAATTAATAAAAAATCATGTATATAAATAATTGTGTAAGACTGTAATATACATATGAAGTTTAAAATATATATATGGTATATATATATATATATATTTTTTTTTTTCATTTATATATCAATTTATATATCAATTATATGTATAATAATTATTTAAAGATTTTGATGGAACGCATAATATTTCTAGCTTCCTCTCATATCACTCTTGAGTCAGACAAGATTTTATAAAGGTTATGAAATTTCTAAACAGTTTAAAGTAATGTCGAGTTTACGTACAGAAGCGAATTACCAGTTACATGTGTTAGATTGACTGCGTAGGATGTCGGAGCGACATTCGAATGGGAGGATGAATTGTAACGTTCGATCGAACAACAACGAATAATATTCACTGAAAGTTTACCGAATAACGCTCGCGTACGTACAGCTAAAGACGCACGCCATGCCCGAACCGTTCGAAACTGACGAAATCGCCGGTAGGCGGAGCCGATGATTTCCGAATACACCCGAACAACACACGTGTGAAGTTGCCGAACAATACTCGGCCACACTCGGCACTCGGCGCGTACTCGAATAAATCCAAACGCGGTTGACAGATGAAACGTTTTTTATTTAAAATAGCGGAAAGTCTCTCGTCTAAAATGCGTGAAAATTTATAAAATTGCAAAATTCCAGTTATCAGGTAAAATATGCATGGTTTTTCTTTCATTCCAAACATATTTACCATTAATCCGACAAAATCGATTAATCGAGTGCGCTTTCAAACGCCGTACGACTTTTCAAAACGGAAAATCTCGCCACATCACGCCTCATCTCCCGCGTACGCGGGAAGCGATATCATTGTCGGCGAGGAGCTGTCGCAATCGGAAGTTTCGTCTCGCAAGCGGACGGTGCGTCGTTCTGATTCGACGCACTCGCGGCGATTCGCCGTGCGAATCGGTGAGCGAGAACGTGCCCGTTCGAGCACTTACACGTTTCTCTCCGTCAAGATCTCCATGTTCGTCGGCGCAAATAAAAGGTAACCCTCTTTCCTCTTCCCTCCCCCCCCCCCCCCTCCTCGTCGTCTTAACGGTTGACTGAGGGTACACATAACGCGAAATAATTTATCTCTCGAGAATTTCTGCCTTGTTTTACTTATAGCGTTTCATGGAAATTCGCATTTTTAAAAGAACACGGGAATATTAATCGAGATTTTTTCGCAATTTATTTTCGTTTTAATTTTATGCCTATAAATGATACCTTTTAGTCTATATTGAAAAAAAAACTGTTGTGGAAACTCGGAGATTAAATATAATCATATACGATAATCGATTCCTCATCGTTATTCCTCTTGTCTTACGTGTTTTCTCTCCGGGCGATTTCCAGCGACTGTCCGGCGCCCGCAAGATCTTCGTCGTCGTATCGATAAGAAGGAGAGTTGTCGGTAAGTTCGCGACGGTCGATATTATCGTGTTATCAAGTACGCTATAAGTCCGTCTGGGCGCTGCCGATCAAGTCGAATCGAATCGGGCCGAGCCGAGCAAAGCCGAGGCGACCGGCCTTGCAAGGCTGCCGGTCATTGAACCGTTGGCCTACTGTCGTCGCGTGCGCCACGTAACACGTGAGTGTACACGTGAGTGGGGATAGGCGTCGAACGCTGGAGGAATAAAAGGACGAGTAGAAGCGGCGGGGCACGGTGCGTGCGCTATCTGTGACTTCGAGACATCCGCGAGAAGATTGAAAGGGCCACGGCGCTAGTAATTTGAATGGAGGTGAGTTTTCGTATTCCTCGTTTTTTTTTTTTTTTCGATATGTATCAGAATATTCGATACCAGGAGACGATGAGATTTACGAATTAAAAATCCTAGAGCTTAACAAAGCAGCAAATGTTCGAGTAAGTATTAATTAAAAGAAATGAGTTTCTTCTACATACATATCATGGTCCAAGTAATGTAAAATTAAGAGAAAAGGAAATACGTTGTTAAACGGAATTAAAATTTCTGACATTTCCCCATTATTTTGAATCTGAAATTTAAATTGTATTATTTTCCGTATATATCTCAACATTTGAAAACAAGTAACATTCATCGTTAATTATATGGGAAGTATTATTTTTTTCTGTATTGGAAGAATAGAAAAATTTACATTTTTTATGAATTTTCTTTTTTTGGAAAATTATGTTAGCTGCAAATTTAGAATAAATTAATAATAAAGAACAAATGAGAATGCGAGATTATATTGTGATACAGTAAAAAAAAATGCACCTTTCACAAATAAATGTGTCTAAAAAAATAATGTCTAAAAAAGAAAAAAAATTATTGATACTAATTTTACGTAAATGAAGAGGCCAAGACCACGTCATGGTCGCGTGCGATTTGCGCAATGCGGGGCTTCACTGTCGAACATACTATTGCTACATAAAGCTTCGGATAAGCTCGTTATATACTGGCGCAAATCTATCGCGACAGACTGATTAAATTGATATACATGACTGTGTCTTTACTTAAAATAAATTTTTGATATTATAGGGAAGTAAAATTTTCTCTCTCTCTCTCTCTCTCTCTCTCTCTCTCAATTTATTATGCGTGATAATTTAAATATCAGATTGAGACTGATTTCCGAGAAAATTAAAATTGAAATTTGTACTTTGATTATCTAAAATGGCACACACATTTTTGCGTGTGTCAATTCAAATTAAAAAAATTTTTGGAACTAATTATATGTATCTTTTTTTTTTTTTTTTTTTTTTGTTAAAAAATAGAAGAAGAAACACGTTTTACGTGCTTAAATTCGGACAATTTTTATGGTAAATGCATTCTTTTTTTACTAGAGTAACTCATAATGAAATTTTCATAATTTATATTATTCGTATACATTTTTTTATTAAAAGCAAAATTCGAATTATTTCGAAATAAGTACGTGCGCGCAAAATTTACGATCGAGAATAATGAAGAATGATGATTATTTTCCTAAGAATAATAATAATATCGACGGTAGTTGGAACTCGCAATAATGACAACAACTTGTCGTGCTTTGCTACTACCTTCCGAGTTTAAATCGCATCATTCCCGCGATCAGTTACGTTAACGGAGCCGGTTGATTCAACGTAGTCGAGGCTAACAATAATAATAACGATAATAGCGATACCGTCGGGGAATGCACCGGGGAATTCTCCCGGACACGAACGGTAAAACGACAAGGAGCCTGACCTCCTAACCCCTAGACCCGCGGGCACGCGATCACGTTTTCTCGCGGCTCATCTTTTCCGTTACGCGTAATTTTACGCGGCGTTCGCGCGCGCGCGTGCGACACGATCGACACGGCGCTTTTAACGCGCGACAGTGTGTGTGGTTGCGCGAACCTTGTCGCGATTGTCGTGTAACCGTTGTCGAGAAAAATTACTTATACCGAATAACCGGTATTCGCGCCTCTACCGGTGCAGCGTCTTTCAAACTCGACGTGTCTTGGGCGAATGTCGCGCAGACAAGCTTTCATTGTCACCTTAAAAGCGATCGTGACGTGATTTTTGCTGATCGCAGATCTCGATTAATGACACTTATTTTAATCGAACGGCAGACTTGCCTGCGTTTGATGCTTTCTGATTAATGATTAGGCGAACGGTAATTTTCTTTACACGTTGATCAATTCTCGCATAATTGTGTCAGATGGATAATAATTATACACCGTTAAAGTGTTCCTTCCTGATCATTGATATGTTATTATTGTACTCCCTCCGGCATAAGTTAATATTAATTATATTTTTTAATTGGCTATCTCTCTGTCTCCTTCTGGATCCTAATGTAACATAGAGAAAGAGAAGGTTCAGCTACCGTTAAATGACATTGATAGAACTATCTCTTGTCACGTAAAATCTATATGTTTACCGATCATTGACATATTGCTACGTCATATAAAATCAATGTATTATCTATTGACGTATTTCCAATACGTCACGGAAAAATTGCATATTGCCTATTATTTATGCAATGTTATAATATCTCTCGCGTGTATGTGTGTTAGCTATTGTATTTTAATATCAACCCTATGTTACTGATCATTATTTATAAATATCCTGTATAGATAAGCGACTAGGCAATCTTTAGATATAAAATGTAGCGGTAAATGCTATAAATTTAACTCTCAAATAACATTGTCAAGAAGGTGTTAATCATCTTCAAATATCTGACAGTCTTGTATAGTCATATGCGCGTATTTCATCTACTCAGCTTTTTAAATGTGATTACGTTTTTCATTGTAACGTTTGCGAGAAATTTTGAGACAACTATGTATTCTGAAGTATTTTTCCTTCAAAATATTATATAAATGGATCTATAATTAATAGATCCATTAATAGATCCTATTGTAACAGTATACACATACACATATATATATATTAACATTTTGAAAGGAGGAAAAAAAAATATATATATATATATGTACATACACACACAAAAAAAATAGTATGTCATTTATGATATTTATTCATTTTTTGCTAATCATTACCGATGAAAAATGTAGGAAGACATTGGATAATCTAATAATAGTCAAAAATATGAAGTAAATCGATAGTTTACGCTCAGTCTCAATATAGAACTATTGCATATTTTACATTATGTTGTAAATAATATTAATAAGTAATATAATAAGCTTATTTTATGTCAGAATGAATTTTAGAGAAAGAAAATGAGAAAAAGATCTTTAATTTTTAAGTTTTAAATGTTCACAAGAACTCTCGCATATATTTCAGCAATAATTTATGTAGAAACCGTTCAACGTTATTCTTTTTCTCTCGTCTGTTGTGAAAAGATGCGGGAACAATTATCGGCTTATTCTTTTACATAAGCGTCGTTACGTTTATCCAATATTATATCGCAATTTGTTTTTACACGCACATATCTTAGTGATTAATTTACGCGTGTATGTATGTGTAAAAGGTATCTTATAAAGTTAGGACAAATTTTCATGTTTACAAAAATTATAGAAATGCAATTGTGTCAATTATGACAAGAAAACTATTTTCTCTCTTCCCGTCCATTTATATTCTATAATTATCTATCCATAAACTTGCATAGAACGTAAAATGTTATAGCATAAAAGACTAAACGACACATTGTAGGAGAAAAATTGCGTTTTAGCGTCTTCTCGCGTAAATACGTTGAATTTTCCCACCAGGTCTCACCTTTCCTTCGCGTATTCGTGCTCGTCAGGTCGCGAGGGAGCCTTAGCGAACGCGACGAGGATGACGGGAAAGGCGGCGGCACGTGGGGGCTACTCGTGCATCGGCGAAGTAACGGTGTCCGGTAACCGCGTCAGAGCCGGTGCTAGCGGTACTCGCCGGCGTTCCGTTACTCGACCGACAGATCCGCTAAAGCGACTCGAGCTCTCTCTTTCTCGCATGATGCGCGCGCGCTCCTTTCTCTGTCGCTGCCGCCGACGCCGACGCCGTCGCCGTCGCCGTCCCTCGTCACCCGGGCAAGTACCGGCGCATCGTAAGAGCCCCCGCTCTGTCTCGTCGGTGCGATTCGCGTGCTGGTAATGGTCCAGCGTTACGCCAACGCGATTCCGCGATTACGCGAGCGAGATCGTAGACCCGACCGCCGTTTCTTGTACGTTATCGATTTTAGAATACAAATCGCGAAACGCGAGATGCTTTTTTTTTTTTTTGATGAACGTAAATAATGAAAGACTAAAATGTTTCCTCTCCCGAGATGTTAAGTACGATTCATCGATATACATGTTTCAGCAGCGAATATTTTGAGAAATTTGCTTCCTCTTTCTTCATGAAAGTTTAAATCTACTATACTTATCAAATCCATAATTTTCGAATGCAATTTAACATTGCAAAATTACGACATCTCAAAAATAATTAAGACAACGTAAAATTCTAAAAAATATTAAACTTTATAATTTTTCAGATATTCTTTAAATGTCTTTTAAACTTATCGAACAATTATATATCTATATAATTCATCAATTATTTCGCCTTGGCAAATTTTAAACCGTGCATTATGTTTTTCCCATTACACATTCATCTTTTTATGTGGATCAACATATTTATCTATTATTTATATTTCTGATATCACGCTTTCTTTTTTTTTTAGTTTTTCTGCTATCATTTAGACAATCAAAATTGCCTAATATAGCCTAATATCTTTTACAATTTTCATTTAAAAAAGAAACGCTAACATCAAGATTAAAGAAACTTTCAAACGATTTTCTTTATTTGTTCCCATACCTGTTCCTGTGATCGGTGGTGACGTCAATTGCGAACTGCTTATATCCGGAGGTTGTTGTGTTTGTTGTTGCTGTTGCGGTTGTTGTTGTTGTGTTTGCTGCTGTTGCTGCTGCTGCTGCTGCTGCTGCTGCTGCTGTGGACTGTTTGCAGCTACGTGTACAGTGCCCGGACTCGCAGCGCTTTCAGCCATTTTTCGCGCAGAAATTTGCTTTCAGCAAAAATACGGATTATAGCATTTCTACGCGATAATCGTTGACGACGGCGTCCTTGTTATTGCGTTGCATCAAGGCCAGCGACAAGATGAAAATGGATCAACTGTCTAAATAGTCGGTCGCTTTCGATATTGCTCGACAAGGACAAAGTGCTTTGAGCTTCTATCCCATTATATTCTTGTCATATATAGATATTTGCGTATTTATTGCAGATTAGTGTCGATTTATTTACATCTATTTGTAACCGTTGAAATCATCGTCTGAACATTTCAAGAAAGATCTCTCTAAAGCGTCTTTCTTTTCGAAGCGCCCGATATTCCGTGCTATTTTTGCGCTTCTTAATCTTTCGTTGTCGCTTGTGTTTTATTGATATTTATATTGGCGAGATAATGGCCTTATACCTTCTTGTGTTTATTTAGATTGTCATTAACGGCTTGTATCGGTGCGCCACGCTTTTACAATATTTCGACATAACGCGCCAATGTCGGAGAGAGTTTCGCTCTCGATATATGTGTCTTGGATCGATTCTTCGACAAATATGACCAAACATTTGTTTCGATTCATCTTCAAGATCTAATCAATTTTGCCAACTTGAAAATATAAAGACAGAATGTGAAAGCGATGACAAAGGTTAAGAAAGAGGCTTTCCGGAAGATCGTTCAGTATCACTGTACATTAGAAGAAATTTTCGAAAAATCACCATTTTTAACTTCGGGCATTTAAGGGAGGAAGCGTCATTTGCATTCCCGTAAACGAAGCGAGTGATTTTTGTATACCAAAAACAGGTGAAATCGAGATTCGGATCAAGAAGGAAGGAGCGATAACAAACATCAGGGAGGAGAATATGAAACAGGGGTAGTTGGGGCGGCCTCGAGTGGCAGTCTGCCGAGTCGATAGGTCAGTGGGTCTCGTTCGGAGAGGGTCGCTTCGATTCAACCACGCGTTTCCTTCACGCGCAGCCTCGAAACAGCAAGGGAGCGTAACGGTCGAAGTTCTTAGACCCGGCGCGAGTTCGATCTGTACGACCGACTGGAGAGACGAAGAAGCGCGAACACACTATCGTCGAAACACGAGAAACTTTAACAATAGTTTACCTCGAGAACAATCGATTATTCATATATGTATATATATATATATTATATGTAACAATTTTATAATTTTTTATTTTATACTCCCGCGTAGAAATAGGTTTCTTTAACGATACAATAATTGTAACGATCGATTTTAACGATTGCGGCTTCAATAAAGTCGCGTCAACGAAGCACGTCACGCAGGATAACGACTGATTTTTATTGCGAGTTTCGAGGAGAGAAATATTTTAAGATGAATACGCGTGAAGACTGTTTCACCTTTGCACTTTTTTCTTCATTTACAAGTTGCATTTATCGCCAGGTCATTTATGATGATGTGATGTTTCAACAAAATTCGTTATTATTATAGAATCGTTTGATTTATGTCATCACGGTTAACTCGAGATAACTTGGATCCGATTCGAGGAAATGAAGAGGCTTCGCTTCAACCAAGGCATTCGTGATCTCGCGCGATTGGTAGGTCGACAGGTATCCTTCGAGGATCCATGTCCGATCATGGTTGTCGGTTATTGGCTCGCCCTTTGCGGATATCATTTATTGAAGAACATCGGATAGCCGATCGGGTCGAAGGACGAACGATGAAGGAGCGAGGCGGTGCTCGCGACCTTCGACGATTAATTTGGCGGCTACGATCGATATCTCGTCATCGGCCAGCAGCCTCGCACGCGATAAGATACTTTAACACTCGCGACGAAACGCTACCATCGCCGTTTCGCGATCGTTCCTCGAGCGCGATTATCCGTGTCGCGATGTTTCTCCCCCGTTGACAGTTGCCGTCACGTCAATTTCGTCATCGATCACCACACTGCCAAGAATGTCCACACCGCGAACCACTCGTCGTCCTCGCATATTCTGTCCGGTATCATCCACGGTATTTCTTATTAGGAGTTTAATGAAATGCGTTATTTCCGTTGTTAATCAACAATTTTTATCGTCCTCCGAAGCCCTTCTTCGTACCTGTATGTCAAATGTTTAGGTGTTTGTACGATCATCGGCTTAATGCCGGGAGAAACAAGCCGATGCGCTTGAATGTTGTTGAAGATAGCATCAGAAAAGCACGACAAGCTCAGGGTTGATACGAGCGCCTCGTGGTTTCACGTCATTGTCCGTCGTCTTCACCGATGATGGAATCGGAGGCTCGCAGGTCGCGCGAATCAAGGCACGTTACGTTTTTCGTTGGAAATCGCAAGCGAATCGCGCGCAGGATGAATGACTTTGCGTACTCCCGGGTTCGTCGTCGAGGAAGGAGCTCGTCGAGTCCTCGTCCCGGGCTCAAACCTTCCTACCTTCCTTCCTTCCTTCCTGCCTTCCTTTCGTTTCGGCGTTATGCACTTTGCGGGGCACCAGTGGCTCCTGCTTACATCGACCGTCACCAGATGGCATCCGGGAACTTGACTCGCCCCCGAGCAGCCCCGTTGCGCCCCCGGAACCCTCGCCATCACCACCCCGTCCGGATTACACTACCTATAGCGAGGGATTTCGCTATCTATAGGGAGAGACTCCCGTGCAATATTTATGACGCAGGTGAAAGGATTTTTCTCATGCCAAAGTCACTATTTAAGTTACGACGTAGAACAAAGAAGTCAGATAAATAAAAGGCTAAAATAGTATAGGGGGAACAATATGTATAACTAAATAATATAATAAATAATTGATTGAATGAATGAATGAATGAATGAATGAATGAATGAATGAGTGAGAAGAAAAATTATCATTTATATCGATACTGTTAATTGATTCCCATTTTTCATTTCATTATATTTCATCATTCTTAATGTTATACAAGATATAACCGTATATGCGCGAAAATATAATTTATATTTATACTTTTTTTATATCACATAATTGACACATTTAATAATTCTTATTATGGTATGTATATTTTTGAATAGTTTTTTCTAAGGCGATAGTTTTTTTTTAATAAATATATTTATATTGAAAATGATTACAAATATTGACGTAGCGTTGTTACGGGGTTGAATTGCACACCGGATGTATTAACGAATGAATCAACTAGCGTAAAGCGGCCTTTGCACGATTCGGAGATGATACACCCTTGCGCATGTGCGACTCCCGCACGACTTCGCTACCCTTCCTTCGATCGCGTTACTAGCCCCGAGTTCGTTGGGGGATAGTCTTATCGGATATTTTCTCTTTCGATGACAGACACGATTCAAATCCAGAAGACAGCGATTCATATTATTTAATATTTCTATCAATAAATAATCAACGAGACAAAATGAGACGACGTCAGCACATTTGTCGAGAAGTATCGAAATTTTGAAATATTCTTACTATTGGAAAAATTATGCGATTGAAATTTTTGTTAAATAATTTTTAATTCACGTATACAAGATAATAATTTTGTTAACTTAATATATTGCTATAATAATTTAAAAATAAATTTTTCTTCAAATATATATATATATATATACATATTATGTACATATCGATACGTACATAGAAACAAATTACTCGCTTATAATTTGCGAATAGATTAATGATGATAAAATCTTTCATTACTAGATCCTTTTAATCTCGACAGCATTTCTCTCTCCGTTTTCGCGAGTCGCTTCATATCCCACTACCGTTATCACGCACACCCCTTTTCGAACGGATCTGCAGTTCGAGCGTGTCCGTTTCGCATTAAAATCGTCTGCGGGACGCGAATGGAGGGGAGCCACGCGCGAAATGATCCCTCTCCTCCGAGTCCTCGAGGAGGCTCGCATCGAGGCTCGACGCGAGAGCCGTTGCATTTTCAGAACGGTACTCCTAACTGTATCTCACATATATATATGTGTATATGCGCGTGTGTGCGTCGTGCCGCTCACCTGTCGGACAGCCGCGCGCGCCGATCGCCGAATAACAGCAGCCGATGAACTCAGCGCGCGACCGGTGCGGCCATTGATCAAAGGAGAATTGGTACATCTCGTTAGAATCATGTATCGCGAAAAAGAAAAATGCTTTGTTTCCATCCTTATTATATTGAAAAATTTTCCATCTCGAAAAATATTTATAATATATTCTAAATCGGAATAAAAATTACAATAAATTATATTTTTATATAAATATTATAAAAATAAGTTATAAATAGATGTATCGGAGATTAATTTTTTTCCGTCAAATTTAGATCATATATGTATATCTCTAATATTAAATTTTTTATTCAATTTAACACTTGCCAAAGAGTATGGTACATGTATACATGTACATAATAATTATTAATTTATATTTGGAGAATTAAATTTTGTGAAGATATAACATTTTTTAAATGATGATTCGCGTAATTTTTTTTTTCCCGTTTACGATATTATATAAATAAATTAAAGGAATTGTGCTCGTGCTCCTCGAAGAAGGATGCATGAGGAGAGAGAAGCAACGGTTAGCGGATCTTCTACGCAGATATTTACGTATATGCGGGTCGCGTGTACGGACACTCACGTAATGTGGGCCCGTTTGCCGGAGATACCGTAAGACCTTGCGACGTTACGTCACAGCGATAGAGAACTGGCGTGGTTAGGAAGACGCACGAAGGACGACAGAGAAAGGGGTAAAGGAGAAAGGAAGGACTAACGCACTTCTCCCTCGTACGGAGATGAACTCTGCGTGTTTTAAATTAGAATTCTTAACGCGCGTGGATAAATTCTATTTCCGTCCACATACACACGATGTCCCGAAACGGTATATATATATATATTGTGTTACGTTTGGCTTTGATCTATTTTTATCGGAAATTTATTGAAGACTTTATAATTATCGAGATATTTCATATCTTGATATATCTCGATATATCTTGAATATTTTCAAATGTGATTAAGTTATTATTAATAATATAAATAGAGAAAAATAATTTAATTTTAATAATTAAGCAGTAGATTGTTTGTTAAGCATAAGATAAGAGATTATGCACGCATATATGCATGTGTGTGTGTGTGTGTGTGTGTCAAAATAATATGCTACAAAGTATTAAAAATTAAATAGATTTCACGAACAAAGCGGAAATTAAATTTATTTTAAAAATTGTATTTTAAATATATCTCTTTCGTGAAATTTAACTATGTTAAATTAAATTAGGTAAATAGAATAATCATTTAAAATGATTATTTTTTAAAATAAAGATAATATTAAAAAAAAAAAATAAAAAAATAAATATCTTTTAAAGAAAATTGACTAAAATGCTTCAGTTTTTTTTTTTTTTTTTTAATTTAATTTAGATTGATTCGCGAGAAATAAAAGTAGGCACATACGGTTTCGAAATGCGTTCAGCGTCGCACGATTGAATTCGTAAAAGTAAATCGGGCCAAAACAGCCGTTGACTCTCCGCATGAATCAAGGAGAGTGGGTTAGAATCATGGATTCCCGCTAGTTTTATACCGTTTGCCGTTAAGTTTTTCATGCGTGCGCGGGTACGTGCGTGAGTACGAATTGCGGATGTTTGGCTTTATGCGAACCGATGCGTGTCCTGATAAATTCTCATCGCGTGCAACGAATCGCTCCCGTTGCGCTCGGTAACGAAATTTTTTTTTCATCGATCTCTTTCATTTAATTTTCTAATTTTCTCTCAAGTTTCATATTAACAAGCGCTTACCGTTCTCATTATAAATGAGAGTAATAAACTTGTAAACGAGATATTAAGTTATATTAAAATTATAAACTATCTATAACATGTCTCATATTCTTTTAAATAAACATTGAAGTAAATTAATTTGTTTAATTATAATTTTTTGATTATTCAATGAATTTCTCAAAATACAAATTTCTCAAGTACATTTTGATGTATCGTACATTTAATAAATTACAAGACAATATTTTTCGATTTGTCATTTTTTGATTATTTTAGATCAGCCTAGAATTGGAAAATTTATTCCCAAGATAATCAACTTTCTACTTTTCCAAATAAATATATTACAATTTTACAAATCTTATCTTGGACTATATATATAATATGGTTTATAATCTAAATTCTAAATAATGCTTAATTTAATTTCTTTTCAACTTTCTTGCGCGTTGATTTATAAATAGCTAAAGAACGTCTTTTACCGTTCGAATTGACGTACCGTTATCGTTCAAGAGACTTATTGTTTGTTCTTAGTCATTATTATCTTTTATATAGAAAATCAAACGACGCGACGAGTCAATGGACGAGTCCAGCGCCAAGTGGCGCGACGCTTCGTTAAACGTTTTGCAAAATCGCTCTTTATCGTTCCTGCTGGCTTCGGTTAAAATCACCAGACCCTTCCGCAACCCCGTCCGGCCCAGTCATCCCACCCCTCGACCCGGACCTCTCCTTCCCACACCCTCCGTCTGCCTGTCGGCGATCCGCGTCCACGTGTTTCTATCTGCGGTCAGTGCACTTTGCTGCACGAACCGCGGCCGTTTACCGAAGGTCCACGCAACGCGACCGCGCTTAATAATCGTCCTCCGGAGGATCGTCGACCCTGCGCGCCCGGGAAGAGCGCAAGAAAACAAAGCTAGCATACGGAATTCGGCAGGTTGCACGGCAGGGAAAACGGTCGCTGCATATTACGACACGTGCGATAATAAATGAATATGGAATTTTGTTTGTCGATGATCGGAATGATTTCGAATTGTATATTGACAAGCTGGATTCATCGAGGCATTTAATTTCAATCGCTGGAAAAAATCTGAGGGTTTTTTTAAATTATTGAAAATTTAACGAAATTTAGAAAAATATTCTGGAGGACAACAGTTTTTCGAGTATATCAATTTTAAATCTGAATGTATAAATATAAATATTTCGTATTTTATTTCGAATCTCTATCTCTACAAAGAGCTTTTATTCTTCTACAAATTGATTCATCTTTCTTTATATGTCTCATTGTGTTTTTATATTAATAAAGTATTTTATAGATTCTATAGATTATCATTATTTTAGATTTATTTTCTTGATATCATGGAATCAATAAATCCGTGATTATTTATATACTTTTTGTTTCATAAATTTCTAATATATAAATTATTCAATCTCCTAGCTATCTCTTTCATAGTACGTCTTTATATCGACAGTACTACGAATCTCACAATATAGGTACAATGGATCCTCGTTTTATAGATCCTCTGTAGAGATTCCTGGATCTATGATTCTTCGATTCTTTGCGTATTTTATAGATCGATTTCGTCCAATGATCTCGCGGAGTCTGCTTTTATCAGTTCGAGATAGAAAGGATGTGTAAAGACGGAAGTAAGGGAGGTCACGGAAGATCTTCGCCCGATAAAGGAATACGCGTGGGTTCCGGTCATTCGTCTCCATTTCGATACTCCCTGGCTCGAACGCCGCCGAGTATCTCCGTGTCGTTGACACGTACTAAACGGAATGCGATGTTCGGAAACATAACGTCGCGTGGACGTCGCGGAAGTGGAAAAAAAATGCAGATGCAATCGCTGCAACGCAACGTACTAATGATGACGTGAGTATTTTTGTATCGTGGATTGCTGACATCACTTGCGCGGAAATATTCCCATCTAACTCGCCTCGTCATCGCGAAATCATTTTTGTTCTCCGCTGCCCAATATTCTTATTAGTCGACAAAGAGTTTGCGAAGGGAGCAATGTAATTCAATGGACGCTAATGAGAGATAAATGATTTATATTTAAGTAAAGATATTTCTTTTTTCTTATGGAATCGATTTAGATAAATATTTGATATTTTCAATTATCGTCAATTCAAATTAGCTATCGATGTTATTGCGAATGTAATTTAAGTAATTGGAGAATATGATTCTTCTATAATAATTTTTTAATTGTTACTAAAATTAAAGTCAAAAAATTTTTTCAACATTACAACATTCAATTTCTAGCAATCTAAAAATATTTTTTCAATATCAATTTATTCTTCATAGTATGTTTGATTATATAATTTAATCACTTGTACGAAAATTTCTCAGATTTATATTTGAATATTATTAAATTGTAAATATAATTCAACATATTAATAAATAGCGATTTCACTCGAATTACTACGGTCTTAAATTTATTAATCTTTTGCTAAAAGAAAGCACTATAGTTTCTAATTTAAATAATAATTAATTTTATCGCGTCATCGCTAATTCGTTCTCAACTCTCGTGATCTACGCGCGAATAGATACGAATACCAGTAGGCCTAATAAACACGGAGAGCCAAGGAGAATTTTATGGAGTGACAAAGAGCGATCGAAGGGTAGGAGCCAGAAAGAGCGAGAGGTAGAAGATAAACAAATGGCCCTAGGAAGTTTTACGGCCGGGTGGGATTGCTTCGAATCAGGCAGGTAAGGTGCTTCGACGCGAAGGAGAGACATCGCTCTCTCGCCACGTGGTGACGCCGGGGGTCAATGTCCTCTGGACGAGGCTCATGGAGGTGAGCACTCGTGGAGGTGAGCTACGGCCGGTGACTTTGCCGCGGACTTGCCTAAAGTTCTCGTCGTTCATCCCGCCGTTCATTCTTTGCGTCTTACGAGACGATCCCGCCGCGATCCATCTCTTTGTTCCGCGTAGATACCGTCAGGAATTTTTGTCGACCCCCCCTCGTGGTTCAATCACGCGACAGCCATCACGCGCAGACCGTCGTGATTGATGTGCCATCGTGTATATTGTACATCGCGCTATAATAGATACGCGTGCAGAGAACGATACGAGGTTGAGTATATCATTCCGTAGGTACATCGAAGACAAAGGGTTAATTACTAACGCCTACGGGTTTCCTTCCGGGCCATTCTTTGCTACAAAGTTCTTTTTCGATCAGCAAAGGGAATGTCTGAGAAGGCAAACGCGTTTGCGTGTTCATTACGATAGGCTATGATACGAGATTATACCTCGCATTCATTGTTTTGACGCTAATATTAGATTTTTAAGATTGACAAGATTACTGATTATTGATATATTTATTTGTAATTTATAACAGTTTATTATAAATAGTCTATTAAATATAATATGTAATGTGTATACGGAGAATATATATAAAGATTTTCAGACATCATTTTTTCATATTGAATCGCATCGTTATATTTTTACGAACTGAAGACACATTATCGTAAAAGAATCACTTTAAAATTCATTTAAAAGATAATATCTATAAAAAATATTTCGATTATTTATAATTATTCTACATAATATCTTTTAAGTGTGCCTTATTAAAGTGCAGTGAAACTTATCTGAATCTTCCTATTGACTGATAATTTTGATTTACTGATAACTTAACAGTATTGATTTTTATCATTCATATTTTTTCTCATTCCTCTCATAATTAGTTATCTTCGATATCATCGCTTCTCGAAGATATTCCTAAAGCAGCGCAAGATTTCTCCCTCAATCTATGTAGGAAATCGCTGGAAGGGAAATACGTTACATGGTCCGTGTTCGCGAATTTCGATGAATTTCTTCCGGATAGGAGCGGGCGGACGCGAGTTTCGGCTGTGGTGAGGACAAGCCGAACCGAGCGGTTCGAGCAAACGGACGCGTAACACCTGCGGTCGACGACCCTTGCGGTGCTATCGAATACCTGCCGCGACGCAACGACTCGCTCTTTCGGCCCGTGACGGCTTCGATTCGGCAATCGAATCGCGATTTTTGATACGACTTAAGCTCTCGAGAACCGCCTTTTCCGAGAAGGAGTCCTTCTAACTTTTGTTAAAAAATTAAAGATTATTGTTCCGAATAAATTAATAATTTATGTATGTATGTCTAGATTTGTAAGATTCGCCTCTCTCTGTAGGAAAAATTTTATTTATATACGAGAGAGAAAGGCGGAGAAATAACTATAAAAATTAGTATGAACGTGACTTATTAATACGACGGATTTTTTAAAATACTAGGATACACGTATCGCTATGTTCACATAGATTATTACAATTTATACATTGACTTGTGCGTTTCCGTAAGGATACATGTGATCCAATTTTTTTTTTCAGTTTCTCACTATTTTATATCAAGATATTAAAATGGTTTAATGACATTAGATCTTTCCCATTTTGTATATTCCATCTTTTTATTGTTGAAAAAAAAAAAAACAAAAAAAAAAACGGAGAGAATTTAAAACTATCACAGTTGTCTTGACATTTTCATAATTAAAAAAGAAAAAAATACATACGCATATATATATATATATATATATTCTTCTTAAAATGTATCGCATGCAATTAATAAAATATTAATAATGCAAAAACAACATAAGCAAAGACATCTCGAAACAAATACAAATAAATAAAAGTGTATTTTTGAAAAATTATCAAATTCTAATATTATTAGTCGCTTTACGTCGATATCACTATCGCGTGCGTCGAATAGAATAAAAAAAATACGTGAAAGGGCGTTGAACGTGGGCTCGACCTTCCCCTTCGCGGCCTTAAGCGCGAACAGCAACGAGAATTGCCTCCAGAAGAGAGGAGATATCGTTCTATGAGTCATGGATGGAGCGTGGCAGTGACCGAGCTCGTCACGAGTCGATTCTCGCTATCGCGCGTTCCGTCTCTTTCCAAATGCTCTTTAAAATAGCTCTTCGAGCTATTTGAGAATATCTCTCTTCTCTCCTCAATTTCAAATTCAACTCTTTTAACCCAATTTTTCTAAATGAATATTCTAAAGAAATATTCCTGTAATTCTGTTGAAATTAATTTTTTTTTTCTTGCTTTTAATTTTAACTAGTTTAATAAAAAATTTCTTTCTGTTTTCAATTGTTAGGAATTTGTTGAGAAATAGTATATGAAAGAAGTACAATATTTTAATCTTTAACTTCAGATTTAAAAATATGATATTAGAACGACTCGTGTGTAAATATATCTACATATATCTTTATAATACAGAATATATTTTATATAACTGTGTTCATTAAGAGAGATATCAAAGCCAATCATATTGTGTGTACAGTTTGAAATATAATTAACTTGATTATTATTTAGCATTGGCGCTCGTTAATTGATAAATTAATTTATAATCCTGATTAAACGTTGATACAAGTTTCTTCTGCATCAATAAATCTTTAATGTCCATGTGATTTATTGACGATTGTCGCGGAGGAGCTAATTATAGCGAGGAGATCGGAATCGCTTCATGTTTAAATTCTTTGCTGATCGATATAACATTAACGCACGTTAACGGGCAACGAACTCGCACTCCAACTAACGGACTTTCCCGTTCCAGTCTTATTGAATGAGAATCTCGGAGTTTGCGCATGTGTTCTTCTCTTCTCGACGATCAAGATGCGGAAAGAACTTGTTTGGAACGCGTAAGCGCAGATAGAATTTTCATCTTCACCCTTTATACCATTCAAAGAAAGTAATTAAATTATAGGTGACAATCCTTTCACGATTTTTAATCAAAGTAAATAATTTATACTGTAATCTCATATATTGAGACGATAAATGTGATATATATATATATATGAGAGTAATATATAAAACACACATCATATAATATAAAAATGATTTATCTGGGCTTAAACTCTTATATTAAAATATATTATATTTTCCTTTTAGTTAACATTTTTATGATAGTTTTTAAAATGTCTTTCCTTTTTTATTAAAGCAACATATTGTTCCTGTAATAATGAAAACATCATGGAATAATTGACGGCAAGTGTATTTTATAATCAAGCGTCATGAAATATTAAATATATGATTAAATTATAAATTAATGATAATATATAATTCTGAATCTCTAGAAAAATTTTGTTTTGTTAGAGGAAGAAAGCGACAGAGAAAGAGAAAGAGAGAGAGACATATCTCGTACTCAAATCGATCTTTTGCACAAGGGCAGGTCGGATCTACTACTGTAAATTATCATAAAGATGTTGAAGGAGACACGGTCCGGGGTCGGTTCGGAATGGAACGGTATAGTAATAGTAGTAATAGTAGTACAGTGACGCGAAGGATGAGGGAAAAATGTGACGCGGGTGGGGGTGGGGTAGTAAGAAACAGCTGGTAGTTGAACGAGTCGCGCGAGTTCAATGACTGGAGAACTAAGGAGCGAAAGAGTCTGGTTTTGACTTAGGTAGGTAGGTAGGTAGGTAGGTAGATAGGTAGGTAGATAGGTAGGTGGGTAGGTAGGTAGGTTGGTAGGTAGGTAGGTAGGTAGGTAGGTAGACGCACGTCGAGTGGCGCAATTACGCGCGTAGCTACGCATGTTCGCATAATGTACGTACGTGCACATCCACCCGTTTACTACTCCGATAGCCGGGATATCGATATTTTAACTCGAGTGAAGGTATGAGTACTGCATTCGGTATAGGGATGAAGAAATATTGGTGCCTTTAAATATCGATATCTAACTTTACGTTATATTACTACTGTCAAAAATAGTTTTGGAATATTTATTGAAAACCGTTAAAATAATATGATTTTGCATTTAATTGTTCAATAGCTAGTTCACTGTCAATTTCATTTTGTTATAGAATATCTAGAATATCTATTAGATAGTGATAAAAAGTGTAGTGATAATCTTTTGGGGAGAAAAAAAAAAAAAAAAACAGATTCGCCGTGCACGAACTGCGAAACAGAGATAGAAGAGTTTCTATTAATACTTGAATGGTTTTGTAGTATCGGTTGTATCTCTAGTCACGCCTAGTAATGGCCCTCAGATTCTAAAATCGTAGTAATGGTCTTCGTTTACTGAAGTACAAATGACTTCGTATACGCGATATTTCTTTAGGAACAAAGACAGACTATAACATGTCCTTTACGAGAAGAATAATATATATTTTTTAAAGATATTTAATATTTCTTTACATTTCTTATATTTTATATAATTAAGCTTATAATTAAGTAAAAAGGTTGATGTTAAATTCATCAAATCTACATATTAATAAGATGAAATAGTAGTAACTCATCACTTTATATATTTCTATTTAGTAATATAAAACTTTACGTTTTGAAATTACGCGGTAACCAAGAATTATTATTTTAATAATTTTATAAAGACATGATATACTACATAAGACAATAATACTATAATTTATGTGAATAGTACAAGTACACTTTTTCAAATATAAAATAATCTCACTTCTCCTTCCTTTTCTCATTATACGGTGTAAAGTTACCTCTTTTGTAATGTAATTTACAATAAGCCTTTTGCGTGACGCATGCGTCTTTTGATTGTTCCTCGAGATACGGGAAGAAAAGTACTGCAAGGATCGTTCGGACTGCTTGAAATCGCTTCAGAATGGCTCGGTCATGGGCCTACCATAACGGTACACGCGGCAGCGTAATTTGGGTAGAGGCTCTCATCGACATATACAGGCTCGGTTCATCGCCTGCTTATACCCTCCGTGCGTTTCGATGTGCGCGACGCGACGTGCTTGGGTTAATGTCTTTACATCGGTCAGGCCGTACTTACATGACTTACGACGATATAAATAAATATCCGGGGTTACCGCCCTCTTTCATTCTCGCGCATTCTGAAAGATTGCAGCTTAATGGGGTGGTTTTATGTCGTTTGAAAAAAATGACAGCAAATTTGATGAATCTACGCTTGTTCGCAGATATAATATATATAGTATTATATTAAATTAGTAATATAATTTTTTGCAGAAAATATCTCAAAGCAAAATATTGATTATTAATACTATCAATTATTGAGAATAATAATATTTGGTTCAAGTTGCTCTCTTTTCAATATGTTTTATTTCAAATTAATTCTTTTTATTCGACAGATGCAAATATTTTGATATTTGCTTAAATTTTAGATGGTTTTTTGTACGTGTGCTGTGTTAAAATTCTAAAAATTTAAATTCAAGATATATGTAAAAATAATAATTTGACGAATCCCGAATCATAATACACATCGATATTTCTTTTATGCACTTTTTTCTTATACTTTTTGACATAAAATATTGCCATTTTACAATGTACGCACAAAATACAATCACGCAGGATTGTATAGAAAATGAAAAAAAAAAAAAAATTGTTTAAATTTAATAGGGTATTGATAAAATTTCGCTCATTTATTCGATATACTATAGAGAAAATATCTTTTATCTTAATAATCAAACTATGCCAATAAAATAGCAGATAATATTGACGCTTGTGTAATGTTTGACATCGAATAAAGCAAAGCATCAATATTTTATTAAATTTGATTATTTTTACCTTAAATTGACACTCATTGTCGTCGTCACAATTGCAACCCGAGAGCCGAAACGTTTATATCAAATGATATGTATAAATGAAAATCCAAAAAATTTGTGGCTATTGAAAAAATTACCGTGTAAGATGCATTTAATTCATCCTCAAGAAGATTGTTCTCTAATGTAAGATGCATGAAAGCCTCAAATACAAACACTATTTTAATTATTGAAATTATAAATGGTAAAATTAATTGATATATTTGATTAGTGATTAATTAAGCAATATTATATGAACGTAAATGTCATAAATAATATTAATTGTTAATCGGAATATTTTTATTTTTGAATTTGTATTAATTAAAAGCTCCATAAAACGGAAACATTTGCATTGGTCCTTAATGACGGGCTTGTATTATCTAACTATCCTCCCAAACAGCAAGGTAGACAAACTCTGATGATTAATTTTACGCGCGCAGAATTGATCCTGTTTTAACAAGTAATGAACTGTATTCGTACGCTTCGTTTCTTGTCCATCATAACAATCAGAACTTGATTTTTATACAATCTGAAAATAGAAAATATACCAACACAAAATTGATATATATATATATATATATATATAAATTAAAAAATACAATAAAAAGATAAGAGGAAAAATAAAATAAAAAGAAATTATGCGTATAAAATAAATTGCTTGTTTGCAAAAAAATCAAGTTTATGACTATTTACTTTTTCCAATTTTTTTTCAATTATTATATTAAAATATACATTGAGAGAAACTATACGAAAAATCTCTGTATGTTCATATTGTGAATTTATTTTTCATCTCCTCCTAAATATCTACATTTAATTACACGTCATTGTAGTATAACGCCTTCATTTTTTTTGCGGCGTGATAACTATGAATTTTCATAGCGATTTACGTCATGAAGCGTTTCATATTATTTCAACTCGCGATAAAATCCGGCATAAAAAGCCACACGAAGCTAGACCACAATTTTATCTATCTCGCACAATGGAGTTTCCTTACACGTCTCGATTTGACTCCTATTTTCACCGATTCAAACAAATTCTTTTCCGGTCTGCTAACGCCGAAATTTCGTCCACGACATCGCCGTCCATATCGCGTTCTGCGATAAGGATAAAGAAAAATAGGGAGAGCGCCGAGGACAAAGACAGAGAGCGGGCGCGCACAAATGCGTGGTGGGATCACGTGCGTGCGTGCGTGCGTGCGTGCGTGCGGTATACGCTGAGAGGGTTCATTGACCCTCGCTTTTGTTCGTGTACCGAGCAGCGAGTCTGTCGACGCTTAGTTCGGCAAGCGCCGAACGATGGGCGCCGCCGGCCCATCAGGGTCCGGGGCCGCATCGGGAACCGAAATCCTCCTCATGGCCGTCCCCAGTTAGGTAATCGATCGCAACGCCCTTAAGTTTACCAAGGTCTTTACCACCTGTCGCAGGAAGAGAATCTCGCCTTTCATTATCTGTCCTTCCCTTCTCGCTCCTTCCTGATTCTCCGCCTTTTCGAGGTCCCTCCTCTCACTCCATTTATTTCTTTTTCCTACGTTGCTCAATTTTTGATTGCGTAATATTTCTTGGAATCTCTAGATCCCGATATTTCTTCAATAATCCCGATGATTTATACAATAATTTTAAGTTACTCGTCATTTTTTCGATATTCTGCGATCTGCCTGTTTTTTTTTTATTAATATGATATATTTTTTAAAAATATTTCTATAGTAGGACTAAAGTTATATTGTATAACTTATAATTTGCTTCCTCCGCTTATCTTTATTTTCGTATAATGTTGCTCTAAAATGACTACGTAGCTATCGTTTTCAGCCTATTGATGTAATTTGACACATGCACACATCTGCTTTTGCATACATTCTTTTAATATCGACACATCTATACCTTGTCATTTAACTTTTACATCCATCAATGTACAAAGTATGATTTATTGCGCGCTTTTATTATTTATTTCCGTTTCTTGATTTTTTTCTTATTGTTAGATCGTTTTATTCTATATTTTTTATATTTGTTTTACATTGCTTTTCATATTATTTTTATTATACAATTTAAAATATTATTACATATATAATACGATTAACTACAATAATTTACAAAAAATATTTTATAATTATTTTGTTATATTTTGTTCTCATATAATTTGTTAACATATACTCTCTGTTTAATGGAATAAATTATCAGTCAATCATTACTAATATCTCATATTAATCCCATTTTAGCATTTAAGCCTTTATAACGAAACTCTGATTATTATGGAAACGTAAGTGGAAACAATATTTTGTATGGAAACAAAATTTTTATTATTATTTAAATCTTTATATTTTTCACTTGATTTTCTGATAAATTGCGAGATAAGAGCAGATCGATTAAGAATATTTTTGTAATTTGTAACGATAGCAAAATCATCAATCGATTTAATCATGCGTATTTATTATGATACACAATACAAATATAACAGTTTAATATAATTAATATAATTTTAATAATGTATCTCTCTCTTATATATTAAATCCGATTAGTCGATCATTAATTCGATTATTAGCCGATTATCCGCAATGTTTTCCAGATATAATAGAATATAATAGATATAATAGAATTGTTACTCTTTGTACAATACAATGAAGCTATTAAATATTAGCGGAATTATTTTATTTTTAGGTAAGATTGACTAAAATTATCGTACTCGCGATGTTCGAAATTATACTAACTATAATTATTCGTAAGAGAGCAGTCAACACATGATGATGTTATATCGCAATTGTCAAGGGATAGAATCGATAGCAATAGCGACATTTGCGTGTAAATATGGTATTATATAACAATAATAACAATAGGCTCAGAGTACTAACGATACTAAATAGGGAAATCGGCAAATAAGAGCCAAAGCGCGGTTATTGATGCACAAACTTTTTATTGTTAAATTTCAGTACTAAATTTGCATTAAAAATATACGTTACCGTTTTTTGATCATCATCAACACAGATAGAAATATAAATTAAAGATTAAGTATAATATAAAGATTAAATTGATTTTTTGAAACTTAATCTACACACATTATTCATTTTTGAAGTCGAAATTCAAATTGAGAGTCTGCGCAAATTAATGGACAACTTCGAAACGCCATCGTCACATGTATATCCGTCGCTGGTTTAAAATGTAATCAAATATAATGAAATTACATATAAATAGAATAAATTATAATAACATTACTCTTTATATATTTCTATCTATGCTAAAGATGGACCAAAAACTTACATTTTTAATGCATATTTAAAATTTAATAATAAAAAGTTTGCGCACCAATAACCGCGCCTTAGCTCTTATTTGCTGGTATTATATATATTTGTTGTTGATATTATATATATTGTTTAAACGTGAATCATTTGTAAATCTGGGAAAATCTTTGAAATGCCAGTAATATAATAGTGATTTTTTAAATTGCATCAAATGATGAAATAAGCTTTCCCCGATTCTGATAAATTATTAAGCACATAAAGTTTGGTTATTTTTATAATTAAGATTGATAATTGTTAAAGTATAATGATTTCGAGAGATCGAAGATGCTCCGATGCTCGCGGATCAAATCAAGAGCGCACACTCGATGGATCTCAGAAGAGCGTCGCGGATTACGCGACCACGTCGTCAGTATGTTACTGACCTCGAGTGACCCTGCCATCATGACCGCAACATCGCGAATCGCTACCTTTTGCGAACGAGCCTATTTCTCTATAATTATTATTCTTTTTTATTCTAATTTAATATTTTCCTTTTATTATTTTTCTATATCTTTGAATAATCCGCGGGATGAATTTATTATTTTAATATCTTCTTGATGAATGAAACCAAACGTCTATAAATTTAGGAAAAATAGAGGAATGGAACATTGATGTAAAATTTATTATTCGCTTGTCAAAATACCGTGCATACCATACAGTTTTCTCTCTCTAACATCATTATAATCCCTTACAATATATATAAAAAATGAATAATATTTCATCAACTTAACGAAATTCTGAAAAGAAGTAAACATAATTTACGTATCTTATAAAGGATTAGAAATTTAGCTAATGAAAAGCAGCGATGTTTATAAAATAGATTGTCGTGAAACTAAAAGTATCTATGAAGGAATAAATTATGTTATCATTATAATAGTGATGTCACAAAAGATTAAATGTGTATAATGCAAAATAAGTAGATACCGTGAAAAAAAAAAACACTATTATTGACGATCAATTCAATTCCAAATCTCTTACACGTCAATAATTTTCGGATATCAATGAGTAGATGCTTGAATTCATCGAGATTCCATTCTGTCAATTTACTATAATGTTTGCGAGAGCATGACATTGTTAGTTCGCACTAATACAATAAACACGATATACAGTGTGTTTTTTATAACAGTGACCCAAGCCAGCACTTGGCAAAAAAGATGCGAGCCTCTTCTCCGTTAGATTAGTCGGCCGCAACAAAAGGGTTAAAGCGCTCAAAGAATCGATGCCGTGTGAATCTTTGATGGCGTCCATTAAATCTACACACTCGGATTCGCTTATATCGTGGGATTCTCCGAAGTCTTTCACCTTTTACGCCAGAAATAAATTTTACCGCAATATTATCGAAAACAAGTAAAACTTTACGTAATAATGCACAAGACGAAATAGATTAATACGTTTTAATTATCGTTAACAGGTTGACACGTTCTAATTAAAAAAAAAAAAAAAAAAAAAAAAAAAAAAAAAAAAAAAAAAAAAACCAGCTTATAATATTTCATAGCACAAAAAGTATCACAAAACATTTTTGCACGAGGCGCGGCTTGCATAAAATTCTTCTTATTTATACAACGTGTCACTCACCTCTTATCGTGCTAGGCATCTTGTAGAGCTCGCATATCCTGGTATTCACCACGCCGTCTCTCCCAAAAATCGCTCTTATCTCACCTCGACTCTCTCACTTATCACCCACTTAAGCAAATCCGTTAATCACTGCGCGCGAATTAAGAATAATTCCGTCTCTTTCGGTTCGTTCCTTCAATCGGTTTTTCACTGGTCATTCAACCACATTCACACTTCCTTCCTTAAAATCAGAGATTAAAGAGCGCGTCACACGACCGCATACTGATATCGATAGCGTCGCCGATACTCGATCCAGAATCGATCACAGCCTCGTCCTCCACTTATGATTTCTTGGATTTTTGTTGGGACACTCGCACATTCGATCCTAATCTCTTTTTCTTTTTTTTCTGTCGCACTGTTCCAATTTCAAAGACACGAGTACAAGTTTTTGTTATATAGGCCTCAATTTTATGCTCTTCCAATCTTTCCAGACTTGATCCTTTTAATTGATTATTAGATGATGCATCGAATCGGCTCGGCAAAATAAACGGTTCATAATTTTGCATAAAATTAGCTTGATATCGACTAAATCTCGATTACAAATCGTTGAACAGCGAGTTGGTTGCTCTTTGCGAACACGATGCGTCCCTACAAGATGTTACTGATCACAAAGATGTTACTTTTGAAACCGGAATTGGCACGATTAAGAATCGATAAACCGCGACAGCAGGATAGAAAGTTCGATATAGATTGCGATCGAATCCTTTAATCTTTCAGAGGTCATATTCACAAATACAATGTAAATGTGAACTGCTGCATTTTGATCCTTATTTGTGTATCACTGTAATCCCAAATTTGCACTCGTATTTGATGTACTCTTTCGCAATTTCGACTGTTTTTATCTTCCCTTTATAAGGAATTACTTTCGTAATATATAATCAGATATTATCCTCGTTTATATCCTCAAGAAAACCGAAAGCTCACACGCGCGATCAGAAAGTGATTTTTGCCTCTTCGATGAACTGTTGTTCGAAGATCGTCGTGGCGCGATCACAATCACGATTATCGCCTATTATTTTTGGATCATTTAAGGATTTTTGTTGGGGATTTTTCTTCCGCGTCTCTTCGTATTGCGCGCGGCCGTACCGTTTCCGTTCGGTTCTACCTATTCTCCTCGAGGTTCGGCGGTGGTCCGGTGGTGGTAGCTGGTGAGTGACTCTACCGCGGTGATCCACAGGTGCTCGCGCACGGTGTTGCTCGTCGTCGTGCCCTCACCACCGTCGGCTGCCGCCGTAACCGCCGCTCTACCATCGCCGCCGTCGCCGCCACCATCACCCTGCCCCTTCTACATGGGTTCACCAGTTCATTCTTCCGCCTCCACCACCGGTTTGCCGTCATTCGCATGCCCCTACCAGACGAGCGGTAGCATATAAGCGAGCGGTCTTTCTTCATTCCCCACCAAAATGACTGTCTTCCTCTTCTGTAGTCCTCTTCTTACGCTTTTCCTCCTCTTCCACCTTCTCCTTTATCTTCTTCGTCTTTTATCCTTTTCCATTTTTCTCGCGCTCTCTCCTTCTTTTTTGGTCGGTCCCCCTGGCTTGAATCTCTTGCTCCCTACTTTCATCTCACGTTTTCTTCTTCCGCTCTTTCATCTTTTTCTTTCTTCTTTCGTCTTTTGCGACTTTCATTCTATTCCGTCTCTCTATTCTTTTTCTTTGACGATTCCCGTCTCCTGATCATTTTTTTTTTTCTGCCTTTCGTCTTTCTTGGCTGTCTACCATATTCGCTTCCGCGCGATTCTGACATTTTCTTTTCTTTATTTTATTCGCCGCCTCCGCTTCCCCATGCATGCGGATCTCTAACGTGACATATGTCACCCGGTCACGCCGTTCATCGTTACTCGCCCGCAGTATGCTACCCTCTTCGAGTTTCATATCTTGCCGGATCCGTCATGCATTAAGCACGCGGATTAATCAAAGATATGCAATCTCGATATTTAATAAAATAAGAAAGCAAGCGATGCTAACCAAAATCAAAGAGAATTGAGATTTATTATTATATATGTATATTAATAATTTATTGTATAATTAATATTTTATAAATTTTTAATTTTATTTTTTTAATCACGCGTTTGTGCTTCATAAAAATTATTATTATTCCAAATGTAATTATATATCGTATGTATAAATTAACTATTTTTGGTTATATCTAACGTAAAAAGAGAATATTTAATGTTTTATTTAATTAATAATTCAGAGCCGGTAAAGATTTTATATTCTTTAATAGTCGTTTAAAGATGCTACGATCGTAATTCGTTAAACATTCTAATATAACTTGATAATATTCGTAACTTTGTTTTAATTGATGATAAAGTCAAGTTATGAATCAAATAGATGGGTGGGCTATAAAAAATTAGAATAAATTCGATGCGTTAAAAGAGAAGATTATATAATTATTTACGCAATTAATAATTATTTACATAATTAATAATTATTTATATAATTAATAATTATTAACATTTTTACAAATTAAATTAGATGAGAAATCTACTATAAATAGAATATTTCTTATAATTTTTCATTTACGCTTGTGATGTATATTAAAAAAAAATAAAAAAATATTGAATATTACTTTTTTGAATCAATTTATATAATATTTTATCCTATAGATTATAAGAGAGAAAGAGAAAAATCACGTTTTAAATGCGTAGAATATGTAAATATCTTTTTTCTAATCTTTGTTTTTACAAGGTACAAGATCAATAAAAATTATGCAAGTGTAAACTAGTGTTTTGTTACATAAGACAGAATATTGATATAAATAAATCTTATACATATACATAAATGATATTGAGACAACGTGCTCTCTTTCGTTGAGCTTTATATGTGCGTGTGCAAATGCATTCTCGTGCAACCGATAAATCGACGAATGATCGTATATCTACAATGAAATATTCAACTTAATCTGTTTTAACTCATCCATTTTAAGAGGTAACGGACCTATATATAATCTGCAATCTATATCTACAATCTTTACAAATCCGTTAGTTCAAAATAAAATAAAAGTTTATCACTCACCGACCGATACGCAACAGCGGAGTTGAAGTTATTGTTGATTTGTAACATACAAATAGAGTGGATACGAATTATAGCAATATTCAAAATAATTATTATTTCAAAAAATTATTACTCTACACATTGAATTTTATATTAATACTAAAGTGATATTTAATGGATTAATTTTATAAATTCTAAAAATAAAGGATTTTACTTCTTATTAAGTAGAAATATTTACAGAAAAGATTAAGGCTTTTATATAAAATTTTTTTCTCTAATTCTCTTTTGTTTAAATTATTTAAATAAACAAATCAAATTACGCGATTAATTACGTAATTAAACTGCGCGTATGCCATTAATAAATAACTAATATACAAATAATATATATATATATATATATAAATTACTTACTCCAAAGTTACTCTCCGTTCCTCTTCTAAACCTCCTCCTCCTTCTCTCAGAGTATCAGACTCAGCTGATTCACATAACACTTTGAACAACACTATCGAATTTGGACCCGCAAGATTTTGGACGGTACTCCCGAATTTCGACGCGATCGAAAAATCTCATTTCGCACGACAATCGCACACTTGGAGTTAACAAACCGGAAATTCACCGATTACTTCGAACAAGAGTTAAGAATCGTAACGAAACGATAATTTATAATCTTTATTTTTATCTCAATCTTATTTGCAATATTGACAGATCGCGCCGATAAGATTCATCGTAGCGAAACAGAGAGAATTACAAGTTAATGAATCATTAAGTGAATCATGTAATAATCATAGCGAATTATGTCCCGATGCTAGTCGGGTCTGAAATTCGACAATATATGAAGCGTTCGTACCGCTATTTTACTGCTTGAGTGTCGTCGAATGATAACAAGGTCGTGGCATGTAAACATTAGCGCGTTATATGCCTCCAAGGCCGAACAACACCGTGTTATTATCCGTTCGTTGCCGAAATATTTTTACGTACTATAACATATAAATACACGGAATATTAAATTATATAGAAATATAATATTATATATGTTAATTATTTATTAAATCATTGACATATCGCGGAATTTTTCTTTATGCTTATTACTAAACTCTGCGATTCTTCAATTATTTTACTATTTAGTTTTTTAAATTCGGATTATGCTTATTATTAGATTGTGGAAAAATGGATGTAATATATATATATATATATATTTTAATATGTATATATATGTATATTTAATATTTTATAAAATATTTATAATTTTACGCTGAATATTCGGTTTAGCGTTTCTAATTGATTAATAATAATCGAGTATCACAGTTTCTCATTAAATTATTCGATTCAATTATACGTGCGTTCAATTTCGTTCTCTCAATTCGTAAATGATAATGATAACAAATTATTGGAGAAAAATTTAAAGCGTAATGCAATACATTCGAATTAATAAGCATCGTTAAAATAATAATTGACACTTATACAAATATCACAAAATTTCTATTCTCCGATTACTTCCGATTCCTATTTCAAATTAATAAGTCGCGCGATATATCTGTTTATTGATACGTTTATGATTAATTTATCGCTAATTGTAATAATTATAATAAAAAATTATCACTCTAAAAAAAATATCGGAATAGAACTATAATTCATAACTATCGCTTTGATTTCTAAATTGTGCGGAAATAGCTATCGCTTCGATATACTTACGAGACGTTAATCGCTAATTGCAATCATTATAAAGAATGATCGAATTTCTCAAAGGATAATTCGATACATGGAATAGCTCACGCGACGACTGTCCTGCTCGAATCTTGCCACGCAAATGACAAGGGAACGAGCGTTGTTGTTGTTAACAATATAGTATGTTACACGTCATAAACACCGAAGCTCAATACCGTTCGGGAAGTAATGTATTGTTGACATCCCCCTCCCCTGAGAAATATTTCATATTTTGTAATATAAGTTTATATTGAATATTACTTTGTTGTTTATTTCGATGAATCGACTACTCTTGCATATAAAATCTAACGTTTATTTAAAGATTAAAATAATTTATATATATATATATATATATATATATATATTTCTTTATGGAATAATTGTTTGTATAAATTAGTTATTTATATCATAAGAGATAAATGTCTCTAATGAATTTGAACGCAGCTAGCTATTGATGAATTATACACTTGTTATCGATGAATTGCAGGTGGAATCAACTGCATCATGCACTGAAAAAATGAATTAATTGTTTCGTAGATTTTTCGTACAGTTGTTATTTTAGATATTTTACCGTGAGAAAGATTGATCGCAGAAAAAGAATTTAATTATGTAATTCAAACCTATTCATTGCGAAGAAATGTATGTAATCTTTCAATAAAAAATTTGCAAGCATTAACTATCATTTGGTTCTTCGTTTAAATTAGAATATGTAAAAGCATAAGAGAATTTTTAAGTTTTTAATAAATTTATTATTATATAATTATAATTATAATTATAATTAACAATTATATAATATAATATAAATATTATATGATTAATAATTAATAATTATAATTAATATAATTATATTATTGTAATATTAATATTATAGAGAGAGAAGTATCTTTACTGTGATGTTGAAAAGACAATTGTAATCAATAATTATATCAAGAAGAAATTAGATCAAGAATTTTTTTGAAAATCCCAAAATTTTTTTAGTTCTCTATGAAAAGTATCCGCAAAGATTCATGTAGTTATAAAATTTTAAATTTTCCATATATTAGTGAAATAATTCGATATTGCCAGTAGACGTGTTGCGTAAATACTGGATTTTAAAATGCTTCTACAGGTAAGGACCAAGTAAGAGGACCTACATGATATATCTATTTACTAGGAAATCGTTATTCTAAACAATACCTAACTTCATTAGAAGTATAAAACAAGATTGCCATATAAAATCCAAAATATACGAATACTTGTATTTCATGAACATATTAATTTATGAAATAAATTGTTAATAAGAATCATATTAAATTTTTCATACCTACTTATTAATGTTATACATATATTAATACGAATTAATATTTATATTAACATTTGATATTAAATTGATATTAAATATTAATTTGATATTAAATTAAAATTTTGTTTTTGTTTGAATTTAGAATTGATTTCTCTACAATATTTCCTATTATCATACATAGAAGAAATGTTTTATGTAAATCCTTCCCCATTATTATTATTATTATCATTTTTTTTTTTTTTTTGAGAAACTAAATCAGATTTTAATTCTAATTTAGGATATTTTATATAAGAACATGCAGCGAAAAAAAGCATCACAAGAAAGAAGATATTTCGCGTCAATGGTGAGAGAATCAAGATTTGCCTTTCGGTGAAATCGATTCGTCGTGTCTCTCGTACTCTTGAACACGCGATAATCTCGAGGAATCGCTTGGACCGAACCCGCCGGCCGAATGTGAATATTCCGATGGTCGTTGACCTCAGGCCGGTCTTTGGCGCCAAACCCAAGGCTAGCCTGACTCTCGGTGAAACGCTTGCTACCAGGTATTCGGTTATAGATCTTCGTATCCGTATGCGCGAATGCTCTACCGTTTCTTTCTTTTCTTAAACAGGCTCAATGAATTTTCGCATTCGCGTCGTGCCTATGATCCTTCATTTTTTCGGATTTATTCTGTTCGGAGTATATATTATTTGATACCGATTGATTTTCGATATCCATCGGTTACATCGATCAAAGTTCATAGTATCAAGTTTTACTGTTCGGCAATAAAATATATAAATATAATTCTTATCTTGTGTATAAAATTTAAAGCATTGATATCTTTTAATTTATTAAAAATATTTATTTTGGAGGAATATAATATATATATATATATATTTTTTTTTTTTGCGAAACATTGACATGGATAAAGTTTGGATAAATTTTTCTACGGTCTTTCATGCTCGATGACATTTTGCGTTACCGGTGGACGGGTCTTTTGATCTTTTTTTTTTTCTGCGGCTGACGATGGCATGACGTTGATGTTACCGGAAACGACGATCGATTCGAGTCGCGCGCAACCCCGTGCTAGCGAGTTGGCAGTGCGCTATTGGCGGATCTTTCGTAGGAAAGGTTCGCCGAGTCGCTCGAAGGTGAAGGTCTTCCTTCTCTTCGATTCCGTTCTCTTTGTGCCGATCGTTTCTCTTGACCCATACAGATGCTGTTACGTGCAACACGATCGATGAAGATCACACGACGTAATATGCTGACGTTTATTGATGTAAATATAATATAGAAGCATATGAAAGTTAGCATTTATTAGAGTTTCTCTCTTTATAGACACTACATGTATTTTATTAATAATAATCATGTTCGTCAGCTTCTAATAAGCATTCTTTATAGTTTCAATCTGAGCTTCTTACGCTTTTTTAATCGAGTTACGCAAATTCAGACATGCTACATAGAAACTTGCGTGCGTAAGATTACATTTGCTTTAAGTATAAACACTCTCGCGCATGAATTCGTTAAGAAGTTGCTTAGTAAAAATGCATGTTACCGCAGTAGATTAATTTCAAGAAACCTGTTTTTTTTTTTTCGGAGAACAAATATATTTGATGGGACATGGATTATAGGAAAAAAAAAGAGGTAACTCATAGATGGATTCTTGGCCCGAATAGATAAACGCTCAACCCGAGACGTGCAAGCGAACGAATATCGAATATCAATAAAGAAGAGAGCGTGATTTTTAATTAATAATTTTATTTAAAAAAAAAAAAAAATGTTATAAAAAATTAAGAGAAATTAAACATAATTAACGCCTTTTTTCACGCTCGTTTCTCGATATCCGTTTGTGCTGATTTGCCTGTTCTGCGTTCTGGACCCGACTTGAATTTACCGATGGCTCAGATATGCGCGGGAGCTGGAATCAGGCGCGCGCAAAACCTCGCGCTTCTCGCGCGAGTAGGCGTGCTGGGGAGCGAAGATAACCGGACGCCGAGTCGCAACCGCAGCACGGATGCGAGCGAACGGCTCGCAACGGTAAAATGTAACCGTTGTGCCCCCGACTGCGAAAATTGTGATGAGAGGAGAGGGCACGAGAGTAAAAGAAGGGCAGGCGGGGGGGGGGAGGGGGGAGGGGAGGGGAGGGGAGGGGACGACGCGAAGTGGAGATC
Source organism: Polyergus mexicanus (assembly GCF_030449975.1). Taxonomy (NCBI): domain Eukaryota; kingdom Metazoa; phylum Arthropoda; class Insecta; order Hymenoptera; family Formicidae; genus Polyergus; species Polyergus mexicanus. The sequence continues at coordinate 6,239,361 of NW_027223335.1, forward strand.
GACGATGTAACACATAGCGGTACAGCATCCCCACCGTCGATGAAATCATCCTCGGGGTTCACGGACAGTCGTAATTCGTGGCTATCGCGCGCGTACCGGGGAACCCGGTTTTTTAATTTTCCGTGGGATACCGTGACCGATAGCTCGGCAAGCGGTATTTTATGATAATATCGCGCCGCTATAGAGCGTTGTAAAAACTATTGCTGGAGCAATAACAATCTGTTTGTTTCTCTTTTACTAGGATGTAATGATTAGCGGCGTCCGCGAAGCTCCGTTCAACTATTTCATCATAAAATTGAAAATTTAAGTAATTTTCCGGATATATTTGTTTGAATTATTTTTAATTCCAAACTCATTTATTTTTAATATCCCACGCGTGATTTAAAATAAAAATGTAGTGTAAGAAATTTTTAAGTTTGTTATAAAAGCTTGAAGATATAATTTTTATTCTTTTCTAATTTGATGAAAAAATATAAGCGATATCTTGGGCTTATATATTAATATTTTTTAAAACAGTACCGTAATAGATAACTATTAGTCTATTTTTAAATATCAAAAAAATTATTTTAAAATTCTGTTAATTCTATTAATTTTATTTCAGTCTCCTGAATGATACCAGCATTTCTAAAAAGATGATCTTTTCACTCTATGTGTTTTAACGCTCCACATCGTTTCAATGTAATCGTAATGTAATTTCAATGTAATTCCGATACATCTAACGGTTGATCATGATTAAAGTTGGCAAAGCCGTGTATTTCGGGTATCGGAATTTCAGAGACCTGTCAACTTTGAAATTTACAATCGATCATTTGCGTCTATTGCTGGTTTATGATTATTTTGCCTCTCTTTCTAGTTTTGGATACTTCTTAAAGTGATAATAATTCTTCACAATGAAAACGTCAATTTTCCTGACGGCAATTTGCAAATTTCTAATATTAATTTGGCGAGACAGTTTATTTTAAACATCATCAAGTAAATCGAATTGCTTGTTGCGGATACCAACGATAGCCTCATTACTTCAATAAAAAAATTAAAAAAATTATTATGACAATAAAGTAATGAAAATTGAATAAGAAAGTAGAATTTAATTCAGCTGGTATTTATTCACATGTTTTTTTTTAGAAATTTATGCAACTCCTTAGGATATAATTTTTATAATTTCCAGAGACTGATATAATATATTCCATTATTAAATTTTGTCATTTTATCTTAAATTTCAATAAAGTTTGCTGTTATCTATGTCAGTTTTTATGTATGTCAGATGTTTACGTCACGATATTGACCGAAGTAGTATTTGTAAAAAATGAGTAATCGCATTTTTTTGGAAGAAACTGTATCACTGACCATACATTTTTGCATACGTCATCCTCTGCGAAGTTCACGGTCGGTCGTTTGTTGGCTGCTCTTTCGTCATCGCGGACCGTTCGTCTCTCCACGCGTATAATAAAACCTGCATTTTAAATTTCATGCCTTTTCTTTTTCGGTTTCGGTTACTTCTTCATTCTATGGAAGTTTTAACTGTCTCGCGATATATATGTAATAATCATCCTGTAAATGATACATTTAAATTTAAACGGAATGCTTTTTTGTTGCGTACAACTCAAAGTTCTTCTTATTGAATGTTTTTCGCATTAAAACAAGAAATTATTTAAGTTTTTGCTTACAAGAGATTGTAGTATTTATTATTATAAATCATTATATATTATTAATATAAATTATTATAAATATGTAAAAAACAATAAGATTACACCATTACTGCATAGAAGATTAAGATAGTTGCATAAGATCTTACAAATTTTGTTATCTTATGTTAACATCTCTAATTTTGTTAACATCTTATATGTTACTAGTTTAGGATTAATAAACTATTGATTAAGTTTATACCATTCCTTGTCATAAAAGAGCTCCGATTGAAAAATTATAATTCTAATAAACAGAGATATAGTGGATTTTATTTACCATGTTTTTGCTTCAGTAATTTATTTAATAAATTGCAGGCCAAATTAAAATGATATCGTTAGAGTTTGATGCAAAAAATGTCATTTTCTATAAAAATGTAACCGTAATTCTGTAATAATTTTAAACAGCGCAAAACTTTCATCTGGGTACTTGTGTATTACTTTTGATTCTTTCGACGATATTCGTTCAAAAATCAAATATGTTCAATTAACTTCGAAAAAATCGTTTAATGTTTCATTATTCCTCGTATTGATTGAGCGTAAAAGTATTATCTCAAATTTTTACCTTTTACATCGGTGTTCAGGTATCAAAAAGAATTAAGAGTATCGGTATATTTGTGTGATTCTAATTACGATTGCAACCCTAATCGAGATGCTTATACAAAACTGTGCGCCTTGTAATTTTCGACATGATTAAGCATCATCGCTGATATTCGATTCTTTGAATCCGAGAATTGTGTTTCGAACGGGACGCATGCTACAAGAGAGACGGAGATGAGAAGAAATCGGCAACGAAGAAAGAGGAGAGCTGCGACGCCCACGGCGATCCAACGGTACATCGCACCCGCTCGTAATGCCTGGTACGGCGGTTGTAAGTGTGTACAGCCGTATATATGTGTGCTCTTACTTCAGGAGGGAGGGAAGTAATAAATCTGTACATAAATATGTAAATCTTCTCGTCTTATATGGTACTATGTACATATCGCACTTCATTCTTTGTAAAGTTGAGACGCGTATGATCAGGATGTGTCTTTAACTGCTTCAAGGCGCTTCCTTTTTCATTTATATTAACATACCTTGAAGTATAAAATTATCACAAGTCCAAAATATACAAAGTATAAAATTTTGTACTATCTTATATTGTATATGTAGGTGTGTTAATAAAATATGTATATCTTTTTTTCTAAAAATAAATAATATATGTTTGAAACAATCTTGTGATAAATCTGTATTTTTCGTACAATTTGTATATGAATAAATTTTTCCCTGTGATTTTCAATTTTACCAGATTACCATTTTAAGAAGATTTAAAAGCAAAACAGGGATAAATATTAATATGTATATCTTTATCTGTATCCCAAATACAATAACGCAAAGCACTATTTTACTATATTAAACTGTGGATCTTATATACGTAAATAAGAATTATCAAATAAGGATTAATACAAAATATTATCTATATCAAAGAGTGATACTTTAATAAAGTTATTTTATATCTTAAATAAAAGTAATGGGACAGATTTTGGAGAGAGAGAGAGAGAGAGAGAGAGAGAGAGAGAATTTGTGTCTAAAAAATCTACTGTAACTACAATATGTATCAACAATTTTTAGTACATCGCTTTATATGTGTAAACTAATTAGGGTAAAAAAATAAATGTTGGAAATTCTTTATGTGTAAAAATCTTAGCGTTTGTAAATATTATTTATTTTAAATATAAGACACTTTAAAACTTATAGATTTTATCAACAAAGTGCTTTAATTTCTAAGAAAGAACCTTTCGTAACTGATGCGCCATCGACGTGCAAAGAACGAAAGATTCAGGTATACTCATTGTCAGTGAGAGGAAGGTAATAGCACGATTATCTTCCGTCGTGTTTCCAGATGCTATATTACCGACTTAAAGTGTGAATCGTTGATTTTATTATATTCAATTATAAATTATATTCAATTATCATCACAACATTCTCCGTGAAAAAAATTATTATTAATATTTTCTAAATTACTTTTCAAATGAATAAAATATATTAGAAATATCTTTTTTTTTATAATTCTAATTATAAAAAAAAAATTTACAAAATTGTATTATATAAAAATGATTATTGCACACACTTGCGTATAATATATACATTGTAATTATTAGACTATATTATATTACATTTAACATTGTATTGTGATTGTGTGCTTATACTTGTGCCAATTTGAAGGAAATCTTATTTTACCCTTTACTCAATTTACTTCACTTATTAAGATGTCACGTTACGAAAAAAGCTAATATGTGAAATTTAAGTTTTATTGCGTAACCATCGATATAATTCTGTTGTGTTATTTTTAATTTTTTAATACATTATTTTGTACGCATTTTCTTGTTTTGATTTTGTTTTTGTTTCAAATTTCGGTGGGTGTGCTTATCATTTTATATTTGGAACGACATCCGATTCGATTGTGCTTTTTGATAAGTTTGATCTCATTACGCGTAATATCAAATATTCTGCTCGATTATAATTGTTAACGATTGATTTCGGTTTGCTTACATTTATATATAAAGTCCTTGATCTTCGTTGATCTTCGTTAATTTGTCAAAGCCAAATAAAAGCAAATCAGGAAAAAGCATTGTTTAGAATATAGATCTCGTTCTGTTTGTCGCGTTTCGTGTCACATATAATGCATACGCCTAATTAAATTTTTTTATACCCGAAGTATTATATTGATATCTACGCATGATAAGACGTTCTTCTTGTGTTCCTTTTCTTTTTAGTTATAAAAATATCGCATATTTAATATAAAAATTAGAATAATTTATAAATAATTATTATACTTTTTGTAACGTTTTAAGAAAAATTATAGCTCTCTAACTTTTTGTTTTATATACATTAATAATAATATTTTATTTTAAGATAATTATTAATTGCCATAATATTATATGGTATAGATACTAAAAACTGTTTTAGTATTCCTATGTAAAGAACTGTTCTCTAACAATACAAAAAAATTATATGTACATGTATATATGGCAATTATGGTTGTACAACTACATCGGTTCTTTTCTTTGGTTTTATCTCGAGTTTTGGACGATAATGATCTGCTGATCATGCAATCTCTGTAGCGAAACCTTAAATACTTTATCGTACTACACATCGGTTTGAAAACTTGGGGGCTTCATTCACATCATGAAGTCATATCGATCGATACTTTGAATACGCAATCTAGAAGCATGCGCTTGTCGAAATAAAACGGTTGAAAACTTATCGCTTTGTCATTATTATATTAATTATGTATATCAAACGTTCGGATATTTTGTACAAAGCAAATAATGTACATATGCAAATAAATATACATATGTATTATGATATAATAATTTTGTAGCAAATATTAACTCTTTGAGTTATCTAAAAAAGTAATTTTTAGTTAGAAAGATAATTATTAAAAAAATTATTAAAATAATTTGAGATTTAAAATGCCATATATATTTTACAATCCTCCATTTGCCAATTACAATCCAAAGGTGACTTTTATTGGCGAATAGAGGTAATCTGTCTAAAAAATTAGAATGACAATATTTAATGCTCTTATTTTATTATACTTATTGTGGAATCAAAGATATATTGATTAAATACATCGTACAAAAATGAAACAGATATAATTTTTTTGCTATATGTATTAAATTAAATTTTTTTTTAAATTTGTCATGTATAATAATATAAAGTGTTTAGAAAATGATTTTGTAAATTTACATATATTAGTATATAGTATGTAATTATTATTCTATTACATAATATATTACATAGCACAATTAATTTATGATGTAAAACAGAATTTATATAATAACTTTTTTTTTATAAAATAGAACATTTCTATAAAACTTTTTATAAATTATTTTCTAGATCTCGTTTTTTGATCTCTTTATACTTTCGAATATGTAATATAATCTTACGTACTAGTAAGATTTTTAATATTCGTATATGTATACAGAAATATATTCTTTCTGAGATATTACCATACACATAAAGGCGTCCACCGATTTCTTGTGATACTTGGAACTTTTTTAAGATAAAAAAAAAAAAAAAAAAAAAAAAAAAAAAAAAAAAAAAAACTCATATTTATTGCAGTAAGTAGAATCTCTTTGCGCAATAAATTAACTTTAGAGGAATACTAAGTAATAGATGGCAGGATTTCTTCTTTTCTGGTGTTCTTGTTACGCTTGCGCTATAAGAGGAATCGTACGCGGAGTGCGCGGCTGTATAAAAGCAGCCACTTGTTGAACGACACGCATTCCGCCGATTCGCTTCCGTCGCGGATATATTCTGCTCGAAGACGAAGAAGGAAAGCATCCGACAGGTGATCACGACGGTATTTCCTGTATTGTGCTACTTCAAGTCACGTTTCTAACTCAATTCGTCGACGAATAATTAACGTGGGATTTTCGATCAGGTCAGTTGATCATAAATAAACTAAATTAACGCACGTCAAAGAATAGGCTGATTTTGTGTGCTCTCTAAATACGAATGCAAATTGTTGCAAAAACGCTTTTATAATGCAGTAGAATCTTTATTATTCAAATTATTAATATTATATATCAATTATTGAAGAAGATATATTCGCGAAAAAAAAATTACCTTTTAAGTAAAAAAAGTTTACGTTACAAATATATGAAATAAAAAACGAAGTAATAAAAAGCCGAGCGCAAACTCATGAACGCAAAAATAAAAATAAAGATAATTTTAGGAAAATAATTCCTGTCTATTTAATATATTTAATAAATTTATATATATTTGAACATTCTAAATAGAGGAAAAAAAAAAATTATAACAATAATTTAACATATATAAACTGTCACAAATATCATTGCATCTGGGAAACAGAAATTTATCTGAAAGTAAAAGTTATTTTCTCGTTATACCTGCCTTTTCTTAAGAAGCAGTAGAAAAAAGAAAAATAAGAAATATATAAATAATATAAGTATTTTTAATTAAAATGAGAAAGATAATTTTGTAATGTATATATATAAAATCGTGAATAACAAGAATTACCTACGGCAAACTTTGTCGCATTTTTGTTAATATAAATATAGATTAAGTAATATACTTTTGGCAAAATAAAAGTATACTTAAAGAATTAGTAGTCCAAAAATGATACATATTTTGAATGTATATTTAAAACTTATTAAATAGACAGAGTGCAATATTTCTTTAATACACTTCTCTTTCTCTGTCTGTCTGTTTCTCTCTCTCTTCTCGTATCTTGATTAATTCGACTAACACTATCTAATAAGTAGTAACCAATATCGTAGTTGTGTATAATCTTTACTTAAAAAATTATAGTAAGTGTTTGATGAAATGTATAAAATGTAAAGTATATTTGTAGCATTTGTTAAATTTATTTACGTGATCGTGGAAAGAATATCAATCCATGTGATCTACATAAAGATGATATGACTGAATTCTCGATATATGTAAATGCAATATTGGATAATTAATTGCGAGAATTTGAGAAATCATTTCGATAACCGATGTATTAATCGCCAAGAAGAAAAATATACTTTGTATGTGTGATAATTAAATATCTAATAATTTATGTTTGGCAAAATACCGTTATTATTTAAAACAATATTACATATATTTTTTAGCACTTAATTTGTTTTGTCACGAGTAAAATAAGTTTCATTATCTAAAAGTTTCAAATATTAGACTCTAAAAAAAGTTTTTAACAATCAATAAAACGCATGCAATTAACAATTAATTTAATTATTTTTATACTTAGCTTATTTTAGATGGTGTCTTGGTTATACAACAATATATTTATTATCATGCCATAAGTTTTCTCTGTTAACATATATTTAAAGTTTACTTTCCACAATTCATTAAAAATGTATTTTTTTGTTAAATGTTAAAGGTCGCATGTAAATAAGATAACTGGTTCGCTTATGCGTGTATTTCCGAAATTTGATAATTTGACATTAAATTATTCGATAATCGTCAAAGCGATTTGATAGTATCGTTGGCCTAACTGGCACTTATTGGCATTTTCCGCGTTGGATCGCGAATCATTGGAGAAGAATCCGCGTTGCGGATAAATCCCTCGGCAAACCGCGCAACGATGGTGAAAGCTACGGGAAATTACAAAAGTCGGAAGCGGAAACAGAGAAAGGACGAGCTTTTAATATCACCGGGCGTCATTCTGGCTTTAGATCCTCGCTGTTGCTTGCGACTATTTCGATTCTCTATTGCGCGCTCGTCTCGCAATTCTTTCCACATCTATGAGGTGGATTGTCTTGTCAAAGACGCGATCTCGATCTGTCTGTAGTCAGAAAAGCATTTTTTCCACTTATCACAAAATTCGTTAATAAACGAAGAGTCTGGAATGATCTGAATCACGACGAGTTATTTTTGAACAAGAGAAAAACGCGAAACGTGAAAAATTCAATAATATAAATTGCAAGTTGTGTTTATAATATTCTTATTTATTTTTTTTTTCCTGAGAATATACTTTAAGCATTATTATCAATTTATCATAATGATTAAAAAATGAAAAATAAGAAATGAAAAATGAAAATAATTCTTATATTATGAAATCATAAAAAGATCTATTTATAATAATCGAAATTTACGGAGTTATTTTGAATCGCTAAATCAAATAGACCGATTCTATCTTTTCTATGCAAATCTTCTTTTGTAATATTGTTTTAGTGAAAGGGAAAATTGTATAGTACTAGATTTGTTGTCCAGTATTGGATATTTTTCATTGTAGTTATTAAATGGCAGATGATCTTATAATGATCATTAGATAAAGTTTTATTTGTGAGTATCATCCTTGCAGCTTCTAAGAGATTTAATCTCAGTTAATTAAAAATATAATTAGTGTATATATAATTGTTTTTATTGTTGTATTACTGTTGTTTTTAAATATAAAATAAGAATTATTAAATTATTATTTGCCATGATTTTTACTGCAAAATAATCATTAAAAATAAGTTTCAAATTGCATTGTGCCAATATTATTTAAATTATGTCGCAGATGGTAAACAAAGATATGTTAGATGTAAGTAAAATGCATCCGTATAATGATATTAATGATTTCAGTTATATATATATAATATTATCTTTTTGTGGACGATTTTTGAAATTACAAATAAAAAAATAAATTATAAATTTTGACAAATACGGAAGAAAAGTTGAAGAATTTTTGATCTTAACTTTTAAAGATTTATCATATGTTTCTCGTGTGCATTCTTAAAAAAATTTTTTAAATTCTTTAATATTTTATTAATTATTTATTCTGAAAGAAGGAGAGAGCGAATTTAAAAAATTATTTGTTCATAAATAATCTGTTCAGAAATATTATATGCAGTGAGAAAAGCTTTACTAATAATGTAATAACAAAATGTAAAAAATGTAATAACATACGAGAGTTGTGTGTGTGTGTGACGTAATATTTATGATGTAAATTTTCTATTAAATCTTGCTCTATTTATTAAAAATAAGACTTTGAATACAATGATTTTTTAGTAAAATAAGTGTACAAAAAATAAATTTGATTTTCGGCATTAAAATGAGTTAATAACTCATTCGATTATGAATAAACTGTAAAAAGATTTGTGCATATCAATATATAATCGACGATAAAATTTCTCAAGTTTATTTATGTTAGCGCGAATAAAAACTGCCGAATAGTGAATACTGGTGGTTTTTTAGTTTTTAAAACAAGAAATAATTATTTACAAACTCATAATACGATCTCATTTATCTTTATATCTATTTTATACATTTAGATAATCATAAATCTAGAAAAACCAACACAAGAGTTAATAACACGATGAATGAATAAAAAGAGGGGGTTTCTACTTTGTTAGCATTGAAAAATAGGCAATTTTTCGAAATTTGGAATTTTCAGAGTCTCCAAAAATTATCTGAAACAAAAAAATCTCGACCAGTTTTATAATTTGTAGATATTTGCGCATGAAATAGATTAGAATAAAAAAAATATAAGAAATTTTGAATGAGTTATGGTTACTTAAAGGAAGAAAAATTTTTTCCAAAAAGAATGACTGCCTTTTTTTGAGTAACCATAATTCACTCAAAATTTTATATATTTTTTTTATTTTAGTCTATTTTATGCGCAAACATCTACAGATTATAAAACTGATCGATTCTTTTGTTTCAGATAATTTTTGGAGACTCTGGAAATTCCACCGTCACTCATTTCACCGGGTTGCTTGATCCGCCCTCTCGACCTCCCCCCCACAGCTTCAAATATCATAGCGATTTTTTTTTTTATTCAATAAAGATATATTTTTGTGGATACCAAAGTTTATCATTCTATCTTTATTAGCTCCTTCCCTAAAAATTTCGAAAAACTTTTTTCCCCGTTTTTCAATGTTGACAAAGTAAAAAGAAACCCCCCCTTAAGATTTTTAATATTATTAAAAAATCTTCCTTTTAACGACAATTTTAATTTCCGAAACAATAAGTATCGCAAAAATAAGCAAGTAGACGTATTTGTCTCAAGCGAATAATTGAAATTGTCAAAGATGTATAGGATGTGCATTAAACTTTAACTAAAATCTATGATCGTACTTGAGGATTATATGCGTCACTGTTGTATTGACGAAGATCTGATGACGACCAATCTAGGTTCTAGGCCGTGACGAAATCTTAAGAAGCTCGACACACATATGATGCTACCGCGATCGATGATGAATCCGTAGAAATTAACTCGCATCGCGAATTTTCGTACTATGTCAACGTCGTTCGTTCTCTTGTAATCGCGCGTCGGTCGGCGATGCCCGTGTAAAAGCCTCGCGAGTAAATTCCACGAATCTTCATCGAGTAATTAAAAAATTGTTTCCATTGATTTTAAGTTGCAAGCTTTGATTAATTTTCTTATCAGCTTTGAGCTGAAGAGCGCCCGGTGGATCAGATCAGTGTTAATTTTTGTGATCTGATCTGATAAGAAATCATCATATGTAACCGATAAGGTACGGTTAGTAAATCAATGATAAATTGTAAATGACGTAAAATAATATATAATTTTAGTATAAAAATTATTATCTTTTTATGTTATATATATTTTATTATAAAAATTTTTTGTAGTTATGTATGTCATTACCTTTGTACTATACGTAGCAATATTTTTCTATGAAAATATTACTTCTGACATTTAGCGCTTACAATTTTTTTCTGAGGGGAGGGGAAGTTCTTTGTTTGCGCATTTTCTCGATCCCATTGTCAATCAATTGCAACATGAAAGATCTTTGCAATATAAAAGATCTTTCTTATCTATATAAATTAATAAATTGTTTAATACAATATTTATATCGAAATATATGAATTTCTAGGATTTTTTAACAATTCTAAATGTTTTATATCATCTGTTGCAGATAGAATGAATTTGGAGGAGTACCGCAGACATGGTGAGTAAATATACATACATGAACATGACATTAAAACTAATAAAAATTTGTGAGATTATCATTATTCGAATTTATTTATCAGCTAATATTTATTTATATAAAATGATATTTAATTATATAAATTCATTTAAATATTAAAGGAAAAACAAATTAAAGTGATATATCTGATAATAGTTTAAAATTAAAAGATTTTATTGTTAATATAAATCAGTATAGATCAGAATCAGAGTCACGTGTTAGAATCTGCCGTGTATGAATAAATCCAGCTATTTCAGAGCAATGATTACGCGACATTGAAACAGCATCAAATAAATAGAGATCACTGGTAGAATTGGTAGAGGCTTTATAGGTGCGATATTGTTTCCAATACAACATAGTGACGTTACAATCTAAATCTTCCTCTTCGGAACTACGAGACTTGGCGTGGACTCGCTTTTCTCCCGCGATTTCAATCTCGGTCGATCGTTCTGTTCATCGGTCCCGCTAAATTAGAGCTGACGATATAAAATACAATATATCACTTTATACTACGATACAAGATTATCCGTTTATCGATAATTGTTAGTAATAACAATGGATACAATTATTGTTATTTTTTTACAATGCTTATAAAAATATTTGAATAGAGTAAATTAATAAATAAATGAATATAAATTAAAGTAAATAAATAGATAGAGAAAATAATTAAAAAACTATTCTGAAACTGGTTCTTATTTATCAGAATGCATTTCAGCAATACAGCTCTTGTTTAAGATGCTATAAGATGGTATATTAGAAAGAACAATTACGTACAATTACGTTTTTCAAATACGTTTTTCAAACAAGGATTGTGCGAGATAGTGTTACCTTTGAAAAATCTGGACTTTTCTTTGGCACAGAATAGCTTCTTGATACCTCAACGTATCTTTTGTTTCTATTCGATTGCATTCAGCTACGAGATAATGACAAATACGTTAAATTTTAAGCGAAGAGGATTCGCAAACTCAATTTCTGCAGTTTACTTACAATGCTTACCACTACAATTTTAAATTCCGATACATGTTCGTATTCTTTGATTTAGAAAATTTTTAATAAATGGCAATTGATGGCAATTATGAAAGAATATAAGTCTCGCTGCAGTATTTCTATAGCAGCAAAAATCGTAAATATTTAAAAATTTTATAGGAAAGGAAATGGTAGATTACATCGCCGATTATCTGGAAAATATTCGTTATCGACGCGTTTATCCAGCAGTTTCGCCGGGATATTTGAGAAATGTTCTGCCGGCGTCGGCTCCAGTAGACGGCGAGTCTTGGGAAGACATATTCGCCGATGTTGAAAAATGCATCATGCCCGGCATAACGCATTGGCAGAGTCCCCACATGCATGCCTACTTTCCGGCTCTGAATTCACCTGCCAGTTTGTTGGGCGACATGCTGGCCGACGCAATAAACTGTTTGGGTTTCACGTGGGTAAGCACAATATTGTGTATACCTGTTTTTTTTTTTTTTTTCATATATAATATGTAAAATAATCGATATATTAAGGGGGCATACTCGTTTGAAATCTCGAAAAATGAATACATTTTCTAGATATTTTTTCCAGCGCAACGACTTGATAAAATTTTTTTATTTTTTTGCGATATTAATACAATATTATTAACTACTTAAATAAAAATTCTCAGTTTAAAAAAAATTTTTTTAAAAGTTATGGGAATATTTGTGGAGCTGCTTTAAATTTTAGATGGTTGCACGGTGCGCATGAAAACATTCGTAGATCCTATCTGAAATCAAAATTTCAAGTTTTTCCTTGTTAAACATTGTGATAGCTATCTGCTATCCGAGTGTTTCTTTAAAATTTCAAAAAATAAAAAAATAGTGGCGTGCTGAAAAAAAATTTCGGTTCTTTGAAAAAAAGTCCATCTTTTTTTTTTTATAACAAAAAAATAGGGAATTGGATTTAAAAAAAGGCTTCGTTTCGCAGATGCAGAATCTTATTAGAAACTCGTATATAAAATTTGAAGTTATTACGAACGTAGCTCGAATTTTTATGCACACCATGTGCATAAAAAAATTAATCTGCAAAAATATTTGCATAACTTAAAAAAAAATTTTTTTAGGCTGAAAATTTTTATTCGAGTATTTAATAATATTGTACTAATATTTAAAAAAAAATTAAAAATTTTTATCAAGTCATTACACTGCAAAAAAATCTAAAAATATGTACTCATTTCTCGATGTTTCAAACAGGCCCCTTAATATAATTATTTTCGTTATTCCGCAATAATCGTATATCGAATCCTTTTCAATTAATTAAGAGACCGATTAATATTTTCTTAAAATATCTTCTTTTACTTCTAGTTGGGATCTAAAATAATTTAAGATTTTTTACGATTTGCAAAATATGGGATACTTAACAAAACATTATGAGACTTAAAACACATGGTTTATGTCTTTTATATTAATTGTTTAAAGCTTATCTCACATATAATATATTAACGTGTTTTAATTATTTAATTAATAACACAGGGAACAATTCATTCATTTCTACAAGTCTTGAAGAAATTAATCGTCTTGATGCGATATGATTAAAATTTGATAAGATTGTTTATGTAGGCTTCCAGTCCGGCGTGTACCGAGTTAGAAACAATCGTCATGAATTGGTTAGGCAAAATGATTGGATTGCCTGAAGATTTTCTGCATCGACCCGGCGGTTCTGGTGGCGGCGTCATTCAAACGACGGCGTCAGAAGCGACGCTAGTGTGTTTACTTGCAGCCAGAACCAGAGCTATCAGGGACGTGCAGGAGAACGAGCCGGATCTTTTGGCGACGGAGATCAATTCGCGACTAGTTGCATACTGCTCAGATCAGGTCTGTAGTCGTAGTATCTGATTGAGTGTAAGAAATTTAGAAACGTATCTAAAAGACAAAGTGTAAGAGAGCGTGAAATTCTTCTGACATTTTATTTGAACGTATGCGACGATTGGGAGCAATACGTAAAAATAACGAGAAAAGAAATAATAAATGTTTTAATAGTAGGGAGAATAATAAATATTGCATATTGCGATGAATAGAAATCTTAAAGCGTTCCTTTGAGAGCTTTTTACAATGCACTTAGATATATTACATGGGTAAATGAAGATGTATACTATATTCGCGTATTGGAATAAGTTTCAAAATATTTTGTCATTATCCTTGATGGATATATATAAAATAAATAAAGCGTTTGTTTTTCTCGATGTGTTTTCGCATTAAAAATTATTTTTAAACTATTAACATTTTTAAACACGTTAAATTAAAAATATTATATTTGAGCTAGCTCTTATAAAGATTAGGAAAATAACTTTAAAATTTGATTTATGAGAAGAGTTAAAATTTTGCGTAAGAGTTAAAAGCTTGCGTAAAGTAACAAATTGAATATTTTTTTTTTAAACAAATGATTTAATAATTAGAAGACGTATATTATAAATTATTTTCTATGTTTATTGTTATTTGTTCGATAGGCACATTCGAGCGTGGAAAAAGCTGGACTTATAGGACTGGTTCAAATGCGATATATCGAATCCGATAGTGAGTTCAGCATGAGAGGGGATGCTTTACTTGAAGCGTTAACGCGTGATCGAGCTGAGGGATTGCTTCCTTTTTTCGTAAGTTTTTATAAATGGTCTAGTTTTGCTAAATATAAGATTTTGATATATTTAACGCATGTTTGCATCCAGACAATTTGATGAATACGTTTGGTACAACCCGCTTATTAATTATCTCATAGAATGTATAATTTTATTTTACTTGTAATTCTCGAATTATTGAGATTTTCATATATATAATAATAATTAATTTATTTATTTTTACTCTTATATTAAATAATTATACTATATCTATCCTTTATTCTCTCTTTCCTTTTCTATATTTTCTCTATATTTAAAGCATAAGACATCTTCTATTAGACCATTTATTGTTTTATAATTTTATTTTATTATCTGTATAATAAATATAATTCTTTATCATATATTTTTTTTGCAAGAGTTTCATTATTTATTTTACTATGTAACTTTCTTATTAAAAATTTATTATAGCAACCTAGAGCAGATCGTAACGTAGCACAGATTCTAATAATAACACAGGAACAACTAAATCCGCGATTACTAATGTTGCGTCTCAAGCGCAAGCCTTTGTAAACTAGTAGTACAAGTATACGTTTAGATCGGCCGGTTCGCCAATTATAGATATATCTCCTGCAGCGGACGAGCGCGGGTTCCGTGAGTCAAGCCGGTTTGACGTCGCGCTAGTTGGTCCCATAGGAATCTCCTAGTCCGATTTCAGTCTTGCGAGTTTGCCCGCAATAAAAATATTTATAATCGAGATTTTTCGCAATGGAATAATATTTTTCCGGAGTTTATTTTGCGAATTATTAATTTTTCATAATGACAAGAGATGCGCGATTAACAGTCAATTCCTTTAATATCGGTTAGATATATCTACCTAGATTCTGCCATGGGAAATAGAAACAATAATAATACGATTAATATTAATAAATGTTAAAATTAACAAAAGAAGTAAACATTGAAACAAATTGTAGATTAATGTGTTAAATTTGTTATACACATATATATATATATATATATATATATATATATATATATATACTTAAAGTATACATATATGTCATATATATTCATATGTTATAACATATATATTAATATTAGGTATCATGTATACTACGTTTAATTAAAATTGAGTCTTTTATGGAATAACGATCTTAGTTCGTGTTTTAGTTGTGAACGTATTTAATACCTAATACTTATACAAACAATTTTTTTATTTTTTTATTTTTTATTAATATTATATATATATATATATATATATATATATATATATATATATATATTTAGGGATTGTATCATTTTGAAAAATACATTTTTAAAGTTGTTCTGAGAAACTTTAGAAATTTTAGAATAAATTGGATACGAAAAAAGAGAAATAACTCATTATTATACTTAATTATTTAAAAAAAAAATATCTTTCTCTGCACATAATGAAACGACTTTGCATAGGTATGCGCAACTTTAGGCACAACTGGTGCGTGCTCTTTCGATAATCTGAAAGAAATCGGACCAATATGTGAGTATGAAATTTACTTAAAGTGTCAATTGTATTTATTAGTCTGTTTTTTTTTGTACAAATATGTATTTTTAAAGAATGTGTTACGATAACTTTTAAATATTTTATGCTATTATTATAGGTCAACAAAACGGCTTATGGTTACATGTCGATACTGCCTATGCGGGTAGCGCTTTTGTGTGTCCTGAATTTCGCGGTTGGCTTCAAGGTGTAGAACTTACCGATTCCATTGCCTTCAATCCAAGCAAGTGGCTCATGGTCCATTTCGATTGCACAGCCATGTGGTATGAGCCATGTCACAATGTATTTATCTTCTTTGTGAATATAAAAAAAAAAAAAAAATGTGTAACAAAAACAAAATAATTTTCCTCATCGATCTCTAGCAGTAACAGTCTGAATATTCGCATAATAAATTTGATTGAAATAATTATACTTTTATCTTTGATTTATAAAGAAAATGATTACGATATGTCAAAACTTGCACTTGTACCTTTTACAACGTATACTATTAATTGATACGTGATAAAATTGAAGAAAGTAAGCCACGCGCTTTGAGAGATTATCTACCATTTTCGATTCTCGTTTTATTAGTTGAATTGCGGAGGTACGGTCATCTTTTTCTGTTCCTTCCGCAATTTCCTATCGAGGCTATTCCAACGATCGAACGCAGTTCACAATCTTTCAGAATATTATTTGAATTGCGTTTAAAGCCGATAGCTTCAAATCACGAATTAATAATATTTTTTATCA
The DNA here is from genome assembly GCF_030449975.1 of Polyergus mexicanus. Lineage (NCBI taxonomy): Eukaryota > Metazoa > Arthropoda > Insecta > Hymenoptera > Formicidae > Polyergus > Polyergus mexicanus. Next base: position 6,256,296 of record NW_027223335.1, read on the forward strand.
TTTCGTATTGCGACATATTTATATGATTGTAGTACTTTTTTATGTACGTATAGTTACTCAGTTAAACAACAGAAGTTATGCAAAGAGCTTACTTTATTACAGTAGATTGTAAAAAATGCAAATGCAAGTATCGATAATGATCAAATTTGCAAAATGTAAAACGCGATTGCAAATAACTATAAGATGATTACATCTGACAAATGCGTTCAAAAATATTTCCAATTTAGAATCTATATCAATGGTGAATATTACGATAGTCAAAAATAATGGTAAATCTTTTTAAAAAAATTATTATTATTATTACGTTTTCTTTTTATAAATAACGTGAGCGCTAATTTCGCATGTGATCGAATAAAATATAATCTAGAAAACGTAAGCGAAGCGGACTGCGAGTTAAAAGAAACACATTTTATATCGACCATTATGTAATGAATATATATAAATTGTCAAAGAGAAAATTAAATATTAATTTCTCTTTAACGTATATTTTTATTTTCAGGGTAAAGAACAGTCAGGCGCTGCACAGAACTTTTAATGTAGATCCGCTGTATTTGAAACATGAAAATACAGGTAGTTTTATAATTTAATAAATTCTATCAATAAAGAGAAAATAGTTATATAAATTATTAGATATCACTATATATTTTAAATTTTTTATATTACTTATAATTGATTCTTACAAATATACGTAATAAGTTTTTGTACTGTACGTAAATATTTTCAAAACATGTTGATATTATTTAATATCTTTATCTTTTTATGAATATTAAATCAATTACATTTTTATTAATAATAAAAAATAAATTATAAGACAAAATTGTAATTTTTATAATAGGTCTTGCTATCGATTATATGGTAAGCGAAATATCATATAAATATATTTTATAATAATGTATCATGTTATAAATATGTTTTATAATAATATATTGTAAAAGAAAAAAAAGAAAAGGTTACATTTGGAAAATAAGAGGAAATTAATAAGAATTTTACTCATACACTGTACATATAACAAATTATTTTTCGATATTATATACTTTATTTTTAATAGAAAAAATATACATATGTGTAAGTTTTTAATCGATACTTACTTTTTATTTGAATGTTAATTTTAGCATTGGCAGATTCCTCTATCTAAGAGATTTAGAGCTCTGAAACTGTGGTTCGTTATCAGAAATTACGGAATTACGGGTCTGCAAAAACATATACGTGAGGTAAATAATATAAAATAAATGTATATATTTTTTTATTAAGAAATTAAATATAATTAAAAATGTATAAAAAGTCAAATTAATTAGCGTTTCTCTTAAACCTTTTACGTAAAAATTAAATATATATAACATAAATTTGAAAATTGAATTTAAAGGGTGTGAGATTAGCACAAAAGTTTGAAGCTCTAGTCTTCGCCGATGCCCGTTTCGAAATTCCTGCTCCAAGACATCTTGGCTTGGTGGTCCTCCGTCTTCGCGGTGAAAACACTTTGACTGAACGTTTACTAAAGAAGCTTAATTCGCGAGGTCGATTACATTGCGTACCAGCCGCCTTGCATGGGAAATACGTTATCAGGTTTACAGTTACTTCGACAAAGTACGTCCCTGTACCTTTTAATATAAATTTATTAAATTAAATTATTCAAAATTTAAATATTTTTCGAATAGATGCTAATTTTAATTATATTTCATATATATATATGTATAGATATATATCCCTTAATGCTTGCACACGTTTTTATCGTAATATACTTATAAGTAAAAATTTATTCTTTTAGCACGACAAATCAAGACATTGTAAGAGATTGGGCAGAAATACGAAATACCGCAAATGAGATTTTAGGTGATACTTCTGAATCACCTGTACGAGCCAGAGTTCCTCTCGCAGGTAATAACGAGTATCGGAATACCTTCAGATAAATTGATAGGCAAAAATCTATAATAACGATAATTTTAAATTGCCTTTTCGAAAAAAGAAATTTTTAGTAAAATAAAGTAGAGATATAAATAGAGACATAAATCATGAATCGATACATAAAATAAATGTGTATGTGAAAAATATTTTGGATCATATTTAGTCTGTTTAATATATAATAAAATATGATAAATTAAAATTAATTTCTATATAAAAATGAGTTGCAAACATTTTTTTTTTTTTTATAATAAACATAAAATTGATTTCAATGATTTGAAGATACGAGACTGAAGAATGAAAATTTCGGATCGAGCTTATTATTGGCTAATTCGCCGATGTCACCGAAAATCGTGAATGGTAGTTTTGCTGCTATATACGACACGGCCGATGTATTTGAAGAATGCATGAAAACTTTTGGGAAGATTAACCTCGAGGCGAGGGATAGTCCAGGTAAATATATATTGTGCGATTCGAAATGAACTGTTATATATATATATATATATATATATATATATATATATATATATATATTAATATATACTATATTCATTAGAGAAACGTTTTTAATACGTGTGTAAAAAATTTATTTACCAATACAAATTTCGAATGTACTCTAATTAAACAAGATTACAAAAATAAGAAAATACATATATCTATGTATATTCCTTAATATCTAATGCATATTCCTTTCGTAATAAAACAAAATCAATATTCTATATTTATAAATCGATATATCATCTCATGTGTGTCATTTTAGCCATGCGTCGTCGTATTCGCGGAATACTAATGTCAGGCAAACAGTTCTCATTGGATTCTCGCATGGATCTCGTCCAGGTATACTTAAATCGCTAATTTTTATTTTTAATATTTTAAGAGTACTTTGTATATATGAAATTATACTGAGTAACTACATGGTGTTGTGAACATGTGTTTTCTAGGGATTCGTTTACAGCCGTCCACTTTTGGCTTCTCCTTCCGAATTACCATTAATGAAAGAAGATGAATACACTGGAGTATGCGAATCAATATCCGACGTCGATAAAATGAGCGAATCTGATAATGGTATATCGATTACTGTAAATAGTAAAAATATGATGATACGTTGCAGAATCTACAATAATATGGTTATTACAGATAAATCACTTGTTCGTAACAACTGGGCGGAATCTGACAGTTCCAAAGGATGCGACAGGAATTTGTCGAAGGCCAGTTCAAATTACGCAGTGGTAAACGGAGCACTGGTCAGTATCGATGCCGAAAACAATGACAATAATACGGTAACTATTGCTTCGGCCAACGTAGGCTTTCCCAGAAGTGAGACCATAGCTGCTATTGGTAGTCGAGCTTATACAGGTGATCTAGAGCCCATTCGAGTTTTGAGAGAAAAATTGATAAAAGAGAAAGGAAATGAAGAAGATGACGGCAATAAAGAAGTCTGTAAAAAATGTGGTCACTACTCTACACGTCAGTAATTAGTCCAGCATTACGTATTCTTCATACGTTAAAAAGTATACTCATTTGCACTCGAAGCCACTTTTGCGTTTGCAATTTAATAATTTAAAATTATTTTCGCGATATACATATGATTAACCTGATATCAAGCGGAATTAGTAACGAATAAGTTACATTGACTCGCTAAGTAAAAATCTTAGAAGTAATAAAATAACTCGTGATTAATTAGAATATTAACTTCAGAATTATTGAAAGATCTAAAAAATATCTATCTTGAAAATATTTACACAGTAAATTTACATGTTTTACAATCTTTTGAAGGATGGAATATTTCTAAATGAGTAAGAAAAATTAAAGATTTAAAACAAATAGATACATACACATTAATAGATTTTGTTAAAATTATAAATTAATTAAATAATTATAATATATAGTTGAAAATTTTATTGTTTATTAAAATAACTAAATCTATAAAACGCTGTAGCATTGTCTTTACACGAATGCATTAAAAGAATAACATATAAAAAAATAAGTTTAGTTTTAATATTACTATGGTTTTTGTTACTTGTTAAAAAAACTGTAGCGATCAAGATGGCGTAGAGTGCAATATTTGTAAACAACGTATGAAACCAAATAAATGCATAATATAACAAAATACTTAATGGTATATTGATTGTTACCCGCACTCTTTAACTCTTCTTCTGTAAGATCTTAAAAATATATTATATATATAAAAAAAATGTGATACGTATATTTTATCATAGAATACATCTTTTAAAAAGTTCTTGCAAAAATATTGATAATTAATATCACATTAAAAAAATTAATATTATATTTAAAAAAATATTAGATTTTAAGCTAGAAATAATTATATATCTATAGAAATTAAAAAATATTTTCGTAACATTCATTTATTTATAACATTTATATATACAAATGAGAACATTTTGTTTAATCATTTTCTCTGCTTATATCTTCTGTGTTTACAGTATTTTACCTTGTTCCAAATCTTAATTATTCCTTACTAATAATTATTGACAAAATCATGAAAATACTAAAATATTTAAAACGCTTCACGTGCTGGTTCTTTAAAACAATAAATAAATTTAAATTTCGTGATATTGATAATAATAAACAATAAAATAGTAATCACAAATATATAATTCTATATGTAATTCTATGTAAAACATGAATTCATGGATTTAATGGTATAATTAAATATATAGTTGATTTTATCAAGGAAACTTCGACTTTATGTATATACATATAATGTGTTTTTAAATTAACTTAATATCGATTAAATCTGGATTGGCATTGTAATATAGCCTAATATGAGTAATATAGCGTTATGAAATAATCTCTAAAAGTTAATGAAAAGATAAATAAATATAATAATATTAATATTCAATGTAAATGTATTGTTTAATTAATATATCTGCAATTGAGAAAATTTATTTAATTATACAATATCCCGCAATCTCAGATAACATTTTCATTGACTTGTTTGCAAGAAATATAATATTGTAACTTTTTCAAACCATTTGCCACACAAGTGACGATACAAAATTGAGCATAAAGTATTGATGAATTATCTTTTATCTAAGAATTATTTTATATTTACCATCATTAAATTCGAAATTATGGAATATACATATATTTAACACTTTTCTGTTAGTTTATTATATAACTTAAAAAAAAAATGTCCTCCTTCTTCTTGCAAAGCTATTTACAAATTTGCGACAGAATATGTCGTAATAATTTAAAAGCAAGGAGATTAATATCATAAATACATTTGAATAAGAGAGAGAAGCTTTTCTTTGTTCTTCCATATAAATAAGATTTAGCTGGATTTAATTAATAGAAGTTGAGAGTCGATATTTTTGATGAAAAATCAATTTATGAAAAATAGATTAAAGCCTATTGATATGATAAAACACGTTAATTATTTAACGATTTCAGAATGAGGAACACGTTTATCGTCATTTTACATTCTAGGCGATAACAAATATATTATATATAATAATCGTCTTTTTTACTCTTATATTTAGAAATAAAATTTAACACATGTCACGACTTTGTGATATACTATAATAAAATTAAAATTACCTCTTTCAATTATCTCTTATGCATACATATATACTTATACAATTATACAATCGCACATGTATAGAAGTACAATATCATAGGAATACAACGTATTCCAAAAATTAATCCTTTAACTGTCATTTTGAGTTGATCTTGATTTATGCAATATTATATATTTTTTTAATTTATCATAAGACAAATAATCATTTCTAATATATAAAATTAGAAATTTAAATCATCGGGTTAAAGGATTAAAATATTTTTTCTTATATCTATCTTCGTCCTTGCGTGTCGTTGCTAATTTAAATAATCCACATATCGCAAATAGACTGATTTACTAGTTACATACGTGGATACTTTTCAGCTGCGAGGCCAGATTTAGTACCGATTACTGCTGTTAAGCGAGGATTTAATATTGAAATTCCCATATTCGTTGCGGCTCAGACATAAAACGAGGAAATGTGCTCTCTCGAATCGTTTGTTTTCCAACATTCTTCAGCTAATTTTTTAACACATTTATGATCATGATAGAATGATAAAAAATTGCTAGTCAGAGATAACTCATTAGATCGTGAATTCAATGCAAAATTATTTCAAAATTTAATATATATATATATGTATATATATATACAGGGTGTCCGGCGTCAATCGCATCACCGTGTGCAGCTAGAGCGAGAAAAGTCCTTTACCATCTTTTTCTATAACACTTAATAAAAAATTTATTATTGAATAAAGCCTGATAGTGTGCCCCTGCACACTTCACAGCGCGCGGCTCACCGACGTGCGTCCGGTTAAAGGTCGGCGCTGATTAGCCAGACTTTACTCAATAATAACTCTTTTATTAAGTATTATATATATATATTAGGAAATATTCTGTATACGTATTTTGACTAAAAATATGATTCAGAATTTTATAAGAGAAATAATTAATAAACTAGATAATTATATTTAATTGGTTTAATTAAGGAAAGCTTTAGCTTATTTCTTATTATTTTTTTATAAATTATAATCGTATGTTCTATAATTTTGCAATAAAGTGTGACATGAGTAGTGACATTTTTATTACAAACTATGCAAGAGACTTATCCCTCCACATATTTATAGATATAAAAATAAGTTCTTTTTAAATATTACGTTCAATTCTTGTTTAAATCAAAGAACCCCCCATTCTCATAAGAAATTAAAATCAATTTATGATATAGCTGTAGAAAAAAGTCGAGTGTTATTAGTACAATTCAATCGAAACAATTTCCTCGCGCGAAGAGTGCTTATTATCTGTCGTAAAAACGAGACGCGTTAAATTGGAAGATTAAAGGATGTTGGATGAAATAGATTCAAGAAACAGAGGGAACCCGTTAGTGGAGAGATATAAGAGCGGCATAGATCGCGACAGAAACGTGAACGGTTAGCCTCGCAGCCGCGCGTGCGACAATGAACAAATGACGCGACACGAGCCGCATGGCTTGCCAGAGAAACATCGGTCTGCTCGCCATCGGTCAAGCAAGCACCGAAGCTTATTTGGCAAGAGGCTCCGCTTCGAAAGCCTCTCTGTGAGGACATGCGCGTTCAGCTTGGTCGTGCCAATCGCGAGCGATTTTGTCGATCGATGATCGCATTCGGCAGAGGCTACGATTGCATCATCATCGAATGACAAACGGTGATTTAAATTGTTTGCATTCACTGTTGCACAATATTTTTTAACGGTAGAGATATCATGATTTGCATCCCGTTAAAAAATAAAATCATTTCATGTATTATATGTATATAAATAATGCTGTATACAACTGATGCGTATACCGGACTCGACTGCCACGAGTCGATGATTCAACAGTTTTCCTCGTTAAATTGTTGAGATTTGAACGAGTGAGATTAAATTCGATTTAGCAACCGAACACGATTTTTATCAGAAGCGACAGGCTCGTTAATTGCGACACAAACGAAGCTGAAGGCCCACGTTGTGCTTTGCTTTTCGTCTGTTTTGCGTTGCATTCGTCGGGGTGGAAGGTATCGTGGGTTATTTATAGTTATCATAGTTGTAATAACTGTTATTTATGTTAATGCTTATTGTTCTTGTTGTTATTGCATTCGGACAAGTCATGGATGGAAAGAAACAGCAACACGATTCTTTTGGATCTGTATAAGCGTGGAAAAAAATTTTGAATCTTTTAGATTTCATTGATCACGTATATAACTTTATGTATATTATTCAATAATGTATATGTTATAAGATTCAAGAATTGATTGTAAAAATGCTGTTCGCTTTCGACCAGTGACTGTGGAAGTGGAATACTCGTTCACACGCAAGAATAATAACGACAGGATCATGCAGTCTCATGCAAAGTGTTGCTGTACGGTTATTTGAAAGTCAAACGTCAAAGCTGTTCCCTGCATATTGGAGCATAGTTAAACGAGCTGTATATAAAATATTTTATCTGAAAGAATAATGGAAACAATTATTTAAAAATCAATTATGTTAAAATATTTTATAAAGCATATTATATATTCTGTAGATATATATAAAAGATGTTTTTATATGAAATTGTGAAAGAGAAATATTTTTACTTAGAAGCAGAAATTCTGTTCAATTATATAGTGAGACACTTGAAAAATTTATTTCCCTTGTGTATGCTCATTCTCTCCCAAAAATATATGATTATATACATACATACATACATACATACACACGAGACATATTAATCTTTATTGTGTGCAGATAGAGAGATTCAGATTTATGATTAAAGATATTGCAAAGAAAAATAAAATTTTTCTGCGCTGACTTTCCATAATTCGTACAGCCTAGTGAACTCTACAATCCATGCACTCAACTTCATTTTCGTCTATGACGCAACTTTTCTTCTAATTGTAAGTTGATACTTCATCACTGTATTTATTTATGCCCTTGAGTGTGCGCCCGTTTTTAGAAGATGTTTAGAAAATTGTTAAATTTTTACTTTCATTTCTCAAATTTCCAGATTCTTCAAGTTCCCACAAATCCTAAAAGAATTTTAAATCCAAATTTGATATTCTTAAAACAATTTTGAAATTTTTAGAATTAAAACATGAAAATCTTTATTATTTTTAGAATTTCAAAGTGTTGAGTATTAAAATTTTAATCTTTCTGTTTATTTTAATCTTCATAAGTCGAAATTAAACAGAATTATTAGAAAATGTTTTTATGAAACTTATTATAATGTTAAATTAATTTTATTCTACTTGTTTCGAAAAACATGCGCATATGTATATTTAGATAACTTCCGGTATTCGAAAACGTCATCTTCGCTGCTCGTCTCCGGCCGGTTCTTTCTGCATCTGTCGGTGCTGTCTGTTGGATGTGCATGCTGCAACCATGCCATCTAAAGTAGTCTTTCTATAATACAAGCTCGCCTCTTCTATCATAAACTCAATGCCTTCCCGTCACTTCGAGTATGAGAATGTCTTATCAGAATAACGAACGGACAAGATATCTACGAGAAAGTTGCGCTGTCGAAGAATGAAAAGAACAAAAAAAAAGAGTGCATAGATAAAGAATCAGGCTGTGTGTTAAAGAGAAAAAGAGATAGAAAGACGGTGTGAAAAACAGTGAATAAGAGTTGTGATTGAGTAGAAGAATCAAGGAAGCGTTTTGCTAAATCGATTAAATTTGCTTGACGAATGAGCGCCATTTTTCTTCATAATATCATCATTATTGTTATGTAATAATTATTTGAGAATTGATATATACATGCGATATTATATTTACTAAATAGACAATTGCAGAAAATAACGCATGTATGAAGCGATAGATATAAACGCAAAAATATAATTCGGAAAGATGTCCGTTCAATTTCTTTCCCCGTTATACGTCATGTAAAATTTTAATTATCCTGAAGAATTATAGTCACTTGCTTTTCAATACTTTTTTTATACATTATTTGCATTATTGCATAAAAAAATTCACAATTTTTGAATTAATAAAATTTTAATTTGTTTATTTAATTCTATTAAAAAATTAAAAATTTTTGGAGCATTCTTATGTGCAAATTTCTTTTTTTTCATTTTTACATCTTATATAGAGACCGGCGTTCATACGTCGTGCAATGTTACTGTGCTTTTCAACAAGTTCTCGCATCGTACGAAACTCGACCAGTCGCGTCGAACATTGTCGCATTAGAATGAGAGAAACGACACAGTGAGGTGCATTTTCGTGAGAAAAAACCGAAAGTTAGAGTATCCACATTGGTTTTTCTCTTTGTAGTACTATTTGGGTAAACGATTAATCCATCATCGATGTTCCCAGACGACGGTTGAGTACATGCAACGACAACGCCGAGGAAGGAGTTCAATTTCAGTAGATATTGACGATAATTTTACTCAATGGAATGCTCATTTATAATTCTAAAATTGGACAGTGCAATTAAATTTTATGATGTATAGCTGAATATGTAAAGCACCAAGAATGTTAAATTTAAACAAGTAATATCGCAAAGTTACATAATTTAGGTAGTTAGGTAACTCGGAGTAATTTGTATGCTTTATATTAGAAAATTATTGTATAAATCGAACATGTTTTTTCTAATAGAATTATTGTATTATCTTAGTTTTATATTACAAACGTAGTATTTAGATCCATCATTCAAAGAGATGATGATATTTAATATTAAATATTCAATATATTTAATATTTCATATATACAGGGTGGAGCATTTATATTGAGACACCTAAATATCTAAAAAATAAAGCAAGATAGAAAGAAATGTTTCAGACAAAAGTTGTTCGGTTCTAAAGGAATCATAAGATGGTGCCATTAATTTCACTGTGGGTGGAGGCGCTTCGGAGATTTCAATGTCAATATTGTTTTTTTTAAACGGAAACACCTCAATTTTTTTACATAAATCGATCCCTTGCAATATTCTGCATAAAAAGTTACAGGGATATGATGGTCAAGAGTTTAACAGTTTACGAGATATTTTATACTTTATTTTATTATTTTACTTCGACATAATTTTACATAAAATATGAAATATCTCGTAAAATTATTTATTTTGCAATAATGTTACCTTAATATTTTAAGTTCAAAAAATGAGAGACATCAATTGGTGTAAAGAAAATAAAACATTGATTGACATTGAAATCTCCGAAGCGCCTCCACCCAAAGTCAAACCAATGGCACCATCTTATGACCCCCCTTAGAACCGAACAACTATTGTCCGAAACATTTTTTTCTATCTTGCTTTATTTTTTAGATATTTAGATATCTCAATATAAATGCCCCACCCCGTATATATACAATATTTTATTTTAAACATTTATTTTATATATATATATATTTTTTTTTTAATAAAATTCCTTCCTCAGAGCTTATATCACGAATGCATTGCGAAGATGCTGGTCGTGCTTGCTCGAAGAGCAACTAACAAAGAACTCGAACTCGTGTCAAAATCGTCAGAGAAATCGATTGGACAGTCGGGATGATCTCTACACAAGAAACGCTTAGATATTCTCGATGCTATCTAAGGCCAGTAATCGGAACGAACGATGCACACAGATTGTGCAATTCTCGCAGTCAAAGAAAATTAAATCTTTTTCTCTGTTTATCATATATCATAGAATTAAGCATTACAATTATATAATATGATCAAGTTTCATAGAATGCAAATTAATATTAGCTCTTTTTCAGCTTTTTTCTCAGCTTCTTTTTCCTAAAAGTATAATGTAAAATTAATTTAATATTATAATACATAATAAAATCTCTTATAAGAATAGATAGATAAATATTATTTTTGCGGAGAGATCTACTATCCATATATATATATATATATATATATATATATATATATATATATATATATATATATATATATTTCTTTGCAACGTTCAATATGTATCAAGCTCATTTCAGCATTCGCATTCTCTGTTATGCATCTATTATCTATCGTAAGATATGCAACTGTGATAAAATTTATATGTATATTTACATATACATACATATATATATAAATTAGAAATATATTTTATATTTCTACACGCGATTGGATGGATCGACGACGTGCGTTTGAAAGAGGCACAAAATTAATGATGATTAGAACGACACGTCGATCGTCCATCGCTTTTTACTTTCTCTCGGCTACCTTTTTCTTTTACATCTCGAAGGATCTAGCCTTCAGGATCGAAGCCAGCTCGATCGTTCGTTCCGACGAGTGGTCGTGTTGTCGACTCGCTAGAATTTCTACGAAGGATATGATTGGACGCCATTGCGATGGGTGGATCGAGATAATTAGTGTTATACGACGTGATCATGGCAACGTTCTACAAAGCAAGCTGAGGCTCCTAAGACGGCCGAGCGTAGAACAAGGATGGTCGACAGGATCAGCAGGAGTACGGGATTCGAGCGCGAGGTCGGGGGTACACGATTGCACATATCCTCCTCACAGAAGCACATGTGACCAGTGCCGGTACTTTCCATCATGCACACGTGGTCCACCATGAATAAGTTTATTTGTAGCTGCGAGGTGCAGGTTCTCCTCACGCTCTCATACGCTGCAAGCAAAAGAGAACGATAAGCAGCAATTAAATTCTTGCAGCCTTATAAAATTGTCATTCCACATATCTATATAATTTATAATACAATATAAGATATAAAATACAATATATATCTTTTACAAAATGATACCTATACAACTAATTATTTATTACAACAAAATAAATATATATTAATTATTTATAATATATTTTAAATATTCGCCAGATTTTATTTGATTAAATTTTTCTCTTCGAATCTATATCAATTAAAAATTAATCTAAAACCTGACATAGGAATTTGTATTCTTTCTAGAAAAAGAGAATTAAAAATTTTTATAATGAAATTCAATACTTACGTGATTTCGCGTTGCGGACCATTTTCACGCAGCATCCGTTACAGGTCTGCAAGGGCGGTTGGTCCCTGGGTAGTGCAGTGTAGTTGAAAGGATCCTTGCACCTGAGATCCGTCCATGAGTCGCACTCGTAACAGTAAATGGAGCGAGCTGCGAATAGAAATATTTTCAAAAATCGCGCATCGCCTTTATCGCACTCGGAAAAGAATGTACACGAAGCCAAAATATATTGATTCATCTACGTGATAGCTACAGAGCGACAGTGCTCTATTTTTTCACAGATCCCTATTTTGACTCCGCGTTTAGTATTAAATATGACTTTTTAGTGTATTACATTTGTAACAGATATATTTGTAAAATAGAATATATATATATGGTATTAATAGTGAGCATAATATTATGTAGAAATTTGTAGCAAACTTTAATTTAAACAGTGTTTAGCATTAAACAAGCAATTATAATAGACTAAAGTGTAAAAAATTGAAAAGGAAATGACTTTAGCTAACAAACCCAAAATCAAATACATGAGATTAATCGAATTATTCAATTTGAATAAATTATATATTTAATCTTGATCTCAGTCACGTTGATCAAGACATCTAGAATCTAAGAGGCTAAAGACTTTTACTTCGCGAACATATCGCTTTCCAAGTGCACATTTTCTCATGTAAGATTTTTTTTCGCATCGATAGGCGCCCGCGCGCGCGCGCGAGCTCTAAAGAACAAATATCAGACATTGTTCGTTTTTCACGGCACAATAAAGAAGCGCGAATGCTTCGGTGACGTGGCTATGTGCTCGATAAGACTGGACGAGAATAGGATTAAACTATGGTCGATTGACACTTGTGATTTTATTTCTGATTTATAGAAAATTCAATTGTTGAAATCCGATTGTTGAAATAGTCCTCAAACGACAGATTCTTAATAATAAACAAGTTCCCTAATTCTTCGTTCAGTTAAGATCTAAAGCGAACTCGGCCAATTAATTTCCGGCGGAGAACGCTTTTTCCCCCGGGCCCCCGAGGATATCCTGGGAGCGAGTACTCTGACGAGAGTCACTTGGCCGCGGATGCATCGAGCTTCATCGAGTCCCTAGCGAACGAGTTCGACGACACGGCACGGGCACACCGAGGAGAGTAAGCTGGCTTAATCACTCACTCTGGCACTCCGCACGACAGACGTTGGCAACCGCGAGTACAATTGCCGCTGAAAACGAAAAATCGGTTACTGTATTTAGGTAATGTGCGTTGGCAATGTGTGTACGCAGGTTACTAGTTTAAGTAACTTGATGTGTACGTGTATATAATGAGTTAGATAACAACGACAAGCGACTAGCGCTATTATACAGCCGGGCTACGGTTGCTACGACTATCACTACAACCGCTACTGCCTCTATAGTGCGATTCTAGCGTATTGGTATTAATGATGTTGGGACCGCTGACAATTGTGCTAGCTAATAATGCTATCGCTCGATCGATCAAAGAGGAATAATGCGGCAGACACGTCCAAATTTGTCGAATCGTTGTATAAGTTGAAATTTCCTAGACTTTTTATCTTTATCAATTATAAATAAATGTATGGTAAAAAATTTCGGTGCTTCATGACCGAGAATACAGTATGTAGAGTAGGATATGGAATATGGCATATACATGGATATGGAATATATGGCGTATATGTACACGGTGCATATAGGGACGTAAATAGAATACGCAAAGCATACAGTATATAGAACAAAGTATAGAACAGTAAATGACGTAATATCTGCTGTAATTTAACAATTGAACTCGACCGCACTCTTGATTGATCATAAAAGAGCTTTGAAAAACACATTTTACTTTATACGCTTATACAATAATCTTTCATCTTGAAGAATTACATTGAAAAAATAAAATATACATTTCACACATAACACATAATATATCTAAATGTGCTTTAATTAAAGTTACATATTTATAATACATGTGCAGGTAGTTATTTAAAATTATATATTTTTTGCAAAGATGTAATACGCGTAGGTGTAAAAGGGCATGGATTAAAAACTTTTGTGGAATCTGTGTAAGAATTATTTAAATTAATGGGGAAGATCGCATTTTACTCATGGTTTGCTGCATAATGTAGAACACGAACTTAAGTTTATAAGCGTGTTATATAGCAAGTTCTGTAAGAGGTAAGTGAACTGAATCGATATTCGTATGCTTGAATGGCACGTTTTGGTGGTGATTGTTACGCAGCATATTGTACAGACAATTCGACGTAATTTGTATGAAATATAAAAAAGGCCTGAAACATACGCTTTTTGTGATTGTGTCACTTAATTAAAATATCAATGTAATTTGATTGTTAATAAAACATTATTAATTTATTTTAAACATATAAATTATATTTTCTAATATATTTTGCAGATTTTATTATATTGAATGAGATAAGATATTCAGACAAATGTATTTGAATTAATAAACAAGAAAATTTGGAGATGCCTGGCACACTTATCTGAAAATAAAACTTTGCATTTGATTAAATCTAAAGAATTTGTATTTTTAATTAATATAACATTTATAAAAAAATTATAAATTCGGAAAATCTATTTTCTTAACATAATTATTTTTAAATGACTAATTAAGAAATATATTAATATATAATATAATGTAATAAAATATAATAAAACATAATAATTAAGAAATATAACAATATAATATACATATATATATATATATATATATATATATATATATATATATATATATATATATTATACGAAGTCCTTTAGATCTTTTTTAAATGCGGAGTTTTTTCATGGATATTACGTACGTACATGTCCACGTACTTATCAGCACGGAGGCAGCGGCCGCACGCGTGTTGATTAATCAAATACGTAATAACATTTACAATCTAGAGTCGTAATAAGATTTATAGGAAATAAGAGTTGTGCTAAAATTTATAAAGTTAATCTCTTCCAGAGTTACCGACGTCCCAATGCGTAACCAATCGCGATACTTTGTTAACTTAAAATTTGCGCTCAAGGGAAAACATATCCTATATTTTATATAATATATGGTTTAATATTTTATTTATGACATTTTTTTATCTGAAATTCCAAGCAACAGAATTACGTTGATTATTCTCCAATTGCAAGCCATAGAAGCTAAATATTAAATATATGCTCGAATAATTTGCGCAAGTGAAAAGCTTCTTCCAATGTTATGTTATCTTCCTGAGAGAGAGAGATATATAAAAAAATCTTTCGATATTAAATAAAAAGCTCGTGAAGGACGCACTTACCCACTATCAAGTGATTTGTCCACATCCTGACGGCGGATGTCCTTATACCTCGTCTAGCTTTGTGTCATATCGAGATTTTCTCAAGCATCGAACAATGATCGATTAGCACGAGCTGATTCGGCCATATATTTCAGACAATCTTGCTGAAATTACGCAAATTAATCTTATAATAATGAAATTCAGATATCTAAAAGCAGATCTTTCAAGATTCATAGAGATTTAGCTTTGCGTTAGAATATCATTTATGATAAATATTTTTCATTGATTTTATTTTATGCTTTTGAGACAATAATAATAATAATATAGTCAAATTTTTAATTAAAATAAGTATGTGAATTAGTTATTACTTTATTTATTTATTAAAATATTTCTTTTATATTGCTTTTTCTTTGCATTAATAAAAAATGATTTGTCGTAATTTGTTACTAGTGCAGTTTAATTTAATAGTTTTATATATTAATTATTAAATTAATATATTAGTGTATGTATTATATATGTGTGCGTGCGTCCGTTAAATAAAAATTGATCCACAGAAAAGTTTTTTTTTTAAATAACATTTTAAATTAATTAGTAACTCTTTTTGTTTGTATCGTTTGCGTCTTTTGTCTTACATTTAGATGATAACGCGTGTATATGGTAACACGTATGTATTTGAGAATTGTCATAAAGTAAGGACTCAATTTAAGGCACTTAGTAGTTAAATGAAATAAACTGTGACGCACTAAATTGTTTAAATAGTCATGAGGGTCAGCGATATTGAATTTCATGATAATTCTGTAGATAATGTAATAAATTATTATGCCAAGTATATTGAAACATTAAAAAACTATTTTATTTAAATTATGTAATATCTCATTAAGAACAAACTACATATTAAATAAATACACAATACTATTTGTTAAAAAATAAATTTACAAAATATTTCTAATGACATAAAATATTTTAATCATAAACATGGGATGAAAGTTATTGTTCTGTAAAAAATAGGTGACTTAAAAAAATTAATAGAAATTTAAAAAAATCAAGTAATATAATTCTTTTAGAGAAGAATTAATATAAATATGTAAAATTAATTTTTTCCTGTATCATAAAGCATTTGCTTATTTCTTTATTTTACAGTAGAAATTTAAAGTAGAAATTGCTTATTTATATAATTACACTTCAAAATATATAAAGATTTCACAGATATAAAATTCTGCACATAATTTTTTAAAAATCTATACGGTATTCATACGCAACTGTATCGTTTGATGTTAATAATAACAGGTGAAAAATAATTATTTAACTATATTCAGGGAAACATATGATTAAAGGTACATAAAATCGAAATATTGTATTGTAATCGAAAAGTTTTGCGTTATTTGTGTTCAGGCTGTAAAGCAGATTTTTTAAATGCATTTATATACTTAAATTTAATAATTTGCACATACTTTTTCTTCTTCGCACCACCAGATCTAGAAGTTTCAATTTTTTCTTGGCAAACACTAGTATCCTCTTTTTTTTAAAGATGTCTTGAACACAAAGTCTATTTTCTTTTACCGATTACTGTCATTCCTTGCGATCTCGGATTCGATTGTCAACCCGGCAACGATATCTGGCACCCTTCTGCGCCTATACACTCTCTTCAAGCTCGAACCCCTCAGCGCGTCTATCGACGAGTCTACATCACCGGTGCATGGCGATGGCGAACGAGCCTAACGAGGGCACGATGCAGCACGATGCAGTTTCGTGAGATGCCACGGTGCGACTACGCGGCCGCGATTATGCCGTAAAAGCGGAGTACACAGATACTTTCAGGGAACTGACGAGGGGAAGTGCGCGAGTCGACGCGCCGATTAAAGCGCGGATTCAGGTCGATCAATATGACGGAGTCGTCAGTTCATGCCACGTGCTCACATTGCGGCAACTATACCGACGAAGCTGTTGCTACTCGACAAAGTATGCTTGGTAGCACAATAGCTTTCGCTGATATCATTCAACACGAAGCTTGGAAAATAGAAGTGGTCGTGTAAGTTTTTGATCAGCCATAGGACTGACGTGAGGCTAATGAAAAAAGATATCAAGACATATAGACGAATATAAGCGGGTCGGCCCATTAGTAACGCTTGCGCAGTCTGTGGCATAGATTTCCAGTGAAATTTGAAAGCCAGAAAAAATGAGAGAATTCAGAATTCTATTAAATTAAGTACAAAAGATGAATAAATAGTAAATGAAAAATGAAAAAATATAGAAAGTAGAATCCGTTATAGAAATATAATGAAAATAATATGTCAATTTTATATTTTTAATATTATACGATCGATAATTATTTTTTAAATTTAGATCGACTTAAGCCATTATATTTTTAATAGAAGAATAGAAATTTTGAGACACTGTACAGAGAGGAGAATTTTTAAGAAAGATTGTTAAATTATGGGAATTTGGAGAGCTTTTACCTAAAATCGAAAAATTTCCAGAATTCTATTTTTATTTTATCGTAATTGTGACGATAATTTCTTCTCCTTGAGTTCTAAATATTTTTTCAACAATGATTAACAATTACTCTCTTCTACATATTCTCAGAAAAATATAATAATAATATGAAAACAAAAATGTAAAAATTCTTGTTTATTAATTTAGAATAAAATTTAATATAATAAAAGATACAATGCTTTAATCGGATTAGCTTCAGGAAAAGTTCTGACATAAGAAAAATAACGTTAATCTATCGCAATTAAAAATAATATTGCAAATATTGACATTTTACTATTGGTGATTATTATCATTAAGATTCCAAAATTATATAGATTTGTTTTTAAACGAGTTATGTCAAACGACGTTATCATTAAAAGCTCAAAGTTCATATAGATTTGTTTTTGAATTAACGATGTTATGACATTATTATTAAGATTCCACAGTTCACATATAGATTTGCTTTTAAACTTGTAAAAATATTGATAAAATATTTGAAAACAGCATCTTGGAACAAAAAATATTTACTCGAGAATAGCTAAAAAAATCCTGGAAATCAATAAATTGAATTCTTTGGATTCAAACTAAGATAATAATTATTTCAACTGATTGTAAACACGTAAATATTTCTACGGAATGTGATAATAAGAATATTCTTAGATCACAATATATAGAGGGTTCTCTCTATGATAAAAAAGCCATACTTCTTCAAAAATCTCATTAATTTTTTTAGGAAATTATTATCGTTATACATTAAATAATATAGTATTTAATAATTTGGAGCAAGTATAATTAAAGAATATAATAAAATACGACATTGTGATTTAATTATTTTTTTTAATCTCATTTACTAAAGTAATGTTTTATATTTATTTGAAACGTTCAACGATAAATTTTTAATTATATCAAATGTCATAGTCATAATAATATATACTGCTTTTCAACAGCTTGGAAAAGATATCTACCGCAGCAAATATAGGAATCTGAAAGATTCTTTCTCCGTTGCTGGGATTATGAGTAGTAGGTCGATAAATGCGGCCTATGTACAGCAGCAAGTAATTCTTGCATTAAAGCAAATCCCCTTTTGTTTCACCCTCGATATTAAATTTTATCGTTGAAGAAATGCAATAGAGAGAGAGAGAGAGAGAGAGAGAGAGAGAGAGAGAGAGAGAAAGAATGTCGGTAAACAGAGTTACCGTAATAATAGGTATGTGGCAAAAGTGGTACAACCGAAAAATGTCGATCTTGTATAAAATCGAAGACCATGCTTCTTCGCACATAACAAAATTTATTAATCATAAAATAATATTAATTATTATTTTTATATTGCAAAACAAATCTCTTCTTTTTAGTATATCGTTGTTTTATGTGTCCAAATTGTTTCGATAAAAAAGTTGCAGGTAAAATAAATAACGATATATTAAGGATACTATTATCTTTTAAATACATTAAATCATATGTTAATTATATTGCAACGATAAATTTCAAAACACGTATTTTGCGTAATTTATTTATTTAATTTTAATTAAATTTTATTTCATTTATTCAAGTACAAAACCTAGTGACAGAAGTTCAAAATAATAAATTATCGTTTTGTTGCTATTACTCTTCATGAGCAATAATTATTTCTTTAATAATATTTCTTTAAATATAATTTAAATTTAAATTAAATTTAAATTGGATACTATAAAGTTAAATATATTTCTTTCGGTACTTTTTTTATCGTCCGATTCTTCGACGATCTAAATATAATTCACATTGGGGACGCGCAATTAAATAATCGAATCGCAGGATCGAGTAATTAATTCAACGAAAAGTTTCGTGATACACATCTATCAATTAATAAATAATTAATCTATAATTTAAAAAATACTTATATAATTTAATATTCCGCGTATATATATAATATACGGCATAGTATGTGAAATATTTCGGCAATATATTATATATATTATCAATAACAAGATGTTCGATCTTGGTGACGTATAGCGCGCTATTAATTATATATCATTAGTCATATCGTTGGTGCTGTCATCGTGCCGCGTACGGCTTTCGCGTCTTGTAATTATTTTTTTAACAACATATAGAGTGAAATAAATATTGTCCATGATGTTATATCATTTGACGATATAATTTCTAGATATAATTTGGATTAAGAACGTGCTGAAAACGATCGAATCGAATAATTAATATAACGATAAGCTCCGCGATACATTAATTGTTTAATAAATAATTGATTTATAATTTAAAATATTTATATAATTTAATATTTCCCATATATATTTTATAGGACGTAAAATAATTCGGCAGCGAATTAAAATAATATCTAACATGGGCTTTGGAGGCGTAAACATTGACGCGCGTAAACATTGTTTACGTATCACGGTGTTGTTATCATTTATACGAAGGCACTTGAATAGAACTGTAGTGGGGCGAGACGCTCAAATTCCTTTCTTACGTGTTTGTTATCATTCGCGCGGCGATACTCGAGCAGTAATGTAGCAGTGCGAGACTCGATAAAATTCTTTTCCTTAATACGATCGCGATAAGTATCGAGAAGATTAATAATTAATTAGTCGTTGGTACCGTCATCGTGCCGCGGACGGTTTTCTCATCTTTCGCGTCGCGTGTCAGTACAGCATTGCCACGAGTCGCACAATGGCTCATATGTGGCACGCGCATTTGTGCGTTGAACGCACATTAGTGCGTCGTCGTTGCCGTCATCGTGCCGTACGAGCAACGATGCGTCGCGTTGTCGCGGTATCGCGTTTTCGCGTCGTCGCGTCTTCGCGTTGGACTTTTATCTCGTTTTCATAATTGTCATCGAGAATCATACTTTGTTGCCGACTAAATGGGATGTCTCTCAGCGTTGCAATCTTTAATATATTAATACCTATTAATATAATTAATTTTATATTAATATCAGTTAATATTAATACTATATTAATATTATATATTATATAAATATTTATGTATTAATAAATTTAATATATTAATGTAGGCGCAACGTTAAAACGCCTCAGTATCGCGGCTGAGGTGAATGCCGGCCGCGTAGCAACGTATGTTCGTGCATAGTATAGATGCATGTTCGCGCGGTTAATCTTGAACTTCGGTTCGAGAATCGGCTGTTGAGGGCACGTTCTGCTCCGACGAACGGTTCGGCCCGAATCGGTTAGAGTTCGGTCGATTGTTTTGGAATCATCGTTAATGGGTCCCTTCTCTTGTACCGTCTAACAGCACATTGTAGAAATACTAAAATGTTTGGCATCTGAGGAGTCGGCTGTTCTAATTAGGTTCGATTTTCGCTCGCTAGAGAAGTTGATCTCCCGCTTTCGAAGTGCTAGATTGTTAGCACGTAGAAGGTGGGTATCTTCATTCTCGACCCGTCTATCAGCCTTACGATAAACCCGGCTCAGTCTGTATGATAGAGACTTGGTGGTTCGTATGAAATCGTTCCTAACGATGTTCTAGTCGGCCCTCGATGGGAGCAGGCGCGGGTCAAGAGTCGAGCGAACCCCATTCGCGATTATTCCATCGATCGATTTCGTCTTCTTCCGCTTCCGCTTAACCTTTGCTCGAAGTAATCGGTGAATTCCCGACTTGTCGACTCGAAGTGTGATTCTCACGTGAAGCGGGATTCGATCGTATCGAAATTCGAAAGTGCGGGAGTGTCGTTCGAAGTATCGCGTACAAGTGCGGAAGTAATCTTTTAATAAAAGTGCGGGAGTGCCGTTTAAGTATCGCGTGTGTAAATCAACCTGAGAGGAGGAGGAGGCCTAGGAGAGGCATCGGGCATCGGTCAAACAACCCTGTGGTAAGTAATTTGTTATTTGTATATTAATTATTTACTAATTGTGTAAAATTTACGTACAATTTAATTTAAACAATTGATCGCGAAATTTGGCTTTTTATTTATATGATTTAGACAAGAGAGAATTAGAGAAAAAGATTTTTATACGAAAGCTATAATCTTGTAAAAGTTTCTATTATTAGATTATAGCTTTTTTATATAGAATTATTAGAATTATTAGTGGTGTTTCTTTTTCAAAATTTATAAAATTTTATTAATTTGCATATTAATATATGCATTGAATACAAAATTCAATGCGTATAATAAATTTTTTTTAAATATTAATTATTTTGAGCGCTGCTATAATTTCGTTCTTCTATTTGCATGTTACAGAACAACGTAGCGACCCTTACATCCTGAGAGGAGGAGGAGGCCTAGGAAAGGCATCCTGCACCGGCCGAGCAACCCTAGGGTGAGTATTTAATTATTTGTATATCGGTTGTTAAAAATCGCGTACGCGTATTAATTCGATCTTTTTATTTGAATGAATTAAACAAGAGAAAATTAAAAATAAAGACTTATACATAAATCCTATAAAAGTTTCTATTTGAAAAAGGAGTTTTTTTATAATTTATAAAATTATTCCATATTTATATAGAGCTTCTTAGTATTGTCGGATATAAAATATTCCGCATGAAATATTAATTATATTTTGGACTCTGCTATAATTTGGATTTTACATTTGTATGTTACAGACAACGTAGCCTCAAGACCAACAACTCCGCCGTTGCGCATCAGTGCCGGTGAGTGATGAGCTTTATTTTACTTTGAGGTGACGAATTCGTAGATGTTGTAGATGTAAATGTAGATTGTAGATAGATTCGTTGCCTCAAAATGGATGGGCTAGAATAGATTAAATAGATTAAATCAATATATATCAATAATTTTTAATAGATTTTGTCGATATACATTAAAATATATTACAGGTATTATATAAAATATAAATAAAAGCATAAATTTTTGAAAAGTATATAAACTATTTTTTTCAATTCATAGATTTTATTCAATCCATTTTTTTTTTAAATTTATAGATTTTCAATTGTTTAATGAAAAAGGCGCTAGTAATTTTATTTATTATATAAAATAATAATAACTTATTCTTATATTGCGCCAATTTTATCCTAATTTTTTATAGCCCATTCATCTATACTATATTTAGCTAATATTATATAAAGCTTTGTTTTAATTGAGGTAAAGCCAAATTCGATCTATCGATCTATTAAATTATATAAAATATAAGTAATTATTAATTTTATTTTAATATAAATTATATGTTATTATACATTGATATAAGAATTTTAATCAAAAATTTTAATTTTGTTTGATAATTTGGCATTATATTAATTAAAGAAAAGTTATGTTTAAATAATGCATGACAAATGGTCGTAATGTCTCACGACCGTAAAATTATGCACTGGCGATAATAACTAGCCGGCTGCGAAAGGAACTTCTCTCCTTCATTGATCTCCGATAGAGATCAAAGCTATATCTCTGGCTAGATATAGTCGGAATGAATATGGCCAGGATTAACGGAAGGTAGGTCCAACTGGCCCAACGGAAGCAGCATAGTTGACCAATATTGTGGTCAAAAGGCGCAAAAATACACATATTGGGCAATACATGTGTTTGCGCATTTCTACGTGCAATGGCACGTAATCAAGAATGCTACCGGTACATTCTATTAGGGCACGTGAGTAGGGCACGCGAGTAGAGCACGCGATTAGGGCACACTATTAAGACATACTCCCCAAAATTTTAATGATCCCGGATTCCCGCTGGCTTAGCCAACAAAAATTAAGATTCTTAGGATTATCTATTAGGATTATTTAAACTTAAATAAAATAATCATTTAATTCTTTAAGCATTTAATTGCTTAAAAAATCTTAGGAAAACTGAAAGATAGAATTTTTGGGGGGAAAAATTAAAAATTGAAAAATAATTATAAAAGAATTGTAGAAAAATTAAAATATTATAACTGGATCCATTTTAAAGCCCGCGAAACTACATGGAGATTCCATGATCCAGATTCCGGATTCCCTTTTTGATGCCATGGTAAAATGATCGGTTGGTGCATGTCCATGCTAAACACATATCGTGGATCAAAAATTGCGGAGAAATATTATGGATTTATTAATGCGCGTGATGTTCTGTCATTCTAATATATATTACAGCCATAATAAATTATAATTGAAGTAATTTTATTTATATGCATATGTAAAATGAAATAAATTTTCTTAAATTAATTTTCTTATAATAATTTTTTTCGTAATTTTTAAATATAACGTGTAGCAGATATTTTCAATTTTTAATTTATTAATTCAGTTAGATGCACTAATGCGCACCGATGCACATTAAGAGCTATTATAGACAACTTTATATAAGCATAATTAATTATATTTTCCTATAATTTTAACCGTGTTTTATTGTTTTTTAAGTTTTTTAATTGTTGACAGCGTTAATTAATTACGTTAATTTCAAATTTGTTACAAAAATTGATTTTATTTAAATATAATCTAGTAGATATAGAATCTCCTTTATTTATATATTTCGATATCTCATAATAATATGATAAGATACAAAATCTCATTTTTCAATCTGGCCGAAATTTTAGACACAAGAGTTTTAAATAACGATCGAATCTTGCTGAAGGAACTTCAGAAAGAGATTGATGTGATCAAGCCGAAAAAATCCTTCCCTCCGAAATATTACAATCAAATATTTACGATTAATGACGTTTACTCTAAGATTTCTTGCAATGATAATAAAATCGGGTCTGACAAATCAAAAGAGTACAATGACCGGTTATAGGCATTGAGGGAGGAACGCGATTCTCTTTTAAAAACCGGAAGTTACGCGGCCGATGATATAATGATTAAAAAACTTAACACAGAGATACGATTCTTATTGGTAAACAGATGGCAAATTTATATTCTGGCTTAACATTTGTTGGTTAATATATTTCTATGTTATGCAGGAAAACATATATACGATTTAAAAATTTATGATTGTACATAGCAAGACATTTTATATTCATTTGTACAAATAAATATTTTATATATGAGACTTTAATTCTCTTTAGCGTTATTACTGATATTTCTTGAAATATGGAAGTGTATCTAGGGGAGCAGGATAATTTCTCAGCCATTTTGGTCCGTTAATGATCGTTCCTCGATTTAAATCAAGCCATGTTCCCGTTGGAAAATAGATATCGCGACTAATGGCACCTTCTTCAATTACGGGAGCAACCAGTATAGTTTCTCCAAGGAGATATTCTGTAATCAAATTAAGCAGTCATGTTTAATTACAATACATATTATTCGTGTCATTTGTATTTTTCAGTCCTTATATATTAAGTCACTAATATATCTTTCTTTCATATGTAAATACACTTTCATAGATTAGGAAGAAAAAAAAAATGACTTATTATAAGTCTGGAATATTCTATAGTAGAATTTTACAAACTTACCATCATTAATTTTATGAGCTTCCTTATTAGTTGGGTCAACCCACCAGATAGGTGGATTTACCGGTGTGCCATTGATGACAGCCTGTTGCATGGCGTTTATAATTTCTGGCGTGTAATTAGCATGTAAATCGGTATATTTCTTGCAAATAACGATGGTCTGATAAAATATAGAAAAGTGTTATTATCTCGGAACAATATTTTGTAAAAAAAAATTAAATGATATTCGCGACAATATTTTTAATTCTCCCACATAATTTCATTTATCAATAAGATATATATCAATTAACGAATAGAATTTTTCAAATTATTTACTTCATTATCGAAATCCCACGGCACGAAGGAATATTGCAACGATGGCATGAAAACGTTAGCTTGCAACCATCTGATAAAAAGCTCTTTAGGCGGATATTCCGTGCCATTAAGTGAACCATCCAGGTAGCCGTTGCCACCGATCATGTCAGGTAACACATGGACATAACCGTTGAGATTCATCTGTAGCAGCGTGGTAATTAACGTGGGCAGACCATTGTTCCATGTCCATCTGGTGTCTTTGTCGATCATTCGAACGAATATCGGTAATTCCTGGCTACGCCATCCTACTCGCACCTCGATATAATCGTTGAAATTGGCTGCTAACGCCTCGACGTAGTCTTTCGTAAATATTCCGGGCTGCGTATCAAGTGAGCCATTTAATATTGCCACCTGCGGCAACCAGGACACTTCACCGGCATCGAATTTGAAACTATCAATGCCAAGATTCTGAAGGAGCTTCAATCGCGCCACCCACCAACTTACCGCTTTCGGATTCGTGAAATCAATCGTGGCGGCGTCCACACCTGAAAAAAAAAAAAAAAAAAAAAAATCACATTCAAGTAACTGAAATTCGAATAATTTTCTGAATATGTTTATGTTATCAGATACGTTTTCATTAATATCGATGCAATAATGTATTCGTGATACAACTAAATTAGCAAGATTAATTATCATTTAATATCGGAACTTTATTCGCTTTAAGACGGAAAAATAACAGGAAAAGATCATAACATTCAACAAGGAACATCTACTTTAAATTGAGATTGACTTTAAATCGGTTTCACCTTGCCACCACGACATTTGTACGCTTCCGTCGAGATTTTTGACAAAATATGAGTTGTTCAATGCAGTGGAGTATGCGGGTTCGCAGCCTTGGTTGATGAATGGATGTATCCATAAAGTGACGCGGTAGTTTTTCTGTTTCAATCGTCGCACTAGGGCGCTTACATTGGGAAACTTGATGGAATCAAATACGGCAGAGCCGTAACAGGTTTCCCAATTGTCGTCAATTTCCATTTGACTGTTGTTGAATTTATTGACGATAATCTCGTCCGCGTAAGACTCCACGATCCTCTGAGTTACGTTAGCTTTGTATCTGGCCCAAGTGGACCATATGGGATGTCGAATCATCCTTTCGTTGGGACGACCCATCGGTTTACCCAAATGGGTTTTCACCACGTGCTCATGAGCGGCCTTCGGATTTAGAAAGACACCTAGCTCATAGTCGAGTTGGACGCTAGCGCGATGTCGATAGGGCGCCTTATTTTTTGCGATCAGGCAAAGATAATTGTCTCGATAATTATTCTGATCTAGGAACAGCAGATTCGTCTCGTTCACGTAGATGTAGACTCCTTTGCTAGATAACCAGTAACGCTCGGACAATGCCATGTTTACAAGATGTGTCGGCAAATATGGCTCTTCCTCAAAATACATATGTTGCACAGGCCAGTGCTGATAGCGGAGTTGCGGTCCACCGAACCATTGCGTACCCTCGGTAAACTGGTAACAATCGGCAAGCTCGGCGACGGGATCAGCTACCACACGAGTAACGCTGATGATCTCGTGATCCGTACTAGCATAAATGATAGTGTGCGTAACGTTGGCACTTTTTACGCAAAGTCTATTATTACCGCCACAATTTTGTTCAAGCACGAAGGGTTTCGACAGAGTTTGCCGCGGAGTCTTTGTATAAAGAATGTTTATCATATTCTCGCCGTCTGGAAGAAATATTATATTCATCAGTATAGCTTCTTCAATAAGATTTTTCAAAATATAAAAATATCTGTACCAATTTATAAAAAAAAAAATATTATTTGAGTACACACGCAGATTGTGAGATTAATAGGAATAAATTGAAAAATTTAACAAGTTAGAGAAAGTTAAAGATGTTCATCACTATAACTTACCATTTTTCGTAAGATTGAGAATCATGATGCGATTAATGATGCTTACTTGAAGAAGGCCATTTTTGATGGGAATAATTATTCCTGTACTTAGATTGTCGACTTCCTCAACATCGTTGTCGTAAGCTAACGCGCCGAAAGCGAATAGCAGCAATATTATAGACGAACGCATTGCTAAAAGAAATGTAGCAGATATTATCGAATTATTGTATTTATTTTAAATGTTATATATTCCTAAATTATATAAATTTTTTTTTAAACGTTTAAAAGAGATGTGCAGAATGACACCTTTTAAATACATACTTCAGATACGTCTTTCATCTCTTGTTTTATCTTGATCGAAAAAAACTATGCACTTACCGTTGCGTACCAGCAGTTGCATCTTGCACTAGTCCTAGTCACGACTGAATCAGCGGCGCCATTCCCCATCAATTTATATATACTTGCTCCAAACAATAATAAACACTGCATCCTACTAATACTCGGCATCAGTTGTGTAAAGTCGTAATCACATATTAAATCGATAATTAAAAATCGGATAACAAATCACTATTAGATAGATAATAATCTGATATCCGATTTTTCAACATCGATATCTCTGCAATATTGCTTTCGTAAATTGTTTATACACCTTTTATAGTTTTTATGATTATATTTATTCCACACTTTACGCTGATAAGCAAGTTACGTTCAAATGACAAATTTCTATGTTCGAATATAACAAAAATGATTCGTTAAGGCAAAAAATATAAAGTGCATATGTACATATATATATTGCATTGTTTTTTTTATTTTAATTAAATTATTCATTTATGACATAATTTACAAAGATTATTTGCATCTATTTTCTTGCAAATTATATCTAATAAATATATATAACTATATGTGACTATATCTGATTATACATCTGAATAACAAATGACACAGCTTCAAAGAAAAAAAAATATATATATATATATATATATATATATGCTTTCTGCACAAATTATACCCCTATTTGGATTATTAAATAAGTTAAACATTTATATTTATATAAATCCAAAATGTTTATCTGTATTTGATAGAATTTCCTAAAAGATTGAATTGATTTCATTATAATATTTCGATATTATTAACTGTATCATCCCAGAAGAAATGATAAAATTGATAAAACTGACACATACTAAGATTTTTTATTAGTTTAACGATTTTTTAACAAGATCAGTAATCAGAAAAATTGTTAAACATTGACACGATCGTTTAATAGATTATTGTAATTTTTCGTTGACAAGAAATTCATTATCGTCATTATAATTATTAAGAATATCTACTTTGATTATATGTCATAGTATTACACGATTGACGTCACGATTCTTCCGATTAAATCTACAATTAAATCTATAGAACTTATTTAAAAAATATTTGGCTTTCGGAACGAGATCGAAAGCGTATAATATTTCGTTCAGGTCAATTTCCGATGCTCTAGATAAAAAATAGATCGATACACATCGATCGTCGGTGAACGTAGAGATTATTTCTTGCGCGTACTTGTAACATAAAATAATTTCGTGTGACCCCAACAAAATATTGTATATATCATTATATTATAATATATTGCTATATATATATACACAACTGGTTTTTCTCTCGCGTTTTCCCAGTTACGTATCGCAATTAACGTTTCAAGATCTGCTATTCTAGAGACACCGATGGCCGGAAACAGACGGTAGAATAGTGGGACTAGACCGTCTATATTCTTATCTATTAGCAGTACATTCTTTTTTATTATACTTATATTAGAAATATAATAAAAGACAAACAATCTCTGCATCATTATATGCTAGAAAAAAATGTTGCAAAATTTGAGCAGAAGTTCTTGGCATAGAAAATAGTAGATTCAAGTTAAAGCAAATCCCCTTTTGTTCCACCCTCGATATTTAATTTTATTGTTGAAGAAATACGGTAGAGAGAGAGAGAATGTCGGTAAACTAGAGTTACCGTAGTAATGTGTGGCAAGTGATACAACCGAAAGATGTCGACCGTGTATAAAATCGAGGACTATGCTTCTTCGCACATAACGAAATTTATTAATCATAAAATAATGTTAATTATTATTTTTATATTGTAAGACAAATCTCTTCTTTCTCTTCTTTTTAATTTGCAAGTGAAATAACGATATAACGAAAATAATGATATATCAAAGATACATTATATCGACTGTACTTTGCCTTAAATTGGTATGACAATCGATTTAGTTATATATATCTTTTGTACTGACGTCAAGAGCGAGTAAATTTACCGAAATTTCTCTTACAAACTACGTACTGCAATCGGAGAACTGACCACAAACTCATGGAAATATCTGCAATGCAATTAAAATTATTAATTCATTTTCTTATTATGTCACCGATATATAACATAAGTTCTCGATATCAGTATTATTATAACAAAAAATTATTCTATTCCTAAAATATTGTATAATAAGAATAATATATTAAAAAATAGTTGCTTTAAAAAAGAATAAAAATTAATTATTATTTTAAAGCGCAAATGGACGATAAATTAAAGATTTTTTAATAAATATTTAATTTATCGTCCATTTGCGTTTTAAAATAATAATTAATTTTTATTCTTTTTTAAAGCAACTATTTTTTAATATATTATTCTTATTATACAATATTTTTGGAATAGAATAATTTTTTGTTATAATATATGATATATTATTAAATAAGTAATTTAACTTTTTAGCAAGTCAGTTTGAACAGTTAGTTCATTAGCTTCAAATTACAACATTAAATTAAGTAATATATTATTAACAAATCAACGATAGTAATATTTGATTAACTTTTTATTACAACTAATAAATTAGATTTTATTAAAGAACTGCTCTTGATATTGAAATTATGTTACAGCGTCTCTCCGAAAATAATTTTAAAAATATAATTGTAAAAGTTCTCTTCTCCCAATTCTATTATAATGGGAATATCGGGACGTGGGCTCCAATATATGTATGTGACATCTCCGAAAAAGAGAGAGAGAGAGAGAGCAAGGACGTGCTCAGGACCCGCGAAAAGCTCGAAAAACGCTCCGACTCCCAATCCGTGGAAGATGCATCGATGTATCTCGGGACGAGGAGAGCATGCAAGTTGGCCTTGTCACGATTAGTCCGGTGCAGAGGCCGCACTGGTGCGGTGCATCGCGCAGAGCCCGCGCGCCGCAGTGCACGGCTGCAGTCGAGTCATTATGCAGGTACTGCCGCGGCCTGTCGCTTCTGGCTTTAACCCGCGACCGCAGACCGACGTTGAGCGTCGACTGTCGCCGGTGTTGACTCCCGGTGCATTCGCATCCGGACACGATGCATACTCATCTCGTCTCTCTCCCGCCCCCGGCGAACCGCCGAATCTATTATATCACACTGAATATATGATTCTCGGTGTGAGACAAAACGGGACGCGATCGCTTTCTCGTCACACATTTGTTAATCCTACAACCGTATTTGTTTCACATATGAAATTATTTCTTCCTTCTTAATAGCACTTCAAATTTTTCTTTTGTATTACAATTTTAATTAGAATAAATCAAATTAAAACATCATTTTTCAATTAATAGTAGAATAACTATAACAATGATAATTTTTTTAATGTATTGCAATCTCTCTCTGCTCTATTACTCCCAGATCAAGTTTCAATATAGCGCTTTTTTGTATAAATTAGAAATAATAAGAAAATTTTATATATAATCATATTTTTAAATTAATAAATAATGACGCCTACGAATTAAAATTTGAAAAGCTTTTAAGATTATATAATACAGAGAATCTCTACTCCTCTTTTTTTTTTCTTTTAAATAGAATTTAGCAGACATTTGGCGTTTCTATTTGATGTTAAGTTTATATCCAGAGTGCACGCGATGTACACATGAAACGATCCTCAAGCATATTTAATTTTAAATGCACCGTGAGAATTCAGGTCAAAGACCTCCGTCTCAATTCAGCTTCATCTTGTGTACCTACATATACCATATATCGTCTCTTCATTTAAATATCTTTGCTCACGCGTTTCACTCACTATTTTCACGAGCAGTATTTTTATCGGTAAACTGCGAGTTGCGCAGTCCATAAATCTCGATATGCAGCAATTATTTCCGACTTAAATCACAGTGTCACAATGCAGCTGGCCATCGCCAAAAGTTATTATACTAGCTAGTTTGCGATTCGCAGCTTTATCGTGGATCGATCATATCTTTCGAATCGTAAAGAACTCACGCCAAACCCGAGGAACTCATTCGGCACGTGATCGTTCGCGAGTTTAAAGAAACTCGCTTTGACGAAATCAGCGAACTTAATCAAACAAAGTCAAGGGCGATCACATTAAGATACGATGCTCCCTTTTATCGATTATATTATTAGAGGACCTCGATAGAGGTCTCGAGTCATTGCAAGATTAAACCTGAAAAAGCTCGCGGGCCAATTTAGCTAAAACTTAAACCTTTTTCTTTTTAACGGGGAGAATCGATCTTTACATTGAAGATTTACCTTCTTTTCGACTAAAAGATCACTTTCTGTTAATTTTTATTAATATTAAAAAATTATTTATTGTATTCCCTTTATTTCTAGCGAGATCTTTATCTCATAATAATAAATTGCTTAATTTTTTCCTAAAATTTTGTATAATATATATTTAATTTTTATTTTACATAAATTTTAGAAATTGTAACTAGATCATTGCAGCTTTTAAAAGCTATAAAACTAAGGGAAAAGTAGGCCAAAGAAGTATATTTTCACATTACTGCTTGCTAGGTTCGATAAATGGAGTTTTAACTGTTAACGTTATTACAGTATTAAGGATATAATTTAGAATTTTTGCATTTTCATAGAGATCTTGAAGGATTAAAACAAAAAGATTATATAGCTTAAGTTGCTAAAAAAGAGCTGATAATATATCCTTGTTCATACATTGAAGATCAGATATTCGTAAATAATTTTATATGGAAATCATCGATAACTAATCTTAAGCGTGCCTATTCCATAATATCACGATAATCCGCTTATACCGCTGATTATAGCGAGCTCCCACTAATAATCGTTGAACAAGCATATGCCGAACCACGTTACAAATTGTTGTCGAAGTAACCAAAGTGTAATTACGTGATCAATTTTCCGTGTAAATTAAACTCGATAAATAAATTTTGTAACAAATATTATTTTCCATTCAGGTGCATTATTTTGTTTTTATAATTAAATAGCTTTTCAATCCCAAAACGAGCGTTATATAATTCATATTTCTATCCGACATTTTATTTCATATTAATATTATTGCTTGATTAGTCGCTTAATTAGCATTTATTGACGGCTTTAATAATCTAATTTGATCGATTGTCATTTCGAGAATATTGTCGTAAACCCAGCTTCACGGTAAATTCATACTGTCGACGATTATTTGATATATCACTCACACACACGTATGATGAAATTATTCAAAGTAATTAATTATAAATTGTATAAACAAGTTTAGAATTAAGTGATTATATCGACCGATTTATCACTATAAACCATGCATTTAAAGTGATTTTTAAAAATTCTTTTCAATGCATAATCCTCGTATTTAGACAAGCATTTATAGATCAAATTATATTTC
Organism: Polyergus mexicanus; assembly: GCF_030449975.1. Lineage (NCBI taxonomy): Eukaryota > Metazoa > Arthropoda > Insecta > Hymenoptera > Formicidae > Polyergus > Polyergus mexicanus. The sequence continues at coordinate 6,289,463 of NW_027223335.1, forward strand.
ATAAAAAATATCATGCATAATTATAATTTAATTTAATTTATTTTTCTTTATTAGTGTAATAGAGCGAATAAATTATATGTTTAAATGACATAACGTCACTTACTTTAACATCAATTATTCCATTAGTCAAATTACACTGCAAACAGATGCGAATTAAGCCTGGTAGGTTTTTGTATTGTTCGCGCTAGGATAGCTTTTAACTTTGCCCGAGTTGACCGATCGAAACACTTGGCCAACGCTATAAGTACATATTAAATATTCGCGAGTATTAGATAAATCACCGAACTTGAGGATCGTCCCTTGCGGCTCATCGTCAGGGCATGCGATGCATGATCGCGATTGCGTGATCACCGGCTCCCTGACCTTTACATATTCTTTCACGAATCCTATTTGCGCTCGGTGACGTTGCACAGTTGCTGAAATAAGTCCGCGGTGGTTGGCGCCAGCCTCGTAAAATATTGCTTCGTTACGCTAATTCCATACCCTCCACTGGTGCATGTCGATCGCACATTTCTCTTTCTCTCTCTCTTTGCATTGAAGATATACCGAATTAACTTTCTCAAATATAAATTTCAGTAGCGAGCCGGCTTGGCCAATTTGATTTTGAGCTGGCGGCAAGATGACCGCATGGCCTACTTTAAAATTGGACGAGAAGGGATATGATCGAACTATGCGATATAGTTAACTTAGATTAAATTTAAATTTAGGGCTTTAATCCATTCGTTTCTACAGTTATCTTTTCGGATCATTGGATTTATTCACGAATGTTGTTTATAGTATGTGCTATTTGTTCTTACAGCTATATTTATCGAGCCCACTGAAAATATTATTGCTGAGAAAACAAATTGCACAATTACGCATTGTTTTAAATAAGGATTGGGTTAAAAAAAAAAAAACATTTTATAATAATAAAATTAAGTAAAATTTTAAAGTTTATTAAAATATTTAAAAAAGCAGATGTGAAATAAATTTAAATTGTAATAAAAAGAAATTTTTTTTCACACAAATTAAATTGATATTCAATTTTACTGTTCCATATTCAAGAAAAAACAGAAATACGAGCTTCGTGTTTTTTTTTTTTTTTTTTCTACAAGTATTGTACAGTTTGACGTGTCGACAATTTCGCTATTGCAGAACGCGCGATTCGTTGAATATATAGTAAACTTTTATTTTTACCGATAAAGAGGAATAGCGTCTGTTGCATCAATAAAATACTAGTTCTACTCATACTTTCTGATTAGTAAATTTGACTGATAAGTGACTGTACTAATTTATTACTTGCCGATGCAAGATTTGCTTAATTATTGTAATTGTAAATAACATTGTTGAAAATATGTTGTCGAATCTTTCCAATGAATTTGTTTTATGTACGTACACACGTATTGCATAAGTTTCTACATCGTACACGTTAAAAGTCAAATTTAAGAAAAAAGTTAATTTTTTTGTATATTGCAAATGGGTGCTTCCGGGTTAAATGGCCAAACTTGAAATATTAATGTAGGACCTCAAAACAAAACAAAAATTTCCTCTGGAAGTATGCTCGCGAACGCTTCCTTCAAGAGATATTGACTTTTTAAGTTATAACTTATAGGAATGAATAATGTCGAAATAATCTGGGTTTATTCTCTTTATTGCTTTAGAGTAATTAAAATTTAATTATTAAATGTTTTATTCAAAATGATGGACTCCAACCCGGAGACAAGCATTGCACCTATCAATGAGAGAACGAGTGGGCGATTGACATTGTGCGTCTGTAATTTCTTTGCACATTTGCATTATCCTCCGTTTTAATGATTAAAAGTCATTGACAGGCACTTCGTACACCTTTTGCTTGAGAACATTCCATATAATAAAATCTAATGGTATTAAATTCGATGAACGACATTATTCATTTCTATAGTTCTGTAACTTAAAAAGTCAATATCTCTTGAACGAAGTGTTTGCGAGGATATTTCCAGAGAAAAATGGTTTCTGTTTTGAGGTCCTAAATTCATATTTCAAGTTTGGCTATTTAATTCGAGAGTATCCTGTACATTATACCCAAATTATTAACACAACTATATTTCATATATGGTGACATGTGAAAGAAGAATAACTATTTACAATTGGACAAATTGGAAGTATATATATAATGTATATGTAAGTAAATGTAAGAATACACACAAATGTGTATTAACCCAATCTATATATATATATATATCCTGCTCAATTCTAAATGGCTGCTTTGGCTTTATCTATCACATCGCTGTTAGCAGTCTAGATAAAATATATAGAAGTCTGTGGGTAAAAGAAGTATTTCAATTCTAGCAATGGGAAAATAAAAATAAAAAAGATAAATTTTAAACATATTAATCACGAAAATGTGATGTCGATAACATTATGTCGTACAAATGCTTAAAGTTGAAACGATTGCAATCAAGAGTACGAAGTTGGAGAGCGATCCATCAGCACTTCTGCACTCTGCTAATCAAACAATTACGATCTCGAGCAATTAAACTTAGTTAATATTACTCGCCAATATTAGTTCAATCGCGCTTAATGGACATAAGCGAATTACGATTGTGCGCGGTGCGCGTCCTTTTACATTAGTAATGGAAAGTAGAATTTATATTGACCAGCATTAGAAACTGTGTAATATAGTTGCATACGCTAATTATTCATAGAGTAGCAATTTGATTATATTTAATGCATGCACATTTAATGAAGCGTATAAAAAGGCTTAAATAGTCGTTGCATTTCTCTCTTAAGTTAGTATTTCGAATATACGATCATAATACTTTTATAAAACAAATTTGTTCAATGCTATCTTAAAAAGAATTTTGAGCATTTGATCGTAAATAATTTTGCAAACTGTAAAATAACTCTTCACAGTATTCGATATAATTTCGCTTTCACAAATATCTATAGAAAAAGTTCTATCAAATATACGATTTACAAAATGAACAAGAGCAAATAATTCACTCAAAGCATGACGCTTGCAGGTTAATTCCACATTTATCGATCGAAAGGGGAAGGACAAAATAAAAACTGGAGCGCGCAATCAAAAAGGTTAAACCGCGATTTCGGATGCCAATTTTGTAACCGCAGGATGAAAATTTGTCGATAGTCGAATCTACAGCAAATTAATATATTGAGCGCATACATTTAGCGTTGATTAATCTCGACTGCCCACATGCTAACTTTTTTGTCGATTTTGTATAATGCGAGCAATAGTTTTAAATTAAATTTACTTGTATAAAAGCGTTATGTCTCGTGTAATTCGTATGTAATGCCATTTACATCGATTACACGAGATGTATAGAACGGTCTCTATTTTCGTCCAATTTTTATTTCTTTTGTCGATTGTCTTTCATATATCTCTTTGTTAAGATAATAAAATATCTGAAAAGATACATACGCACACAAACCATCAGACACAAAATTATTACCAAGTATATAAAAGACATAGGTGAAAGATATCCTTTTGGATTTAAAAAAGAAAATATTCTTATCTAATTGTAAGAAGGTAAATTATCTTGATAAAGCAATAACTTTTAATTGAAAATGTGAAGCATCTTTTTTCCAGAGAACGTATGTACAAATATTATAATCCATCTCTTTTAATTAATATTTGTATGAATTTTAAATTTTCGAGACACAATGGAAAATCTAGGTCATGTTTGATCTCTCGTTATAGAATACCTGTAACCCCGCGGTGTGTAGAATCATGGCAAAAAAGTATGTCTTTTATATATGAAAAATGATCTTTTTAAACGAATTTATTAATTCAGTCTTAAACCGCTTTATATTAAGCTTCATCTTGATTATATGTAATTTCATGATTAATATTACTATTTAAATTATATACAAATTATATCCATCTTGTAACAATACAAAGAGAAAATGCGCTAATCGATATGTTACTCTTATTATGCGAAATTTGATATCAAATATTTTAATACTGCAGAGATTTACAAAAGTATTTAAAATCCAGTATCGTGTGGAAATTATTGACGTGTTCTCGCTGAACAAAATGTTAAACGAAAAACAGTTATCTGTCGATTCTAGGAAACGCTCATGTACAATTATGATAATTATTCGCCTTTATCCGTATTGATTTATCGCTTCTAGACACCGCTTTTCTCGGTTATAGCGGACACTGTCAATACAGCGAGATACCGAAGATACCGTTCGCAGAAAGAGTATCGAGTTATCGGTGTTTGCGGTGTTCGACGTCGAAAATGTGCGCGAGAGTAAGGGATATATCAATACATCGTTATACATATTTAAACAATCCCCAGACTGGTTACGAACGACGACTATAGTCGAGCCAGCCGGCGGGCACTTCCGCGTAACCGACCTCGACAAGCCGGGGCAAAATGAGGTCAGGAACGGCGAACACGATGCCGAACGAGGGTCGCGCGTTTGCTTCCGCGGCCCACCGGCGCCGCGGCAGGCTAGCTGCCCCTAGCCGGGGGTAGTTTGCCCCTCTCGGAACTGTTCGGCTCGATTCGACGCGACGACGCAGCGCGGGGACACCGTCGCCGGCACTCCACCTGCACACCTGCAACGCGCAGTCACACACACCTGCATACGTACTCTATGGGGTGTTCGGAAACTTTTCGCATCGTCCCCCTTACGACTCGTGAATTCTTTTCTAATAATGAAAGGATCTTTCTTTCGAAAATTCGACGAAGGGGACTTTTTTCAATCTTAAATACGATGCCTGATTCGTACAGATCTGTTTCTTAACTTTAAATTTGTAATTTAATACATGATCTTTTTGTTATCTTCGTTTCTGCATTATTCGCATTTTAATGCAACTCTCGAATAGATATAAAACACATGCCATTTAAGCGTTAAATCTTTCGATGATTAAGCTTGTCGAAAAATTTCTTTCGTGTTAAAACTAGAATTAAAATTGAATCTAATTAAAAGAGAGGCAACATTCTATAAATTGTTGCAATTTACTCTTCAAATCAAAGAGTGAGATATGGAATTTATAATGTACTTGAATCGCGGATATTAAAATTTCTCGGGTATTATCGGGATGCTATAACACAAAAAATGGAACGATCAGCACATAACTTATTTTCCGCTATCGAGGGGTAAATCCGCGCCACCCCGTACACATGGGCGAGCAAGCCAGCGCCAGTTCGTGCGCAGGAGCTATCGCGTGTCGACGAGCCGGAGGGTACAGGGGTTGGCGGGGGTGGACGTCCTCGTAGCGGTTCTCGCTTGTACGCCGAGCGGCCTCAGCGTCATTGGGCGTCGGGACGCCGTCTCGGTTCCGAAACGCGAAAGCGCGATCGCCAAGTGTGCCGTGACACGAGGACGGAATCCTTTTGAGGGGATTCCTCGCTGGAATATTCGTTTTGCGAACTTGCGAAAATCGCGCGAGCCAACCGCGAGCTTCCTCGAAGGAGACACGCATCTGAAAGCAGGAAAATTCGCTGATCCATTTCGAGGAAGATCGCGACGTCGCTCCGGGATCAGCGATCAATTGACTTCTCTCGGGGACATCAATCTCGTGCGAGAGATGATATTAGTTATCGCGGATCGTCCAACTTGTCGTTCTTGCGAGTGACGACGATCGTGAGAATCTGTCAACGGGATTGCGCGGGGAACACCGATAATAGGTCGCGGATAATTCAATCTTCCGGAAGATTGACAATTTTTAATGGATAGATTGTAAGTGTGTGTATATATGTGCACGTGTGTGTTACGATCCGAAGAGGATGAATGAGAAGACCGCGTGATCCTCGTTATTTCAATATCGATATTCTTCCAATCGAAGCCGTGCGCGTTGCTCAAAAAAATCCTCGCTTCTTGGATTTGGCTTGAATTTATCGATCCTAAATCTTGAGAGATAAAAGAAGATTCAGTGTAGTGGGGAGTAGTGCAATATTTTTTTTTAAAGTGTCTTAAACTTGATATACAAAAAGAGATGCTTCAAATGAGATAGATTACAAATTTAAAAAAAAAAAAAAAAAAAAAAAAAAAAAAAAAAAAAGATCTTTAAAACTGCAAGAAGTGTCTTAATGAAAAGCGTTGGAGAACATTTTTGCAAAGTGTTTATCCTTTAATTCATTTAACGCCTCGCTGGAGAAAGGTTCTTAGTATCATGAGAAGAATTTATAAATTCTAAGTCTGCACGAAAGAGAGAGAGAGAGAGAGAGAGAGAAAGAGGAAGGGCTTTCTCATACACACAGTAAAATCTTGCTAAATATTTTCATCGAGCAATGTTTCGATCTTTTCGATCTGTGGATCTACATAATTTTAATTTTTATCCAAAAGATCGTGACTGATCTAGATAGATCCTGCACCCACGAGAATATGATAAAAATTTGAATAAAACGTTTAATTTTTTCCATTTTGTGTTCGTATCACGGTGTATTAGGATCGTCAGCATTGAGAGAATAATTTATAAATGTTAAATATATGTACGTAAAAAATTTCGATTAATCTATATCTTGCTAAAAATCAGAATTACTTGTATGATCGATTATTCATTAGATCTAAATCTATGATAGAAGAAGGATCTCTCGTAAATTCTCAATGAACGCTTATGGGAAGTATTGAAATCTTTTAATTTTCCGCATTCAGCTAATTTACTCAAGACGCTATGCGGTAAAGAACTAATTACAGATCCGAATAATCGAATAGAGATAGGAACAGTCCTGAAATAATCAAGTCAACATCTCGAAACAGTCATCGCAACATTGAGAGCGAAGATAAACTCTCTCTCGCCGTGCCATCGATTTCGCAGACGGATCCGGGTATCCGCCGGCGGAAGTTGCATTTCTGCGAGCGTAGGATTTTCGTTTGTGTATGTGTGATGACGATGACGATCGCGCCGCGGGGACCGTCGAGGTGACTCGCGGTTGCGGCGGCGACGACGACGACGACGGCGGAAGTGATACTTGGGGAACCGGGTGGTACCGCGGCTCGCAGGATGCTGCGAGCGGGAAGAACGGAAGAGAGATCTCGCGGTGCGAATTCGCTCGCAGTCCACGATTGATAGGACCGATGACGGGGCATCATGATGTTCTAACGGCGCGCGTCACGCCGCGCGTCATCGGGACGCTCGCGTCGCGTTCGCGAGCCCTACTGACGACCCTGACGATGCTGCTCGTCGTGCTGTCCTGCTGCTGCGCTCGCGCCAGTGAATTCCCCGAACGGGAATGCTGCGACCTACCCTACCCGATCCCGGAACCCACCGGCAGGTCCACATCCGCGCCGACGCCGACCGGAAGGAGCGGTGAGTCGTCTTAAGGAATATATGCTTAATACCAAAAATAATCGTATTTTAAATACGGAATTAAAAACGGATGTCGGTACGTAGCGGGGAAATTTTCCGCTATGAATACATATTTATTTATAAAACGTCGAAGAATACATATAAGTGACATATATAATAAATTTATAATAGCTAGTATTTTTATAGATATTTTTAATCTATAGGATATGAGATACGAAGAAGATTATAAAAATAAATTTATTAATAAAACAATAAATAAAATTATGATATACAGGATGTCCCCCAATTTAAATGGAAAAACTTCAGAAGCATGTGGGGGACCGAAAAGCTAAGACGGAAAGTCCTTTAGAGGTTTGCTCGTTTTTGCTCCATTTTGGAGAAAATCACAAAAAAAGAAACAAAACAAGTTTTCGTTTTTTTACTTATTTATTTACATTTTATTTATGTTATCATCTATTTAATGCGGATATTGTTCAAAATGTTGCCCTCTCGCAGCAATGCGAGCATTACATCTAGCACTGACCTCATTAATTGAAGCTAGACATTGTTCTAGTGATATTTGGTGCACCGCATCTATGATTCGGTCTCTTAATTGCTCTCTTGAATTAATTGGCATCGTAAAAGATAACATCAAGTGTTTACATATATAAGGAACCTTGAAGCAGAAAGTTTATTCGATGCCAATCGATTCAAGAAATGACAATGAGAGATTGAATTTTTGCAATTTTCTCTAAAATGGAGCAAAAACGAGCAAACCTCTAAAGGACTTCTCGTCTTCGTTTTTCGGTCCCCTACGCGCTCTTGAAGTTTTGCCATTTAAATTGGGTACGTCCTGTATATATCTTTACATAATAATATTATAAAAATAATTATAGATAGATGCAAAATATAAGGTTCTGAGAAAAGATTATTGTAAATTAGCTAAAAATTGTTTTATCTGTAAATATAAACGAGCATAAAATTTATTATGCTATTAGTTATGCATATTATTATTATCAATAGCGTTTATCGATTAAGGTCAACGCCGGTGAATTTTGATTTTTAATGAGATACCGAGGGGATATAAACCGGGTCACGAGCGCGAAAATCTGCTTTCATGCAATTTGCACACAACGCCAATTATTAGCGAAACAATGAAATAATATTCCGGCACTATTGGCAACTGACTGGAAAATAAATTCCAATTTAATTACAGCGGTCCTATATAGTTATTCGCTATAAGAGTACATTTTTATTAGTACTCCTGTAAAACTAAATGCTGTGCAATATATATATGTATATATATATATATATATATATATATATTGGCATAAAATAAAAATGTATATTTTCGTAGAGTTAATTTTAACAATAAGATATGTTTTATGGAGTAACAATACGATTTGAAAAAATATTTATGATGTAAAATAAGATGAAAGTAAAATCGATAGAAAAAGGCAAAGTAAAAGAGAGTACTGTAAATTTGAAAATGTCAAAAATAATAGATGTTATGTGACGGTCTTAAAATGTGCTGTATATTCGTATAACTAATCTCTATTTTTAAAAATATTAATTTTTTATGCCATATAATATAATATTCTCTATTTGACTAGAATACACTGACAGCAGAGGGAAGATAGGTTCCAATAATTGGACGGAAACCAATAACTGTAGGTATGCCCTAGCCACGTTTCGCTAACCACAGCTACTATTGTAGATACTACGATTCCTGTTCGCGGATGAGCGGATCATTAATTCGGTTATAACGGCTTATTAATTTAACAATGCATAGCCAACTCAAGTTTGTCGCATTATAAATTTAGTGATAAACCCAGCGAGTCCATAACTCGCGTGTCTTTAACTTCGCTATCGGGATATGATTAATACAAATATTACCGCAATCAAAAATTGACATGTGTAATTTATCTCAATTGCTTGTCATGATACTGATTTACCTAAACCTTAGCAGTTTTCCAGGATCGTAATGTTTAATACAAAATCGAAGAATTGATAATAATGTAGATTTAAGCTTTCTCTATATAGAAAAAAGGTAAATTACAGATTTATTTAGAAAAAATATCTAAAAAAACGTTTTGATTTATTTATTATAATGATATATGCGCTGAACAATTGTTAAATTATTTGAATAGCGCTTATAAAAATATCTACTAAAAGCATTATATTTTTTAACAGAAAAAATTCTCAGTGACAGTTAATCAATAAATTTTTTGAAGAAAGACTCTCATACATACACATATACATACACAAATTATAGCACAGAGTTAAAAATCAAACGTATTATTTATATTATGTTATATTATGGAATTGTTAATAACATTTTATGCAGCAAATGTAAATATGAACTTAAGTAGCTAATATTAAAAATCTTTAGAGTTTTTTGATTTGCCAATACGAGTAAAGCATGGCTCACACGACTTTCTCACGACTCATGGCTTTCTCGAATTAAGTCGAAGTTCCTAGTTGTGCCGCGTCGCTGTATAAAATAACGAGGGAAGTTACCGCGTAATTGATCGCATTATTTGTGTCCGTGTGAGCACTCCAGCCTCGTATCCGGATGAACTTCGATTGAGGTCGCGCGCTCGCGATCGAAGATTATCTACGCTCCTCGCTCGCTCTAGAGCGATAGCGTAAGTTCTGGCAGAGTGGAAGCCGTTTGTACCCCTTGTGGAATTTCTCGCAAGGCGTCGGCTACGTGACCATAGAGAGCATTAATGATGAAAGACGATCAACCCGATCCGCTCTATTCGCAAATTTATACCAGATGACCCCGAACTATATTACTTGGCACTGTTCCAATTATGAATACAAGTAGATGAACTATTACATATAAATAGCTTCTTTAATAAAGAGAATTTTTTTTTTTTTTTTTTCAGAAATCGTCAATTATCGATTTTCAAATTATTAATGCCATAAATGATAGTTTTATGATAAATTATCCATATTATAATAATGTAGAGTTTTAGAATTTTCAGTACACGCTATACGTCATGCAATTCATTTACATGTTAAGAGAAATTATCCGATTTAATCAACACTTTGTACATATATATGGCTACGTGAATACAAAACATAGCTGAGCGTAATTTTTACTCCGTTACGCACAAATGTAATTACTCTCGCATTTTTGCCATTTAAAATCATCCGTATTTATTTATATCCATATTTTACCGTTGGCATTTAACGCATTTTGCTCCAAATAATTCTTTATTTCCATGCAATCGCGCATAAACAGAAACCAATCGAATTTATCATTCTCTTTCCTAAGTAGAATTGGCATGCCGTTACTATTAACGGAACTAAAACGCTAATTAACGCTGAAAAACAAAAATAGACAATAAGCAATATATAGAAATAATTTCAGTTATACAATTTTCAATATTTAATTTTTATTGTAAAATATAATCATTCGCGTTAATTATATTCGCTATGTGTCGGTCAAGTGTTCAAGAAACGATACTTTTTACTTATAGGCTATTCTCTTTCGCGAGCATATTATATAAACGTTTCCTGCAAAGTGTCTATCGGGAAAGATTTAATGACGAAACGTGATCTGCTTCATCGATTGCCCCGCTTAACGATCGTAGAATTAATTTGCTGGTGGGCGATTATGAGCTCGCGAAACGTAGTCGGCTTCTTTTTCAGGGGCGCTGAATTTTCGCCAAGTAATCAGAAGCGAGACGGGAGTCACGTAAATGCATAATTGCAGTCGGTTCGTTTGCACTCCTTCTCATCCCGTGACATCCCGAAATAAGCTTCCGCGAGGGAATCGTCTTACATTCCCCCACGATACTTCGCCGCGGTGGCGCGGTCTTCTACTGCTTAATGATGAAAGATGATCGTTCGGGCGGGCCCCAATTTATCGCTCGTTTATCGGCCGGCGTTTCATAAACGTTCGGACCGATCGAGGACGAAACAATTCTCTTCGCAAAACTTGCGGCAGAACGTTTAATTTGCGTTAATTGGAAAACTTTGCCCCAAGAATTGATAGCAATTTTGCTGGAAGTTAAGCACTCAGATAATCCATCATAATCCAGAATAAAATTCTACCATGTCGTGCAAAATGACATCAAATGGCATTCAACATACTATGGGATAAAAAAAGATAACTTCAATAAATCTTTTATAGAATTCTACAATAATTTAAATACATTTATGGGAAATATCAATCTTTTTAACAATATTTTCCACTGTGTTCAAATTATCATTTAGTGTGCACATATTACGCAAAATTTTATTACGAAGACAAAAGTGTTGTAATATTTCATTTAAATTAATATTGATTTTACAAATTGATTGTATTAATCAGAGTTGTTAAATACATCAAATTTATGCGATTTGTAATGACATATAGCGGCATTGATTTGTATTATACATAATATAAGACAAAGCAATATTCATTACCGTTCAATGAAAATTTACAATTTGTGAATTATATGTAAAATATTAATTTCTAGTGTATAGCTTTTTCCAAAGAATAGCGACATAATGTAATTAAATTCTGTCTGTCTCGTTCAATTCGTGATTTTCACACATTAAAAATTTTTATAAAACTATTATAAAACTTATTAAAAATTATTATAAAATATCGCGACAATGATCAAATATCGTGACTATTGCGAGTTACGAATTTCTGATCCATTATTAGCGCATTGAAATAATGAAAAATCAAGAGATAATTTGAAATAATTAAATTAACCTGCAACGTAATGTATATTGATATCTCTGTATTGATTTCCACGCCATACGGTATCAGTAGACATTCCACGATGGAAATTGTTCATTTCCCTATGGAAGTGCCGCATGTCCGAAACATTGACTGTATCTAGACGTTGGGTATAAATAACGAAATACGTTTAATCCGATCAAACCTGGCTAATCCCAAGATTTATCGTTCGATATGTTGCATAATTCATCAATTCTTAGCACGCTGGATTTGTGAATCGTACCACAGAATACTCCTCACGACACGAACCGAATGGATTCTCGGACGTTGCTGTTTTATTCTGTGTATAATATCGATTCACAAGTATATGTGTAGTGTTCTAAAGTATTGTATAATTTATACAATTTCTATTTCATTTTTTAGACAAAAAATTATTTCTAGATGTTTTTAATTTAAATCTTGAAAAAAATTAACATGTGAATTAATTAAAAATATTTGGTTAAAAAACATTAATTTAATTATAAATTCATTCAAGAATTTTATATTCTTATAGAAAGCAGTTTCATACACTTTAATAGGACAATGTGTATCACAAATGCACATCAAAAATTCTTTCTCTTATTAAAAAATAAAATATAATCTATTCGTTATCGATTTTTTTCTCTTATCAAAGAGTAACAGATAAAGCGCTCTTTTAACAAGATTTTGCTATTTGTGTTCTCTTAAAACCTAGTTTTTAGATGCACAGTTTATCTTGTACTTTAGAAAAGTGACCTGAAAATATCTTGAAGTCAGATATTTCTAATCTATAAAGTCTTTTGCACTTTTTATTGTTTATGATTTGAAAGTTACGGTTTTAATATTGAAAAGATTTTCAATTATTTTTATAACTTGACTTCTTTATTTATTTAAAAAAAAAAAAAAAAAAAATGTATTTCTTTGTATATTGTGATGCGCTTTTTATACTAACAAGTTCTTTGCATCAACTGTCTTTCTTTGTCGTGCATTTCGGGTGTCAAAGCGCTTCTTACATCTGCCGAAATGCGTTAAGACAAGCAGTATAGCGGAAGGTGCCACTTCGTTTATATAAAAGAAACTTTTTCGAGAAAATAAAATATCAAACTGCGAGATTAAAAAGGGGAAGAAATTCTCGAAGCGTTTGCATCTTGACACGTTTTCCTTCCTTGAAGATCAATCCGATAAGAGAAAGAAAAGTTGCATAATCAACGATTTATTGGCAATGTCTTTTCTTTACTAACATTTTAGTGTTGCATTTTTGAGAATGTATATTTTTATCTATACATTAAAACTTTCTGTTAATTATATAATTATTAACAGAAATTTAATAATGATATAAAAATCATAAACATTTTTTGCAAATTTAGAATCCATTTTGAATAATATGTGTTCTTTTAATTATTAAAATCATTTTCTAATTTGTTTTTGAACTTTTTCCTATACAAAAAGTTATTACTATTATGAAATAGAAATATATAACATATAATGTTCACATATGTAATATAATGTTTATAGATATTTAGACAATTCTAAATTCAGAGATCTAAAATAAAAATTGTTTTAATTAAAATAAATCGCAAATCATATTCTCAATGAAGATATTTTAATGCATGCCTACAAGCATAAAACATATTTATTAGATAATATTGATTTTCTCACTGAAAATATGTATTTTATGTATCCTAATTTAAGAAATGTATTTATCACTAAAGATATTATATAATAATTATATTAATAAAAAAAAAATATATATATATATATGTATATATTAATAGATAGATAATAATTTTTATCTTAAATAATTAATCAATAAATAATAAAAAATAATTAAATAATTTTTAAATGCAAAGTATCTTTTGGAATAACATTAAGTATTTTAAGTAGCAATTTATAATTTTATACATTCTTGTTTTATACATATATTATTTAAAAATATCATCAACATCTTTTAAACAGGTCTTTTAAATATTGAATTGCATCTTATTTCGGTCACACAATGCACATGTATAAAATAGATAAGATCGTAGGATGAAAAGCAGAGTGACGATGCAAAAGAGGCAGGGATGAATATTTTCATTGATGTTAAATCGCACGCTGGACCGGTTTTAACGTCGCAGCTATTTTCATGCGACCTACTTTATGTCGAGTCGCGCCGTAACGAGCTTGCTTTCGAACAAATTCAAAGTGCCTTCAAGTCGACGTTTCCGGTCGTTCGTTTGGCAATCGCGAAATTTTTTACTGTTCCGATAATATCGTTTTCACCAAAAATTTTACCACAACTCTCAGCTAGTGTTGCGATTTTATCCCCGTCATAATCGCGTAATTTTATTCCTTGGTGAAAAAACATTATTGTGTCATCGAGTTAAAAGTATCAAATTATTATTTCTATCTTAATATTTAATTTTAAATATAATTAACAATCTTAGTCTACACAAAAGACGCTTTATTTCGTCGTTCGGTGTAATCGAGCATGCCATACCGGCTCAAAATAGTTGGCGCATTCTTCTCAAATGACGGCGCTTAAAGCACGTTTGGCGTCGCGGGAAAATTAATTTCACGGCCGTTAATCACATGGAATGACGTTTCATATGCGCGCCGGCAAAGTCGTCCAGCGGCATCGCGACGGAGTAGCCGCGTTCACGAGACCACCCCGAAATTCCAACGTCATCAAGAAGAAGAGCTACACCGGTTGAACACTCGGATCATATAAGCCCTTTCGTGTCGTCCTACTCCTCCACGTGTCTACTCGTCTCAGCTTTTTCACCCGCGCTCGAGTGTTTACTCTCTCTATGTCTCTTCCGTCTATTTGAACATAGCCCTGCTCGTCAAACTCGCCTCCTGGGGACGTATCAGCTTCGCGGTGGTATATGATGCTTCCTGCCGCCTTCGGGGTTGCTTCCGTCGCGCAATATGAGAAGACAGTAAAGATAAATTCGCACAGAAAAATTCTTCCGGAGAATTTTGTTAAGCAAAATAGTTAATATATTTGAATGTAGAAAAAATTGTGACAAACATATATATATATATATATAATAATAATAAATTAATTGAAGAAGAAATATATATGAAGAAAAGAAAAGTATCTATATAAAAATATATATATATATATGTCATAGTATTTTTAAAGGAAATCTATTGCAAATCAAATAATCTATTGTAATTGTGAAACTGCTTAATATCTAAAATTAATGAATCACACATTACATGTATAACATGTATAACAATAATAACTATTAATTTCTCTCTCTCTTTCTCCCTCAAACAGATTTCGTTTTACAAAGATTACATTTATTATAAATTTCTAAAAAAACTTAGCTAATAATGTAACTAGATATAATTAATCATTAAAATAATAAGTTTAATGAAAGTAAGTATTAAGTGTTGTAAATAATGTTCAAAAAAGAAATAGATAATTAAACTTTTATTATAATTAAAATAAAGTACTATAAATGTTGCTAATAAATAAAATTAAAATAAATTTAGATACATATAATTAAACTATAATATTTTAATATACTTTAAAATAATAGAAAATATACGGATTGCAAGATCGTCTCAATTAAAACAAAATAGTATAGATAAGTCTGATTAAAATCCGATTAAGATAAAATAGATTAGATAAGTGTAATCACAGTCTAACAAAACTAACAATAAGATAAGTTAAGCGACTACGAGATCGCAATCTGCTCGAGAGAAAATAAACAAGACAAGCGCGTTCTAACTGAAATAAAATAAATTGAGTAAGCTCGATATCGAATTGTTTGAAATAAAATTAAGTAATTAAAAAATATGAAGCGTTGTTAATCCATGTTAATCTTACTTACTTGTGGTCACTTGACAAGGAAACAGTTTAGCATTATTTTTTCGAAATTTTCAGAGACTGTTCGAATATTTCATTTCGAAATTTGAAATATCTCATTATAATACGTAACAATTATTTTAATATTATAAAATTTTAATTGGAAACATTTTGAAATGTTCATAATATTTCTCAAACTAGACTAGACTGTCGACAAAATTATTTCCTAATTAATACATACTAGTTTCTGAAAGATTTTTTACAAAAGATAGTTCGACAGTGATAGCTTTTAACTTTCGTTTACTGTTTTCTCAAAATCCTCAACAAATATAATATTGCGAAAAGATAATATAATAATAATAATTTAATTTAATTTTCATATAAAATAATAAATATTATTATTGCTTCGATTTGCTTTATAATATTCCTGCAGATCAGTAGATACAGAAAAGACAGAACAGATATATTTAATCGAAAGCGATCTGGCATTACGTCCATCGCAATTCAGTGGAATCAGTCGACGCTTCGCGGGGCGTCGAACCCTTATTATGAACCAGCAGCATCGCTTGATGCAGGTTACAGGGGTTGCGCGAGAGACCGGGGTCAGGGGAAAGGGTAAATAACGTTCGAGAAACCAATATTGGCAAAGCCTCGGTTGCTGCGAGACAAAAGTTTCCTGGTCGAGTTCGTTGGGCAAAGGCAACTTCCGGCAATAGCGTTGCGGCGAAGAAGCAGGAAACCGGATAGAGAGGGGGTATGGTGGAGAAGGAGGAAAATAAGGCGCGCGTCCGTTACCCTCATCGATCATGGGTTGTATAACTATCCGTTCGTAAAACGTTACATTTTCCGCGAAATGATGTTTCTACTTGCAAAGCGCTATTGCGTCAGTCGTCACAAACGCTATTTTTTTACTATTATTATCCTTTTTTATAAGAGATTTTTGCCGATGAGTTAACACAATACACACGAACACGACATATACAACAAACAGGATAAAAAAATACAATTCACAAAAATATCTTTTTAGAATATGTTACATAATGAGCGTATAATCATATGACTATATTTCAATCTTGTCAGTTTATAAATTGCTATAACCACGCATTCTTGATATAATTCAAAAGACATATTATCATAAGCTTATAACACGCAGCAGCGTTTACGCAATAAAAGAAAGAAAATATTATGAAATATAAATCCACACAAGTATTATTGTATCAAATTTATACAATTTCGTTAAAGCTTAAATTAAGTCATCTTTTAAAATAAAGCAAATGTGTATACGTAGAAGTATAATTGTCGTCATATAAACGCGACAATGAGATATGTTTGAACGAATGCACGCGTATAGCACGTTGTAAATCGATCGTTTTGAAATCTCCCAAATTAAATGCATTCGCGTGGAACAACTACTCGCGGCTCATGGAATTCTTCGCTGCACACCGTGTATGAAATACCATGTTACGAAACTGGCGTTTGTCGATCTCGAAGAGTATCGAATTCATGAAATAGCTTTTTTCATTCGGATACAGTTGGAAATGGAGTCCGTTATCAATCTCTCGGATGACCCTCGATATTACACCCATGCGATTTTCGAGTGTATCGCGTTTTAAAATGGACGCTTTAGCGCGCGTAGGCTTAATCTTTTTAAAAATTTAGTGTGTTATACTGTATTAAATACAATGCAAACTATTATCCGGCGAAAGATCGCGCGCGAAAGCTTTCGAAGCCAAATTTTTGCTCAAAATTTTATTGAAAATTATTCTTTACTAGATTTTTTTAACCTTTTAACGTTAAATATTTGGGAGCTTTCCACAAATGGGAGCTTTGAATTAAATTAAATTTTACCTGAAATTATCTTGAATTACGGAAAATATTCTTATATCTACTTCTTGAAGTTACTTTCTTAGTTTGTAGAAAGATTTTTGTCTTTAATTGCTAAGTTTCGTAACACATTTTCTATTTACTTATTACATAAAAATGATATTTTTAGGAAAGTATTCTTAAAAAGCGACTTTCTATAGAATTGCAATGCGAGAAAAATTCTTTTATGTGCTTTTTATTGCCATAGCACGTATATTCGTCAAATCGCGAAGAGACTCTCGATGGGACGCCAAGTCGTCGGTTCATCGTTTACATCCTTATTACAGGCCTCGTCTGTAGAAATTGCGCCTCGTTCGCGCCAATGATTTCTGAGTAAACTCCCGGAAGATAAACGGGACGCAAATATCACCGGCGTTTGAACGCGATTTATCGAGCACTCGAGCCGGCTCTTTACGTACGCATCCTTCGTGCTCTTCGCCATTCGCGTGTGCATGTACATTTATGTAATATGATTACCGAAACGAGTCGCGTCTCTCTCTTTTCTCGTGTCAACATGCCCGCTAAATATGCCGGCTGTGTTTAAATAAAAACAGCGGCTGACTTGATTAGGTGCGCAACATGATTGGTTAGAACGAAGTTGTGAATTGAAAAGCAGAGTAAGTTTGTTCAATCTTCTTCCTATATGTCTTTATTTATTAAGAAACAAATCTGAATTTTCTTCTCTTAAATTTTCCTAAAATCAGGCTTTGACCGATAAGTTTATTTAACGTATTAAATTAATTATTTATTTTTATAATTATACAACTACGTATAATAAATATGTATAAATCACTTTACTTTGTTTTTAATTTAAGCAAATAAAAGGCAGTAATTATAATTATTATTTTTAAATATTTTCTTAATTTTTCCTATTTTTGTATATATTTGATAGAAATTACTTATTTTATTTCACATAAAATTTATTATTTATAAATATATATTGGTAAAAATACAAATAGTAAATCACGTATAATGTCGTTATACGTAATGTGACAAGTTACAATGCGACCCACAAAAGCTTCAAAATTGCTTTGTCGAGTATTGATGTTTTACAAAATATATATATATATATTGTATATAGTATTTGCAGATTTAAAAAAATCATTTACAAATACTCTCACACATGAGATTTTCTTATATGATATGCATGCAATTACTATATATTAATCGTAATAATCGATTACACACTCTCTTAATAATTTATGTTCCTTATGCAATATTGCAACAAATAATTACGTTAATCAAAGTTAATATATAATGTGTTAAATATTTTACGACAATGTTATGTTTCGTTATTGAAAGAAATAATTGAAGTATGTGTTTTTTCTAATGATCGATGAAATATTACTATTCGGATTATAAAAATCATACATCGAATTATATTATATTACGATATCACTCGTTTGAACATAACGTGACTAGCATTTTGAATGGATATAGTATTTGGGAAAAACATTTCCGGATTTTTTCTAAACAGGGATATTCCAATTTCGCAGAAAATAATTTATATCTATCTTAATCTGTATTTTATTTATACCATATATGAAATAAAATCGTGATGACGGTATATACTCGTAATATCGTTAGGATACTGTACGGCGGAAAGCGCGCTAAAGCTCGCGACGTGCCCGCGATAAATCGGAAGTGCGGTAAAATAGAAGTTTTCCGAGCGATCGAGCCCGCTCGGAAATGCATGCGGCGTATTTTTCTCACCGCTACGACCATTTTTCCGCAAACGTGGCGGCGACTCGCGATGAGTTACAACTGCCATAATGCTATGCTAGTCGGCGCCTCGGCGCGATCACGTAGAAACGCGCACGTGGACCGAGTGGTTTGCACATGCACGTGCACAAACACGAGTACGCGAATACATATTGTCGATATACATCGTCGGCGAAGACACGGCCGAAAGATTATTCCGGCAAAACGCTGCATTAAACGTTCTCCATATGCAATTACGCATTCGCGATGCATTCGCGTTGATGGGACATTGTAATGAATCGTCGCAGCATCATATTGACGTATCCTAATTTCGAGAAATCCAAATTCGCACCTTGTTTAATTTATCTATCCAAAACACATTTTGATGTGGAAATTAGAATCGATTTTCTTATATTCCGAACACGGAATTATACATTTTTATAATTACTATTTGTACAAACTGATTTTCAAAAATAAATTGCCAATAAAAAATTAAATTTACAGAAAGAGATGAAATAAATATTGTAGATTGGAAAACTCTTTGTTCTTGTCTATAGAATTGAAACGCGTGAGAAAAAAATTCTCGAGATTAAATTACAGATATAATCCACTTATTAAAATTGATATAATTTGTATGAAATAATCATAATAAGCAAATAAAATTAACCAGCCGTTACAAATTTGATGAGAAAAATAGGAAGGAAAATAGTAGGGAAATACGAATTCGTTGAGTATATCGGTATTTTTGTATCAGAGTATTCTGAAATATATATATTTTCATCAATTATAACAAAGTTGAGAAATATTTAAAATTTCTACAATCACAAATTTATATATCGAATATTGAGTCAGTATAAAAATCTCATCCTCATAAATATTAGTAAGAATAGAATCTATCAAACCTTTAAGCACCGCTGTTGTACAAATTAACTCGAGAGTTACTTTTCATTTTGCGAATTTCTATAGATGTGTAAAGTTCATCAGAATTCTTTAATTCCGTCAAAATTTAATTTCCGTCCATATAAGTATTAATGGAAATCTCAAGTTTGCCTTATCGCAAAACGCAATTAACGGGGATTAGCGCTCCGCTACCTCGGGTCGTTCGATCCCGGCGGGTTGTCGCGCGCGGCAAACTGCGCGCTTCGCTACCTACCCTATAGATTACATATGAATAAATGATCGACCGCGCGACTCCACGCGACGCTGTTGGAATATATCTGGAAAACGCACACATGTACACATACGCCGGGTCGTTCGCGTTTAAAGCGTGCGAGCGTGTTCGCTTTCTTGCGGGTGGCGTGCGAGATCGTCGTCATCGTGTCGAGCGCCAGACGGAAGTAAACGATCGGCCGCGATCGCCGGTGGTAAGAAGGGGGATGGATAGGGTGAGAGCGCGAAGAGGTGGGATGATTTTCTAGGGTGGTGACGACGGTTCTTTGCGCAGGATGTAGGAGAGCAGCGAGCACGAGAACGAGCAGCGGCGAGCTCAAGGAAAAACCGCCGGTCAGATTAGATCTTTCCTTCGTACGGTTAAGCTCCACCAGGGCCCCACGTTTGCGATAAGGCCTGAAAACGCGCCCGTTCACGGAGCTTTCGTGTCGAAACCCGACGCCCCTTCGCGTGTTACGTCTACGACAATTCTCTCTCCCCCATCCCTCCCCTCCCCTCCTTTCCCCCGATCAGCACTGTGTGGCGACAGTGTTATAAAAATATGCGAGAGCATATGGTTCCTTCGATACGCGAGCATTTGTGACGCGAATTCTGGCTTCTTAAAAGGCGCACGTAAGTATGGCGGAGGGACTCGGCGAATCCTTCATTGATCGTTCGTATCTTTTCGATTTTTTTAAACTTGACCACGCTTATGGATAATTTGCTGATTTTAAAATTTATACACGTATTTTTTATTTATATATAATCTACTTCTTGTAGATTTCTATTTTTTTCCGCCTTTACTATTTTTGCTTCCGTTACTGCTGTCTAAAATAAAACTAAATATTTATTTTTAGCAATTTTTTTTTTCACGAAGTTCTTCGAATATTGAGTTTTGAAAAAATACACGTATAACGAATTCTTTGAAAATAATCTAGATGTTCGCAGTTTGATAAACATTGCTCAAAAATAATATCCCGCGGTAAGAGATAATAGTTTAAGTAAAACAATATCTCATCCAATATTTATAGTTTTAGTTATAATATTTTTGTTTGAAGAAAATCGAAGTGAAAACAGCATCCTATAAAAATATATAGAACAATGATAGAAAAATCCGATAGAAATCCTGTAAAAATTATTACTTAAACTTAAAATTTAAAACAGAGAGAGAGAGAGAGAGAGAGAGAGAGAGAGAGAGAGAGAGAGAGAGAGAGAGAAATTCAATAAAACAATCGAGAGAAAAGTACGTTTTGTTCTACATCTGTTTATAATTACAAGAGCAGCTTATTTTATTGTTATTATCATCCAATTATTTAATAAAATATTGGAATAAATATTAACATACATTTTTACTTTGCAAAGCAATTAATAAAAAAATAATGCATATTAAAAAATATATGCATAATAATTTTTGTACTCTCGTATACATTATCAATTGAGTATCATGCTAAAAATAGATTTCAGTAATGAAGGGTTCAGTATAGAGAAGCCGAGTTTCCATAGGCGGGCCAGCCGTCACAAATTTGCCGGCCAAGACAGTTCGATTCACTGCAATTGAATAACAAAATCATCGTCGAGCCGCGAGAAGGCATATAATGAAAGGAGCGTTGTAATCAACCTTCACCGTCATTTATGACCATCAGAGGCTCTCTAGACGATCGGCTGCTCCGCCCTCGACCTCCGCTTGGGCGACGATGACAAGTTTACACGCCATCCGGTAAGCATACGTTAACTTTAATGCTGTCGTCGATTTTGACACGCGAACACGGAGGGAGATCTCAAATAAAGAATAGCGATAAAATTTAGAATTTTTTCTATAACTCTGGAATATTTTTAAAATAAAATCGACAAATGCCCTTTTGTTAATTATGAAAATAAACATTACTAGATGATGTTTATACTTTCTTCTCGTGTTACCATATCATAAACTTGATATCTTAAATTTATTTTTTATTGATTATACAATATATGCATAATTAGTCTTATTTGACATTAATTTTTATTAAATTACAACAAAAATTCTGTATATTTTTATTTAAAAAAATCAACAATTGTAAATTTCTTGTTTAAATGCAGCATTTTCTGTAGGATGGTTCAAAACTAGAGAATGAAGTAGTTATCGAGAAAGAGATAACTATTTATTTCATTATTTAAAATCAAATATTACATAAACGAAATAAGCGGCAATAGTTCATTGGAGATGACATTCTGTAGTTATTCTACCACATTGGTTTTATATTTTTTCCTCAAGTTAATTCGCGTGTCGGCGACGACATTAAAAACAGAAACCTGCGGTGGTTGGTACGCCACGTGGCGTGTGAAGTCGTCGTCATAGTCCCGACTTGTTCCTCAGTCCAAAATAAAGGATCGGGCGTGATTCCTGGTGATCGTGCGAAAAGGTGGCAGAATTTGCAAACGTATGCGGGGTCGCTCTCTCTTCGCCGAGTAATAATAAGTTTTATAAGTTCCCATGGGGGAACATGAAATGCATTTATTCGCAGACACGTTTTCGTTATTACTTTTCGCGACGTGAATGAATTGTAATATATTATATCGATTAATCTTAGAATATTATAAAAAACTTTAATTCAATTTAATATAAACATTTATAAAAATGTCTCTTTTAAATTTTTTATAAAAAATTGTTGTATGAATTAATTCTGTAAAGTAAAATGTGTTCCTATATTAACATTTAAGCCAACATTAAAACTATTCAATAGCTAAAATGTATGTAACAATCATATAATGATATGGGTAAGAATACAAAACAAGTTTTAACCGATTCTGATTATATTTTCGTGTATACTAGGATTAACTGATTATATTTTTAGATATACTAGGTCGTAATATACTGTATTACGCACGCAAATATCGCATATTTGATTCATGTAGCATTAACTCTAGAAATTCTAGAACAATGTTATTAAATTATTTTATTCGATATTTTTTAATACCACTTTACAAATTATGATTGCAAGAAATCATTTTCTCTTTTTGCGTTTTTATCCGAGACATCCAGGTGATAGGTCGGTAAAAGTTACACGTTGGTAAAAGTTACACGATGAAATGACAGCTTTATCGCGACGAAAATGCAAGAGCAAATACCGCGGTAAAAACCACAAAAACGTTTGGAGAAAAACATTTGATTCGATCATGGGCAATGGGTATCGATCGAAAGTCGAGTTGAGCCGGTCGCACTCGCCGTCGACTCTTACTACTAGAAATACTTTATATCATATCAATATCGATAATTCTTATGTAATTGTTATAAATTTAAATTTGATTATTGATATTTTGTGCATTTTAATAATTATTAATAAATTATGTTAATATATATATACGTGCTAATTATAAATTTTTATATAAATATGATTCTACGAAAAATGAAAGAATTTAGCACAGTGTATAGTAATTTTTAAAAATGGGAAAGTTTTGTAATTAATAATAATGATAATGTTAGTAATAATGAAAAAGATTATTTAACTTGTAAAATATCTAAGAGGGAGGGAGTAAGGGGAGAGAGAGAGAGAGAGAGAGAGACGTTTACATTTAATTTAATACAATTTTGTTATTATTTTATTTATTAAGGTCTTATAACAATTACAAGACTCTTTCATCAAAGACTTCTTCATGAAATGGTATACGATATCGATATTTAAGAGTGTTAAAGTTTATTGCGACGTAAAACTTACGATGAAGAGATTTTCTCAATTTCGATAGATCGTGCGGCTTACCTAAATCATCCTTCTAACGTCGCTAGAAAGGGCATCCGTTCGCGCGCGATCTTCTCTCGTCGTGAGACACTCGATGCATCGCCGGCGCGATGCAGATTAGGAAAGTACGCCGGAGGTGCAACGATATATTGGCAATAAACCGACGCCCGGCGCATCGGGTTAGGCGGATAAATTATTGTCGGACGGAGCAATAGGAAGCTCGCTGCAATTTCGTTGCTACGTTGCATCGTTGTGCAGCATGTTGCAACGCAATTATGTGATGCGGACGGAAAGGCGTGCATGCCGATTACACGGTTCAAAAATATTACCGACGACAAGTCATTCTCGATAACGTTGAGCGATTATTGTTACTCGCGCCTTGATCTCGTTCAATTATAATGAATTCAGCGTTGATCATTTTATTTTATGAATGTTAATGATTTTTCGAATTACCTTGAAAGATATCTCAATAATGAGATATTATGATACCAATTCAAAATTTCTTTGTAATTCTTTAGCTTAAGAACAATGATTTAAGTAGCGAAAAGTTATAAACTTAATCATTCGAAAATAAATTTAATCAAGAATAAACCCTTAATCAATCTATTTTTATATTTTATGTGATTGACATTTTTATACGATATCTTGTTTATTATCAGCATACATCTATTTGATACATATCCTATCAAAAGATATGCAAGAGAATATTAGATATCCTACTATCTCTAAATTGCCACGTGAGCGTAACATTTTTATGGCCGTGCAATTTAAAATTATATCGCGCTAATAAATCTCGGATCGGTAACAAAAAAGAATCCCGAGACACATAGATATCTGCGTGATATAATGGCCATCTATAAACAAGAAACTTCATCTCGACAAATGTCAATGGCGCATCTTGCAGCCGTTTATAAAACACACCAGGTACGTTATTGATTTCCCAACGACGGGCCGCCTTCTTTCCCGATTCTTATTCCTGCTGGTCTCTTTGCGCTCACGTGCGATTCATTTCCCTCGACAGAGTACGGCAAAATTATAAACGAAACGACGGAATCTCGTGACCTCACTTTCGTGCGAGGCATCGATCGGGTTGAGCACGACGACGACGACGGCCGCTTCGACGGTCTGCTCGTTCCCGCTCGTTTCCGCTTGCGAAAATGCGGATTACAAAACCGTCTTGATGCCGTCTTGCGCCTAAACGATTAATCGTTAAATTATTCAATTTTACATGAAAGTGTAAGATAACAGATTTGGTTATACTTTAAAGCAATAAAAAAATAGACCTTTTAGATTTATTTAAAGCTTAAAAAGTATGACAGAGATAATTATATTTTATATCTTAAATCATAATTTATAGTTCTTAGATCATAATTTTATATAAAGAAAAAAAATGCTTATATAAATACTAAATTAGATATTGATAATAAAAAAAAGTTATACTCCATAATCGTAGTTTAGCAAAGACATTTTATATATGATGCAAAAGATTAACAAAGGCTGCAAAGGATAAGCATTGTACTTTCTTTTAATTGGTTAATAATTTTTTATCGATTATGATTACTGCGCTCGTTGCTTTGAAGTCTTTGGGCATATAAATATTTGTTAATTATTATCACACTTCATTTTTAGCGGTATCTTCTTTGACACAATCGATCGACTGTTCGTAAACGGTGATAATTATAAACGTGGCGAGTAGAATATTGTGTTTTCACAGGCGGTCGCCACGGTGTGCCAACAAATTGATTATATTTGTAAAAGAAACAAGTATAATAAAAAGGAAAAGTTTGTGAGAATTCACGAATAAGGAAAGGAAAAATTGTAAGAGAAAAATCATAAAAATATTGTTAAAGAAAAAATATATAAAAAAATGCAAAGTAAAATATATTTCAATTTATATTTCGTGAATCAAATTGATCTCTTCAACAATAAAAAATGAAACTTTCCGTCGATACAATTTTCTGTTGCAAATGATATTGTATTAATGTATTTGATATATTCGATCAAAGAAATCAGTACATATTGATAAAAGAAAGAAAATAATTAAAAATATTTTTTACAAATACAAAAAATAAGTTAAACAAGAGAAATTTGCAAATAGTAAAAAAAATATATATAAAAATAGGTGTAAAAAACAAATGCAGAAAAATATAGAACAGTTTAAAAAAATAAAGGAAGTAATACATTGCAATTTGCACGCGGGAAACATACAGTCTAAATTGATTTTTGTCGAAGTAATGTAAAATAAAAACAAGGTAGAAAACAAAAAATTATTACGGCTTGAGATCGAGTTTTTGCTGTGAATAATATTTATTGTTCACTAGATCGAGTCTCTGTTATCGCAAACGAAGGAATGAACCTAACGGAAAGAAGAAAACGAGATAGTTCCCATAACGTTCTTGGGATCTCTCCGAGGAAAATCGGACGAGTATCTGCAACCCATCAGTAAACAAAGCAAGGAAGGGCGACTGCCCATTTCTTTTTGCGATCGTGTTTTCGGTTTCTGTACACACGATGTTACAATGTACAATAAAGAAAGAAAGAACTTTGCAAGAGATCGTTCCATTATTTTCTCGGATGGATCTTTGCGACAACTCGTTGTTAAAAATGAGGGAGTTAGTTTCCTACTTTATTTTCCGTAAATTGCGAGAGAAATAGAAACGATAAAGACAACTTTGGTTTGTTAGAAACTGGTAATACCAGCGAAGAGATAAAGGAAAATATGACGACATGACGACACAAATGTTATCGTTCAAGAGACGATATACGCTTCTGCGTGTTTTGTTACATAAAATAGTTTCGTTTCCGCAGAGAAAATAAGATAATGTTAATCTCGAAGTTTTAATGTAAACTAATTAAATTAATTTTTTATTTAATTTAAATAATAGTTGGATAACAATTTCTTTTTCAAAAATATATTTTAATATTGAATTAATTTTAAATAATGTAAAATAAATTTTAAAGCTTTTATTCAAATAAAAATTATATGCATATTTATATTCTATTTAAATTAATTGTATGTTCGTAATCTCTTGACTTCCCTTTTATAATAAAGTCAGAACATATAACAGGATAAAGTAAAAAAAAATATATTTAATACATTTAATTAGAGAAAAAAGAGAAATGTATCGATAATTAACTTGTCCCAAAATAATTGTGAGAGCAGATAACTTGTATTTTTCATTGCGTTTTTATTTGCGTTATTTTATTTGTTATACTTTATTATATTATATGCGATGCAAACACTTCATTTCAAAGCTAAATTGACGAATGTAGGGAATGTAAATGTGTATATACATATATATTGTAATAGTATGATATTTTATTTATATTGATTTCAATAGAACTTCCAAAAGTTGATTTATTCTATTTTCCATGCAGATTATATAACAATACAAATTACAAAATTTAGCGAAATATTTGTATAAATATTTTATTGCATATATTTTATTTTTTACCGATTATTGATTAACCCTGTTTGCTTTTGCACTTTGAAATTGGGATTAATTAAAACAACAAAATACAACACGAGTCTCCTAAGATTATATAATAATAACATAAGTAATTTTTAATCTTATGTAAAATCATATTATATTAAAATATATTATATTATTCTATTGGATTGTACATTTAGTTTTGAAGAGTAATGGAAAATAATTATTAATATTCTCTTGTATCTTTTTTCTTATATTTTCTTTAAAGGAGAGAGGTTTCTGTTTTTCAATTGGCTTTCTTCTTGATTTTTTCTAATTTTTGTAAAATTAGAAAAAAAATAATTGCACATTAAATTTGATTTATAATTTATGTGCTAAAAGGAGCAAGGCTATTCACGAGACGCGAATTGGCTCATGTCAATAAGTCCAATCTTTGAAGTCGCGATCAATAAAATATGTCAGAAGTGCGTTGATATATCGGATGCAACGTGCCAATGCATCAAAGCGGATCCACTGTGAATTTCGCACTCGGGAAAACCAGGACACTTCTGACAAGTGACGGGTGAATTTGCAAAGTCAAAACAAGAGCGAGGGGCAGAAAATCAAACAGATAAATCGCAATGGATCGGCTCCGAGCGAACTGTATGCGAAATGAAGCCAGTAATGGCCGTCAACTGCAAAATCTTGTTTTCGCGAACCTGGTTCAAAGGGATAAGAACGATCGTTGAGGAACAACTGCTTGCTCGCTCTGATTTAAGACGGAAATTCTGTCCTTCGCCGTCATCTCATTGTTATCCTTGGAGTTTGCAGCTGGAGTACATGAGAAGTGCACGGAACAGCTGAGAGCGAACCAAACGGATTGTGGAACTGTGATTAGAACATTCATAACGGACATAACGGACTACGTGTTAATCCTAACAATATTTGTTTTATAATAATAATGGTTATGCTATAATGCGAAAGCTTAAGCATAAACTTCTCTACTTATATAGGAAAATAGTCTTCGCATATTTTTTTAAAGTCGAATTTAAAATAACTTTAGTATAGTTATAATTCTAAAATTATAGAATTAACAGAATAATTTTCGTAGAATTTTTTTCTAACAAAAAAAAAAAAAAAATATGAAAAATAATCTATTTTTAAAGAAAAGAGAATGCGTGCTTTTCTTTTTATTTTTGAATTTATATCTATATAAAACAAGTTTATATAGATTATATAGATTATATAATATAGTTTATACAAGTTTTACAATTATATATTATACAATCAAATGGATCTTTTTTTCATTACGTTTTAAGACTACGGATCACAAAACGATAAGATCGACAAAATTAATTTTCGTCTCATCCGTCTTAACCGCGGCGTTTGTTTGAAATCGCGAAACATCTCAGACGATTTAATCGCTGCTTCAGCACTGTCTTTCTGTACATCCACGATGTCGTTGATGCATCGTTGACGCACTTCGCCGAGTTTAACTTCAAACCGAGTCATGACGACATATAAACTTTCGACTGAAGTCGGTCTAAACGCTGTTCGAGTGCCGCCATTTGTTGGAATGCCTTAACTTATAAGAGTGCCGTTTCCTTAATACAAACCCGCGTCTAAGCATAAATGTTGAATAAACACGTAAATAAGTGCTTTTCTTTGCATTTAATTTTTTTATCGGACAGTATATTCCTTTCTTTAATATAAAATTAATATAAAATTATGGATGTAGAACTAGAAGCTTGTTGTTTCATCCTTCAACAGTATCTCTTTTTCAATATCAATAATACTATTCCAATTTTGAAAAATATGCCTGGCAAAAACTGATATTTGAAGTTTCTGGAAAAATATCTCAATTTTTTACATTTAACGAGCAAACTTTTATTTTCAGTAAAGAGAATTATCTAGAGGAAAGATGCAAGTTGTAAAGTATTCTCATTATTCAACTTATATTTTGTGTTTATCAATTAAATGATAGCTATTGTTTTATTGATTAATTAGCGAAAATTTGTCAATTGTAATTGCAAGCTTGTGACGTAACGCGCAATTTTTGTCATTAAATCTGCAGAAGTTCAAAGAAATGTTTAAATTAATAAATATTTTTCCGCGCTACATTAAATAGATATTTTTATAATTTGCTAATTAGTTATCGCTCTAATCTATAAGTTAAATTTATTTATTAATGTTATAATTTGTACATGATTCTACGCATGAATGTTATAAACGTAACAGTTTCTATCTCTTTTTATTAATTTCGTTGATCTATTTTATCTATTTTATCTTATATGAAATAAATAATGAATAAGTTTATATGTGGTGTATGTATATATGATGTATGTGTGTGTGTGTGTGTGTGTGTATGTGTATGTGTATTTACAATCTTAAAATTTAAATTATTTAAAAGTTTTGTTGCAAATAATTTCGTTTCTTTTACTAACAAAATACGATTAAATGTCAACAAAGACCAGCAATATCAGATATTGCGGTTGAACAAACGATGCCTGCTCGATGCGCGTCAATATTTATTCGACAATATTTACTTATTATTCCACTTTTGAGCCACAAAAATGCATCACTATATCGCTTCTACTCTTACATTTACCAACAACCAAAGTTGTTTATTTTATTTCGAAACTATAGTGAAGAATAAACTGAGCACAAATAACATAAAGCAGTTGCGCAAATTAATTCTTTTTATCACTTGTAGTTTTTACTATGCATGGGCTTTGCATATATCGACAAGAACTAATAAGATTTCAACAGACAAAATTTAATTTGAATTTCATGATTCTAAAGATTTAGAAGAATTGTTTAAATTATGCATTTTGTAGCATAAAAGAGGAAAACACGTTTTCCTTTAATAACTTTCTATGCTTCGTTATGCTAGAAACTCAAAAAACTGTTAGCTCCGCAAATGCAAATGACACAATGATCTCGTCATTATAAAGAAGGCATAATTAGAGTTCTAAGACACAGTATTCTCTTTTATTCTGTTTATATCATTTTTTCTAAACTCCGAAGGAACCTTCATCGATGCATAATAAGATTGTATTCCGTTCACATACATGAATCTAAAGGAAAGACGACGAATCGCTTAAATGACGAATGAAAACCTCTTTCTTTCGTTTTTGTCTTCTTTATTAATTAGTGATCAGCATCCCAGGACCAATCCATATTTTATGCATGCCGGCGGCGACTGTTTAAACCCGCCCTTGCTGCACGACCGGCTACAATAATTACGGCGCTCGAGGGTTTGACTTGATAAAGGGCATTGGCAAAGGGAACCCGCGAAAGGCATTCATAATTTCTAATAGAGCAATCGAGGGGCACGCATCTTCGGTCATATTCATATGTCGAATGCAGTCTCACATTGAAGCGCATACCGTTATTAAGCGTTTCACATTTGTACATGACCTTCTTTTATACGAATCAAAATAAAAACGTTGTATGATTGAAATAAAAAGTTGATTAAAGTAATGGCAATCTTATCAGTCCGCAATAAATATTCGGTAAATATACATAAATGATTATACGTCACCGATTTTATCGCCTCTTAAATATGTTGTAAGGGAGGTTCTTCTGAGTAATTCCCTGCAAGAAAACAAGTGGGGGGGGGGGGGGGGAAAGCATTCGTTTAGAAGATATAATAAATTGAAATTTTACAATTTTAACGTTTTCTTCGAAGTATTATAAAATAAAATTAGGAACAGTGATATATTTGTCCACATTTTATTTGTTGCAGATGACGTAGGAAATGTTTTTGTTTACATTTACGAGATATATACAGGATCATCGATGGGTTATATAACGTAATTTAAATCAAATTTTAGTTTTAAATCAGAAATAGGTTTGGGTTAGGTTATATCTTCCGGAAGTGGAGCCCTTCCCCGGGAGGGAGGGGGGGGAGGGACGGAACCCATTGCATCCACACTTTCCCATTCGCACAACAATTGTAGGGTGGACCTTGCTTTGCGTTGTAAAATATATGTGGACAGTAGGTTCCGCCCTCCTCCTCCCCCCCCTTCCCCCCCTTCCCCTCCTCACCGGGGAGGCTCCACTTCCGGAAGATATAACCTAATCCAAATCTATTTCTGATTTAAAACTAAAATTTGGTTTGGATTACGTTATATAATCTAAATTGTAACTCGGGGGTGGAATTTCTTTGGCGCGGGGATGCAGGGGAAGGGGTCCTTTCTCTCCCCCGCTCACGCGTTAAAGTTGTAAGCCTTTTTCAATAAAAAAAATAATATATTATTGCGGCGTATACAAACTTTAATGTCAAACTTTAATTTGTCATATCTTCTAAACGAGTGCTTTTCTCTACTTTTTTCTTGCGGCAAATCACTCAGAAGAATCTCCCCTACTATATATTTAAATAGCGATAAAATCGGTGAGGTGTAACCTTTCATGCATATTTACGAAATATTTAAATTTAAGAAAAATATTCGTCGAATAAACACATATGTTCTCAATGAAAAACAAATTATATTTTCCTTTTAACTTTAAAAGAAATGAAAAGTACAAAATTTCTTCGCATAAATAATTTGAAAATAACGATTTCAAGTAGAATAAAGAGGCGAAAATGTGAAATTATTGAATTATTGAATGTTAAAGTACCGATCATTTTGTTTTAAATTGTGTTGCGCAGAAAAATATTATAAATAATCCGTCTCTCTCGTAAAATTTCTTAAGGTTCATTTGCAATTTTATTCTACGACATTTGCACTTTCTGCACGACACTCGTCATAATCGCGGAATCAGCGAACTCGCGTTCCCAATTTTAATCAAATCCCGCGCATCCTATATTACATTTTACAGCGGCAGCTACCACCCGACACGAAGTGCGTAATGATGCTTAGCCGGAAATCCTGTTTTCACGGATCCGAAAGCCGGCGAAGATGGCGGCAAAAGTCGACTGCGCCAGATTGACTTAAGTCGAAAGTTCGCCGCCGGTTACCCCGTTACTGTTTTCCTTGGTGGGAATTTAACTCGGCGTAGTGCATCAGGAGTGCGTTGGTGCATAAGGAACGAGAGGAACCGGGCGAGTGGCGGGTGGGCGGTGGCATTAACGCTGCATCCTCGCGCGCTAATCCGGGTTGTTATCCCCCGGACTTAGACAGGGAACGGACGAGCTCGAACCAACTCTATCCATGCCGAACACATTCCCGTCCTTTTACCATTTTCTCAAGCTTCAACTCTTAATGAATGCTTGTTGATTCGTATATCTCCGATCTTGCAGAGAAAAATCCTTGCTCTCGGAATATATTTAAAAAGATAAAATTGCAAAAGAACATTTTTTTCAAGAATTATATTTCTGATGATATTTTTAAGGGAGATACTTTAGATATACGGGGGAAAAGCTATAAGTGTGCCATATTTTTAAAAATTTATCTTCGTCGCTTATAAGACTATATATGTCCAATTAGGAATCTGATATAGATCCTTTCTTCTGAATGAAATTATTATTGATTACACTCAAGATTATTTATTTTCACCAACATCAGTCTGAAAGAATTTTTGCATATAATCCCCTATTCCTCGGAGACGAAAAATACGAAAATAAATATCCTCGTTCAGGAAGAATCCGTGGCGGAGAGATCGGATGGAGAAGTTTCATACCTTAATGTTCCTCTACTTTCGCGAAGATCATCTCTGCTAGGGATGGAAAGGGAAAGAGTCGAGAGAAGAGCCGGCTGTTTCCGCACGTTACGTGTCTTGACCATAGAAACGGTACAATGGTCTCTGCCAAACAACCGCGTCGTAACTCGCGAGTAGATAAAGGGTAACATCCTCCTCTCTCTCTCTCCTTTTTCCCGGGACTTCCTTTCTTCCGTAACTATTTCCTCTCTCCTCTCTCCTCTTACCATAATTCTATCGGCCTCCCTATCTCTGAAACGTGGTTGGAAAAGCGACCCTTTTAGAAAGTCTGACGACCTGCCGTTGATTATTTCACTTCGCACGCATCCATGCTGCCGTATTATAGTTTTCCTTTTTCTTTAGAGCATTGTTTTGACGATGTTATTGTAAATAAATTTTTGTTAATAAGATTATTAATAAAAAGACTTTTTTAAATGATAGTTAATAGCTATATATTTAATATATATTTAATACACACATAGCTATATATTTTATACATTAGCTATATATTTAATTACATTTTATGAAGTTAAAAATAACGACGCATACACACACACACACGACACAGAACGTAACTATTAATGATAAATATTCTTTTGGGAAATTATTTTCTCTAAAATTTTCATTATTTATTACGTTATTTTTCATTGGATTAATAAGATGATTATCTTATTAAAAACACTTTTTTTGCAAAAATTAATTATTACGAATTTATATTATATAATACTAACTTGTTATGGATTAAAAGATTCAGAATTTTTTTCGTCATTATTATTATTTTTTTATCAAACTTTTATTTTTCTTATAAACCTAGGATGAAAGCCAGCGTCTAACAGCCAAGAAATACTTTTTTCACTCGAGCTTCGCCTTCGAAAGAATCAACGATGTATTAAGAGTATCCACGGCTTCAGGCTACGAGAACGAGACTCTCGCTAAATTTTAAACTAGCACGACTTTGCGCCCCGTAAATTTTGCAGATCTTGGAAAATTTTGCTCTTTTGTGTCAAAGAAGCTGACGCTAAAACCGCTTATTTTTGATAATAGTTTCTATTCGACGTGTACAAAATATTCATATCACTAAAAATTGCAATAACCGTATTCTTTCTTCTTTCTCTTTATGGAATTATGTAACTGTTTTTGAACGACGCGATTTTTTCTTCGGATTAGCTAATTCAATTAAAATTCAGAACTGTGTTGAAATACCTATACAAGACAAATATTTTGTGCTTTAGTATTTTATATATAATATATTTTGGTGTTATTATTTTAAATATTTATTTCAAAGTGGTAGAAGAGATAAAATAATTATTGTGATTACAGTACAAGTTTGCGGAAGATAATAATAGATAAAATTTAAATATTGGTATTTTTTTAAAGTAAATATGTAAAGTATGTGATTGTGTGTAGTAATTTGATGTGTAGTTTATAAAATAAGTGATCTTTTTTTATTTTCTCCGCGAATCGATGTAAGATCGCGAAATTGGTTTGAAACAATGCTCTCGTAAACAATTTCGATTCATGAGGCAACTCTAGTTCGCTTTATAAAAGCGAGGAAGCACATCGCGTGTTGGTCTTTCTATCCAGTTACCGGTATCCCCGATGCACTTGAGCAGTCGTTGGGGAAAAACGATCGCGATGAAAACTTGATTCCACGTAGCCGGACGCATCGATGACGCATTTCAAACTCTCAACTGAAAAAAGTCGCTCGACACGGAAATAATAGGATAACGGAAATCGCGGGATACGTTTGATACTTTGGCACGGCTGGCAAAAATCCATACCGTCCGTAAAAATAAAACACCGATAAGAACAATGGTACGATATTGTAACGGGCCGGCTTTTATCGGGATCGATCGCGAAGTTTGAACCCTGCCATGATGCGACGAGGCCGACAATCGTCAGGTTTTATCGGTCGCAAAAGTTTAAGCAAGATTAAATTTTACATCAGCACTCCATTTGAGAATTATACAGAGATAAAGGCGTATCTCCCATCAACGAGATAGGAACTTTACAAATCAGTCTTAAGTTATTATTGTATTTTCGAAAATAAGGAGAGAAGCGGTCGGAATACGGCGAGATGGTCTCTCGCGGTATTCTTTTCTTTGTTAAAACAAAAAAACGACATTATAACAGAATACATATCAATGGTATTGTTTTTTGTAATTTTCTTAGAATATAGAAAATCTTACTTAAATCTATATAATGTTGTATCGCTTAATGAATGGCGTTTAATTTTATGTCGATACTTAAAATGTAAAATTAGTTATAGAGAGTTTTCACTTAGATAATTAAGAAAAGAAAATAATTATACAACACGATTACAAAGGGAAAAAAAATAAATCAAGATATTACTAAACTAAATATGAAAATTAAATAAAATTTCTTTATTTCCATATAATTCAAATTAATTAAGCAGTTAGTAGTTACGTAATAAACAAATGGAAAGTAACAAATAGAAATAGTAAAATGTGTCTTGACAAATAAAAATAACCAACCAATACCAGAATGATAAATGCAAATTATATTTAAGCATTATTATGTGTCTGTGTTTTTAAAAATTATATCTTTGAAAATAACAATATATATTGTATATATATATACATTTTGGTCTTAAAATATTGTCATTTAATTTTGTTTCTAATTTCCAAAATTAGTGCTGAGATCTGTGAATTAATTTAATAGCTGGAAAATTACGATTTTTTTTCTTAGCATCAAGGGAAAACGTTTTCGGCTGAAAGACCGAAAGCTTTCGCCGGAAGCAACAAATGTTCACCCAGGTGAATTCTGCCACAAAACTCGCGAAGAAAACCATGAAAGGATCGCATGATGCGGTCGGCTGAGGACAAAGCAACAAGGAAAAAAAGAATGGAAAGAAAGAAATAACGATATTTTTTGTCGGCGAAGTATAAACGAGAGATGAGAAAATCTCTGATATACCTCGTATAAATATTTGCAAAAAATAAATCATCAAAGCAAAAATCTGTTCAAATTTTAATCGCCATTGACGAATATTAAACGAATAAAAATTTTCTGTTTTTTTTTTTTAAATTTCGTTAAAAATAAGAAAAATTTACCGTTTCTGCCGTTAACGAAGATTGATGCTAATTGGCAGAAGAATATTGAAATAATGCTAATTATATTTAACGTATCAATGATTTTGCCGGAGATAATTTATGAAAAATGGATAATGTTTTTTTTTTTTTTTTTGGAAATCGTCAAATATTTTAATGCCCAAATTTTTTAATGTATAAATACAGGAATAAATCTTTCATTGTGTGTTATAACTTTTTAATATGTTTAAAAAATATATGTTTCTCGATCTTTTGCAATATTTACTATTTAAATATTTTGTATCCAACACAGTATAGTCTAAATTCATAAAAGATTTATAATGCGCACATACACACACACACACACACACATACATATACATATTTTACGTTCTCTCTTATACTTTTTATACTACACACGCACAAATACACATATTTAGCAAATAGAGAGAGTTCAAAATATATACAAAATAATATATAAAAAGAGAGTACATTTCAGAGTGTGATATTTCAAAATCTCGTATATGTATAATTTATGTAACATAAATAAACTTAAAGAAATTGGCGAACAAGAATGAACTATAATGTGAGTTTTTTAATCAATAGTTATTGCACATTTATAACTAACGTAACCGTAATAAGTTTATTAATCGATTTTTATATATTATTTATCTGACAATAATCGTAGCTGAAAAATGAAGAAACATTTGTTTAGCCGAAACAAAAATTTCGCACGCAAATTGTTCGCGTGGTCTCGCTAGCGGGCGTGCTTTTCGCACGATAAAGCTCGTCTCGGCGAGCACTTTTCGCGAGAGAGCGAGCCGACCAGAAGGTTTTTCCGTAGCCGCGAATTTATACGACAAACGGGTTTTCTCGCGCCGAGCACTGCTAGCAATTCGACTTGCATTATGCAACGCGACATAAGGTCGTAAGAAGATAACGATGATCAGAATATAGGGAAGACATTGTTAAATATTTAACGAGATGCAGACTCATCGTTGATGCGATGATGCAATCGCACCAATAGCACCCACATAAAATAATGTTCTTTTTGTTATCATAGTAATCTCTCTCTCTAATTTTAAATAATTGTATCTAAAATTTATATTTGTGCATTTTCTGTTTGTGTGCTATATAAAACTGTTTTTCTCGTTTATATCTCAAAATCAATATTTGGACATCTCACTGTTGTTTGCTAAAGTTACTATTTATTTAGACGATCTATAATTCGTGATAAAATTTAAGATAAACATTTATTTATAATTTTAGTACCGTATATTCTTTATACGTGTATCAATATATCAATATATCAATATCAAGCATATTTTATAATGAATTCTAAAATAGAGTATTTTTAATTTCCTTACATGCTTTCTGTGTGTATTATGTACAGGATGGCCCCGAACGTTTCAGCCAGATTTATGTTCTTTATAGGAAATTTAATTCCGAATAAAAAATTTCCTATAAACGTGGATCGAAAAATACTTCCTTAAGAAGTTATCGCTTAAAAATCTCTGATGCAAAGAAAGAGCAAAAGATGAAAAGAAAATGAAATAAAAAGAAAATGAAACTTAATAAATTTTTTGTTCAGAATTAAATTTCCTATAAGATGTCAAAGTCTGGCTGGAACGTTCGGGGCCACCCTGTACACATGATACATAAAATTATACAGATAAGAACTGTCTCAAACTTCGCGAATTATAAGTCATATAAAATATACTTAAGACTTTATTGTATGTATAATATGGAAAGACAGAAAGATAAGAAAAAGATCTTATTTTTTAAATTTAGAAAGTTTAGATCTAACAATAAAAAATTGCATTGGGTCAAAAAAAATGCGTGTTGAATAGCCTCGCGTGTGTACGTTGCATTCATCGCGATGCATTTCCGATATGATCGAGGAATCGAAACGACGAAGTGCGTTATGAATTCGTATGAATACATCTGTGATGAAATCGCGAACAAACGGTATGAATGAATGGAGAATTCCATATCATAGAAATTCAATGCGTGTGCACGCGCTCACGTTATGCCCGATCGATCTCAAACCTAGATCGAAAGGCACAGGACGAGTGATATAAGGTGGATGATATAAATGGAAGCAAAAAAACTTGTAAACAAATCCGAATAAATTGATAGCATTGTTATTGAAAATTATTGAATTATTGAAAATTTTACATTATTACGAGAAAAATTATATTTCTATATTTATATTAATTTATTTGAAAATATTATAAAAAAATTAAAAAAAAATTTGATTAACAATAAGTCTTCGCTAGTTAACTCGCATCAATAGCATTCAAATCTGCACGCAAAGTTTAATCGCTGTTCTTGAAAATTGCATGAGAAAGATTAACTGTCCAATACAGGATTTTTTGTAAAAGGATCAAGTCCTCGTTATAACGATTTTATGGTTTCCATAAAAATGTAATGAGAAATTAACGCAAATGTGTCAAATAAAACGAATTAGAAAGATATCTTTTTATTCTAATTTTATACTTAAAACTATAAATTATTATTATGTGTCTGCTGTTGAAAATAATGTATAATATATTCTCAATCATTATCAAGAAAATTTGTGATGGAAAATTAAATTTAGAAATTGGGCGATTGGTATGCAGGATTGTAATAATACGCTTGTATACTCTCATATATATTACGTTATTAATAATTAAAAAAGTATATAATACCAGAGAATAAACAATGGTACATATCTTGCAAAAATATAACATAATGCATATATAATGAAAAAGAATATATTGGTTGATTAATTAAATCAAACAGCGATAATCCAATATGTGCATTGTAAATACGTACGTATAATAAAAAGCTCCAACAAACAGACCAAGCTGATATTGGAAAAGCTTATTCAGAAATGAACGAAAATGTAAAAGCGGGTCATAGAATAATTTACAAAGATATGTCTTTACATTTATCCAATCGGGAAATAAAAATAGTTATTTTTTATAAAATTATAGTTGATACAAACACTGCAGTTTTTATTGGCATAAATATTATTTTAATATTGGCAGCTAGTTTGGTTTATTGTCAAATCATTATTTTGGACAACATACATCAAGTATTACGTTCACGTTAAAAATTAATTGTTATAATTTTGCTATCAACATGACAAATTGGAATTTTCTGTAAAATCAGCACAGCCAAATTCGCGTTCATGTGCTTTGCAACGATACAAAGTCAGGTTTTGATCGTTTAATCGGAATAAAAAAAAAAAAAAAAAAAAACGGATTTTACGAATTTTTAACAGCGCTTAGAAAATTGAAAATTTGTTAACGGTTAGACAAATTTTCAAGCAAAACAATTTTTTTCTCTTTTTACATTATACAAAATTTTATCAATAAAACTGAAAAAATGGTTATTTAAAAAAATTGTTTATATTTTTCAAAAATTTATTTTCGATATTTTAACTATTGTTTATTCAATTAAAATTTTAAGTTTAAATAAACAGATCAAGACTTAATTAAATACAATTAAAACATACATTTGATACAGAAAGGCAGTTGTAATGATATGCAGCAATTTATGTATAGGCTATTTATTTTTAAGTTTATCTAATAATTTCTTAAATTAAAGGAATATATATATATAAATAACGAACATATTGTATAGAAGGAAAATATTAATATTCTGCCAATATCAATATACAGTATTTTGTGTGAGAAATCGCTTTTGCTGACCAGCCGTCGAATGCAGCGGTTTATTATTTGTCTGCGGATTTTGTCCAAAATTTCCAGTACGATGCCACGACCGTATAATGAAAAATTGATCGCTCTAATTGCTGCGTGGAGGCAAATTTTAACGAGACCTTATTGGCAGCATTATCAGATGCATGATGATAACGTTGAACGAATTAAAGGTAGAATTTTGCGGTTATGGGTGATCATTTGCAGTAGACAAACGGCAATCGCACGATGAATTAATTGCGTGACTTTCATCGCGGCGATGCTTAATAACGAATAAACGCGAGCTGAATGCGGTGAGAAATTAATACTATTGTGTGTGTGTGTTGAAATATAACGTAAATCAAATCATAATAAGCGGGTTTGATGATGAATCCCATATATAGATGAAATTTATTTAATCAACGGATAGAGTGTTTATGATAATGTAAACATAGAATATAAATGCAAATTATATATCTTGTTATGAAACATGTATAGCTTTATATGTAAAATATTTGAAAAAATAATTAGAAAGAGAGGGAATTATTCTAGCTTCTATTTTTTATTCTTGTCAATTTATTTATTATTGTATAACTACAATTAATTGATACTATTGTCTTTTTTTTAAATATTTCAATAATTATGGCAACGGTTATTAAAATAAGTTCCCATTGTGTTCTTTAAAAAAATACATCGAATGATATCCATCTCGAGAGTCTGAAGTAAATAAAAATACCAAAAGTTGTCAAATTTCAGATTGGTCAGAATATGCTTTTCCAAACGTTAGCCCATCCGGAAATGCTATTTCCCGGCTGGTTGACACGATAGGAAATTTACTCGTTGCGGTCGGAAGTTTACTCGCTACTGGAATGAACTGGACGTAAAAGCGACAGTAACGCGTTCGTCTAACTGAAATCGGATACGTTTTTTGGGTTTCCATTTGAAAGCCCGACTATTTCCAGTTCTTTTGCTTTCATCTTTTGTGTGAGCAGACGTTCCTTCCGAATACTTAGAGTTTCGCTTCCAGCTCATTCCGGATTTTATTCATATTTCAAATAAGAGACATCTTTATTCCTTTGTTTGCATTTTTATTTAGACATTTTTTTTATAATTCCAGATAAATAATAGATAAATATAGAATTTATTTATAACATATTGGACAAATTACGTAAAATTTTTGCAAATTTATATAAGAGCATTAAATATCTTTAAATATTATAATATATCCACTTTTATATATAATATTAGTTCTCTTAGTGTGTATTAATGCATATTTTTTATATTATTTTTTAATTTCGTGTAGAATTTTATTTTGTAAATAAAGAAAATTTATGATAGTTATTGAAGATGAAATGTATATATGTTGCATGCATTTTATACAAAAAAAACAGTGCATTTTATATATAAAAAGACAATTTTTTAAAATAAAATACCGATATAGAAAGAGAGACCAGCATTTTTATATTAAAAGCTTAGATAGTCAAAAAAATAGTGCGCGAGAAAGCTGAGTTTCCAAAAAACTGCACAAAGCATGTATATTTATTAAATATTATTAAATATATTATCTATTTCTATAAAATATTTTAAGACGAATCGTATACATACGCACACACAACACACACACACACACATACACACACACACATACATATAGTTCTATATAGATTTGGCACATTATAAAAAAGCGTATAAATTTTATTAAAAGATAAAAAGAAAATTAATTTTGCACGAAACCAATATGTACAAGCGTTGTATTTGTTACTTTTTTGTGTTGGGGCAAAACCGGGTGCTTATACATCTCATTTGTTGAAAAGAGGAGGAAGTGTTATCCTGACTTTATATTCCTACAAAAAGAAGTTGAAAACGAAAATAAATGCTCAGAAAAAGAAACCATTAAAAAAAAAAAAAAGCTTTTTAAGATCCCTAAAGTTAAAAAGTTAAATAAGGAAATCCTGCAGCAATGTCGAACAAGAGGATATCTTTATTTATGATTTTTATCAATAGAACACATCTTTATATATATTATATTTTGATTAAAATAAATCTAAATTTTGTAATTAAACGATGTTTTGCATATTCTCACAATGGGTTTGACCCTACCGGTAGGACAAAATCGGGTACTTTGACTCCTCCATAAAATCTTGTTCTTCTTGGTAACGAAAAATATTTTTTTCAACAACTAGCTTTATTCTCTCATAGTTTAAGGTTCACTAAAGACTACAAACGGTCGGCAAAATTTTTTTTACTCTCAAATTTTTTATAGGAAGACAAATCCAAAAAAGTATCCTGTTTTACCCTACTTTCCCTACATCTAATACAAACATCTAAGATATAGGATATTTGTAAATTCATTATCTCAAAAATACAATACAATAAAAAATTATTTAGCACTGATCGATATGATGCGCAACAGGGGAGTTGTAATACATAATATTGATATGTAAAATGCAAATTTACCTAAGTTAAGTAAAGCAATGCCCAAAATAATTAATATTAAAAAAAATATAATTAACACTCTCCTCATTGAAAATTTTTAATTATCCTTCGACACATATTTAATCAAATTACATGTGGCCTTTGCGTAAAAAAAACTTTTTTTACATTAAATTTCTATAAAATGTACTAAAAGTAAAAATCTAAATTTTATAGAGGTATACAATCTAAATAATAATATAGATTTTAGAGATAATGTATTATATATACTATATATATATATATATACATATATATAATTATTATAAAAGATTGTAATACAAATATTTTGAGATTTTCAAAATAAAATTTAGAATATTTTATATGGATTATATTACACAATAATGTAAAATAAATTATTATTGCAAAAATAAATAAGCAATCAATTTCAATAGCAACAAATAATAAATTGAGTTATAAATTTTATTCACCTCATGGTTGCTTCGTCGTCGCCCGATGCTTCCCCGGACCTCCATCTCCTCTCTTGTTCGTGCTGATTTCTCGTGGCACTCAGGAAAACAGATATTATTTGCGCATTAATTATTAGATATACAATGATTGCGCGATACTTTGTATGGTACTTCCGACATTAATCACTCGAGACGCTCACTTTATTAAATTTATATCACAAGAAGAAAGTGTACGAAAACTACATACATACGATCTGTGGCTAAAATCGTGAAGTACTCATCGATAATACTTATCTGATTTTAACAAATAATGTACGCTTTTAATTATAATCTTATAATTTACAACGTAAGTATGAAAATAAATATCAAAATTAAAATTCAAGATAAATATCTGCAAAATGCCGTATTCAAAAATACGTCGTTGCTTTATGGACTACTCGCGCGATAGAATTGTTAGTACGCAGCTGACAAATATTAAGATACGTGATAATAGATACGCGTATCAGTGCATCATGTTAAATATAATTGTACTAATTAATTGAATGCGTTACAATGCCGTTCGGATCGAAAGCGATGCATTTAATGTGGCCCGATATTACATCAAGTTAAGATTAAATTGTAGTTAAAACGCGATATTAATTTGCGGGAATTAATCGTACATAATCGTATAATAAATGTTGCTGTAATTCTAATAATCGTATGAAATGTGATTACGTTTGGCCTGGTGTACGTCGAACGGATATCTCGTGCGATATATTCGTTTGAAGGAAACAAATGGAAATAAAGCCCGTATTTGTAAACATGGTGAGGGAGAGTTTGGCGCGCTATTTTCGCGGTCCTACTACTTAAATTCCGTATTCCGTGTCCTTTCGCGCGGTAACTTTCAGGCAGGAAGGTACTGGCGTGAGATGCTCCGTGTCGTATTATCTCTCGAAATAAACAATCGTGACAAATAACAGGCCAAACGTAATTATATTGTACGATTATTATTATATTATTAGAATTAGCAGTGATTGTAATAATCACTCGACGTTTATGTATCCGTGATTAATTAATTCGTGCGAGTATCGCGTCTCAACTAACATAAATTAATCTTATTTTGACGCGGGTAGTATCGCGCCATAAATAAGATGGATTGATTTTGAGCCAAACGGCATTATGATGCATTCAATTAGTTAGCAATAGTATTTAACACACTTGATATGTACTTGATACCTTAATGCCTATCAACCGTATATACTAAAAATTCGGCATTTAATCGGTGACTCGTGTATTTTAAGAGATTTATACAATCGAGATTTATCGTTCGGGTAATCAATAAAGTGACGATGATATTTTCGAATACGGCATTTCGCGAATATATATTTGTCTTTAATAATAATTTATACATTTACATTATATAAATGTATAGGATAAGAAATAGTATTACGTACATTATTCGTTAAAATTAAAAGAGGTAGCGTATTATCAACAAGTGATTTGCGACTTTGGCTATAAATTCTTTTTGTTGTAATATAATAAAGCGAACGTCTCATATGAGCAAAGTCTCGGGAGGATCGTGTACATACAAAGTGTCGCGTGATTGTTACATGTGTATGCGATTAGTGCGATCGTAATTAATATTTGTTTTCGCGAGTTGTAAGCGCCATGAGAAATCAGCACGAATAAAAGACGAGGTGAGGGCTCGGGGAGGCATCAGGCGACGGTGGATCAATTGTGAGGTAAGCGAAGTTTGTAACTTATTGAATTTATTATTTGTTACTTTCGAAATTAACTGCTCGTTTATTTTTACTACATAAACGGCAATTTTTATACATTATATTGTTTCATTATTGTGTAATATAATATATAAAGGGTTTTAAATTCTTTTTTTATTTTTGAGATCTTAAAATATATATATTTATAAGAAAATTTTATAATAATTTATACATATACCATATACA
Organism: Polyergus mexicanus; assembly: GCF_030449975.1. Classification (NCBI taxonomy): domain Eukaryota; kingdom Metazoa; phylum Arthropoda; class Insecta; order Hymenoptera; family Formicidae; genus Polyergus; species Polyergus mexicanus. The sequence continues at coordinate 6,334,220 of NW_027223335.1, forward strand.
TAAACAGGGTGGGGCATTTATATTGAGACATCTAAATATCTAAAAAATAAAGCAGGATAGAAAGAAATGTTTCAGACAAAAGTTGTTCGGTTCTAAGAGGGTCATAAGATGGTGCCATTAGTCTGATCTTGGATGGGGGCGCTTCAGAGATTTCAATGTCAATCTTGTTTTTTTAAACGGAAACACCCCAATTTTTTTACATAAATCAATTCCTTGCAATATTCCGCATAAAAAGTTATAGAAGTATGATGGCCAAAAGTTTGATATTATAGTTTACGAGATATTTTATACTTTATTTTATTACTTTACTTCGACATAACTTTACATAAACTATATCTCATAAAATTATTTATTTTCCAATAATGTTACCTTAATATTTTAAGCTCAAAAAAATGAGAGACATTAATTGGTGTAAAGAAAATAAAACAAGATTGACATTGAAATCTCCGAAGCATTTTCACCCAAGATTAAACTAATGGCACCATCTTATGATCCTTTTAGAACCGAACAACTTTTGTCTGAAACGTTTCTTTCTATCTTGCTTTATTTTTTAGATATTTAGTTGTTTCAATATAAATGCCTTACCCTGTATATGTATTTAATATGTTTCAATACATTATCTCAAATGTATAATATTATTTACATTATTACATAAATATAAAAATTAGATTTTTTATATTATATATATATATATATATATATATATATATATATATATATATATATATATATTATTTATTACTTTATTCATTTTATAAAATTTTTTATTTCGATGGTTACATAACTTATTTTATTAAATATTTTGTTAAAGAATAAATATAAAATTCTAATGTGGACGCAATAATTCCTTTTATAAATATTACATCATAAATATATTATAAATATTATTTTGGGCATTGCTTTATAGTATATTCAATTTAGGTAAATTTGTATTTTACAGATCAACATTATATACTACAAATCCACCGTTGCGCATTATATCGGTGAGTTTTAAATTATTTTTAATTGTATAATTATATATATATATATATATATATACATATATACATATACATGTACATATATAAACCTTCATATATATGTCTTTTTATATATGAGAAAATTATTTTATAAAATTCTAGAGATTTATACATTTAATACGTATATTTGATATAGAATATTCGCAAATTTATTATCTTATATGTGTATATATATATAGAATTATATAAAATAATTTTCTCATATATAAAAAGTCTTAGCCTTTTTATAAAGCATTTTTTATCAATATTTTTAGGACGGCACTTTATTAACTAGTTCATTGACTTAGGTATAATGACTTATATATGGGCAAAAAAAAAGTGGCAAAACTGGTAATAACTCATAAATGAGCACTACGAATGCCAATTTTCAACGGATTTACATTAAACTTGATACACCCGTGTTTTTTGGATCAATGACTAATACAAAATTATTTAGTTTTACCAATTTTGACACAAAATGTTGATTTCGGATCCACTAATGAATTGGTTAAAAGACTTTTTACAGATTGAATTTACGATGATTTTGTAATATATGTATATATCAGTTATCAAATATAAAAAAGCCAAAATTTCTGCTACATATATTTGATGATGTATTCAAGATCAATTATTATATTTTTTATAATTTAGGACTGGTTGCTTGCACAAGAAGTAGATATTTTGAAATATGTAAATAATAAGATTGTTGGTATTCTTTATTAACTTGTAAGATTATGAATACTATGGTTTTTAATGTGTGTGAAAGATATTCTTACTATATATTATATCATTATATTGCGTGCATGGGTGGGTTAACTTATGCAAATGCTACGTGAACTTTCCGCCTGGCATGTTAATTAAGATTGAGTGATCGTCGTAGCGTGTTAATTAAAGTGTTTTGCTTAGCGTATACCTAGTTGTTTGCGATGTTCTGTTCGTGGGCAGTAAATGCGACAGAAAAGGCGTTACGTATATACGGCTAATATGTTGAAAGGATCCTATCATATTTTTTTTATTTAAGGACTATTTACGTTCTTATTTTGTTCATTAAAGACGCTCTAAATATTCATATAAGCCCCGAAAATATCAAACAAATAATCATCATGCTAATTCATTGCCTATTATTATTTATCAGAATATATTTCTAAATATACAAGTATATACACAGAGAGAAGATTACGATACGTATAATTTTCTCGTATACTTTTTATTGTTCATATCTATACATACATATACACACACAGAACACAATATTTTTTATAATTAAATATCTTTATATTTTTTTTATATTTTTTAAATAAATAAAAACAATTGGTTTATCTAATTCAATATATTTATTTAATTAATTGCTCATTTATTTTGTTTGCGCGTATTCTCTATCGTAATAATCATCATAATTTATAGAATATGTTATGTAACATTGATTGTAAAATGTTATTATTTAAACGGTGCCATAATTTCTTGAAAATATTTCATTCAATCGTAATGTGCACGTGTTGTATGCGCGTTATTTTTTAAATCAAAGCTAGACATGCTTATATGATGTCTTTTTATAAAATATCGATGTCAGTGATTACAAGTTTTGATTAATAGTTTTAAAATATTTAAAATATAATAATTTTAAAAATATAGACGAATTAATTTTTATTAAATACTAAAGAAGTGTATCTGTTTTTTAAATATTTTTGCAACAATACGATTTGTTATTTTTATTATTGCAATAATATAATTAGAAACTACGAGAATTGCTTCTCGATGATAGCGTTCATTCCTCGCGTCAATTTTTCAACACCGCATTTATTATAATTTTGCTTCCAAGTTTTTAATTATAAAATAACTTTATTGGCTAATTCCTTAATGAAAAATTTCATGAGAACATCAACCTGTCTGTTTATAGTCTTTATTGCGATATCTAACAAGAAGCTTGTAAGATGTATTTACGGAAATGCGTAATTATATAAGAATCATCCCTCCCTCCCCCTCACTCTACACATATACGGCTCGGTACATTCTTTATTTGATCATCGACGCATACATAAATTAACTAAAATTGCAATTTATTGATGTTCATCGTGCATCTTTGTACTTTTCGTTTTGCAGCAATGTTTTAAACGTCTGACGATCATTCGAAATTATTCGACCGCGACGCGAATCTCGAGAGATGTGGACGCTGTAAAATGGGCGTTAATTAGCGGCGAGGTTTAATTAAACTACTTGCCGATTGCCGTTTTATTACAAAGTCCTACTTTCATGCAATTCGATAATTTCCGTAGGGATATAGCTGGTTAGGAAACGCATTGACTTCCTCGCAACCAGATATGTGCCTTGATTCTATACTCTATTTCGTACAATGATATAATTAATTAAAGCAGCAAATTCAGAATCGCACACAATATACGCTGAAAAAATTCTTTGTAGTAATTAAGCTAAAAAATTATTAACACTTTAATAATTTACCATAATAAAGCTATATTCTTTATATCAAACATAAAATGACACAAGATCATTTTAAATATAAAAAAATCACGATATCCAAAATTCGTTTACTTTAATAATTATCTTATTTAACTTAGGTTAAAAAAAAGTCATGTTAAATAAAGATTGTGATTTCTGATAATCATTGAATTTATATTTGTTACATTTAACAGAATTTATAGTCATAAAATATATACATTTTTATACCAATATACATACCTCCGTATATATACATATATATGTATGTATATGTATTGTATTTTATAAACTTTTGTGTAAAACTTTTTACACATATAAGCATTATTTTTTTGAAGTGTTTTATTAAAAGTGAACTAAATTAATTTTTAATATTTATGATTAAAAGGATAAAAGTTAATAAACTGTAGAAAATTAAAAGAGAGAGACTATTCGCGCATTATTATATCGAAGATTAATCTTTAGAACTGTTTAAAATTAAGAATAAAATTTTTTAAGATTGATAATAAAATTGTGTTTCTATTTATATTGATTATGTCGACAACAGCACAGAAATTCCGATACAGCACGTCACGTAATTTCGCAAAAATTTAAACGTGTATGGTAATCTTTGAATACCGTTTCCTCCATGTTTCCGGCTAATTAACGCCGTTTGGTGAGCTATTGGAATGCCATATCCGCGGACGTGTGAACAGACACATACTGCGCATTCGCATGTTCCGCCAGAACTCCATGAAACAGATCAGTTCGATTAATGCCGATATAGTGAGTTACATATTCTCGGATTACGCCCAAGAATGCCCCAATTTACACTTGAGATAAATGGCGGAATAAAAAAATTATCAATAAATAATTAACACATCGAGTTAATGCTTATTTCTGTTTTCTTAAAGCTATATAAGATATCTAGTTCTCATTTAATAATGATTCTATTATTTTGACATCCTTTTTTTATTATTAATTATAATAATACATATTTTTTACGTAGTATAGCAATTGGAAATTTCAATATTATAAGAGAGAGAAAGAGAAAAATTGCTACATATTTTTTTTGTTTATAAAACCGCCCCCCCCCCCAAAAAAAATGCTTCGAATGCGCATTATTTCTTCGTTTAATTGATTATCAGATTACTCTGTATATTGTGCCAGAACATTAGCCGGATATTATTTACACAGACATATCCGTCGTTCGACAACTTCTTTGAGATGGGACATTTTCGCGAGCAATAAAGAGGCTCACATTGGAAGCATTGACCCGTTACGTGTAATGTCCTACGGATCATTATAACTCGAGAGATACCGATATATAATGTCTTTCCGACACACATATATGCTCCGCTTCCAGAGCTCTTTTCCACAAGTAGGTCGAAGAGTATCGATTGTGCATGCACACGTTTACGTATGTATGTGTGTGCATACATACGAGTATACATATATACGTATACGTATACACATTTGTGTGTGCGTGTATCGAGAATTGGACATGGGATCGCGTTCATATCTCGAAATTCAATTTCGAGTGATACACATCGGTACACGCGCGCAATTTATATATCGTCGCAAGACAGAAAGAGACCACGAGCTTCGAATCGTACAGGAGGATACGTTCCGCGATGCTCTTGCCGCTAGAACGGATAGTAAAAATAGATGAAACAATGGAGGAATCAGTGTAATTCTATGTTTATATTTGATCCTTTAGTTTTTGCAACTTTATTATAGAAAATAAAATTGATATCTAAAAATAAATGCAATTTTTTTATTAATTTTTAAATTTTTTATTACAAGCTACGATTTAAATTGCATACGCTGTGCAAGTGTTATAAAGATTAACTTGCCACGTATAGCGTGTATGTGTGTGTATGTATCTCAAATTATAACTCTTACATATCTATAATTAGACATAATAAATCGTTAAGAATTTTCATCACTAGCATTATGGGAAAACTATAAAAATAAGCGATGACCGATTAGTTCAGATCTTCATCGCGATCCCCTTTAAATTGATTCCGACATCACGCTGGTAAACGAACATGTCTGGTTTTATGAAATTTTTGGCTCTTGTTAACAGGCATAAATAATTCATGATTTGATAACAATGTAATAATTCACAAGATAAGCAAAGTTTGTAGATTGACGAATTGACATCTTATTGCAAATCTGTAAACTAAGTTATTAAATTGTTTAGTTGCTTGTTATGAAATTATTTCAATATGCTCGTATTGATATAAGAAATATAATAATAATCAATAAAATAATAAAAAATTAAGGTTGCAGTGATAGTTACCGAAAAAAACATTGAATAATTTTTATTATTGTCACTTCTTTGTACGTTCAAGATGGAGATAGTCAAGTGTTCTGTTTTAAATATCTTACTCTGTATATTTAAAAGAAATGAGTGAGAGATTCAAAATTATTAAAATTTCCATATACTTTATCTCGACATCAATATGCCTTGGCCATGTTAAAATTAAAAAGAATAACGGAAATTGCAACAACTCATTATTTATGGATAATGATAACGAGTTAATTTTTAAAAACGTAACGAGTTTCTTTTCAGAAAAAAAAAACCAGTAATAATAACGAGTTACTTTTACAAAATAACTTTACCAACTCTGATAATACCTACGATGTTATTAAAGATAAAAAGTAACTGGAGAGAAATAATTTTTTATCTGTATTACTCTTGCAATAAATTATTTAAGATAATTGAATTGTCAAAGTTGTTTATCATTATTTATAAATTTCATTAGTAATTATGAATGAGTCATTAAATTGCATGACAATTTAAAAAAGAGAAAAAAGGAAGGAAGGTGGGAGAGAGAGAGAGAGAGAGAAGCGTGACATGAAAATACAGTTAAAAATAGAAGGAATAAATAATTACTTTTTTAAATTATTTTTTTCTTTGATTAACGATCTTAGATTATAGAAAAAGACACGTATAAAAGAACTTTGCATTATTTATCTTTTGTATCGCGCTGTATATTGCGAACAAGATTTTTTATTGCATTGTCTGACTATAATTTTTGAATTATGGATCGATCCATTTTGCATTAGTACAAAAACAGTCGCATCTATCGAAGGATTGCCGGCTTCATTGTACTCTCCGTCGACAATAGAATACGGCAAACTCCTTTCACCTTGCTCACTTTTTTCTTCCTCTTTTCTTTTCTCAGTCTCCTTCCTTTCCGCTCCGCTCGTCGCGGCGCCTTTGTAACTCGCGAAAAAGTTATGTCGCTTTCTCCTAATTGAAGCTGCAATCAGTCCATGCAAATAGCTCCCTGAAGGTGCATCCTTCCGTGCAAAGGGCGCGAACAGGAAAGTCGGGAAGCTGGCCAAAGTACCCTTGTTCCTTTAAACTTCATACGCCATTAGGATGATTGCATGCTGAGCACATCAATGTAAATAGTACTTAACGTTACACAGCCTGTTAGAAAGAAAAGTTGTATTCGTCTAAAGCGATAGTGATGTCCTGTATGCTGGTTCTAGTTTTCCATTCTGTCCATTACATATTATACATTCTTAAAATGATTTTAAATGCATTTTCATCTCTCTGAATAAAATGATATAAATATATTACAATATAATCAATTGTATAATAAAATTAATCGAGATAAATAATTATTTTCTTTCTCTGTTATTTACATTTATCAGTTGTATTCATCTACATTAAAATAAAGATAAAATGCAATGCAATTATTTTAAAAAGGTTTAATATAATGTTGCAGATACAATACAAAAGATTTAGAGAATCAATTTTTTCCTGAAAAAATGTGATGAAAATTATGTATAATTCAAAAATTTAGTATATTTTGAAATTTAGTCAGATTGATATATAATTATTTTTCTCTCTTTCTATTTTGATATTTTTACGATAAAGTATTCAGTGTTGTAGATAAAAGATGCGAAATAATGCTTAAGAAATAAGCGAAAACTCAGCTTTCATACCTTTTCTGTTTCGATCATAATGTGCAATCGAGTTTGCCCTTCAACTGACGGCGGTAATCGAGTCTCTATCAGGTATGCTAATTACCAGACTTCGATTGCGATTCGTCGTTATCCTAAACGATTTGTCCGCGCGGTTGCTAACGATTGCGTAAACGCGGCCACCTGTTGCTCTCGCAACATGCGAAGAAGAAAGCCCGCGATAATTGTTATGGCAGATACGCTACTTTCTCTCTCTCTCTCTCTCTCATTTTTTTTCTTCTTTTTCAATGTGCCGTTACAAGCAACTCTTCGCTGTTCGCTTATCCCTTTCATATACACTCTATTTTCCTCGACTTTCGCCCTTCTCGTCGCGGTTACTTCACTTCGCGTCGCGACACTTTACGAAAGACGAACGAATGCTTTGGAAAAATTGCTATAAAAATCATAAGATTCTATGAGAGTAGACGAGAGCATAGCTTTATTACAAAAATAATAAAAAGTTAATTGCGATTAATCTTAATTATGTTAAAGAATTAATTATTTCTATATTAAAATTAGAATATGTTGATCTCGGAAATAAATAAATTGCGATAAAAAAATCTCACTAAAGATATTAATAATTTACTAATTTTTGATACAAAATGTTTGTTAATAATCAATATACATATTATGGGCACTGTTACAATTAATGTTATTTATATCAAGTCTTTCATCATTAAAATAATTAAAAATTTAATATTTGATTTAATTTTTGAATTTAAATCCAGAAATAAGAATATAGATAAATAAAGAATAAGATAAATGAATTTATATTGGCTATATATCACAAGTGGTATTTATATCTTAAAATATCTTAAATAGTCTAACTTTAATATTTATTTTAACAAAATTAATGTAATTTTAAACTTCTATATATTGTACTCTCTCTCTCTATTATATTTAACTATATTAATTAACTATATTTTTGTGAATTTAGAAATAAGTGTATTTCCGAGGTAGTAAGTATTATTTCTGGGAAAAGACAAAATTACAAATATAATTTCACTTTTAATTTTCATTATACAATATTAATATATTTCCATACGTTTTTGGACTAACCTTTATGGGAACTTTTTTCATCCTTATGACGAGCCCAATCCAATCCCTGATTTTGACCAACTATTTCAGGACCACCCTGTATATATCCTTTGTGGAATTATTAAGTATAGAGGCACTCGCATCGTTATTATTGCAGATAATATTTTCTCAAATGATAATCGCGCACAGAATCGATAAGATAGCAAGACATGCGCGCCTTGCAGCGATATATTATTGAAGGGAACAGGCGATTGTGCATCTGACATCTTATCATTGATAAACGCGTGCGATGCTTATTGAAACGTTCCTTAATCGATAAGCATTTCTCGCAGTGTTTAGGCATCGTTGTATCGATTCGAAATGCCTTGCGGCGTCTCGGCATTATAAGTTCGAAACAATTCACCGCACTGCGAATGCACTTTACTCACGTGCGAGAAATGCAGTTGTGTTCATCGCGATTGTGATGAATTGTTAACAAATGTCTTTTACAACAAGAGAGTATACAATACGCAGCCATGGTATATAATACAATGTATATCGGCAAATATATATAGTGCACAAAATGCTCTATTTGAATACTTAATAATTTATGACTTTTTGTGAATATAAGAAGCTAATATATTATTTTTATTTAAGTCAATCGGAGAAAATAAAGATTGAAAACTTAAGAGAGAAATAATTCTTCTTATTTCTATTAATCATTTCAATTTACCTCTATTTCCTATTTTTATATCTTGTAGATAATAATCTCCAGAAATACAATATTATATAGACTGTTTTAGAATTTATTTTATATCTCTACAATTGATAAAGTAAATATGACAAGGAAATAACTTATATGAAAGAAAATTATATAAAGAGGAAAATGTACTCTTCGATAATATCAAAAATTTATCAAAATCGCATAATATTCGCTGTTCTTATATTTGCTATGTGAAATCATCTTCTCGCCGAACGCGATATTGTATGGAAAACGCGATTCCGGCATTAAATGCTGCGCGTTTAATCTTCACTCGTTCGAACCGAAGGAGACTGACACGGGAGAGGAACGTAATGAAACAGGCAGAAATAAAAAGGATGTTACCGTCAAGATCTGAAAATAATCCAGAAGATGGGAAGGAGTAGGAGGAAACGCGAGAAGAGAGAAGGGAGTAAAAGATACGGGTTCTCCCTTTCGCGTAATTAAAATTTCCATTTCTCTCTTCCGTGTAGTCGGCTTTGTTTTCCCTCTATCTATTCGGGATAGCGGCATCAAAGGTATCTTGTGTGTGCCGCGGTAATAATAACGGAACCCTCAAAAAGCGTTTTCACCGTAACGATTTCATAGGATTTAAACCGTTCTCTTCGTTAATTGGCCTGTCGCTGCACTCTCAGCTGTATCCAACTCTCATAGTACTTCAAATAATAAAATGCGATTGTACGAACGGCCGATTCTCCTCGGATGCTGTCATTAGCTGTTTGACGTTTAAATCCCGAGGGGAATTAGATGAAAGGAATGTAATTTATTAATTATGACTCTCGCGATTTGCTAGGCAATATTTATCAATCTGTTTTGATAATTTAATCAAATAATGTGACATAGTTGTAACTTTTTGATTTTGTTTATTAGTATGTTGCGTTTGAAAAAATTCTTCTTTTGAGCTGCATAAGCTTTCATCGTTTACTGAATTTTATTTTTGATGGAAATTTAACGGTTGTAAAATGATTAAATCGTTCAGAAATCAAATGGCGCGAGATATTTTGCTGCATTAATTAAAAAGAAGCGCAATATTTTTTAACTAATAGTTTTTAATAAATTATACTTTAAAAAATTACATGTCTGCACAAATAATGATTCTACATTAATAATGTATTTCATTAGTTAATATATTCGTATGCGCGTGGCAAGAGATCGCATAATTATTTTCATAATCCATAAATAATATTTAAATTGATACTTTATAATTTAAAAACATCTATCATTATTTTGAAAGATTTTTCTTCGCATTTTGCAATATTTAAAGCTTAATAATTTATGCCAAAAATGTTTGAGAGAAAAACTTTCGCCACTGTATTGTATGGGTCTGAATGAAGTTATAATGGCGGTCGGAGAGCACATTGACTATGTTATCTGGCGCACAGGGCAAAAGAGGACAAAAGGCCAAATTCGCTAAGGATACACACAAGCAAATTCAGTGGCAAGCCAATTAAACCAGAAAATCTCTTTCCGCTTTTCTAGTTTATTCGTGCAATAATAGTAGATGATAGTAAATCTTCTTTATGTCACTTAATATTTTAGATATTCAGATTCTACATGTTTTATAATTAATCATTAATAATTTGTCCAGCATTTATATAATTTAAATAATGTTTATGACTTTATATATTTTATTAATTTGACAAGTAAAGAGATAAATTTGACAAGATAATATATTAATTTTATCATAAATTTCATATTATTGGTTTTATTTTTAATTTTTATCTTCTTTCCCTTTTTAATCCATTAGCTATCAGCTTGTTCAAAAATTTATTTGCGCATAAGCTGCTATCAGTATGCACCAACGAGTTAAATCCGATGATCTGTCGCATTTACGAATAAACACCTATGGTTGACAATTTTCTGCCTAACCATGCACTGTTTATCTCGATCGATCATCTGTCAGCCATACCTTTTTAACATGGGCTTGACTGATTTAAGATCAATATACAATGAAATGTAATATAAATTTCTTTTTATATAAGTTAAGATTTATCTGTTCAAAAAGAATTTGAATTTTATTGTACATTAATATAAATGCAATAGAAAAGTACAAGTTAATTTAAATTAAGTAAAAATTAATAAAAATAATAAAATAGATAAATTAATTGAATTATAAAAATAATAGAATATAAATGTATACGTACATGCACGTATGTATGTATGTATGCATTGTTTTATTATTAAAAGTGCAGTGAGGGTATAAAGTCGTTGAAGTATTAGGAATAAAAGATTAATACTACATTAGAAGGAATAGCAATGTTAATAAAATTATAAAATACTAATAACATTTGCAAAATAAAAATAAAAAGTTTTCCAATTAATTAAGCTCACAAGTTAAACGATTATTTTACCACTAAGCTTACATGTTCAAACGCCTGTTCATTACATATAGGTAATATGTATCTCAGGTTACATTTTCTCGTAACACGAATACAGCGGCATCGCACCGTGCTGCATCGATTATGCTAGTCTATTTCGCTCTGAAATTCTCTGTAAGGGATGGAACTACGAGATGAAGCAGGTAGCTCATTATTATCAAGGGTATACAAGTTGGCGGAGGACGGAAACGCAGAAGAGTGCCTTGTGATATATACCAGGTATATAAATATGAAAGCGGAATTTGTCCATAGTTGGCCCTAGCTGTCAATGTAGTTACCGTTAAACCGCGTCATTGGCGCCATTTTCTTGTTTTGATATCTGATAAAGATTTTCAACTCACAACAATACAAGTTTCATACAATAGCATAGTTTTTAATAGCGTTGAACATGTCGAATTTTGTGCCTGGAAACTACGATTTGCGGACAGCATTGATTTTCCGTTACCATTTGAAGAAAACTGCTGCAGAATCGCATCGAATGCTTGTCGAAGCTTACGGTGAGCATGCTCTTGGTAAATCACAGTGCTTTGAGTGGTTTAAAAAATTCAAAAGTGGCGATTTTGACGTGAGAAACGAAGAATGTGGAAGACCACCGAAAAAGTTTGAAGACAGCGAATTGCAAACATTGTTGGATGAGGATGACGCTCAAACGCAACAACAACTCGATTTGAATCAAGCTTTGCGTGAAAAACGACCAGAATATCAAAAAAGGCAACGCAAAGTGATTTTGCTTCATGATAATGCACCATCACACACGGCAAAACCGATCAAGGAAACGATTGAGGCGTTTAGTTGGGAAATACTTTCGCATGCGGCTTACTCACCAGACTTGGCTCCATCCGATTACTACTTATTTGCATCGATGGGACACGCACTTGCTGAGCAGCGCTTCACTTTTTACGAAAATGTACGAAAATGGCTCGATGACTGGTTTGCCTCAAAGGAGCAACAGTTTTTTTGGCGTGGCATCCACAAATTGTCAGAGAGATGGGAAAAATGTATAGCTAGCAATGGGCAATACTTGTAATAAAATATTTTTTATCATTTTCATACAATAAACGTGTATTTTCTATACAAAAATTCCGGTTTCATATTTATATACCTGGTAGGGTACGTGACGTCGCGGTAACTTTGCATTTGGATTGTCTGATACGTGCGCGTTTATGCGTCTCGTACGATTAATAATGGGGAAAAGCTAGGGAAGAGGAGCGTGAGAAAGCTCTTATCGTATATCATTAGATCTGAAATCAATTTGGATATTGATAAAGGAGGCAGCCTTCCTGGCATTTGCTCCTCGCTCTTGCGATCGATCGTTTCTTGTTATAACAAGATGCTGTTTCTTATTGCTGCTTGTAAAAGCTTTGTAGTTTCTGGCAGGAGAGCTTTAGGTATTTATAAAGTAAGCATTAGATTATTGAAGAGGATGGATTATGTAGAATTAAGAGCATATTTTAATGATAGGACAAATAAAGCTTACTCTGAAAAGGATTGATAATAATGCACTCGGTGAGTTGTTAACTCAGTTTGTTAAACTCATTTTAATTGATAGCCAATCTAATTTCTTTTTTTTTTTATCGAAAGAAATGTTTTGAATTAAGATGTTTGTTTAAATAAAATTATATTAACTTGATAAAGCTTATATAGAGTTTGTTTAAATAAAATTATATTAACTTTATCAGTTTGTTAAACTCATTTTAATTGATAGCCAATCTAATTTCTTTTTTTTTAATCGAAAGAAACGTTTTGAATTAAGATGTTTGTTTAAATAAAATTATATTAACTTTATATTGTAAGCTAATCAAAGATTTCTTTTTATATTAAAAAAAAAAAAAAAAAAAAAAAAAAAAAAAGATATAATTTTGTCATAATAGACTATTGTAGAAAAGATTAGATTTTTCTTAACACCATTAACTTACTTTAATCTTTCGTATCTAGATTTCATTTTTCTGATAACTATCTCGAATTGCCCTATTTTCATTCTGAAATTGGGATTTGATTTGTAAGTTAACGAATACACGAGGTAAGTGCACAAATGGCAAAACTCCAGCACAAATTGCAAGAATTGCAAGCACACTAAAGAATGGCATATCGCCCTGTGGCGATAAAATAATCGCTTACGGAGCGATGCTTGGTCGGCCAAGTCTGATGATTCTCGAGTGTTCGATGAAGTTAGTAATAATACTGGTAGTGATAGTGGTGGTAAGTGGTAGTGGACGAGCGTCGACTGCACTTTCCTCGAGATTAGAACACGAGCGAATCCCTTAGGGCGATGTAGACCGCGAGGTGAATTGAGATGGAAGATTGATAAGAGATGGTTGAATGATGTACGAACGAGAGATGGGAAAGATCGATCGAGTCGACATTGAGTTTATTTGATTGAAGCAAGTTTCCGATAGATTCTAAGAGCGCGAATGCGACAGAATAATGTCCTCTAGTAGGAATAATATCAGTGCCTCAGGCTCCAGTAGAGATCTTAATACTTTTATCGTGAACAATGCAAGAGAATATTACGCTATTTGTTGGCCATTATAGTATGTTATATTTAAACATAATATATTTAATGGATATACATCTTTTTTATTTTTTTTTATTTTTAATTAAATTCTTAAATTAAAATATATTAGCGATTATGTATGATTTGAATATTTTAATTCTATTGTACTACAAATGCTTTTTGTATTTTTTAAAAATATTAGCTGCGATTTATTGAAGATTATAAAATTTAATTAAATACGTATATAAATAATATATTATTTATATTAATAAATTATTTTACATATAATAATTAATATAAATAGTATATTATTTATATTAATTATATGTAAAATAATTTTTCTATTTTACATGATTATTACCAATAGATTTTATCGGTATTATAATCGGCGTAATTAAATATTGTGCAATTGAAAATTTCGATTCTTTTGATTTTCAAGAATGAGTGCGATAAGCGAAGGAGTGCTTGTTTTCCACAAGTTTCAATCTCTCTATGATCCGTTGTGTAATCGTTTTTTCGTTGCTTCAGTCTTCAGTAACAAAGCGATTTCTTCTCCATGTTGGTTATATTTACGAACTTCCGTTGCACTCGGCATCAGAAGCAGAAAACGGAAATTCTTCCGCCGCATTGCTTTTCCTTTACGTGCGTCGGCCAACATTATAGTTCCGCTGTACAAGTCTGCCATTTCGCAGCGCGCAGACGATGGCCTTTCGATAACCGCAACGGCGAGGGAAAGATTAAGCTATAGCAAAAAGAAGAAACGAAGGAAGAGACGGAGAAAGAGAGAGAGAGAGAGAATAATTGTTAAATAATTATTATTATATTATATAATCATTTCAGAAAATATATTTAAAAAATGGAATGTGAGACTTTTGAAAAAAACATAATATAATCTTAAATACTTCGTAATACAAGATTTCGCGCGAGGTACAATATTTTCCAATTGGCGTTTTACGTTGAGATGAATATGTAATTAACTGTCCTTTTTCGGGAAATAAATCCTTCTATATGTACGCATATCGAAAAAATAATTTTTCTCGACAAATCAATATATTCTCTCTCGAAAATTTACGATAATCGCAGAGTTGCGTTAAACATCGTCAAAAGTCTTCTCTCGCAAATTCGATCTTTGTAAAAAGTCGAAAGTAGAGAAGGTAGACTTTAAGGCGAAAAGTTATTTACCTTCGACCAGAAAAAGCAACCGTGCATGGTGTACCATCTCGCTGTTTTTGTCACGGTGTATAACTCGCGTCAACTTACTTCCAGAGTCCGTACTTTGCTGAACTTCTGATATATTTTATTGACATTCCTCGTTCTTATTGCATTATTAAATGAGAAAAGTATAAATATATATAATAGATTTGCTGCTTCTTCGGAATAAATTTTTCTTTTGCGCGTATGATTTACACATTATTTATTAACGAATATCTGATTTTAGATCGTTGTTATTCAATTGTTATTTTAATCAGTTGTTTAATTTAAGTATTCTTTTAATAGTACTCGCAAATTTTATAATTAAATCATCGGCATCGCTTCTTTTGAGCAGACGATAAATACGTTCGAGAAATTGGACTTACTCTTCGTTCAAGAAATTCGAGATGAGAATTTACGATAAGACGAAGAGATTTCGAGATTTCGAGTGACCACATTTCTCGCCTTTCAATAGCTTTACAAACTTTAATACACCGACAAAAGATCAATAAATCTACTATTTCGATTCTATAAAATATTTTACAATGTTAAAATTTTTCAAAGTTTCTATTATCCTTAAATTTTCAATATGTAATGTTGAAGCTCAAAATGATTAATATTTTTATTATAGTTAATAATTAATCGAATATACTCATGAATTTAATAATAGATAATATAATTATCATAAATATATTATTTATTTTATTATTGCGTTTATATATATTCTCAATACATACTGTCATATATTGTGACTACACAAATTATATAAAACAAGAGAGAAATAATTTCAAAAAAATATATTTTACTTATTCTTTATTAGTAAATATATATATATATATATATATAAGTAAGTTAAAATAAGTTAATATGTAATATATACTCGGTAGAGAATGAGTTTCTGATCGGTGATTCTTGTTTAACACGTATATGTGAGCCGCTGATCGAGTTTCCCATCTATCGTCTCAGATTTTTCCGCTGCAGCCACATTTGTAATTCTTTCCTATTTTCCTGTCTCTTCGTTCGTATCTATCTCTCATCTCCAAACTGCCAGCCCTTTGCCATTGTCCGCCATTGTTGGCGGTATGTGTGCATCGGGGAAAGCGAATTCCTTCTATTGTACGAACACGGAAAGTAATTCGAACACGAAAAGGGCTTCTTCCTTCATCCAATCGTTCTTCCAGATTGAGGAAATCGAAAAGTTGATGCAACCGCGATCCAATTTCTGTTGAGAGATACTGGTAATTTTAACTGGTAACTTTATTTTCAAACCATTGACTATCGAGAAATGTCGCAATACTTGTTCGATACTTAATTAACACAATTTAATAGCAACATAATAAGAAAAGAATAAATGACTAATTCGATTCAATAATTTAATTTTTTCTTATTCGTATTTGTTTATTTTATAATTGCAATTAAATATATATACAGGGTGTTAAGTTTCAAACGTAACAGGTGGAATATAATCAATTAGTGTAAAGAAAGAAACAAATAATTGTTTAAAAAAATACATTTTAAATAATAACATACTTTTTCTTAAAAACAATTATTTTTTTTATATTAATTGATTTGTCTTATTATTCTGAACATAAAGGTATTACAATAAAATTATGGAAAAAATTATCGAAAAATTATCGAAAATTAAATATTCGTAAAATTATTATTGTAAAAATATATGATATTAAATAAAAAATATTTAAATCTGATTATCTATTATATACATTTTGACATAATATTTTGATATTTAATTTGATGCTTATTTTATAGCGCAAATATTAATACTGCAATATGCTTTTATATTTAATATTTTTATCTTGATGGATATGCGCCAATGTAAAATTTATGCGTGATATCATCTAATATAATATAAAGTATGTATTAACGTGAGCCTCAAGATTATAATATTCTTTTTGAATTTAATTTACAATCTATTTTGATACTCAGATAGCGGATAGAACAATTATACATAGCTGTATTTTTTTTTTTTTTTTTTCATCTAATTTCTTTCAGTGATATTTACATCTTTCCTCATACAAGACATTTGACGTTCGAAAGAGTATTGTTATATAGAATCGAAGTCGCTATGGCAAAAGCGGTCACAAAATTAATTACCATATTAATTAACATTTTACCTTCACAAAGTGTTAAAGCGCTCTTTGTAGCAGCATTGATCGCATCACGCGCACCGCAGAATTTTTAATTTTGCATGTGAAATAACCTGACTATTGATAAGAACAGGTATGCGAGAAGCATAAAGCGCACCACATCAAAGGATGACGAGACAAACTTTACTCTGAATTAGTAAAAAACCGTATAAGCTTATTACATATCTTTAGCGACATTTTCCTAGAAATTGAATAGAAATTAGATCATATACGAATAATGAGAAATTGTACTACAGTCTTGATTATACGATATTATATCTATTAATTTACAGATATATATATTATATATAAAATACAGTATATATTTATCTTTCTTTCGATTTTATTAAGAAAAATAAATAAGTTTTGATAAATTAAAAAAAACTATTACATACACATCTGTAATTATAAATTGATAGTAAATGAAATACAAACGAGGTTTGTTCGCTAGAGAACGAGCTTTTTCAAGAATGGGACGTAATTTCTTCAATCACATGCTCCTCCAGTTGTCATACGTATTCGATATAGATGGAATCTATTCTGAAATATCTTTATATCACAGTACTGATATACGAATAGCAATCTCCGAAAGAATATTCCAGGGGCTCTTTATATAAATTTTCGCGTAAATTCGCGATAAACGAGGCTAATGTGTGCAGTTATTGGGATACATGTAGTTATCGATATCGCGCCGTCGACATCAATGCGACACCGAGAATGTTCGGGAAATTGCACAATCCTCTGTGACCTGTATTCTCTTCGATAGCTCTGAAAATTTACTATTACTTTTATTCTTTTTTTCTGGAAAAAAAAAGAGAGGGAAAGAGCATGAGAAATTATGAAATTAGACATTTCGAAACAAGGAATCTTATTTGCATGAAAATGTTTATGGAAATGCGCAACAAATATTACATTTATTCGGATATTGTATAATGGATTAGGTAGAAATTTACATTGCTATCAAACATCTAATTTATGGATTGAGTTTAGAAAGCACAATTGAGAACTTCTTCTTTTCAAAGCAATAAGCGAAGCAATGTTTTGTACGCCGGACAATCAGAAATCCTGCAGCAACCAGAAAATTAACGGAACAGCAGCGATAGGCGTTTAGATAATGGCGCTTTGTGTATCGATTCTCGAGATCAATCATGGTAATCCGATTAAAAGCAGAGCCGATGTCTCTTGCTTGAATGAGAGATCGCATTTGACTCGATCAATTGATTAGATCACATCAATACAATTCGATTGCAAATCTGAGTTTCATAGTTTAAACATACATATACATTAGTTCATTTAATGCAATCAAACTGCTTATAAAATTGCATTCTTAAAATTATATAGTATTATCTTATAAAAAGAAGGATGAGAAATAATATTCCGTCTTAAAAAAAATTGTGTGTTTTACATTAAAAAATATACATAAAGGATTATATATTTTAAATAAGATTGTATGTATCAAATATAAATAACGGAAAGAAAGGAGAGAAAATTTGCACAAAGAAAACAAAAAAAAAGATTAATTTAAAACAGAATTAATAATAGATTAATAAAAAATAACGGATATATTTTATGAATAAAATTAAAGATAATTATTTTTCATAATTACATATA
This sequence comes from Polyergus mexicanus, assembly GCF_030449975.1. Taxonomy (NCBI): domain Eukaryota; kingdom Metazoa; phylum Arthropoda; class Insecta; order Hymenoptera; family Formicidae; genus Polyergus; species Polyergus mexicanus. The sequence continues at coordinate 6,353,227 of NW_027223335.1, forward strand.
AAAATATTTTCTATTATTTTCTAATATAAACTCAACAATTATCAGGATTACCGTTTCACGTTCACTTTCCGCGGATTGAAAACAATGCATTATCGTACACAAAAGCGGAACAAAAAGGTGTGATTCTTTTCGTCTTTTTTTGTCACCGCTTGCCACCGCAAGCAGCTTAACCCTCAGGATTAAAGGATGAAGAGACAGCCATGTGAGGGGAGGATCAAATGTTTTTCGGATAAGCTGTGTCGGAATTTCGCCATGGGTCTCTGTATAGAGGAATATATAAGGCGGGGAAATGGCGATTGAAGATATGGGAAAAGAAATATTTGAAATATCCAACCAAATGCATAGAAAATTACTTATTTTTGACATAATTTTTTAAACTATTTTGTTTTATACGGATAAATAGTCAAACGTACAATGTTTTATTCTGATCTTGGTTTAATCGAGGGAAAATTATAAACAGTAAAGCTTCAGAAAAAAATTTCACTATTATGCTGTTCTTGCTTGCTGTTAAGATACAAATTGATATATATATTTAATTTATAATATATTTGAGCGCATTTTAAAACTGAAGTTGAGACGATTAGAAAGTATGAGTCTCTTTGATTATTTACAGTAGTAAGTAGATACATGTAAGAAACGAATAATTTATTTTGCGGTTCTCTCTTTTTACCGAATAATTTGTGTGCATAAATATTATTTTTATAAACACAATCAAGATATACATATAAATACAAAAAAAAGAAATATTTTATTTTATTAGAGTTACATATATTGCTATATATGGTATATCATTATATAGTAAATATAATTGTATAATTAATTACTCTATAAACAAATTCTGAACATAGTGATCTATCTCTTTCTCATTTTTGAAAAAATCCAAGAAAAGTATTTAAGAAAATTCAATATATTTGTCTGTAATATATAGAATTTTAAATCAAGCCAAACATAAATTTAACACCGATCAATGTCAATATAATAATTGAAATTTATTTATGTATTAATTTTCATCGACTTTGTTAATTTTGTGTGAAGAATACTTTTTCTAGTTTGCAATCTCACATACACTGTAAGAAATACTGTAGAATTATATGAGCAATAAGTGTAAAATTACACGATAAGTAATAAAAATGTATAATATATAATTGTCGTGTATAATTTTACACTTATTGTTTATATAATTTTGCATATTTTTATAGTATAGGGATGACATATGTATGCAAAATTCGTGAATTGGAATCAAATCGTTATCTGCTTCAGAAAGAAGAGTCTGCAGAATTGCCGTGAAATTGTATTCCCATCGAGTTAAATCACGTTCTAGAATCCGTTGGTTCCTCGACATTAATCCAGCGGTGAGCTGGAAACGTTATAACCGGTCGACGTTCGGAAGTGTTTCAATTTCAGGAATTAATTTCAACGTACGTTTATTCTTGTATGTAGGGACTATAGTTGGTATAGATGCGAGATATGTATATCGAATCATCGAGATGTACGATAACTTTTTGATGGTACGCGTGAAAAGTAATAACATTGGATTTGTTCATTCTTTGATATCAATCTCTGAAAATGGAAACTGATGTTTAATATTTGATCGATCTATTATGTTTTATCTTTACACTGTGTGTCTTTTAATAAAGATAAAGAATATATATATATATATATATATATATATTCTTGCTAATAAAAAGTTGTCTCTAAAATTTTATAATCAATCTCAGACATTGATAGAAAACACAAGTAATTATATAATAATTGAGATTTTCCCGTAACATTTTTTATCGGACGCACACACCCATATATACATAACACAAAAAATTATTTTAAAATATTTTAATATAAATGCATAACATGGTTTGAAGCTGAATATTTTTAAAGGAATTGCGGAAATATGAAAATTGCACAAAGATATGACGCTTTTGCATTCTTGTTGATTTAAATTATTTCTGCGGCGACAAAACGCGAGGTTGACGCGACTGTCAATATTATATCGATTTCTTTACCGTGAGAATGCGGCAACGGGGCGGAATAAAATGCAATAAAGTTGAAAAATTCACAACGATACCCGCTTTTCAATAGCGCGACAAATTGCTTCGCGAAAAAGAAGACGCTGGGCGCGAATACGGATATCAGCGTCGTTAAGCTCGAGGCGAGGGATGCATTTGAATAAATGCAAGATGACGTTAAAGCTGGATGTCGCCGGGATCGGAAAATATCCTGGAAGGATTTGCGATCCTACGCGGGCAAGGGGAGAGATACAAGCGCCTTTTACAATATAAATGCGTGGTCCACGAGAAGCTATCCGGTTGACAATGAGAAACACGAGAGCTTCGGATCGATTTTCTATCGAATACATGCACGTACATGTATATTGGGTGTTCCAAAAATATCCCGGTCCTTTTCAAGAAAAAGATAATTAAAAAGAAAATTGAAGCAATAGAGAGTTGAGATATAATAAATTTGTAGGGAAAATTTTTATGCTGATTAAGGTATAGAAAGTTATAAATAAAACTCAATAACAAGTATACTGTGTTTCTTATTTTTGTTTGGCCAAAAAGATTAATAAATATAATTCTTTAAATTACGTTTTTATTACATGCCATTTTTTCAATTATTCCGAACCATTGTGTCAAAATCTTAAATAATTATAGATATACAACAAATTGAGAAAATTTTTGTTTCAATAGAAATTCTATTTATGAGATTTAATTTAGTTATCTAAATACTTAATATTGAAAATTTAACACTCGTGGCCAACGATTTGATTTTATTAGACACACAAAAGAGAAAAAGTACAATATATAGCTTCTAGAATACCTTATATAAACTCTTTCATGCATGCACGTATACATACTTGCATGAAATCGAAGTTTCAAAGGCAGACGAGGCGAAGGGATAAAGACGGTATGAGAAAGAAAAGAAAAGGAAAGAAGATATCAATACGCTAGCTCTAGGTATTGAGTTTCGAAAATCTATTTAGCGTCGATCGTTTTTGGTGGATCTGGTAGCTTTGAAAATTTTTCGTCAATATATCAGTATTCCATCTAACCGTTATAGCAATAGCAATTTTACGTTCTATATAAATTTAGCGATACCTAGGTAGATACGTTTGCACAGAATAACATGCCCTTTTATAAGTTGCAAAATATAAACAATTTTATGTTGCAATATTCCGATGGTAGATTAATGTTTTAGGACGATAAAGACGAGGATGAATCAGGAGTTGTGCCATTTTGTCTTTAGTGAAGCTTGTTTTATCGATACTCGCCATGCTGAAACGACGCTCCCATGAATATCGCAATTTCAATCGATTATTACAGAAATGTAAACACTCTTGTTGTAAAACCTCTTAATTCGATTCTAAGATTATCCTAAAAATTGTATTTTTAAAACAAACCGAGCATCTTTTCTAATCAATTTGGACATTGAGAGTAAAGGCATTTATATAGAATAAGTTTTTATAAAATTCTTGATTATTTGAGAGAGATTTATCGATATTGCAAGATGCTATTATGTATTCAAGAGAAAGTTTTAATTATTCTCACATTTGGATTTTATTACTAGAAACATAGAGTTATTTTTTAAGATTAACGATTTTAATTTTCGTGAGTTTGACTTTGAATGCTGATATATTTTGTAATATATTATGCATAAAAGAAATGTACAAGCAAAAAAAAATATTTTTAAAACTAGCAAGCGATTAAGTTTGATAAAAATAAAGTTAACATTCTAATCGCTTTCACAATTTTAATTTTATTTACATGACTACATTTAACTTTAACTCATGCTTGATTTTAATATTAGTTTTATGTTCTGTAAAATAATTAGTTCATAATTTTTCATTTTTTGATCTGACTTTTATTTATCTGCTATGTGTTTATTATATTGACTGGCGTGGTTTGTCAAATAAATAATACTGTGATGCCTGATGACTTATCCCATTCTTGTTGATTTCCATGAAGCACATAATCGTGAACACGTCACATTTTTAACCCTGATTAATTCTCATGCTTCCCGGCAAGTCAACCGGGGATAGAGGGGAATTCAAACATCTCGTATCATGGATGACATACCTTCGGGTCCCTGGTATTGTTCCATAGTGGATTTTAATTTACATGTATTTTAATCTCTCGTTAACATAACATTTGCGTTCTATTTAAGTTCCTACTGCGCTAGTATTAACTTGTCTACAATGAACATAATTATATAATTAGTATTTTAAAGTATTTCTTAGGCCGATGAAGACCCAAAAAAGGGGTCAAAGCGTCCGTTTTACTGTAATTTGATGATTTTTACATTGTAATAAATTATAAATAATGTACGCGCACCAACTATGGCATTGACTCTTAATTGCTATTTAATCATATCATTAATTTATTTTAAAAATAAAATCAGCTTAATATATCAACGTTATCTAACTTATATAAGTTTTTAAATGTGAGAATATATATTTAAAATTGGAAAGATACACATACGATAAATTTCTCTCGATACACAATGAAAACTAAAAATATACTTTATAGAATATATATTATTCAATTTAAAATTCGTAATTAAACTTTTTAAGAATGACATGACATAATTAAGAGAAACTAATTTATTATTTTATTTAAATCAGATTTACATTTATATTTAGATTTATATATATATTATATTATATTTCTCTATACATTGCGAACAACAAGGGTTTTCATTCTCGTTCAATGCCCGATATTTCCAATGCGCAATTAGCTTTTGGAAGATCGGTGAACGGAGGGCGTTTTGCCCTCCGATACTAGAGCGTAATCGTTTGTGGCTTGCAAAGCTCGAAAGTACCGTCTGTTACAGTCGTTTAACGTGGAATTAGACCGCTCTGTTGATCTTTCGAGACAAGCTACGTGGCATGGATAGAGCCAGTTTAGCCATTCGGGGTCGCGTACGAAACGTGGGTTGCCGGCGGGTACCACGGGGTAGGACGGGACTCGGAGATTGGTTCCCGTCAGTTCGTGGCTCACCGGCGAAGTACGGGTCGCATCTGTCTTCTCCCAGCCCTATCGTGGCTCGCAGGGTGAGGGACGACCAGTTTCGCCGAGGCTGTTCGAACCGGCGTGATAGATACACGAACCCGGTGCGCGAGCAACCCTTCGCATACCAACTATAGCGCGATCTTTTGCCCTCGCTTTCCTACCCGGACTACCTTATCCGAGGGATGGCTCGAATTAAAGTCAGCATGAACGTTACGATGAAAGATTGTGCATAAGTATGGCACATAAGTCTCATTTACAGGCAATTTCTTTACTTGTTTTAATTGTCTTAAGTTATTCCCTCTGGAGATAACAGTTATCTAACTTACAAATAGCGTTAAAAGATGTCGAGAAGAAAACAAATATTAAACATAATGATGATTCTTTATATGAATTTTTTTGTAGGTTCTTTTTATATATCTTTCTATATCTAAGTTATATTATTTTGTAAAGAATAATATTTTATATAATGTATAATTATATTTTTAAAATGTATATTTGTCATTAATGCTTTTTTAATGAATGATATGTGACACTGATATATCCAGAAAGTATATTGCCACATTTGCATGTTAACTGAGGAATAACTTATACTGTTTTATTGTTTGCAATTATTTCATACGTTACTTGGATCTATGAAAATAAAATTTATTTTTCGATGATTTTTTAAAAATTATTATTATGTTAAAAATGTTTGTAAATGTTATTTGCAAATAATTTACAAATAATTTTCATCTCTTGAATGTGATTCAAGTGACATATGCCGAAATCCCTAAAAATCTATTATCATGTACTACACTTTTTGGAAATGTTAATTTCCAAAATATTCAAAGAAATAATTTTAATATAAAAGAAATTAATACTGGAATATATAATACTTTTAACATTTAACATTATAAAATGTTTAAAATGTAGAAAACACTCTATCACTTTCAGCATTTAATAAATTGAATATGGTCTGTTACATACTAGCTTTGCGCAATATTAAAAATCTTATCTCAAAATTGTGTAGTTAATAAAATTGTTATGAGTAAATTGTTATTAGTAAAATAATAATTAATTATTTTCTTTTGTAAATAGGACAGAGTCAAAGTTAATTACTTTTTTAGAACTCAACAACTCGTAAAAACCTTGTTCACTGTGATACAAAGTTACGTCTGCAATAATCTAATGTCACTTAGAGTAACGTTTATCAAAAAATACTCTGCAGGGATGTGAAAATTTTTGGCAACGGTCCTGATTTTGTCTAGGTCGTACGGATCGATGCGATTTCTTTATGACAGGTAAATCAAAAATTTACTGGCGTGTACCTATGTCGCCTCATCTGCTTCATCATGCGATAACGTCTAGCCGTGTCGCAAAAATAGCGGTGGATGCGCGGTCGGCGTGACGTGAAATACGCGACACGGAAATGTATGGAAAATTGCAAAAAGCGACAATACGTCGAAGGGACGAGATATATGAAATGAAGTGCTCGGAAAGAAGGAGATAAACGGTGGAGAAAGGCGTAAAGAGCGGAAGAGTGGATGGAATGGCGGTGCGAGAGGCGGAAATGCGAGGGAAATTATGCCACGAATAAATAACTCAATTATAACCGCGTTTAGCTCCGGGGTTGCATCTGTACGCGCGTAATATGTAGTTTCCAAGAACTTTCGTTCAGTTTGAATGAGAATTAAAAGTTTCGATTTTAAAGTTCGATGAAAGTATGTTTATCTTTTTTTATATTTTACTTTTCTTCAATATCATATGTTACTGTAGACATAATTACTTTAGCATTAATTTAAGTTATACATTGTACAATTTATGTTTTTTACTATAATTTCTGAAATAATCTAAAAAGTTAAATATTTAAATTTAAAATATTTTAATTTACAAAGTCGTTGTGTATATTAGTAAATGTAAAAGATTATCTTTCAGAATTATTTTCAATGAGAGATAATTATAACAGTAATCGAAAAATGGTTGGAAAAGTGTCTGAAATTTTGTGATTATTTGGTTTTATATTATTCATATAAAATTTATAATAAAAATGTAATAATAAAATGGAGAGAAGCATCAATGAAAAAGCACATAATATATTTCGAGATGCACATACACGAATATATGTACTGGCATGCATGGAGATTGCACAGGTAATCGAAAGTGTCACTATACGTCAACTGCGACGAGAAATATGAAAAATGAAGTGTCCGGAAAAGAAAACTAACGGTGAATGATTGCACATTACATAGCCTGTAAGTTTACAGAAGCAGCTTAGCCCGGGAAGAAAATTACATCGATCGCATCACATATCTAGGTCCACTATATCGTAAAATTTATTTCTATACGGCTCAATGTGTAAACTCGACGTGGCAGAACCGTTATCTCGAGATAAGAATTAACGCTACAATATTTCAGTTTTTATTAATATTAAATATTTATAAGTCAATGTTCATTATGTTTCTTTGAAAGGCAAATTAATAAGAAAACGAACACATATAAGATAATTTTAAATACATAAAACATTTTCCTTTTTATAATATATAAAATAAAATAAATATAAAATCTTTTATATAAAATAAAAAATTTAGAGAAGAAATATATATGTCTTTTCTTGTTACGAGAGTCGACCACATACAGGAAGTTTTAGTCTTAAATTATACGTAATTTTGTCGTGATAGAAAATTTCTATCATTTTCTCGAAGCCACGATAGAAGAGCTACGTTACACGCGGAGTGAGAAAAGGGCCTCGGAAAAGATCGTAAAAAGTTTCAAAAATCACTTGTGTGTTCGTCAAGGGAGCTAGCCTCTCTCGATGACTTTGAATCAAAGCAGCTCCTCGCTCGAGACAATAAGTCTCCGGTGGTGGAACTGAAGAGGACTAGGGTCGGGCGTGAGTTGAAGGGTTCATACTGCGCTGCGACGAAGATACGGAGGGCCTCTTCAAATGTCATACACCGCGTCGGTGCACGAGTGCTTGGATACATGCATTGTTCATAATGTCAGGGGCAGTTTTGTTTGACGCACGACATTGATTAGACACGGAACGTATTGTGTTATTGCGAATGGTAAATTATTTTTTTGTGATAATTTTTATTTTAAAGTTATTTCGAAATGTCTTACAATGATATCATATATTACGGTATAATTTATGCAATACACGCGATAAAGATATAAAGATATACAAGCAAGTTGTGAAGCATATAATAAATTATGTGTAATAAAGGTTGGATTAATGATAAAGTAAAAAGTAGAAATTTCTATAGTATGAATAGTATATGATGATAAAATAGTATATTAATCCAAGAGATTCTTGCATCATAAATGAAGAGATTGTATTAAAATATTGTAGAATAAAAAGATAAATAAAAGATTGTAGAAAAGTTATGCATAAAACTCTTTGATCGGGATCAAATATTACAGATTACTAATTAATATAATTTTCTTATCAATTATATATATATATATATATATATGAAAGAACTTATAAAATGTTAAAAATATATTATTGCAATAAAATTGTTTTCAGCAATTATACAGTTAGCGAATAAATTGCTTAATAAAATATTAATATATTGATTAGACATAAATTAGAACGTTGCAATGTTCGATTAATATCGATAAATAGTAATTGGATTTTCTCTTGCTTTGAAAGTTCGACTCGCTTTTCTTTTTATTTTGCAAAATAAAATCCCGACTAAATCTGGTACCGCCTGTGGATACATAGCAAGTTTCGATGGTCGATCTCACATTGGGAGGCAAAATAGCATTGCGATTGAACGGTCTATAATCTGACAGCCAAAATGTGAGGCTGCAGGATGGATTGGACCATTTTATCGAACCCCTTGTATGATGTCGCAATCTTGATAAAAATATATTGTGCATAATATTGTAAACATGCAATTTATCTGTTTTTTTTTATTTGCTGATCAATCGTATATTGTATAAGCAAAATTTCATACATTGATTTCAATTTTAAAGATATTATATATTTTATGAAAGTTGCGTTCCCTTTTCTTGCGCAAAATTTAATATAGTTAAGTATTTTTCAATTTTTTATGTTGTTAAGAATATATTAAATTGCTTTTAATTATATATTTATTAAATATGAAATATTGAAATAAATGCAAGAAAATAAACTGTAAATCCAATCGAATTATTAAATATCTTTCAAATTCGAACGCTATAATTGATAAAATATTTATCTTTCGAATATGATGGAGAAATATTAATGGATCTGCACGATTGTACAAAGCATTTTGAACGCATTTTATTTGACATCAATAAATTGATACTCGCATCAATTTTGTTCAAGTATCTTGGAAAGCTTGAAGGATCGAACGGCATCGTAAAGGTTGTTCGTAGAAGGTTTACTAAGGAATATCGATAATCCCACTTTCTTTATTACATTATGCTTGTAGGGTTTACCGATGTTTATCAGTTCAAAATGTTAAAAATGCTCTCTAACAATATTCCATATTACGTATTTATTAATCAATATCATTTATATTATTACATCTATATATTTTTAAAATAATATGACGGATCGTAAAGAGAGCGAAACACTAAACTTCTCTCGTAAAGTAATATAACAATTAATCTCTTTTAAAGCAGTTTAAAAAGATACAAATAAACCTCATCCTCTTTGTGGGGAAAACGGCGACATCTGAAGAGTGGTTTGAAATTATCACGGCGAATAAATTTCGTAGAAAATTCGTGCGACGAGTTCGCTTCCTCCCGGCTTTATCCCTACTCGCGGTGTCGTGATTAATCGAGTGCACGATTCGATCTCGGCAATCGCTTCGACAAATGATGATTAATGGAGCCACTTCGGCGAGAAAACGCGCGCGCTCCCTGAATCGTCCACGAAATCTCGAGCTTTTCGGCTCGATTCCTGCATTCGGGACCGCCAGTGAGATTTATTCGCCGTGCGAGCATGGAAGTAAAATCCCCAAACTACCGCCTTCTCAGATTTATATGGCGATCCTGTTCTCCGGTAGAAACAGTGTGTATGCACCCTGTAGATCTTCCCTCATTCCTCTCGATTCCGTGTTTCCCTTACGTAACCACTATGAGTTACCTCGCGCGAACGATCGATAAATATCAAATGCATTTACAAATGCGAAAACAGGAAGATGGTAAATTTATCTATATGTTTACATTTTTATCTAAAATTTATATTTTAACAAAACAAAATGTCAAGTACTTAAATAAATTTTTCTTTCTTATATTTTAATTTTGAAATTATTCTTTTCGATAAAATTATATTTTTTGTGATATAAAATAACATCTGTTTGCCCTAGTTTGCATTATAGCGATATCATCTGAAATGAATAAATTAAGATTGAGCTGCAAGAAGATAAATTGATTTAGATTATTTTTCACGATTATCTATAATTGTTAGATTTATTTGCCAGCCGAGACATTAAACATCGTTGTGAATAATCGAGTGAGCGAACAAACAACCATCTGACTCGTGTCTCCTCGATTAATCGAGTGTTTGCGTCTGCTTCGTCATTTGTAAAAGGAAGCAAGGCTGAAAAATCACAGCAGATATGTAGCTTCTGGCCGTTGCGAATTTTTCGTCGTCACCCTAATCGAGAAGTTTTGTCGTTAAGCCTCCTGTAAAGCGCCAGCACCCTCCGGGTTTTCTTTATCCCCTCTAACATTTGCCGAGTGAAGACGTTTCGATGGAACGAGGTCTGCGATAGTGAAAGAAATATAAGGAAGAGGAAAAGAGGGAAAAACAGAAAAGTCGGGGGGAGAAAGTTTCGACTCGATTGAAGCACTAAACTAACTTTAAAGCTCCTGTTGTATCAAAAAATTGCTTTCCTAAGCGAGAAAAAAAAGAATAAGAGGAAGTATACTTAGCTCGCATACCTAGCTTTAACTCATAACAACGATCTCGAATTTGCCAGAGGCTTTAATTGTATGGCATATTATGAATTAATTCGTGTGCTGCCTCGAGGACGCCATAACGATGTATTTTAGTCTGCTGCCATTCCAACCCCTTTGGCAGAGATAAGCAAGCTTGCTCCATATATGTACTGTTATCTCGCCTGTAAACTGCCCATAAACATCTAAATGATACCCTTTTTGAGGAAAGGAAAATGGTTTGATGTATGCGCTTGAAGATGATAAAACATGGATTTGTAATACAAATGTACACCTATAATCTTAGCTAAACGTAATTTAAAAAAAAAAATGTTGGAATTTAATAACAGAAATATTAATTGAGATTAGTTATTAAAATTGAATTTAATCTAATTGTACAAGTGTTTTTGTAATGAGCTTAACCAAACCGGTTCTTAATTATATGTTTTTAAAATTACAATAATTTATAACTAAGATTTGAAAAAGTTTTTACGTGCACAAAAATAATTCTTATATATATATATATATACTATATATTACTACATATATAATTATCTCGTATATATTATATAATTAAAAAATTATATAAATTTTTTAATTCGATTTCTTTCGCAATGAATTTTTTAAATTAATTAATTTTTTTTTTACATAAAACTTTGTTTTTTTTTTGTATGTTAAAACTTCTTTTTGTCTTTTTGTAAATATCTTGAAAATTTCAAAATTTTCTTATCAGATCAATGATAAATTAGCACAATTTTTATGCAAAGAAACAAATTTTTTTCGCCGATTTCTCGAAGACGGGAGTGTTTTACTCATTTGCGTTAATGACAAACGACGTTCTTCTCCTGTTTTATCCTCATTTTTGCTATATTTCGAAGTTGAAGTGGTGCTGCACCGAGAGAGGCGAGAAAAAGTATTTGCAGAGACTAGTTATGGATAACTAATTCCAATAACGGGCTCGTTAATCAAGTCACACTTTCCGGCGAACGGACGGATGTGCGACTTCCGTTTTGTCCCCCTTTTTTTTTCGTCGACTCTTTATCCCCTTTTTGCGGACGAACGCGTACCGCTAAAATAAAGAGTTGTGAATTTATACGTCTGCCCGGGATGGCGGCCGCACTTTGTCAGGCACATATGACTCTGCGATCTGTATTGCATTTTTTTATCTCTTCCACTTTGGCTCTTAATTAAAGGAGCACCGCGAAAATGAACGCAACGAATCTTGATTTCAAAGTAAAGGCAAATCGGTTAATCGCATAGCGCTTTTTTCAAACTTATGTATAATTTCCGTTGCTTTAAATATAATAAATTTTTATTGAAGACAAGAGATTCTAATCTCTAGAAATCGAAAAATTTTGGACATATATATATATATATGCCCGTATGATTGTAAATTTCCGATTTTCTATTGCAACATGAAATAATTTTGAAAACTCTTAATCTTGTGAGATTATCTTGTATAGCTTTTTATATATTTATAAAAAAAATCTTTTTTAAATAAATTTATTATAAATTACATGCACACACACATAAGACACAATTTTTATCACAGTTTTTATCTACATATATTTGTATTTTAGAATAATAAGTATCTTATTTTAAAGATACAAAAGTGAAAAATATAATAAAGGAGAGATAAATGTTATACAGTTTAATTTATACGAAATACTGGATTGTAGCGGTTTCTTGTATCTGGTGAAGCAGTTATAATCGACGTACCAATTTTGTGCCTTTACAGGCAACAAGATTCATTCTCTAGAATCTCTCCTTCGTCAATTATTTGCGGTAAATAAACGATTAAAGGTATCCCATTTAATTATTTCAGTCGTTCTCAGACCACGACGTCCACCGCGTTCTCGATCTTTCTCATCTTCCTCTTTTCTACTCCAGTTATCGTAAAGCAATCCTATTTATTTACGTAATACATCATATAACTGTCAAGTTAACTCAATATTTCTTTCTTTTACAATTTTTGATTGATGCTAAATGGCGTCGAAAGATTTTTAGAATTTATTCGATGCCGCATTCGTTAGCTATACATTTTCACTGAATATTTTTACCACGCTAATCTAATCGAGTAGAGAGTTTACTATTTTTATAATTTTTTGACATATTTTACGCGACGATTAGAATTAAGAGAGCTTCATTAATATTTGCAAGAGAAAAGGTGCATTTTATTTCAATATTATTCCCACAAGCTGTGATTTTTTCGATTGTTTTCGAAGTTTCCGCGGAAATTCGAAAGCACCGTTTGCACAATCACGTGCTGCGCGAGCATGTGGATCTTGGAGGAAAGCCCTTCGCCGGCGTTCTAGTTGGATCGGCTGCAAGCCCGATGGCTAATTAGATATTAACGACAGAATTAGAGGCAGGCGGAGAGGCACAACCTAATGGGATATTAGCCGGCAAATTAGAACGCTAGAACTGGAAATTAGAAAATTAGCTCGACATGCTGCCGAGCACGTGACTATGGCATCCCTTTGCGAGGACGCGTCAATTTTTCACAGAGATCGCAGTAGGTCATTAGATTCGTTTAAACAAATAATAAGCACGTTTTAATTATATAAAGTATTAGGAAAGAAGAGGTCAGAGATTAAAAGATTATTTGACTTGCTTTTACATAACATATGTTATATGCAGTTCGTATCTAAGAATTAGAAATCGCAATCTGTCAAAAACTGCGATATTGAAAATCTGTAAAACGTCAGTGACATTAATCATAATTTCATTCTTGACATATTCATTTACATGTAAAGTTGAACATTTGAAAATAAATCTTACGACAGATCGAAATTGCCAAGTCATGAGGGGGAAGTTATTTTATCGATAACGATGGATATATTCAAGGATGGAAAATATTTCTTCTTAGCGTCATTTCAAGATCTGAAAAACTACTGTTTTAAAAGAACGATCATAAAAACTAAGTCTCGCAAAAAGCCAACTTTTAGATGAAAAATTATGTCATAAGAGTTCTGTTCGTCAAACAACTGTCGTGTCGCGCGCATTTTGCCCGGTACGTAAATATATTCGTCGAAACTGGGGTTATCGTGATACCGGGCCGAGGGCAGGTACGTCTGATTGATACCTGGTTCGCGTGATTCCCGCAAAAAGACCCGTCGTACGAAAACGCGAACGACAACGAGGCCAATAACGGCGACGATGACAGCGGCGACAGTAACGCTTGAAAAATTGCCGGGCACCGCGGGGCGATCGGTTTTTTAATTTTCTCGCGCAGGCTCGTATCCGCGATAAGCGCCCTTTAAAAAAGAGTTCTATGCTCGTTAACGAATTCATGAATTCTGAACGACGCGTCGCGTCGCGCAGGCGATCGTTTGTCGCGTTTGTCGCTTGTTCGATTAATCTCTCGGTCATCGTGTGTTATTCATGAAAAGTTTCTTGTTCGTAAACACTCATAACGACAGAAATACACATATTACATACTCATAGTTTACCTCGAAAAAATCAGAACCCAATTTTGATTATTACATGTGCAATGAATTAATTTGAATTAGCTCGAATTAAAATATTTTAATCGAATTACAAATAGCGTACAAACGAATGGAGAAAATTAATAAAAATAATACATTTTCTAGATATTATTTTTATTATTGACAAATGCCGAATCAATCAAAATTGAAAGATCTTGTTTTACGGAATATTCCTTACAAGAAGTCATACATATTGCGATAACGGACGTTCGTTTCGGAAGAACAACATCGATCCGCGATGACGCGTTTCTCTGCTTGGAATTCAATAGGAGTTGTTTGGTATTAGCGGACTTATTGGTCTCCAAACGGCGTAGCTACACTTTGACAAATATCCATGGGGGATATTGGAACGGTGGGTCGACACACGGCACACAGCTCGAATACGTTTGAGATGCTGGAGCGAAAGCTCGCAGTGGAGCAGAAGTCGTCTGCACAAACTCGTTGATCAAACAATAAGCCGTGGCGCGACCTCCCATTAGGCACGTAGATACCTATTCGCCTGTCTCACACTCGCCTCGTAAAGCCGAGACGACCAGGTCTGCTAAAATTATCATTATGTCCCTTTTTCGACTCGTTTATCGCCCGACACGCGACGAACGTGTCTGTTTGTGTTGCTGTCCAGTTGGAAAATTTAATTCTTGTTGATCGATTCAGTAAGATGATTATATTGCAATAATATATGTAGCAATATTAAACATAAATTTATTGCCATATATAAAATTTATTAAGTCGTGAGATTATAGATTTGATTTTGAAAGGAAAACTTTGTAGTATTCTTGTTAATTATAATCTAGAATTCTCTAAGAAAAATTATTTTTTATAAAAAATATTATATTTTGTAGTCTTCCTATAAAGAAGAATGAATAGTTGAATATTCATATGTATGAATATGTTTCTTATCGTTAGTTGATAAGAACTAATGATACTTCTTATCAACTAACAATGAGATATTTCCTTATCATTTTTGGGTAAAATATAAATGCGTATATATTTCACATTTAATTTTCCTTGAAACTTTATTTTTTATTCCTTTTTTGAATTAAATGCTATTTTAAATTCTTTGGGCAAAATAAAAATTGATAATTATAAGATAAATAAGTCCTCATATAAATGATATTTAACATTTTATATATAACATTTTACACCTTTTTTTTTCAAGTTTTCTTTAAATTTGAGGATAAGATTTAATCGGCGATTTTTTTCGACGTTGCTTTGTATCAAAATACGGTTCGAACAGTCGTTAAAGGCACCTAAATTCAGTTTCGGATCGATTGGAATCACGGCGCTCTGCTGCCAACCCCTCATAGCATCTCTCTCGCGTGAATTCGAACGCGTATGTATAAGTCGGCGCAGAGCTAATCGCGGGATTACAGATCCGTATCGTGAAGATTGAAGCAAATGTTGCCGCGACTACGAGAGCGTTTAGTGGCTCTCCGTAATCCGACTATCGATCTCGTAAGCTCTCGAATGAAACAGAAGGATAAACGACATACTGGGCGTTAATTATGGCGCTGAAACGCGCAGTTACAGATCTCAGATGCTTGCGCTTCCAAGAGTTTGTTGGCTTGCTTCCGCGAGACATTCTCACGAATATTGAATGAAGATAAAATCAGAATGATGCTAAGATATTAGAGTTAACAAATGCATAAGATTAACTTGAAAATAGATTCAGAACAATAATCTGAAGTTTATTATAAGGTGAATTCATTTCAAAGATGTCGCTGTAGTTAATTTTTGAAGATTTCTTATATAAATATTTTAAATAAGAGTCAGTTTTTTCTTTTTCATATAGAGACTATTATAGCTTGTTTTATATAGAAGTTGTTCTTGATCGCACAAAGAAAACTTAATGTAACGTTTTATTGCAGATATTTTTCTTTTTCTCTCTTTTTCTCTTTTAATGATAAAATTAATTTAAATTATATTTTAATACTATAAAATAATCTTCTTTTTATTTATTTAAAAATGTATTAAATATAATTTTTTTGTATGACTAAAACAATACATATTGTGCGAAAGGATATAAATAATTGACGTTAAGAAGCTCATCAACAACAAAGTAGCTCTTGCAGCTACAAGGATCTAAAATTAAGATCTTATTTTACTCGAAAGATATTTTATTATCATAAAAAAATATTAACGGAAAAACAAACGAAAAGTGATATAAATAAAACCGAGACGAATATTAAATGGCGTTTATATGCGGAAAATTAATTCTGCGTTCGACTTGGCGTGTAGCTATTTTCTCATGCACTGTAGCGGAAGATTTTGATTAATCCCTTGGGTTTACATGTACGAGGATTTGCTACTTCTAATGTAACCAGGTATGCCACTTCATTGTTCTTGGGATCTCATCGGGGAATTGTCGAAGACGAGTGGAACTATGTGAAACAAGAAACTCACCGTCTACCAAGTAAACAAGTTTCAACGTAATTTGCGATGATAGAGGCAACCATGAAATTCGCTCGGCACATGCGTGAAAAATTTGAGAAAAATTTGAAAAAGTCGAGCATACTCAGTGCGAGCAACGAGGATTTACATTTTCGCGGATTAACACTTGCGACGCGCGCGAATCTTTTTAATTATGGTAATTGAGAAACGTGTCCCTTGAGCAAAGCGGTTTGTTCGCGCAACGCGTTATAGCGTATAAATGCAAAATATTCTGATGATGACCCACTTCGACAAGCTTCGTCAAGTTCTCGTTAACGAACGTTAAATTGATGAAGCACTTATATTTCATGGTTCGTTGAAAATAGGAGCGATTTAACAGTTGACAACGTTAACGCGAACCCTTGTTAAGAAATTGTATATTTAACATCATGAAAGATCGAAAATTTTCTCTGTATTATAAGGAAATAAAATTAATGAAAAGCGTAACACGCAAATATAGGTATATTAAATATATTTAGCATTTTAAATGTTTCTAAAGTTTTTTTCTAGTAGTTGAATTATTCAACACATGTTTAAAGAATATTTCTCTATTTCTAGATTCTCTAGATTTGTCTATAAAAAAATGCAAATTAATAAACAATAATTATATATACCATATATATATATTTTTGAGTACATCAATATGTTACATTTTAAAGAATACTTTTGTTCAAAATACTTTCAGGATTTTTCAACACATCATGTTTTCCAAATATATTTTACAATCCTATACTATACACAGAATGAGGGAGAGATAAAGTAAGTTACAATATAAATGTTTGTATGATAAATATAGAAATATTATATTTAAAAAAAAAAAAATATTATTTTTAAATAACTAAATTTAAATATTAGGTTACGAATGCTTAACCGCGTAGTCGTTATACGCTTCAACAAACCTTTGGAGTTTTTAGTCGTTGAAGATTAATACGATCCGTCCGATTCGCTCTAGTGTTAGTTCGCAAAGCGCGCGCGATTCATATTCGAACGCTTAAGGAGAGGATCAAGTTCGCAGGCTAGCGATTTCGCTGCAGTTTCGCAAGTAGTTAGAGCATACCGCACGTGGCCCGTGCACAGAGGCATTCTCCCTCGGGGAAGCGTGGATGACCAACAGTTTAAACAGAAATTTGATCTGTTTGCTATCGCAATCTGAAGCTTTAAGCTGACGTCGATAAACATTTACGTCGAAGTGGTATGATTATAATTGTACGTCAATATTTTCGGCGTGATACATATTAGTTTCAAGTATTATATATAATACATTATATGTATCTTTTTAAAAGCATCACCCTCCTATAGTTTTAAATTATTTCTTGTAGTCTGTAATTTTATAGCAATGTTGCTACTAGATTAGTTCTTTAGCCGGAGGCTAATTTGATTATAACTGAAGAAGTTGTAAATAATAAAACGTAACAGTTAAATGGTTTTTATTTTTTTATAAATAAAATAATACAATTTTGTGCACTATATAATATTATATGTATACGAAAATATTATTTTATTATTGTAATTTCTTATACATTACGCAAAAAGGGCCACTTTCATCCTTCTACAAAGAAGGCAATTTTCAAGTGGCTGCAACTTCGTCGCATATAATCGGATTGAGATCAATAAAAAAGCGTTACAAAGATTGAAATTTCTAGTTTCAGAATCTTTCAGTCGAGTTTAATTCTTTTCATTTGTTACGAAGTTACATTATGAAACGTCTGTCGATTGACTTAAATTTTTCAAAAGTTTGTCAAAGAATGCCGAAGAAAAACAAAATTTTTAGCACAATTTCGTTAATTGGATTTTAAAGAGCAGAGTTTTATCTTTAATTTGCTTTTTTAATGAATGTCCTATGGTCTTCTTTCGCCGAGTTATTCACTACTGAAGTAAAATCGATCTATTGACTTTGAGCGTTCATAACTAGTGAAAAAATTATCGCACATTAAAAAAGCAATTTAAAGGAAACAGTTGGCACTTTAACATGCACTAATTGCTTTTTCAATTAATATTCATTGTAAACATTACTTTCAAATCAAGTAAAAATTGCACTTTTTCCCTTTTTCATTTAAATCAATTCAACTTAATGAAAAGAATTGAACTTGAGTAAAAGATTCTAAAACTTGAAGCCTTATAACGCTTTTTTATTGATCTCAATCCGATTATATGCGACGAAGTTGCAGCCACTTGAAAATTACCTTTTTTGTAGAAGGAAAAAAGTCTAGCCCTTTAATTTTTTTGCGTAGTGTATGTTATTTGTATTATGAACCAAATTCATCAATTTTTAATTGAGTCGATAATATGTTTAATATGTTCTTTTATTTCGTCCATCTGCTAGTTTAACCAAAAGTAAACCCGAATCTCGTTAACCTTCTTTATCCCCGGTTCATATGTGCGGACGCATAGGTAAATCCACTTATTTACCTACTTCAAGATAAAGTGTACCTTAAAAGCGAGCCTGCCAAATGGCGCGCGAAATAAAGTGTAAAGTCGAGTCTTTTTCGGTTCTCGATCCCGGCTCTCGATCTTGCCTGTCATATGGAAAGAACAGTCGGATCGCACGTAGTCGCAATCTATTTGGAATGAACGGTATGATTGCTCGCTATGGTTGGAATGTCTTGTGTGTGGAATTCCATGCCAAGGATGCTCGATCGCCAGGATTTTGGCGACAATCGAGAATGTCTCACCGCGAGATCGAAAGCGATCTAGTGAATCTAGGGGAAATAGCATGCATTATAGATACAAATAAAAGATCAAAGAATATACTGAGTTAATGGTAGAACAAGTATTTTATTTTATTATTCAATTTTTTTAGATGATATTTCTCTTTCAAACAAAATTAATCGATGAATATGCAGATAATATATTGTATAATAATATATGTACATAATTTTGAAATTAATTATTAGAATTTATAATATTTAAAGATTTCGTAGTGAGATTTTGTTTAAAATTTTAAAATAATCATCAAAAGTATAAAATGATTATTGAAGGTAAGAAAAATTTCTTTAAAAATTTGTAAAATAATTGAAAATTTCAAGTTTATGCAAATGGTTATATTAATTTAGAAACTGAATAAAATAGCATATTATTACCACAAATTTTTATATATTTCTAAATTTGCAACCGCTAAGTAATTTCTTGTACTTGTTTTAAAGCAAATTCGATACTGCGATACGAGTAGCAAAAGTCAAATGTAAGTGGGATCATCTAATGTATGCGAATAATCATTGTGAAATAAAGCGAAAATAAATCAGGATGATGCATGAGTTGACATGTACAAAAGTCGCGTATTAATTCTTCACAATTTCATTTTTCAAGATAATTGTGATTACATCGGAATCCCTAAAAAAGGCGACAGTAGTCCGTTTTTTGATTAGTTACATCTCGAAAGTTGAGACTAAACCGTCATTTTCAATCGATGTATCTTGCGACAAACGAAAATTCGTTACGATCATCAGTATAACGAGTCTTTCCTCATCTCCACAGTATATTATATCCAATTTTTGATGGATCGATAATGCAAATCCCATCACAATAAGTTTAAAAATATGATAATGATATTTGACGTTTTATTATATGGATATAATGTTGTTTTATATGGAAAGCTATATTAACTATGATTAAGTCAATAGAAATATATTAGCAAACATTGTTTTTCTTAATATAAACATTATTATTTGCATTCTAATTTTTAGAAGATGTATATTTTTAAATCATGGACATACTTTCTTTGATAAATTTTAATAAAAGTCAAATTATGCAATTAATCTAACATGTTTTTACATAACTTTTGAATGAGATATTAAATCATGATATATGTATATTTTTGTATATAGGGTGTCCCCAATTTAAATGGCAAAACTTCAAGAGCGTACAAGGGGACCGAAAAAGTAAGACAGGAAGTCCTTTGGAGGTTTGCTCGTTTTTGCTCCATTTTAGAAAAAATCGCAAGAATTCAATCTCTCATTGTCAGTTGATCTCTTGAGTCGATTGGCATCGAATAAACTTTCTGCTTCAAGGTTCCTTACATATGTAAACACTTGATGTTATCCTTTACGGTGCCAATCAATTCAAGAGAGCGATTAAGAGACCGAATCGTAGATGCAGTGAACCAAATATCACTAGAACAATGTCTAGCTGCAATTAATGAGGTCAGTGCTAGATGTAATGCTCGCATTGCTGCGAGAGGGCAACATTTTGAACAATATCTGCATTAAATAGATGTTAACATAAATAAAATGTAAATAAATAAGTAAAAAAACAAAAACTTGTTTTATTTCTCTTTTTGTGATTTTCTCCAAAATGGAGCAAAAACGAGCAAACCTCTAAAGGACTTTCTGTCTTAGCTTTTTGGTCGCCTACACGCTCCTGAAGCCATTTAAATTGGGGACACCCTGTATATAAAATAATTATGATTTCAATTTTTGCTATTGGGCCGTACTTTTGATTTGTGCGATTTAAAGAAGATATGATACGATCATCCGATCGTTTTCACAGTTTATGAACGGGATATTATTGTACAAGCATTCTACAGCGGAGATTGTTGAAGGCAACGAGGAAGAGTATATCGTCTCGTATCGCAGCGGAACAACGGGAGGCGGAATCTCCTACGCTTAGTTCGCGGGGTAACTGCGCGCGTGAGGTACACGATGGAAGTTGTTCGTGACTGTTCGAATGGTCTTTCTAGTTAAAATGTCGTCACTAAGGGCGACACGCGCAGTTACACACCGGCGAATCTAACGGAGGTTTGCCGGAACAACCCCGTCTCTAACCAGAAAGCGACTTAACTTCGTTGCCGAGGTGTGTCGACCTCGTACGACCAATTTGCGACACTTGGAAATGGAGTCCGCCAAGAAGGAACCTCGAACTCGACCAATTTTACGCGACTCCGCGAGGAAATAAAAGAGCGATGCCAGGCGAATTGTTCCAGCTTTGGAAATAAATGTGATTTGTTTTTTCCGTCTGTCATTAATTCTGAGACGAAGAAGGATTTTGAAGCATTGAAACGGCATTAATATTCCATAATATTTTGTCTATTATTGAAAAAGCATTCTATTCTATTTCATAGTTTAGTACGTTGTATTATACACGAATATTTTTGAAGTAATCCTAGATAAATATAATTTATATAAAGTTAATGTTAAATATATAAATAAATATATTAAACGTTTTTGCTACGTGATTTCTACGAATAATATACGCTTCGAATTTGCGTATATTTGCGAAGAAAACTTTATCCTATATATCCTTTTATCATTTACGAATCAGGAAAATGGAAGAAAATATATAAGAAAAATTTTGAGATTGATATATATATAACATCCGTAACTCATTAAATTGATAAACTATGACAAATATCAGTAAAAATAAATTATCTGGTTATTATTAATATTGCAGGATTTAAAAGTAAACTTTATTATAGTCTATTATAGAAATTTACCAGAATAATCACATCGTTTATGTCACATGAAATCAAATCAAGTCGCGTACTCGATTAATCATGAAAAATGTGTGTGTGATGAGGATAAACGAAAAACAACATTTATTCATGTATGAATCAAAATCTGCAATTCCTAATCGAATATATCCTGAGATATTAATAAAAAAAAATCTCTACATTTCTTCATACAAAAATCTGTAAATTTATATTTGTCATAATTATTCAACGTTTGTATTATTGCTATAACTTCAATATCTCAATACTGATGTGCAATTGAAATTATCATTAATTTTATAAATGTTATTATTGAATGTGTTACATTAATATTATATATCATATTTATTATATTGATACGAGACAAATACGACGACGCACGTGAAACATTAAATATGAATATTTTCCGATATTTACCAATCAAAAATCTAATATTTTGCAATAAGTATCAGCTTAATTAGCTTTAATAATTTATAAATTATTTATTGATACCATAATTCTCTAATCATTAATTTATTAATTATACTATTAACTAATGAATAAAAAATATTATTTTAGTTTTGTCAGACAAAGAAGTACTTTGGTTTTTTATAAAAAAATTGTTTAATAAAGCATTTTCAATAATCTCTCTTTTAATCAATCAAAAAAAAAAAAAAAAAACTTTAAACTTACATATTCTCAATTTTCTTAATAATGATGTAATCTAATTCTAAAAGCAATTAAATTAAAAATCCATACGGCGCGAGATTAAAAATAATTGGCTATATGGGAGAAGCAAAAAATTAATTTGCGAGTCCGACGAACACGTTCTTTTCTTTCTTTAGCGCAATGAGTGTCTTTCGAGCTCGTGCTTTTGAATGGCCGATTAGTTTGGCTCAATTAAATCGCCGTAAACGGATTCAGCGTTTGCGACAATAGAGATGAGATGCCTCGTCCGATCGAGTGTGCAACCCTCGCGGAACCTTTTGTAGATAGATCGCTGCCCCCATCTTGAAATACTTCTTCTTATACTTCTTTATACTCTTTATCCCCTTTCTCGGAAGTTTTCCAAAGAGAGTTTCTCTCCCTTTCTCTTCGCTCGTGCGCATTTAATCCCGATTTAGTCCCGATCCGAACGAGGCTTTGTCATTTCCCCAAAAAGACAAAACGGAATAGAACGAATGCCTTTTGAAGGAATAATAAAAATAGAAAATCCGTTATTCGAATTAATTTGAATAATTCAAATTTAGATTGCAATTGTTATATGATGATGCAATGTACGATAAAAGTATTCATATTGCTTGTAATTGCATGCACGCATAATAAAAGTATTAATGTACAAATAAATAAATAAATTAATATATAATTCAGACATGAGATAAAAAATTATACATAAATAAATAATATAAAAAATTTATACAACGTTGAATGAATATATAAATATTATATATTTTTTATATTCTCCATTTTTGAGTCATGCAACAAATTCATGGAATTTTAATTAAAGAATACTAGCTTCTCATTTCTACGTGTATAAATATGTATTACGCAATGACATTACGCAAGCTACTATACATCATAGTTTCGACATAGTTTGCATATCTCATTATGAATACGCAGCGATATATGGATGTCTTTTCTTATCTCTTAATCATTGCACCCTTCAAAATTCAGTCATGACACATCGAAAGAAATCAAATAAATTCTTCGATGAATGTATATAATATATCGTGGTGACATCTTTTATCTCCCGTCGTCGTCGTCTTGTCTCGTTCGATCGTTAATCACGATCATATCACTGTGCGAGCGCACGCGTTCGTCAAAGCGGTCTCCTCTTCGCGTGTCTACGGGCGTGAGATGACCTTAATTAAGCTCACGGCGAAGAACGTTGGCACGAAATAAATCGCTTTGTACGTGAGACGGAAACATAAGTCGCTTCTGTAAACGTCACGACATCCGTTATACACGTTGCTTTATTATCGCTAAGCTAAATACGCGTAGTTTGAGAATAATATCAGGCCCATTGAATATTTACGACATTGTATTTCTGTTTAAACAAACAATTCAACTTGTAAGCGGGAAATGAGCATCGCGACTCGGCTCATTTTAACCGGAAAATATCATTTTTTGCCAACATTGATCGTTAGCTTTATAAATATTTTATGTTGGAAATTCCAGCTTAAAACAAGAAAGGCTGTCATTGCAGAGATTATCTATTTTGATGGTTTTATTAATGTCGAGCGTGCAACGACTAAGTTCGCTCGCGGTATGTTGCTTTTATCATTGTTGGAATATTAATCAAAAATTGGACACTCGAAAGGAATTAGAAATAGTGTTTTTAACAAATATAAGATGCCATTTGAAACCGATCGAATGTTTATTAATGATTGATAATAAGCAATCAGAGATACAATAAAATTTATGAGAAATGCTTAAAGATTAAAACTTACCGAAAGTTTGACAAGAAGGAAAAGATACTGCTGAGAGATGATTTATTTAGAAGCGTTTTATATATTTAATTAAATAAAAAATATTTAATTAAAACTTACTTATCAAAATTTTTATAATAAATCTTTTTGCGTTTC
Organism: Polyergus mexicanus; assembly: GCF_030449975.1. NCBI lineage: Eukaryota > Metazoa > Arthropoda > Insecta > Hymenoptera > Formicidae > Polyergus > Polyergus mexicanus. Next base: position 6,377,984 of record NW_027223335.1, read on the forward strand.
TCTCTCTCTCTCTCTCTCTCTCTCTCTCTCTCTCTCTCTCCACACACACACACACACACACACACACACACACACACACACACACACACACACACACACACACATACAATAACTATGATGGACTATTTGAAGAGAGATGAAGTCTCCTTTTTAAAGATTATATCGGGTGATTACGCACTTAATAGAAAATTGATACGGGATCTCTATTCTTTACCGAGGTCGCGGGAACTCAATCGTGAAACGATTCTTGAGAGTAATGATCAATTGTAAAGTACGAAATGAAGTGAATTTAATTATAAATTACTCGCACGAAACACATTAATATATATATACGAATTGTGTATTAAAATTGAAAAATATAATAATTATTTTTTATATTATTATTATTATTAAAAATAGAGATAAAAAGTGAATAAAGAATATATAAGTGAGTAAAGAGATATAACTGCTTCTTCTTACTATTTATTTATTAAGATACCATATTTTAAATATTATCTCTACAAGCATTTGATTCTAGATATAATCTTTTATTCTATTATATTAATCTAAATTTAATTTTATTAATAACTGCCACAAACAATGTATTTATTTTCCTCTGCCCGCTAATTATGGTTAATTACGTGTTTAATGCGATAGTAATATGCGGCTACCAATGTCCAATGAAATTCGAGAGAGAAGTTTCCATAATGAAATTACTACCGAAACTGATAAATCCTGTTGAAATTTTAAGAGGATCATTGAAACTGTGTAGATGATGGTAAAGTTTTCCTAATTACCACGTCGTAATGAACATTATGCAAATGTGCTTGGCAGATATAGACATAAATCTTTTTATGCTCTTTTTATTAAACATTATTGTTAAGCATTGAAGCGTAACGAAACATTATTACGAGTTTAATTATCTTTTAAATATTACGCATTAAGAGAGATATTTGATTGTTACATTTTTTTATTACATATCTATTATTATTACTATATCACATTAATTTTTATTCTACGTACTACTTTATAATATTTATTAATTTTTCTATAACTTTTTATTTCAGCGGAACTGAAACACAACGGTATTAATTATCGCACTATAATTAAATTTAAAAAAAAATAACGTTGAATATTAATGAATTATTTATAATTCACTCGCTCCCAATAACGATTTATATTTTACAATACATTTTCTTCCACGTTCCTCTTCTGTTTACGTTCGTTTTTATTGTTCTTAACAGAGTAGAAAGCTCCGTCCCAGGGAACCTTAAATTTAAAGAGCGGAATCTGCATTTTATAAAGTCCAGATACACTTTGCATTTCAATGCAATTCGATTGTGCGAAAAGGAAGACTGAGTTTGCATTAATGCTAGGTAATACATTTCGCGAGCGGCTTGTTTATTTGATAGACGTTAACGATATGGAAAATTCCGGATTGTAAAATTTGGATGTTTTCAATTTTTATTCATGAAAAAGACAAATAACAAAAATTAAAATTAATATTAATATATATAAACCGTGATTTTTTTTTTTTTTTTTTAGTACTGTGATTTTAATTTATTTTTATTACGAGTCGCATATATTGTATAAGTCCTTATCATTATTATATTTATTTTTTTATTTATGCTATTTTTCTTATACTCTTAAAATTTTTATCAAATCTTAAGAAATACAATATTTTCTTATAATTTTTGACACATATACACACATACATATATACATACATTTATATATATAATTCATATTTTTAAGTTATATATTATATATATATAGGGTGGAACATTTATTTTGAGATAAATATCTAAAAAATAAAACAAGATAGAAAGAAATGTTTCAGACAAAATTTCATCATTTTCATATTATAAATCAGCGATCTTTTAATACGATTTTAAAATATACAAACTTCTCCTTTCAAAACTATTTTTATCAGACATAGTAGATTGTTGTTGTAATAAAGCCGCTTGCATCTCATAAATAAATGCGATTCCCATGCTTACATGTCCGAAGCTCGTATCGAACTGCCGATCGTTGAAAGCTCTTTTAATTAGACATTAGACAAATCAATTGGTCAGGAACAAGATATCCGCATAGGAATGAAATGTTTCATCGCTCGACATATTGTACGTACACTTTTTTTAACATATCCGCGAATCCATTTATGAATATATTCTAATTAATCAATTTTGATTAATCTCTTAAGAACAGTGAAATCTCAATAATTTGAATTGGATGGGAGCAAAAATTTTTAATTAACTTTAATTATCTACATGGAATCTTCGCGAGTTTGAAATTATTAAGACTACGTTATATGTGTGTTTCGTTTTTTTAGGGGTTTCTTACGATTGTGAAATCTTCTTTATGCTTGTTTGTACAACTATTTTTTAGATGAGTAAAATACATGTAGCTTCAGTATCGCGAATGAAATTATCAAACTGTCGTGGCTTGCTGCGTTTAATTTTGCGCCGATAAAATGCGTCGAGATACGATAAAATGATGATGACAGGCATCTCGGACGAGAAATTGATTTCGCAACAAGTAAAAGCTTTTCTCGTTGCTGTCCGGAAGCGTGCATTTTGTTTGAAATTACACCTTTTCGATGACGAAGTGACGCTAAAGTCCCGCGGCTCGATGGACCGCTTCGTTCAATGCATCAATTTTCTGCGGGCTTCCATTTTTTTTTCGTCACTTTTATTTCATTATCGACGCCGCCGACGATCCGTCAATGTCGCCAACTCCAAAGAGTGCGACGATCGCGCCGAGAATAATGCGATCCGACAGCTTTGCTCTTTTCCCCGTTGCCGATGCAAAATTTTTCACTATAAAAATATACCCTCATTATCCAAATCTGCATTGGCATGGAAAACGCATCATTCTAAAATTATTTTGGCTTTATCTAGAAATGAAAAATTGACTAATAATCGACTTATTCTTATATTGCTTTCCATAATTTCGCGAGTGCAACATAATGAAAGTGAGAAACTTTAAAGTTGCATGCGCATTATAAATACACCCCGTATAGACTAACATATACCGTAACCACATTTGATTGATAGATGTTAAATATTAACAAAATGAATATTATAATACTAGTTGGCTATCGCATTTGTCACTTTTATCCAGATTTCCATTAAAACAATTAATTATTTATATTTCTATAAGGATTCTTTACGTAAACACTTTGCATATCGTACTGATTAAAAATGTTTGCAATAACAGAATTTTTATAGAAACTAAGTTATGTTATTTAAACAATTTAAAAGCATCGAAATCAATCGCCGCGTTAAAATACATCATAAAAATCGAATAAAATGTATAAATAATAGAAAAAGGTGTTTTTAAAGAAACGATCGATTGACGTGGAATAACATTAGTCATCTCTTATAATTATGACGGGTCACGGAAAGCTTGGAATTCAAAAAGAGGGAAACGTGCCGGCGCTTCGAATCGGCATGAAATTTATGCACAAACTTTTGCGGCATCCGCGATGCCATAAATCGTTAGTGTCGAGATGCCATCGACGGAAGGGAGGATCGAAAATTTTCCGAAAAAAATGACGCGAACTTTCAAGAGGCTCGTGAATTTGCCTGTGATTTTACCTTCGTTACCTCGTTTAAAAAATTTAATATAATGAAAGCAAACGACAAAAATTAAACATTCTAATTTCTTAGAGTATATTTAGAGTTATTTTTAGAATTATTTTGAAATAACACAACTCTTCCTGTGCATTTTATTAATCTATATTATTATAAAGCATATCTACAATACATATAATATTTAGACAAATATATTTAAATTTAATAGTTCAATATTATTAAGAGTACTTCATAATTTCTGTTATGAAACAAACGATAAAGAAATACAACCTTTGCAGTCTTGCATGTTGATATAATTCTCTTTAATTATAATATAATAATATAAGTTGTCGCAAGTTTTCCACATTTTCTCTTGCCGTTCAACGAAAATTTAGAAGGTAACCAGGCGAATTATTAGGAAGGGAGTAAAAGTTGATCTCCGTACCATCGGTTGAGCCAATTCCAATTTTCTGGCTGCCTGATCCGGTTTATATATAATCAGATTGCCGTTCATATATCATCTTTCATGTTATAATTATTCAAAAGTTTACCGATCCATCGATCGGGATAAAACGAATAGCTAAAGCTAAAATATCTGGTTTGCCAAAGGAGTAAGGAAGGAAGAGAAGGGCTTATACTTCTAAAGTAAAATGATTTGAAAATTAATTGTTTATCTTCTTAATATGCACACTCGCAAATAGCTTTTCATTATCTATTTGATGAAATATGAATTGTAATTAGATATAAGACCTGAAAATCCAATTGAAAATAAATTAAAGAAATTTTTTTTTTATTCAGCAGCGCAATCTTTTAATTTTGATTTAACTAGAGAAAGAGAGAAAGAGCTTCGACATGCTAGCGATGGCTGTCGATCGAAAGAGGATCTTCCGGGCTTTCTGGGTGATTTTTCATGCCAGCGGAATACGGACGACGATTTTTCAGGCCACTATAAAACTGAAATTTCTCACGCCCTCCATCCAGCGCTTCGGCCGCTTCGAAGCGAACGATCAACACCGATATCCGCGGCTCTTTTCATGTCAGCTTCGCTTTGCATCCTTAGCCTCCTTTAAACTTTTCGACATTTTTCTGGGAAGAGGAATGAATTTACTCGGCCTTCAGATGACGATGTAGGACGAATCGATCGAGGATTGCATTAAACATGGGAAAAGGGTAAAGAAACGAGAATCGCGAAATGGTAGAACATGAATTTTATTGAATTAATGTACCGTGAAAAAACGTTTTTATAAAAGTGTTCAATGTTGCCGTTTAATAATCTTTATTACTGTTAAGTAATGACCTTAATTATTTTTATTTTAATCATAACTTATCTGATAACTTTGTAATGTCTATGGTTATAGCACTGTAAAAAATGGCGAAAAGTTACAACAGATTATGAAAAAAAGAAGTCCATTCTAAGAATTACAACTAATTACGCAGTAAAGAAATATGTAAAATTGTTTTTCTTTACTTATTTAACGGCATCGAATTCTTGAATTATATTGCTTTTCCTTTCTTTCGAACGCTCGTGCTTATTTTTCGCGTGTGCAGGATATATATAGAATATGATATATATTTTTCTTAATATATAAATCAATATCTCTAGAACGAAACACGAAACAATAACCTTCTGTGGATTAGAAGAGCAGAAGAAAGAAGTTATTAAATCGATACAAGATATCCGTTTTTTTTTTACTTACAAGATATTAAACGGCATTGGATTTCCTCGTATCGGATTGTTGAAATATTGATGGCAAAATCCCTTGTTAAGCAACAGCTTATCGAAAACCGTATATGAGTATACTGAGGATCTTTCCCGAGCGTTCGGGCATTGAAAGTGGCTTTGCGATCGCGGCAATTAGGATACTATGCACGCGCCCTATGCGACACTAATTGCGCTTAAGTAATCTAATGGCGATACGTGATAATTTGCATACGTGCGATGCCCGCGTCGATTTATACACGGCGCGCATTTGGTATCGGCGGTCGCGCGATCGAGCTCGCTCGTTTATGACGCTTTTATCTCACGGCAAGGCACTGCGAATATACACCTCCGGACTTATATGTATAACGCATTTGTAGCGTGTCTGAAAAAATATATAGGGTGTGTCAAGCTGACTGTTTTTTTTTTTTTTTTTTTAGCTTTTGAGCTGTTTGCTCATTTTTATTATGATGCATATTTAATGGACAGCTATCATTTGTCATACACTTTGATAATATTTTAAATTACATATCTAGATAAAAGGGGAGATCGAAATATATTCTTGATAAAAAAAAAAAAAAAAATTAAAGTTAAGAAAATATAAATACACAATACATATTATTTATTTACATATTTAACGTTTAATTGAACATACTTATGTCAAATGCATATCGATGATTATATCTCTTTTTTGCGTAAGAATAGTCTATTAAATTTTATGAATATTATTTATATTCAAGATTATCTGTATTATAATAAAAATAGAGTATAATTCAATACTTTTTTTGGACTAACACATTTTTCATATTTATTGTTTCAGGTAAGTCGAATCAGCTTTACGCTGTTTTTGGCTGTTACATCATGTAACCATGTGAAAATTTAATGGTCGATTATACGTACGTATATTATTGAATTAATTACAAGTAACGTTATCCGCTGCTGTAGAAGATCAATTTTTGCAATTAATTTCGCAAGCTAAATTCGGGAATCTCGAGTGCGGCTGAACGATAAGCGTCGATAATTATACTGAAGCGAGTGTATGTATGCATTCTACATGTGTACACACATATGCGATTGTATCCGAATGTAGGTCAGGTATCTGCGTTCCATTGCCGTCACGCAATGTTTATCTCGAAATCGATGGTAAATTATTGTTGGATAGAGTGCAAACTCTTGCCGGAAACACTGTATTTTTGGCACTGTATTTTGTCAAAGAAAAACTATATTATTATCCATGGTAATTCCAGCAATATTAACGTCACCCTATTAGCCAATTTTTTTAGAGTCAAGTAATTTTTAATTGCATTAAGAAAATGTATAATACAATCGTAAATATATTCGATATTTTTGAAATAATTTATTTATTTATTATTTTTATTTATAACAGAATATTTAACTTTAAATAATGTTTAATAATCTCTTATATAACAATATAGGTATATAATTATTTTGTACATTTAAATATTTTATAATATAATTTTAGATATATTAATTTAATGTTTATCTTATAATAAAATGTTTTAAAATTAGCTTTAGCATAATTTCTAGCATTTGAAAACTTACGTTTTGGTTCTGTGAAATTATTCAAAATATTTGCACCCTCTCACGCACAAGCCAAACAAAAAGCTCCTTTCGTTAAACAGAATGACTCAGAATTCTGTCGAACCGCTTGTGAAAGCGTGACATGCATGGCTAAAAAAAATAGAAATATTAACACAACAACATTTAGAACAAATTTAGTATAATATCCAAAATGGTAGAAATTCTCTATATATCAATACACGAAATATGATATTTTTGAAATAGGGAGATACTCGCGTTGAATATTCCACTATAATGATGATGTGCATGCGTAGCATCAATTTTCATCGGAGAGGAATTTCAACCAACAATTATAGCAAGAGGCGATAGAATATATATTTAACAATACACACAAATCTGTATTAAATATATTACGCAATAAATATATAAAGGAAAAATATATTATATAGCAAATATACATGTATAGAGAAAGCTTCAGATTGCTCGCTCTTCTTGCAATTGCAATTTTTTATTTCTAATTTCCAAGCAAAATAAAATTTAACATGATTCGAAATATGGCTCGCTCGAAATATTTGCGCATAATTCTTTATGTCTCTCTCTTTCTCTATCTCTCTTTTGAGTGCAATTATTGTCATCAAGAAATTTAATCGCGTCCCCGTAATAATTGGATCATCGTTGCAATTTTGTTAAAAGTCAAAGGTATGCCTGCCCGCGCTAATTCTCCCTCTAACGAAGTTTTCACTCGATAAAGCACAAGATAAACTGGTAATGAAAAACCGATATGGCGCCATACATAGTTTGGAATCTTTCTTTCCATGAAGCTCACTTCGTCTTAGAAATATTTCTGCGCAGGCAAGATTGATATCTCCGATATTGAAGTTAGCTAAGTTCTGCTAAATGTTCCATAACGAGATGAACGATAATGGGAAGCTTAAACAAATGTTTAAACATACGATTAGATTGTATTTTTTATTAAATAATGTAATAATAATATAGAGACATTTAATGTGTTGGATAAATGATCTATAACGGAAATTTATATATATAGTATGCAATGTCAACATATAAATTATACTAATTATTTTGATTTCATAGCTTTATACTTGACATACTCTTGTGGTCTAAGAGTTTAAAATAAAGTTAGTTTATTTTTGAATTTATAAATGTATTAAAATTATTTAATCATGATTCATATTAAAAAAATGATGTTATATGTATATTAAATATGTATAGATATAGATGTTTGATCATATTTTCTATATCTAGTTCTAATTTTTTCATTCGAAAAAATTAATGGAGTATAGTATATGTATATATATTCTAAAATTAACTATCTTATTAAAACATAAAACATTATTTTGTTATTGTAAATTTTTTTTAAATTATATATAACTTTCTCCGTTTTTATTATATTGTTATCTTACAACATATTTAAACTGCATATCATGAAATTTTTTACTAATTGTTTGTTCGACTGCTTTAAACAGTGAGAAAAGATTTGGTTTGATTCTGCCGTATACGTATATTGGTAATATACATTTGATTTTAAGATTTTAGAATTTATATTTTAATGTAATATTTTATTTACAAAATGTAGCTTATATTTTCATTTACACAAATTTTTTTAAGTTGCCATAAAATGATTGTGTAATCTGTTCTATCGTAAAATATTTTAAATAATGATAAAGAGAGACATATATATTACACACACACACACATATATATATATATACAATATAAACAAGATTTTTATTTATACACTTAAAAGAAAGGGTGATCTCGAAAAAATTAATATAAGTTATAATTTTTCAGTATTTTACTGATGTACTGACTTGCGCAAAATTATGTCATGCATAAAATCTACGCATAAAGTAATCTCTCATTTACGAAGAAATTTATCTGCAGTTTGATATATGTTAAACAATGCTTGTTTATTCTAATTTTCAACGAATATTTGTGCGCCTATGTTTGAATTCTTTTCCTTAACATTCCATATCTTTCTTTCACGTAGACATTTTTTTTGTCATTCTCTTTTACATGACGCATAACTCGGTCGAGGTCGAATCGAATTCAGCCGGGCTGCGATGCAATTCGAGAAGTAAAATCAATCAGCCGGTTGGAACGCATTTGCTCGGCAAATTCTCAGCGTCGCGCAAACTCCGTTTGCCACATCTCTCTCGAAAACTTTGCGACGCGTAAGACACGGTTTTTCGTCGAGGATATTCGTACGCGAACGCAATGAACGTTTTCCATCACGGAATCCTATGACGCTCTTAGGATGGAATTATTGGTTTTCAAATGTTTCTTTATTCTATTTCAAACATATCTGTCCTTGATATATGTACATTATAGGGATGTAATAATACATTACAATGTAGAAAAATATTTGTATTTATTTTTTTATCTTTTGGTTAACAAAGGAGATATTTAAATTATACGGATTCAAACTGTTTAATATAAAAGTTGGAAATATTTATGAATTTGAGTTAAATATTTCTTTTCGATAATGTTGTAATGGAAAAATAATATATATAGACTTAAATATAAAGAAATAAAAATTATCATTAGTTTTATTTTACATTAATACATTTAACAGAAATTTAAAGAGAGTGAGTTTTGATTATACATTGTACAATCATGTTAAATTAAACTTTAATTAAATTTTAATTAATCTCATATTAAAATATCAATTTTTGGAATATAAAAAAATAAAAAGAGTAAGATAAATACATTATTATAGAAAGAGAAAGAGAGTGAGTTCTTTTATTAGATAATGGGAAATAAGATAATTGATCTTTGCTATTCAAGGGCATATTGAGTAGTTATATGGGAATAATTAGTGGATAATTTATTTATGAATGAATAAAGGCTCCATCACCACATACACACTACCGGCATTGATTGGACACACATCGGTGAAAATGAATTATTGAGTTGTACAAGAGATTCAACCTCAGAGGCAAATGACGCGCATCGTGGTTAAAATTAATTGTTGAATTATACAAGAGATTCATTCTCGGAACAAATGAGTTTGATTTTATCGACAAACAGAATAGTCTATTAAATTCCGTATACTTATTAAATATTTTTTTATATTCTTCAATCTTGATGATCCAAAGACCAATCGTAATATTACATCTTTATATGAAATTCTATCTTTTGAGGAGAATCTTGCTCGATATATCGCAAGATCGTTCCAGGAAATTAACGAGCAAAATCTCGACATTTGAGCGGGCGCTAGTATTGGCGTGTGTATTTAAATGAACGTAGATAATATTTTGAGTTTTTATTATCGCATAATTAAGTCGATGCCCTCGATTGCCTCTTCTATTCTCAGCTCGTAACGAAAATCTTTTCAAAGATCTTGCTGTATTTTCTGCACGCCTGTCGGAGGAAGCACCAGCGAACGACTGACATCGTTCGTTAATTCGAGTGATTTAGTGCACTTTCCTACGGATGCTCTTAGAAAATGCAGCTATGGTTATGACCGACAATGATATACCGTCGTGCGGAGACACATTTATGATATAAATTTAGAAGATCTTTAATTCGAGAAGCATCACTTTCACATCCACTTTTCATATCTTTTGTCTTTAATATATTTTACAATTCTTACAAATCAAGAAAATTACAATTCTTATAAATCTTCTTATAAATTTTTATAAATCTTGCAATAAATAATTTTCTCATGTAAATTAATCTCTTAACGCCTTATGCGCTCTATACATTCTACTATTATTTGAAATTTATTTAATTGAAAATAGTTAAACACAAATACACAAACATACAGATCAATTTTTGTAATATCGGTAAAATAACGTAAAAAATTTGAGTCTAATAAATTATTTATTAATTGGACTAAAAGATTTCTGAAAATCGCTTTATCGGCAGCAATTTCTAAACCGATTTCCGCATCAGGGAAAACAGAACGTATCATTTCGCGGCAACGAGCGGAACTTTCGTCGGGCGGTTCAATTCGTACTTTTTGCTGGTCGGTTCTCTCTCGAAGGGTCGAGGATGTTGTCGAAGGGCCAAAAGGAGGATCGATCAAGAGGATGGGGAGGGACTGTCTCACGGACAATGATAACGCTTTCCTTCTTACCGGCGTAGCTTTCAAGATATCCAAGGTCGTCGAGGAGCTCGGCTTAAACGAATTTGAATGACGAGCAGGACAATTCGATCCGTTCGGATAATACGTCCTTTGCTACTTCCACTTCGACAAATTTGCCGTGGGCCCTCCCCTCGAGCTCTGATCCTACTCCTTCTCCTCATTGACATTTTCTCGGTATCTTCTGGGACTGACAGTGGATAAGCGCTCCCCCCATCCCCCCGCTTCCTCCGGCGTTTTTGTCGTTAGGAAAGCTACGGTGGATAAAGGGATAAAGGGCCCGGGGATGATAGGGGCTGTAGATAATGGCGTCGCATGGCTTTATTCCTGAACGTGGTAATTTCGGATTATTTCTTGTTCGTTTAACAGACATTACATATATACTAACAACAATTGAGATCAAATATGACAATAATATTATAGAGCAATTGTTAAAACATACACGATTGAAAGCATGAGTGTGCCCGATCTGTAAGTTTTAAAGTTTCCTTCTTTAATTTTCAAAGAAGATTGTACAAATTGGAAAGTCAAAGCGTCTGAGTATCCGTTGCTACTCGTATAGATATGCTCTGATATTTTCTCGTTCTTCAATTATAATTTTAATTCGCTTCAATAATGCATCATCTAATGCTCGCATCGCGTGAATTTTGTCGGACTAATACATTTATCAGCAATGAAATATAATAAATGATTATTGATAATATAAGTGAGAAAATGTAAGAAATATATTTTTTAGTATCTATATTAGGTGTGTTATATAAAGTATCTAAATTGCATGATTTATTCGACGAAAAAATGTATTATAAAAGAAAATGTTTTAATTTAAAAAAAAAATTATTATATATATATATGTATCATTGTTATTTAATCTGGTTGATCGACTTAATTATTTTAATCTTTTTTAAATGTGCTTTTAGTAATATTTCTTTTCTTCTAACGCTTTCTAAAATGTGCGATTGTATATATATGTATATTTTTTACATTATTTTATTATCTGTAAAATGTGTCTAATATTTAAATTACCGAAATAATTTATCCCGAATTAACACACATGTATATATAAGCTAATTATTAAAATAACGTATTATCAAACACAAGTCTTCCCGAATGAACACAAAGTGCTCCCAAACACTTCCTGTTCTGTTGACGTATCTCAATGCACAAAACTCATTATGAAATCACTATCCGTTAGACTGACTGCACCCGTTGAATATCCTCAAACTATTGTATAACTCCGTATCACGTATTAGTGTTTCTGTTTATACGGCAAACTGCACGAAACATACACAAACGTATCTCAACGAAACAAAATTCTAGAGCGAGTCCGTTTTTAATTTCAGAAAATCGCCGACTATCTCGAAATAGCAAGGATTTGAAAATACAAAAATTAGAAAATGTTATTTCGCGATAAGCGACTTGTTTACTACTTAGCTATAATAAAAATAATGGTTCAATATTACGTTCAATGAATATAAAAAAGATAAAAAAAAAAGAATAAAAAGTAGAATATTGCAATAATTCTTATTAATATAACTGAATATTGATAAATCTTTAAATGTGTCTGGGTATGAATTTTTTTCTGAATAACAATATTATATTCGCATCAATCGTTCTATCTGTAGTATTCGAGAAACAGATCTGCCTCATATTTGTACCTGAGCTTTTGGAAATTTTTTTTCAAGAAACTTCGATAACTTCTTGATTCGTGTAACACTGCAGGTAGCGAACTGACGGGATGGTAGATTTCCTCTTTTTTCCGCTAAAACGCTTAAACGAAACGTCGATCGTTGCTTAGTAAGACAAGCGCGAAAGTAATCCCCTTCCAATCAATCTTTCTCTGTATCCGGCATTTAGAGAGTGGCGCCTCGCCAACATTCGTGATCTTCGAGATGGCACGCTTTCCAACCTCCTCGGCTTCTTTTTTTTTTTTTCTTATTCTCCTCGGTCACTGGCAAATCCTTCGTTGACAAGGAACGAAACATTGTCCACAAAGAGCGAAAAGCGGATGAGGAGAGCAAGGGGAGGGAGAATGTCCATCCTCTCTTCCCTTCCGGAAGAATCTTCAAGGTATGGGGCGGATGAAGCTGTCGGTAACGAGGGCGCGATTGATGCATTATATCGAGGGTAGAATTGCTCGTTTCATTCTGCAGCTGATCGATCGACTAGCGAATCTATTATCTTAAGATGTATGGCGGTTTGGTATACGGAATGTCCGAGGAGAACGCCTTCTCTCGAATAGAAATAGCAAGATTAGAATATGAATTGTGAATTTTACGCCTAAAAGAATAAATAAATATTTTTATATTACTAGATATCTTGATTGCGGAAAGAAAATTGAATAATATAAATTGTAGCGCAATTTGTTTTTTTTTCTCTCTGATATTGAAATCAGATTTTTTTATTATATATGTTTATTTACGTAATCTGCTAATCGACAGATTTGATTTCACTGAAAAATAAAGCAATTCAATTACGTAGCATATACATGGATGGTATATTTAGCAAGTATATTATTTTTGTAAATGCCAATACGACTTTCAATTGGAAACGGCAGTTAATGGACTAGTGCAATATTCTATTCACAATTGATGCATCATATTTACGTATTGTACGTATTTGAGAAGAGAAATGTCAACTACGCGTACCAATATCAATAGACATTGTATCTCGATGTCAAATGTCACAATGTCAATGGCCTTTTGAATTCGACTGCTACAGCCGTATTTAAGATGCTTTGATTTTGTGCATTCGAGCGAAATTATCAGCTCGTTGCACTCGTGCATTTTTGCAATTGCTCGCGAGAAATTTTGTACAATGCGAATTTTCCGACGCAATCAGTCGCATTAACGCGATCTTTTTGATTAAGACAGTTACGTTTTGCGCGAATCATATGCTTGACTTGCGACCATTGATTATCTGATTTTAATGCAGCTCGCACAGATTTTACACTACGTATACACATACATACGTACGTGTATCAATGCAATATAACTTTTATGTTTTGCTTCGATTTATTAATCTTTCAATTGCGTACATTTTAATTTCTCTTTAAATAAAATAAAATAGATTTAGTTAAATTTATAGAGTTATCAACTTTGAGAGATTAATGAATTTCTAAACATAGTTAATTAATGTATTCTCCCTCTCATTATTCTTGCTGCGATAAATGTATGAATATAATATTTAACAGCTCAATGAATATGAATATATGAAAGAAAGCGATTTCAGAATTAACTTATAACGCTTAGTCGTAGACTTAATCATGGATATCTAATTTCATTTATCGCAGACATTCAGTATGTAAAATCGGATTAAGTGAATCAATTTTTTTTAAATGCAGATCACATAATTCTTATAATATGTCGTACATAATTTTATTCTTTCAAAAATATTTTTTTTTAACCTTTAGTAAAATTTTAACATGAACATGTGGATTATTGAGATAAACAAATATTAATTGTTATATCTTCACAAGCTATTTTGTTGTTTTTTTAACTTTTTAGAGCAGGCTGGCTTGAGTTACAACGGTACAAGAAATGCCGCGTATGACAAACTTTTCTCTTCTCAAGCCCCATAAATCCAACGACGCAAATGAGAAAATATAGCAAGTAGAGCTCATTTGTCGCGGGACGTTTTTTGCCGCGAGAGATTGAATCACGAATGTGTCGTCGATTTGACACGCAACGGTAAAGAGAGAGCACAAGAACGCGAAATAGCGGCGCAAAATGGAAAAAGTTGCGCATTGTTCGCAGTGCATTTTTCCACGTTCCTCATTCAAGCGAATTTGCATGTTCGGCGCGAAATTCCGCGATACAGGAATTTGCCGGAATTGTCTCAGGCCGCAATAGTCCTCTCTCTTCTACTTCTATTTCTTTATCTTTTTTTTTTTTTTTTCAAGCCCGTAATGGCCGCCGAGCTCGTGGTTGTTCTGGAGAGGCGCCAGAGCTCGCGGATCCTTCTGTCGCTCTTAGAATTATTATCCACTTTTTCCAGTTTTATTATTGTCATTTGGCGACGTAGAGCTTTTCAAAAACGTTTCCCGTTTCATCTCTGCTCGCCCCCGCGTAATTACTTCTCAATGTCGCATCGCGTCCGCACCTTACGTTGCATTGAAGGAAATAAAAAAGGCGCATTTATCCGCGACGAGGAAAAAGTTAATTGATAGATCCGCTTTATTGTGATTTTTAGCGCGATAAAAACCGTTTTACTTTCTCTTGTGATACTTTTAGCAATCGGTTTCATGAGAGAAAGAAGTATATAAAACGTAATGCTTTTTAATCGAGTCTATTGTCAAAACAAAATATTCTTTTTATCATATTGTTAAATACAAAAATATTTAATAATATTTTATTAAATATATACAGGGTGGCCTCGAACGTTCCAGCCAGACTTTTAGATCTTATAGGAAATTTAATTCTGAACAAAAAATTTCCTATAAACATGAGTCGAAAAATGCTTCCTTAAGAAGTTATCGCTCAAAAACCTCTGAAAGGAAGAGCAAAAGGTGAAAAAAAATGAAATAAAAAGGAAATAAAACTTGATAAATTTCTTGAAAAAACAATAAAAATAAAAAATAAAAATCTTTTTCTTTTATGAAAATAAAATAATTTTTTTTTAAAACTAAAATAGCACGTAATAGTAGAAAATGAATAAAGACGTGAAAAAACTAACTGTTCTCAAAATGTCTTTCCTTAGCTCCGATACACTTTCGGTATCGAGTAATGATCGCTTTACGGATTTCCTCCTGATTCAACCTTAATTGATCGAAAGCATATTTTCTATGATATTTGGAAAAATGTGTAAAATAATCACGATTTCAGAAGTTTTTGAGCGATAATTTCTTAAGCAAGCATTTTTCGACCCATGTTTGTAGGAAATTTTTTGTTCAGAATAAATATTTCCTATAAGATCGCAATGTCTGGCTGGAACGTTCGGGGCTACTTTGTATATATATATAATTATTAGTTTTTTACATGTTAAAATTATTTTGAAATTTTATAAATATTTTCAAACATAAATTATAGTAAAACTTAATAATTAATAGAAATAGAAATGGCAATTAGGAACCAGCGCAATATAATATAGCACAAATAAATTTATCAAGACATCAATGTATAAAGATACGCGAACGTATGTTGTCAATGTATAAAGATACGACAAGTTATAGTATCTTTCTCTTTTTATTGTCTAGATATATATAAAGGAAGGTTTGAAAATTCACAATGCATGTGCGCTAATGCAGCTTCATGTATATTGTGTGTGTGCATTTTGCATTTGTAAAAATTATTCAAAGATATTTTTGCGCGTGTACGTAAAGTTTTGTAAAATTTTCAAAGTATAAATTTTCTTAGAGAAAAACCGTAGTTTACACATCTGAAATACAAACAGCTTAAAAAATTCCAAATTGAAATACAAGTGAAGCGCAGAAGACTGTAATTTCAGTTTTAAGAGATCTCAAGAAATATATCGCGCTTTTCTACTTTAAATATATAATATTATTGCGATATGTAGCCAGTGACAAAAATTATGGCTGCTAAATGGCTGCGCAATTTTGTGACCGGCCGTGTATGTGTTCGACTGCAAACCGTTTAAGCTGGCAATAAAATTCAACGATTTTGGTCGTCCCTTCCGGGCGCCTATCCCCTCTATCTTGTTGGAGCGTAACTGAGCGAGCGCGTTTTCCTCTTCCCTCTCGTCTTTTCCCTTTTCCATCTCTCTCGTTCTAACAGACCGCGCATTTGCGAATCGAAACACGCGCGTCCTGAATATACGATAAAATTTTCCTCTAGATTTGGCTTCATCTCCGGCTCTCGGTCGACCTTCTCCCGAGGATTCTGTAGGATTCTGTGCGCGCGTGCGTGCACTGGGTGTCCCCGAAATAACGGAAATCTGAATACTTTGAATCTGCGATCCTCAGATCCGGTAAATCGCAATGTTTCGGACTTCCATAATTCTCGTAGAGTGAATACGTACATTCCGAGTTATTTCGGTTTGTGGAACGTAAGTAAATTGCGTCGAATCTTTGATGCAACTTGCGGAGAGTAAATTTGAGTACTCGCTATTACCGCGGAGTGTTGAAAGTAAACTTACGGGCGTTAGATTTCCGTGGAAAATAGGAAGCAAATGGGATACTTTGTACGACCCTAATCTGGAAGGCAAATTTGAACGATTTTCTACTAATTTATGGAAAGTAAATTCAAATATCTCTGTGATTTCTCCGTATAAGGGGTAGATTTGAACATTTTATTTGATCATTAATTTTGTAGAAAATCTTAATTTAAAACATTGATTTTAAGGAAACAAGTTTATTTTTTTACAATGTTTTAGTTTTCTTGATTTTAAATTATTCTATTTGCATTGAAAATAATGAATATTATAAAAAATAAGATAAGATTTATTTAGTTTCACCGCAATTACGCGCGCGTAGCAATATTGCAATTTGGAAAAAGACTGTATGTGTACGTACGAAATAATTTGTTTATCGTTAACTTTAATTTTTATTAAATAGAATAGTAACTCGTATTAAATAAATTTTTTTTTTTTTTTTTTTTCGAAAAAGAGAAAAGATCTCTCTCCAAATATAATTTTTCTTATGAAAAATTAAGGTAAAAATATATTTCCGAGAGCTAAGTAATAGTACCAGTTATCCGTGCTAGGATAAATATAGTTTCCATGATCATGATTAATCGCGCGTAGATCGGACCGCGTGTTAACATCGGCATACCCTGTATACGCGTTCGCACACATCGTTGCAACCCTCTTCCCTTTCCGATCGAAGGCGTACGAGCAACGTGTGGAGAATCATCCTCTTCCGTCGGGCTTCCTTTCCCTCTTTTTTTTTCTCCGCCATGTATGGCCGATATACCGAGCGATCTTACGGATTCATGGCGGCCGGTGAGATGGATAGTGTTTTTTTCTCCCTTTTATTTTTTCAATTTTTTTTTCTCTCTTCGTGCGAGGTCGAGTCCACTTGAAAACATACAAGTCGGAAAGGCCGTTCGAGTGTGCATGCATTCTTTACGTCAAACGCGCGAGGGAACACGTGGAGAAGCGAGTGTCCGCTCTCTCGTGTAATTATCGAGACGAAAATGTCCGGGAAAACGCGACATACGTACGTTTGCGGGCGTGCTGGACAAACACCGTCGATTTTGTATAAATCAAACGCGACGATGATTATTCCTGACGTTTGATTTGATTTGTGACGATGATTATTATTATTATTTTTTTTTTTATGCATTTGTTCGCTCACAATTAAGAACCGAATCCGATTCTTTGAAATTTGGTGGAAGTAATTAAGAGCGGTTTAAATTTTGTGTACGAGTGTAAATTTGAATATATCTCCGCTCGTTACGGAGCTTTAGGAGTAATAAATTGAGATGTTTTAAATGCGAATAACTTATGGAAAGTACATACAAATTTTTTGATAATTTATTTTATTGATTTATTTTACTTTATTAATTATTTATTTATTATATATATTCTCGATTTGCTTTTATCACAGATTTAATCATTAATGATCTAAGTATTCACAAAAATATTGTCTGATTACTTTTAAAATTAGCATTCAAGCATCGGAGAAATAAAAGAGATATATTATTATATAAATACGCGTGATATTTTTTGAAAACTAATTTTAGTAAAATAAAAATCATACAAAAATTACTAAATACATACACATGCGTTTCTGCATTTTCATAAAAAAAAAAAAAAAAAGGATTATTCAAACTGCTTCAAAAGGAACTCTGTGTTAAGCGCGTTATAGAGGCGCCAATACTTTTTTCTTCCGCAAGAGTTAGCGATCAAATTGCGAGCACAACAGTCGCGCATTCTGCGGCGAAATAAAAATTGCAGAGGTTCTAAATAGGTCGGGCGAATCTGTGTTCGTTTCGCATGGCGCATATTACTGGCACGAACTTGCGCAAATTTCGTCCTCTTTGAGTCCGCGTTGTATTAAAATGTACGCGAGTGCAGTTTTTCCGCTGTAATGGACGCGAAATTACGTTTCATTAAGTACGCGGCTGCGCCCGATCCTCAACTGCTTCGTCTTTAATCTTCTCGAGAGCTCGTTCGCTAATCGAGAACCCAACGGGATCACCGATTGAGACCCTCGTTATCCCGCGCTAATTTTAATGACGCCCGTCGAGACGCTCACGTCGAGAAATGCCGGAGGGTTGAAAAATTTTCCTTTTAAAATGCATTTAAAATTCATGCCGCTATCCTAAATAAAGCAAATCCGAGCGAGATAAGCGGGAATAAAAATAAACCCAGTAATTAGAAAGATCCGTCTCGACTTTTTTTTATGACAAATTCTTTATTCTTTTATTATATGTGTAATTCGTAAATATTTTTATATTAAAAAAAAATATATATAAGTAAAATGAAGGATATTTTTTTATTGTATCTAAGTTCAATGCTTAAAGTCGTAAGCAAAGGTAGACGAGCTTTTCATACGAGGATCGTGAAATTGAAAGCGAACGAAGCTCGATTTTCATTGACAAGAATTTACAGCATGCGGGAATCGCGATTTATCGCGACGGAACAGAATCGAAAGATATTGTTGTATTGTACTTTCTGCTTCCTGCGCAATATCAACATTCCGGACGAGACATTTCTCACCATTCCACAATACTTTACGTCCGTGATATAAATATCCCGACAGACTGAAAGTTATCGTCGTCTCTACGACGACATTAGATCCATGAAAAAAATTCAATTGTCTTATGTCGCCTTCTTATGCGAAGTAGAGTTACGTTAAGTGCAGTTATTAAATTATTCCAACTTTAATCTTTAAATTATTTGTTATTAATCTTAAAATATATTTTTGTTGCTTTATAATGATTTATATAAACAAAAGTCAACAGTAGAGTAATAGTTTATTTCATTATTTTCCTTATCTTATTGTCAGAGCAATCGTAACTCGCAATCAAAGGCGTCATGCTCGTTTATATGATGCCGAATAATGAACTAGCCAATTAGCAGTGGGAGAAGCTTGTTGCAGTTTAATCGCGAAATTGCGGTGATCTCGGATTGCTTCATAGCGCGACGAAGAATTTACGTCAATGGAAAAACATAATTTACAAGCGCGTGTTATTGCGCTTTTTATCGGCCGCGGGACATCAAATTTCCAATATGCTGACACGAAGTCTCTTTACCGTTTATCGTCATACGTTTTCACTGTTCGGTACATTCTTCTTTTTACACGGAGATTCTCCACAGCGGTTTCGCGCGTAGTGGCGATTAATTTCAAATTGAGAACTGAGAATTTTGTCTGTGAGAGAAGCTACTTAATATTTCTTTATTTTTTATAATAAAAGAATGAAATTACAACTGATGAAATTGCATTTAATTAAATTAATTAAGTATTTATTTATTTAGAATTAATTATAAAAAAATATCAAGAAAAATTATTTAATTATAAGCAATTAAAAATTTATGATTTTTACAAGTAAATTATTAAATAAATTAGTGTTACAATCAAGTGAATATTAAAAGTCATAGGTTTGTGCAATATTGATAAAACACATAAAGCAATATATATAAATGGATTTTTCGACACAATTTATTACAAAACTGAAAGAAATAATTCAAAACTTAAATGAATCTGTATGGATATAAGTTACAATAAAATTTTTTCGCAATTGACATTTTATTGAGAAAATTCAAAATATTTACCCGTTTCTTTGCGATGCTGATGGTATTAACGCTATTGGTGGAGAATTCAGGAAATTACAAAATTAGATCTCGTCGGATTTGTACAGAGGCAAAGTTTTACTTGGATAATATTTCATAATGTACTTTGTTGAGTTCGTTGTATCTTCTATAGTGTATAATTCTGTAGTTGCATAAATTACAGGTTAAAAAGGTTAAAAAAAAAAAATCGAAGGATTATTACTTATTACTCTTTATTAAACATAAAGTTTAATATTATTATTTTTATATTATAATATTATTGTATACATATATAATATTAATTACATATTAAATATATTTTTTATTAGCAAAAATCAAATTTAAACATTTTTATTTATCTTGATATTGTACGTTTATTATAATTTATTTTATTATATTTGCTATTACATATCATGTAATAGCAAATCCAATCATGTAATAGGTGTATAATTTGTAGAGAACTTATGTGTGTTTTAAGGCACAAGTATATTTGTTTTATTTATATTTGTATGATATAATTTTTTTCTTGCAGGCATATATAAATATTACAATAATTATTGAATATTATTTTCGCAAATTTATTAAGTGTGTGAATAATATTAATCCAACCATATACGTTCCATTACATAAAAGATAAAACTTCTCAAGTATTCTTAGTTCGGTGACCATCGATTTTTGCATGCTTTTCCGAATCACATCACCGGCACATCGTTATCGACATCGTCAACTTCTATTCACGCATTTCTTCGTTATAATTTCAATTCCGCGAGCTACACGAATATTTTGTAGGCTGCACGGCTAACGTAATTTGAGAGAAAAACGAGCTTTTTCGACGCGCGTACCTTCGGCGGAGCAGAATTGAAAAACGCGCACACACGCGTCCTGATGAAGCAGTTTTAATAAATATGTAAAAAATAATATATTTTACTTATAGCAGCGCGTCCAGCGCGGCATTTATACTTTGGAAAAATTATTCTACGTCTGAATCACCTTGTACTGTGGAATATTGCGTAATAAGTTCACTCGAAATTATCTCATATCTTTTTTTCAGAAGATTAAATACTTTTAAATAAGGATATTTAAGCTAGACGAGTTCTTTCAAACATTAACATTTGAGTAATACAGTATTTAATCTATCAGTACGTAGACACTCAAAAAAAAAAAAAAAAAAAAAAAAAAAAAAAAAAAAAAAACTTTATTACGGACCTAGTACTGATCTTTATTAAGGTATTCTTTAATTTGATAGTTGATTATTGATTAAATAAAACTGCAGTGATCAATAATTTAGAATAAATGAAAGAAAGAAACAATATCGATTTTTCTATTCATTCGTCAATTATAGATCATGCGTCATCAGGAGAATTAATATCATTTTATTCAAAAAACTATTCAATATATGTATTATGGAGTGAATCGATAGAAACCAATATGAAGAATAATCAGATGACAAATTTATATAATTTTGCATTTTAAAATATAACAGTTAAATGAGGATATTTATAATAAATTAGATTCGTGTAACCAAAAATTTTACGTTTGCAATAAATTTATGGAACAAAGCATTTATCATGATATTGTTTCTATAAATGTTAATCAGTATCCGCCGTACCTTGATGATAAATTTATTGTAATTCGTTTGTCCTACGGTAAACATAACGAATTTCTAGGACGGCATGTTGCATAAGTTTAAGCTTTTATCAGGGCAGGGGGAGAGTCGAAGAAATAATAGGGTGCGCAGTGTGCACGGTGCTTTATGCTGTGCAAACATCGTTCCCGTTCTAATAGAACGCATTATGCATATGGGCTGGGCTCGACGTAACTGCTGACTTTATAGTCATTTGCGGTGGCTACTTAAATAATCCGTGAGCTCTGCAGATGTTACCGATAAGATAGATTCGATCGATAAACCACGCTCTCAAACGCGCCACGAGAATCATAAATTAATCAAAACTCATTGCACACTATATGCTGCTAAAATCGTTGAATAATTTACACCCTTGTGCTGATTAATAAAACAATTGTTTTATTAATCATGTATTTTTAAATTAAAATTGATTTTGTTAGAACTTATCAATTAGTAAGAGAGTATTATAATCTCCAAAAAATGCAATTATATGCAAAATGAAAAAATAATTTAGCATTATTTTTACTATTAATTATATTACGATTTATTGAAGCGTGTGGATAATAATAAAGAAATATTATACGATATATTAAATAATAATAAATGTTTAATAATTTTATTATAATAAGTAGCTGTATTAATAATAATGTAACAATATATATATTACACATTTATAATAATAATAATAAAACGATATAGCACGAATATAATTACGTAACGAAGAATATGCATTTTAAAATGGACGTAACTGTTATATGTATTGTAAGAACGAAATGAATATAAGTTAATATATTAAGAATTATATGTAAAATACATTGGGAATTTGAGATAGCTAAAAGTGTAGTTTTTTTTTTATTTTTAAAGATATTATTCAACAAAATATCAAGAATAATTCACATTTATTTTGTATATTTTGTGTATCCGATTCAAATATACACTACGCACGATACCATATTTTTTGGAGTGAGAATTTCTCTCGAGACGGTAATTTTACAAACAGCACGTCATACATAACTGTATACACAGTGACAAGCACCAACCTTTGGGATTTTCTGTCCTGTTACTAAGATTTGTTCAACGTTTAAGACAATCTACTGAACTGCGTTCGCGAGAATCTCAGAAGACATACTACGAATAATTGATTTAAATTAAATAATTGGATATATTTTTATTACGATTGTTAAACGCGATGAGATTTTCGCTAAGCCATTTGCAAATTTAAGAAGCTATATTTTATTTTAATTTGGAGAAATAAATTGAATTCCTATTTCACATATATGTATACAAGAACTGAAATAGTTTACAGCTGCATAGAATTGGACGAGACATTAAATTTGCGATTCTATGTAAAGTGTATCAGCGCAAAATTCTAATAAGATACTTCATAAATAATAGATTTATGTTTATTTCACACCAAAAATACATAATTTTATAAAGTTACATAACGAGAGATATTTATGTAAAAATGTAGCGAACTCTTAAGTCAGTTATATCATTTCGACATCAATATTACAGATTCTTTGAAGGATTTTAAGCAAGGCATAATTATCTTTTTGCAAACTACATTCATAGAAAATCTGATGTTCAAGCTTTTCAGTAATTACGGAGCTTTCCTTATTCTCTACACGCATGTAAATGGCTATTACTATAATAACTGTGCTTTTAACGAGACTTTACGCAAGCATGGGATCGATGCTTAGCAACATATGTACAATTATGTAGGGCGCTTATTTACTTTTTATCTCGAGAAACTCATGACGATTCATAATACGTAGTATTTTGTTGAATATTATATGCGTTTTGTACAAAATATGAAATAATTAAAAATAAAAATCTATCACCTTTAGAATGATTTTACTTTTTTTACCCAGAAACTATAATTTATATAACTTGAAATATGATATTGCCAGACATTAAATGTCGAATATTGTTGAGAATAGTGGAAGAACAGCATATTTTATATTGAATATAAAATATTTTTTGAGGAACAACTGTGTTGTTAAAGAACATGTTTCTAATACTCGATTCAAATTTTATATGGCATGTACACACATGTCTATTTATTATTGTCGTCGCATTACACGTCCCCGTTTAAAGATCATCTCCACATATTTATTAAAAAATGTGATCTAATTCATAAACAAGTTTATAACACACTAGTTTGCCGTTAAACTATTAATTAGGGTTTGCGATTAAATATTAACGCGTCGGATTAAATATTTCAATCACGGCCAATGAATAGCACAGCGAATATCCCGCGAGGCGCAGATTACATCGCACATGTTACATTTTAATATGCATATGCGGAAGTACAATGAGTGCATCCCGCGTAATGTTCTGTCGATGTACTGCAAAATTTGACGGTAAACGAAGTTGATATTAGATGATTCGCATCAGGCAGTAAACGCAGCGAGACAATCGCGTTTAAGCTAAAGCCACCGTAAATCCGCTATAAATGGACGACTGTAGATCGAGTTAAAAGCTTCCGGCTTTCGTCGACGACGGAACGTTGAAACGCATGCTTTCTGTGCACAATTCTCTCGTTTAATTTGCATAAATCTTGCCGAAAGTTCTCTCTCCTTCTTTTATTTTAAAGCTGCGTCGCGATTTCACTCTCACGCTTGTTGTTAATTTAATAAATTACGATTGCTCTTGGGATAATAAATAAAATATAGTTTATCTCTTTTTTTTTACACATCATTTTAATTATATAAAGTTGTGTTCATCGTGTATGGTACTTTCTTCGATTGTCAACATTATTTTGATAAAACTAAGAATATTCTTTATTTTAACATAGATTGAAAAGCTTTTGAATTATCAGCAGCTGAAGATCCTTTAGCGAATTAAATTTGAAAAGTGAAAATAATAAAACTTTGCTTCTGATACGATTTTAAATGGATTTATTTTTTCATATAATTTTCTTATCTTACATTTAATATAAGAATAAAATTTGTTATATTATATAAAAATTAAAATTTTAACTCACAAAAATATTCAAAGATATAAATAAAAATATGGAGAATTTATACGAGGTATGTTATAATTTGTTCGGCCTTTCCGTAAAAAAAAAAAAAAAAAAAAAAAACTGATCAATTTATGTACTTTGGGCAATTTTAAAAAACTTGGGGTCAATCTTATTAGTTTCATCGATTCTCTCTAATATGATCAAGCTTCTGAGATTGCCAACAAATGCCGAACGGCGGAAAAGCCCCGACTTCATGCATTTGTAAGTGCAATTTGCTCCTATAGAAATTACTTCGCGCTTGGGAAACTCGAATACTCGTCGATCGCCGATAGACGTTGAACGATTCTCTCGTGAAACGCCCGCGTCCCTTCGGTTTCTCTTGTCGATCGTGAAAATGATTAGATGTAATATGCAAGAACTCGATAACTAGCTCCTAGTTACTTTTAAAGTCCTCTCACGATCTTTGTAGACTTGCTGAAAGTTCGCTGGACAAGCGTCGCGCAAATAATTAATCAATCCTTAAACATTCTTTAATTATGTGTCATTATTTATAGCTTAAGATTTTTCAAGTTATACAACTTTTGTGACAAAGCCGCCCAAGTTTATACTTGAGTTTCGAAATTTTAACATAATTATAGATATGTGTATTTGTGAAATATGTCGATCGGCTACGATTTTAATGCAAAAAATACTTATAACCGAACCGATACTTGTAACCGAACAAACGCGGTTCCTCCTTTTCGACCGAGAAAATGGAAACTCGAATAATCGTCCATCGTTCACAGACATCGCAGCGATTCCGATGCGGAATGCCGCGCGTTCCTACGCTCTGCCGTTTTCTGCGCTCGAAGCTTTCTGGCCGTGAAATGAAGCGAAATCGATAATGGAATACGCCCGTGCGCGAATCGTCGCTAGATAAGAACCATTATGAAGACAAACTGCCGATAGTAGAGAAGAAAACGTTCGTCTTTAAAAAAAGATTGCGATTCTTTTGGACTTTAGTTTGAATTTTGCAGGCAGTTAACGTTGCATGGTATGCGATTCTGCAGTCGACATTGCTTCGAATATTTTTTTCGAATCTAGCTTTTATTGAAAAAGATCTATATTTTAAAAATTAAAATTTCAGATGTCAAGTATTAAAATAATAATTCGAACCATCATTGGTTATTCGAACAATTTATGTTTGCGACTTTTGTGAAAATTATTTTAAACATGATAATATTAATCACAACAATAATATCTTGATCATAAACCACATGATAATAATTTCCCTATTTTATTTTAATGATTGATTATTTAATAATCGATAATTTGATAATCGAGCTGCAAATAGGAGAAAAGATAGTTCGAGAATAATTTACTTTCTACAACGATTTTAAAATTTTATCAAATAAAAAGACGGCATTGTTCCATCGTATAAAAAATGTCTAAGCGGCACAAAAGCACGTCGGAAAATTTCACTCGCACGCTGGATTTCATATTCGATTTTGGCGGCTTTGCAAGCGACGTGGCATAATAACGATAAGTGTTTTCGCAACGTGAAAACGCACTCACGCTTCCAACAACCAACTGGGCAGAGGAAAAAGACGTGGGTAAAAAAAGAAAGGGGCTAAAAAGTAGTTCGTGTGCGCACGATATGTCACCTCATGGCGACAAATCGATCTCTACCCGACAATTAAAGTCACCCATCCCCTCGCTAGGTTGGCGTGCGTCCCAATGCGATCATTATCTTTTACCGTGATTGACCCTCGTGATCGAGGCTGCATGCGGTTACCTTTCTTTCATTCTCACTCGTCATTCTCCTTGATTAGAAAACCACCATATGTGGCTTTCAATTCAATCGAAGGGACGAATGGCTGAAAATGGTGTACTATAGGGTGTGAAAGAATAATATATTTCAAAAATATGTATGTTTCATTTTTTTAAATAGATGTTCAGTTATTATCGAAGGTTGTTCTTAAAAGTTGCAAGATTGTAGAGACACAAATTAATTCTTATTAATCCATTTATTCGATTTGTTTATTATAAGTAAAATTTATAAAAATAGAAAAAAAGGATGGTATCTAAGTTTAAATTCAGGTATCAATCCGTAGACGAGCTCACTATGTTTGTAATATTCGTGTAGATATCTAATGTAGCTCTTTGCATCCTTGTATCCTCTTCTTTTTCCTTTCTCTGCTTGCGCGCAACTTTCCACGGGATTTTGCACGGTAGGAAAAAACGCGCGGAATTACAACCGAAGAAAAAAGTTATCCCTTGCTTCGACTTCTTACGACTCGGCAGGAGAGAGACGAGCTCCATTGGATAATGCATCCGGGGATACAAATGGACAACGTTCGAAGGGATGCCGCGCCGCTTCGGATTCCCATATTGCTATCGAGAAGTCGTGGAAGAAGACGAGAAGGGGAAGATTAGGCGAGTGGATAGGCACTTTCGTAAGTTAGTTTCGGAGATGTTTTTAAAAGTTTAAAAATAGGCGCGCGCGACTTGCTTCCCTTTGAGGGTCGTTCGATTGGGGGATGCACAATTTTATCACCGATCGTACTTAATCTTCGAAATATCTTCGCCTTCTATCGCATAATGTTTTTGCAAGAAACGAATATCAGTTGTGGATTTTAACAAAATTGATAGGAAAATATTTATGAAAATAATACAACTTAAATATAGGAAAACAAAATTTGTCAAATATATTTCTTGTCAAAAAATTATCGTTCAATATTTATAACAGATTATTGAAAAGATTCATAATTTTAATATTTACAAAGTATATATTGGATGCCGATATTGGATGTCATTTTCAACTTTATTAAATTATTTAGAAGATTATCGAAAGAATGAAAACAGAAGTAAAGAAAGAGTTGCCACGTTTGCACCATATTAAAATTAACAATTATTATATAAATATATATTATATATAAATAGAATTTACATATAATATAAAATATGATATAATATTATTTAACATTATATATTATATTATTTAATATTATATATTATATAAAAAGAATTTGAAAGAAAATAAGGATTTTCCCTATATGATAATATATAATTACACATTTCATAATAGTTTAATCAAGAAAGAAGAGCAACAACTATTTTTTAATTATTTTTAATCATGAGATTGTAAATATATCTAATCTCCATTTACTTAATCATTTTTATTTATTTATGTAATAGTTTATTTTCTACACTAAAAATACGGAATAAACCATAGATAACATAATAATCGTTCAAGAAAATCTTGTTCTTAACTTTCTTGACTTTTTATGTAAGTGTACCTACGTGCCGATATTATCATTCTTCCCCGCTAGCGCGAATAAACATTGTTTAAAGAAGAAAAAGTGAAAAGTCTTATAGTGTGATTTATATCGTTACTAGACATGGTTCTTCTGCGATGAATTGTAGATGTACAAGCTCGAGATATCGATGGCATATATACATATATCGATATATATGCGTATCTACATATGTGGTGCGTATATATATATATATATATATATATATATATATATGTAATACATACATATACACATGGATACACGCGTCTTGCCATCTCGCTAAGTTACGAGTCCGCTTTTTTGATTTCCCTTGGCGGAGTTTTCATGTATTTTTCAAACGCGACTTGCACTGATCGGCGAGTGTGCGTTTATTGAAACTGCTCGCTTTTTGAGTTTTCCTGGGTCTTATATCTCTCTTCTGCAGAAACAGTGGACCATCGGTTAAGTATTTAACATATTATTTCTGTATCAAAAATCTATTCTACAATATTTTTAACGTCTTTTGATAAACGCGCGCGCTCGCGTACACGATTTAGAACAAATATGAAAAAAATTCTTTTTTAGTATTCTATTAACAAAAATTGAATTTAACATTTGCACATTTTTTTTCTATTTAGATTTTGTTTTAGAAAAATTGTTCCCACACAGATTATAATTTATATAAAAACGTTTTATTGAAATATTAAAGCAAATTTCGCATTCCTTGTCAAAACAAGTACCTTTATAATTTAGAATAAAAACATATTGACAATTTTTTATAAATTTTTACATGTATATTTCTAATATGATTCTTTACAAAAGCATATATGAAAGAAAACATGATGTAAATTGATTTGTAAGATTCAAGTTTTTTTTTTTTTTTTTTTTTTTTCAAAAAAGTAAACGATATCAATAATTTATCCATATAATAATAATTCATGATTACAGTAATTAGATTTCGAAGAGAGATGAAATGAATAATTGATGGAAACATAAACCAAGCAATTTATAAGTCTAATATCCAGATATAAACTTTAACTATATAATTTTAACTGCATACTTATAATCCAATTATAAAAATGCATTTTCTTGCAAAGTGTATATAAAGGCAGAGTATATATATATATATATATATATATATATATTCTGCTTTTATACATTCTGCTTTTATATATATATATATACACTCTGCAAGAAAATACATTTTCATAATTTAATTACAAGCAAGAATTCAGTTTAAATTATACAGTTAGAGCTTATATTTGAATATTGGACTTATAAGTCGTATGGCTTATGTTTCCATTAATGCACATTTGATCTCTCTCCGAAATCTAATTACTGTAACCATGAATTATTATTATATCGATAAATCATTGGAACTATCTGTTTTTTCGAAAAAAAAAAGACTTTGATCTTATAAACCGATTTATATCACGTTTTCTTTCATTTATGTGTATATACATATATCTCGTATATAGCCCCTGTCGCCTAATTGCTTACAGAATATTATCTTGAAAACACTTTGATTTAATTAACATACACTCGAGAATCTCGATGTGAGCGTTCGAGGGCACGACACTTCTTGTTATCGGCGAGTGTATTAACTGCAATGCCGTCGATCCGCGGCCGCAGGGGTTATGCAATTTACGGCGTTTACGTGTGCTCGTTCGGCCATAATCGCGCGATCGAAATTGCGGTCTACGCGCGAACATGAGCAGTCGCATGATGCAGTTGAGCGACAATGTATGATTGATGATCCACTTGTCAAGGAGAAAATGAACATGAAAGTGTAAGCGTAAGAATGAATAATCGTATTTTCTTAGAATTTTAATTAAATTAGAATTAATGATTTTATTCATTGTCTGTAGTTTAGAAGCCACAGAAAGTTATTTTTGTAATCATTTGTGATCGATTATTTTTTACGATATAATAATTTTATTTTAAAACACAAATTGCACGCTAAAATATGTAAATTTTCTTAATATCCATTAATCAACATGAATTATTCGATAATTTTGTCTTAATCATTAATTTTATTATATCTGTAATACCGAATTTTGAAATGCAATATATTATTTTACAAGAAAATCGATAGTGTGTTTCTTTGTTAGAAACAATGTTCAATTTCGACAATAATTAATTATGTATAAAAATAACTCTGTAATACAAAATTAAGAGTCTATAGAATTTTCGTCGCAATAATAAACAATTCGTTAATATTGCAGTTGTGTATGGATGAGTTATAATTCAATTAATGCATCCGGTACATATCACTGGCTTTCAAAATACGGTGAGAAAATAAAAACTCTATACGATAAAATTATTCTGCCGTAGGATAAATTTAATATATTCAGCGTTTACATAAAAAAAAAAAAAAAAAAATTTTTTGCATCTTACAATTTCCAATGCATTTATTGTTCATAATTTAATTTTACTTTTTATTATTGGAATTTTTATTAGCAAAACATTTTTATTAATATAATGAAAAACATTATTGAGATTAATCAATTATTTATAATTAATTAAAGATAATAAGAAAGAAAGAGATAAATAATGATAAAAGATTATTTGAAGAGTTATTTAAAAGAAGATTTTATTTTGGTCAATTCTTTAAATTGTGCGTTTTCAATAATGCATATTGTTCACAAGGAAATCCTAAATTGATTTAATAATTGAGGAAAAAACAAAGAAATTTACTCAAAGTTATTACACGAGATTTACTTGAGTCTATTTTAAATGAAATTGAATAATCACGAGAAATTTATAAAACTACGTAGATAATCATAAGCAAAGTTCGAGAAAGTACGTTTCCGTAATTAATCGATTAATCAGACAATTTACAAAATATTTGTTTTAAAATCAGTGAAGGAAACGGATCAAAGCAGAATATTTGTATTTGTATTGTTTTTAATATTCCTCTGTACGTAAGAGAATTAAAACAGTCCCGTGTGTATTGATGCATTTTTTACGACGTAATCTCAATTTATATCGATGCACCGACAGCCGGCTGATCGCGGAGCTTTGTTGAAATTAAACGGAACTTCATTCGGTGTGTGTAAAATTTTCGATACTGGACAAATTGCATCGTTGAGCTTTATTTTGTCTGCGAACGCCCGTCATAGAAGCGAACGGCTATCGTATTTCGCCAATTATCATACTGCCTAGCGTTGCATTATCCGCCATTCAACTACTTCGCAATTATTTCAAAATTATCTCGCTGTTGTTATCGTCGATCGCAAGCATTAATAACTGAACAACAACGAGAATGTGAATGAGCGGTTGGATCGCTGACAATATTCGACCACTAGGTACGAGAATCGATTACGGTTCTCTATTAGACCATGCTTCGCATACATTAATTCGAACTCGCATAATACTCGATCCTGAAAATACTCCTTATGTTCCACAACATAGATTAGATATCATCTAGATAAAATTCTTTTTTATTTCATATTTTGCGAATTGTTAAGACTTGGCATTATAATACTTATGTAATAATGATATTTTTATCAGCCAACATAACGCATTAGCATAAACGTTAATGCTAATTTTATTTTATTTTGAAATTTACGTTATTTTAATTTAAGTTGTAAGTTGGTTACTTTTCTCTATATTATATGTACTCAAATCTAAATTTATGAAATATTTATGATATATATTATGTATATATATATAAATTAATATTAAAAGAAGGCAGAAATGGGATATAAATATAGATTATTTAAAAGCGATTCAAAGTTTCTGCCATATTTTTAAAAGATATAATGATACTTAATGAACTTCTTCTGCACAAGCTATACCAAGGGAAAAATGATACGATTTTTAAGCAACTTCGCAACGACATTATCTATGCGCGTTGTAAACCTACCCTTTAGTCACAAACAACCATCGCGGACGAACGTCGTATTTTGTAGCATAATCTGGATTTATAACGGAAAAAACACCCGCTTTTATCGAGTGCTCGCGGCCTTCGTCGAAATTAAACGAGCGTTTCGCACCCGTCTGATTCCCTTTTGGCTATTTCATTGTGTACATAGTCGCTTCGTGTGGATGTATTTTATCGGTGATGGAACATTTTAATCGCTTTCGCAGTTTGAAAGACTCGTAGAATCCTATCGAAATTCTGTTTTGAAAGAATCGCTCGGATTTACGATTTATAGTATTGATAAGAATTTATTCTTCGATGTTTGTTACAATATTATTTATCTTATCTATTAAATATTATATATAGAATTCTAATATAAACATTTATTTTTTTACATATAAATTTAAAAAAATATATATATACTATTAAAAATAGTGGAAAACAAATATATAAAATAATTAATTTGTATTGCTTTTATCGTCGAACACACCGTGTGGAAGCCCATTTGCAGCGTGTTGTCTATATCTCAATAGGCGCTCCTTATGAATCTCTTTCTCTCTTTCAATAAAATAGAGAGATATTTTTATATATCCGCTATGTTGTACTTTGCTATTTTAATATATATAGCATAGATTTGAATTATATTAAATGGTGGAGTTAAAATATTTTTGATTACTTTTTTAGATGTAAATTATAATTTTCAATTAGAAACATATAAAAATTAAATATCTTTAATTAGTTAAGTTGTAAAAATGTATATAAATCATGAATTTTTGACTTTTAATTCAGCGCAAATATAATTTTTAAGAGAATGATATATTTAGTGTGATCATAAAGCAAGGGACGACACTGTATAATTTGCGTATTCGGCATCACCGATATTCATTGTACACTTCGCTATTTTAATTTAAAAGGACGCGTGTTTCGTGACGCGGACACTCATGGGTTAATCGCGTACGAACGGCCGAACTGCACCGAGAAAATCCCTGGCAAATCCCGAACGAGTGCAACTCGTGCATCGCGCGGCAATTCTCGCGCAAGCTGCAGGTAGCGCGAGGACGATTGTTCGCGCCGTTGCACGTCCCGAAAACGATAACATCTCATGATCTGTCGGACGGATGAACAGAACGTGGGGCGCGCAAATTCCGCATTGCGTCGAGCCGATAATTGAAAATCAGTGTCCCATATATCGATTCGCCGGATTGTCGAATCTCTAAACGTATACGTCCCTTTACCTGTGCTTCGTTATTCGCGAACCCGTTCAACTTTCCCATGAAAATGTTTAATGCACACGTTTTATTATTTTCGTTAATATGTCAAATAGCAAAATTATATATCATACCATATCCTGATGACAAAAAGATGGGAAAAAAGAGAAATTTTAAATAAAAATTCTATTGCAGAAATTTTCAAAAAATATATATCTGTAATTTTTGTTCATACAATATTATTTATTCGATGCACAGACCATCATTGAAGAATGCTCATATGTCAAATGAAAAACTTATTGTTATAGATTGGAAGAAGTGTCAGACGTGTCTATTATTTCAATACGAAAACATAATCTTGCGCACAAATTTGTGGTATTTTAAGTATCTTTAGCGAATCTAAAAAAAATATATTCTAAATGTTTTCGATTTATTTTCTTTTATATATTTCTTCTTGAAAATAATTTTTTTTAAAAGAATTTTAGGATATAAAATAATATTATACAGGGTATTCCCAATTTTTAAATGGCAAAATTTCAGGAGCGTGTAGGGGATCGAAAAGCTAAGACAGAAAGTCCTTTAGAGGTTTGCTCGTTTTTGCTCCATTTTGGAGAAAATCACAAAAAAAGAAACGAAACAAGTTTCATTTTTTTACTTATTTATTTGCATTTTATTTATGTTAACATCTATTTAATGCAGATATTGTTCAAAATGTTGCCCTCTCGCAGCAATGCGAGCATTACATCTAGCACTGACCTCATTAATCGCAGCTAGACATTGTTCTACCGATATTTGGTGCACCGCATCTATGATTCGGTCTCTTAATTGCTCTCTTAAATTGACATCGTAAAGGATAACATCAAGTGTTTACATATGTAAGGAATCTTGAAGCAGAAAGTTTATTCGGTGCCAGTCGACTCAAGAGAGCAACTGACAATGAGAGATTGAATTTTTGCGATTTTCTCTAAAATGAACCAAAAACGAACAAACATCTAAAGGACTTGTTGTCGATATACGCTCTTAAAGTTTTGTCATTTAAATTGGGGACACCCTGTATATAATATAGCTTACTATATAATTAAGCTAAAAAACAGATCATCTCTCATTTCAACACTAAAATCATATTTAAATATTAAATTTAAAAATTTGTAGATTTTAAACAGTTAATGCTTAAAGATAAAATTTTATTGTTTAGAAATAATTTAAGTATACAAATATTTAAAAAAATTTTGAAAGATCCACGAGTAATAGAAAATATAGCGACGATCCGTTTCGTGTTAAATTCACCGGTCCATTTTTGCTCATTTTCGCCGTATGCGTTGTCGAGGAAAGTAATTTTTCGTGTTGTAATCGGTATAATCCTCAGTCAGCTGGCCGAATATGAATACTAAGAGGATTTTCCGGATTTCGTGGATGCAATGTGCGACAGCGAAGGGGACGCCTAACAAATTATGCAACACGCGGTCGGCTGCGTGATAACGAGCGGTTGAAAAATCGGACTCTTCATGCGCAAGATAAAACAGGCTGCTCGTTCCACGATAAAACGCGTTTCACGATAAAACGGCTATCCCCTCGAATTAACGCGCGGTTATAGGTTTGAAATTTTGCTTATACGCATCTGCTCGATATTGCCGTTGTCATGACACAGTTGTCAATTGATTTTTATTTATGAAGAAAAAAACCATGGAAAATATTTTTTTCTTCATAAAAATTAGATATATTTATATGTAAAAATGTACTTTTTCTGTTAATGTCTCATAATAGTTGTACGTCAAAAAATAGAGAAATACGTTAGAAAATAGTGTATTTAGAAAGAGAATGCAATATTTAAAAAAAAAAATATATATATATAGGGGAAAGTAGGATAAAATCGGGTATCTTTTTGGATTTGTCTTCCTATAAAAAAATCTGAGAGTATAAAAGATTTTGCCGACCGTTAGTAGTCTTTAGTGAACCTTAAACTATGAGAAAATAATGCTAATTGCTGGGAAAAAAAATTTTTGGTTATCAAGAATAACAAGATTTTGTGAGGAGAAGTCAAAGTATCCGATTTTGTCCATTTAAAAATATGCAAAAAATCGTGTAATTACCAAATTATCAATTTTTATAGAGATGATAGACTCTCTGGATAGAAGACAATTATCTAATTTTATCATAAATAATCTGTCACTTAAAATTTTACTGAAACGATAGTCACGTTGTGGATTGAGGTGCGCTGTTTATGACAATATTTTTATTTCGCAAGCGCATTACCTAAATAAACTTTAATCCGCGGTGATAATAATGATTAATACATAATTGCTCCTTGCCGACGTAGATGAGGGGACGTAAAATGGGTCGAGCAATATTGACCGTCTTAAGCGCGATCCACGAATAGAAAGGGTTAAAGGAAGAAGAGTGAAGTGGGAAGGCAGAAACGAGACGGAAGTAACTGCTCGGACGGAAGTTCCAATTACCGACTGGATCTATATTTAATAAGACGGAGAGTTATACTTTCTGCCTGAGCACGGTCGGTCGCGACGCGCAGTTCGAGCGCGAAAGTTTCGTCGGAATTATCCTTCACTCCGCCGGCGCCGGTCCCGCTATCGTCTGAGATAATTAAATATATCCGCGCACGGAAAATGCTCAAATGGATTTTCTCGTCTGGACGAGGGCCGCGATAAGGATTTTCCTGTTCAGAAACAGCGCTGCCGGGGAAAGTTTTCTTTCTTTCGATGTCTCTCTTGCTTTTCTCGTTATATCATTGAAGCTTTCTTTTCGCTTTGTTGATGATCTTGTCATGCTAAAGCGGGTCTCGAGTTATACTAGTCATGACGTTGCAAAGCTTACAGGAAGTGTAATAATTTCAACAAAATTACGAACTGCTCATATTCTGATATCCAGAAAAAACTTAAGCTTATTTTTATTTTTAAGAAAGTCTTCAAAAAAAACAAATCGTTAAATTTATCATAATTATATCTGGATATCTTAGTAACAGCCTTTGACATAATTTAGAAATTTTATTATTCGTTTTATTGTCTCACATTTCAATATTTTTGAGGTTTTTGTGTTATTTTATTATGCAAAATATTAGTATTAAAGCGCACACACACAAAAATTAACAATATTACTAGAAACTAAAATAGAAACTTAATAGAAACTAAAATTTTTATCAACAGTAATATTGTTAATTCTATGTAAGATTTATGATATAGAAAAACGTTTTTACAAGTCGATAATATATAATATTTATTTAAATTTTTATTTTACACATTTTACGATTCTTAATATAGAAAATTGTATAATAATTTCTACTCGAAATCTCGGTGCAGATTCATACGGAAAATAACTTTTTATTAGTACCGTCGCGGCACATCTGTGCGTTGCGCAGCTGCTTGCAGCGGCATACAATAAATCGAGAAACGTTGCAGCATACGCGTATACATAAGCATATCTATTTCTAGAAAACAGTATCGTGGCGCAAATCGCCATTTTATTGTCTTCCGAGGTGTGATACACGACAAGAATCTCGTTTAAAATTGTTGCCTTATAGATCTCTCGAGAGAAGCGCCATTAAATTTCATTTTTTCTTTTATTTCAATCGAGTTAGCCCCGCGCGAACTTCCACTCGACAAAGTTAGTCGCAAACGAAAGACTGTAATTATTATGCCGCATATAGCGCGATTCTTGGCTCGCGACACTGCGACATCGACGTCCCGAAGGAACCAATTTAATTTGCGAAAACCGACAAGCTTTAATAGAGAAAAGATTACCCCTGCGTTCTTATCTTTAATACAAGAACACAAATTTAATAAAATTTTCTTCTGCGTTCTGTCAACATAAATCTTTTTACTATTGTATTTTTATAACTTTTGTTTGTTTGAAATTTGCTTATAAAGTTATGATACAATTTTCGCTAATTATATAAAGGTTTAAATTATATAAAAGTCTTGTTAAGTCAATAGTATTAATTTTCATTGAAACAATCAACACATTATATGAATGTCCAGATATATATAAGATTTCTATGATAATTTATTTTAGCAATTCTTATAAATATCTGGACATAAAAATATTGTATATTTGTGATTGAAAATTGCAATTGTAATATTGAAATATATTTAAAATTTGCGAAACTTTCTCTCTCTCTTTAAAGCATATGTTGTATATAAGATAATTAAACACGTAACGATTTTGTATATATTTGACTAATTAAAGCGTGAAGCTATTGAATTGCAATTGAAATTAAAAATATAAAGCAGTTGAATGAAAAAGATCGCTTTGAAGTATAGGACGAAAGGAATTACAAATTGCTGACTTTATAAAATATGAGAATTTGTAAATTTATATAAATACCACGATACCACTATATAATGAATCATTATTTATATTATAGAAATCTAATGATATGCGTATGTATATAAGCGTGTAGTTAATCAAGAGATAACTTAGAATGTTAAAGTTGCAACTAAGCAAGAATATATATAAGAAATTCACATGAAGTACTATGCACGATAATAATTAACTAGCAATGCTTTTGGAAAAAAAAAAAAAAAAAAAATTATCTTTATAAATATTTCTGCGCATCAAAATGCTTCGATGAAAACGAAAAGGACGAAAATAATCGAAGCAATTTTAAGCACTGAGAGATTTCACGGCAAGCGAAAAAAATCAGCTGGAAAACGAATAAATTAAAAACGGAATTGTGTTGCACCAACTGGTGAAAATTGAAGTCGACATTTTTCGACCGTCGCTCATTCTTTAATCAATGAATTCCCTATTGGATTTCTCCCCCTCAGAATTTTATTTGTGATCACGGCTCTCGACAAGTTCAATTATCTGTTTTAAATATTAAATGCTATAAATGATTTTTTTTTTTGTATTGCTCAGAAAGGAATTTTAATAAATTTACAATTTTCTATGTGATTTATAAATAAACAAATAATTGATATTTAGACATTTTTGAATAATACTTTTTTAAATTAATGCATATCTCAGTAGATTTGTATGTATACATCTTTAGTTCATTTATATTCAATGATCTGAGATATGATTAATAATATCTTTCTCTCTTTGTCTCTCTCCCTCTCTCTCTCTCTCTTTTCTCGTTGTTCTCAAATTAAATCGAATTAAAAAATAACGAGAAAGATTTATATGTATAATATATTCAATATAACAGGCATGTTTTTTTTTGAAATATCTACAATTAGAAAAAGGCGTGTAATTTTGAATATAATATATTAATTTATGTTTTTCATTTTTTTTTTTTTAATTTGAGAGAGAGAGAGAGAGAAGCTTTTACAGCTTTTTTAGAATTCGTAAAGTATCTTGGTTTTTTTTTTAGATTTGGAATAGAGAGTTTTCTGTGGTTTAGTTTGCTTTTTCTTTATAAAATCATCCAATCATGACATATAATTTTAATTTGCTCCGTTCTAGATTTAATATCTTTAATATCTTTCAAAATAATAATACACCAGACACCAAAACTCGTTTGATTCTCATGCGCATTAAATGTTTTATTTTCTAATTTGTATCTTTGTATTGTGTATTTATAATAAAGTTTTCTTGGATACGTCTTGATACAAATGCCACCTCCATACATGATTTAACAGCGATATATCTAATAATGCTGACATGATGGAAGGGCGCTGAGTACGAAGGTAGTAGCGTAATTTGTAATCACACGCTACGCATTATGATTTACATTGCGATAAACTTGCGTGCGCTTGCCTTGCCCAGAAACATCGTGACGTACTCGAATATCAATATATAATTGTGACTGATGGCGGCCTGATTTTCACAACGGGTCCTGCGAATCGACCAGATGTACAATATTGTTCGCTTATCTTGATTCTTCGAACACGCGCATGATAAATATCGTCGGATTATTCGGCGGAGATGGGTCAACGCGTTTCAGAAAGAGGATACAATAGATTGTATACAACAGTGGACACATTTTTTATATATTTCTTCCCTAATTGTTTATTTCTCTGTTTAATAGCAAAGATATTGCCTAAGGAAATATTCTTATTTAAGTATACCCAAAGCATATTTATTACATAAATGTGTGTATATGAAACAGTCGTATAATACAGTTGGGCTATATAATAACTAATGTATTGTACTCACGCAACTGTACTCATGTATTGTACATGACACAAAAGTATATAATTTTACTCTATTTATTTATTACAAAAGAAAATAGTTTTGTGTTACAATTAATTTCAGTACAACTGTCATTTTAAAATACTTTATAAAACTGTTAAAAAAGCGACGTTAAAAAGATGATTTTCATGATTTTCATGATTGAAAATGCTTTTAGCGGAGGGCTTGAGCGCTCCCAGATTACTCTCGCAGAAATTTTTTTATCTTACATACTCTTTACCATGAATTACCGGATATAGAAGTTCCAATTTTCACACAAACACCTGTATATATTATGGTATTGTTTGTGCTTCATCAACGCATCGTAAAAATGACGGGAAAAACGAAGAGAGAAAAAGAGAAGCGGGCGGAATAATATTTCCATTTTGCTTTATTATATGCTCTGGTCCAGAAGCCTCTCTCCTTACCGCCATTTGTTGCCTTTCTTCCGTGGAATAATTATTCTTCCTTGCAGCGCGCAGCTTTTTTCCCCCTCTAAACCTTTTTGTGGCGTCTCGGCCGCGGTTTTATAATCGCTCGTTGTTTTAGGCGAATGAAAGTTCTCTCTCTCTCTCTCTCTCTCTCTCTCTCTCTCTCTCTCTCTCTCTCTGTTACTCTCTCTCTCTCTCTCTCGCGCTCTTTTTCTTTCTTTCTTTCTATGTATACCTTCTTTTATTCTCTTCTCTGCCACTCTTCTTTTTCTTCTGCACTCTTTCGCGGAGGCACTTTCTCGCTTAACGACGGCGGGAAGAAAAATAAGTAGTACTACTCGTTTTTAATGCAGGACATAAAGCGCTGTGCATCTTGAGAAGAAGCGTGCACGCGAAATCCATTCGTTAAATTGAATTTTAAAGGAACGTTCGGTTTAAAAACCGATTTGTAACCGGAATAGATGAAGTTTGAAAAAATTGATGAGTACTGAGATATGTGCGAGGATACAGGATATTATTGTTAAGGATATTGCATGTATTTGTTAAAATTCGTGTTTCTTTAATGAGAATGATTTTTATAGTAAAAGTGAAAATTTAGTAGACAAGATTGGATTCTTTTTTTTTTTTTTTTTATTTCACTGATGCAAGAATTGAAGTTTTTGATAATCAGCAATTAGAATTTCCTCATTAATTAAGAATTAATATTTAATCTTTTTTAAAACTATAGTATAATATTGTTATATATGTATATATACTTCAAATATTATATATACAAAAGATTCGACATTTTTATGACTATGATCCTAAATAATAAATTTGCATATATGTAACCGATTTAGAGAATTGCAATTATTATATAAACTAAATAATGTCCTCATCTTCCAGCGACACGAAATACCGGAAGTATGTTGCCTATTCTAGTTTAACAATCCATCCGTTGTTCGTTCCTCTCTCATTATAGCAGTGAATTGCTGCAACGAGATTTTTCGCGATGAGAGAAAAACAGACGATGAGAGAATATATATAGAGGGATGGAGAAAATGGGGTAAAACAGATATGGAAGAGAGCGAGAAAGATACGGCAAAAATCGAACGCGCGGATTTTTACGAGTCTCTCACGAAAAGGAAGTCGATAAAAGAGGAGTGCACGGTTCTTTCTTCTGCCTGTACAGTAATTAATTACGAAACGTTCGCGATGGAGAAGGGGTGAACGAGCAGGGTGTTGCAGGGAAAAGGACCCTTGGCGGGTACAAGCGACTATAAAAAATTCTGTATATAGGAAACGCAGTCGCCCCGTGACCGTACTCGAGCGTATATTGGCTCGGGCACCACATTGTGACAGCAGGATTTTTCCGATCATCCTGTATGAATAAGGGGCAGAATTTATAGCAGCGGTAGTTAACTGGTATATATATATATATTATATTATATAGCGGCGATATATTAATACGTTCGCGAATATAAGCGAGAAGGTAATGTTAATATGGTTGATCAAAGCGACGTTTTTTTAATCAACCATTTAGGCAAACGACAAAATGTCCGAGTATAAAATAATATAACATTTATACAAACAAATGCACATATATTATGTATGCATATTTTATTGACATTACTGAATCAATTATAATCAAATATTGGGAATTTTAGGGAACATAATTTCAAAGACGGAAATTTAATTATACGCTCGGAAATATTCGTGCATTTGCGATTTACGATGCGGTACAATCCCGCGAGAAATGGGAAACTTTGACAATCGTCGGAGCTATTTTGAAAGAGCCCAGATCACAATGTCGTATTTCTCCTCGCGTTTGGCGCCGAAATAGACGTATTTCTGCAATCGCGAGGGTCGAATGCAGTCTTTGACAGCGGCCATTTCCGAAAGTGCTCCTACATCTTTGAGAATTTCGTCCAAAGAGAGAAAGAGAAATGAAAGGGGAGATTCGTATTTCCGTTACGCTATTGCGCGATGCATCAAACGCGAAACAAATTTGTGCGCGCACGGAGGGGCACATTGTGATATCATAAGGTATCATAAGCGATGCTCGTGACCCTCTTCTGCTCCGACAACGCCGCTTTCATTCGTTCATCTCGCAGGATGTAATCCGACTGCCAACGACATTTCCGGTATACAGTAATACGAAAAGACATCTCCACGGTGGCAACTCAATTCTCGATACTGTTTACTAGGACAATACAGGTATTCGGAGAAATAGAATGAAATATTATTTGACATTCGATATATTGCTTTCTCATAAATAAGAAATATCTTTTTTAGAAAAAAGTAATCATCCTTTCATAAGATAATTTATTTCAATATTTTATTTATGTAATAAAAATTATTATTTATTAATGATTTATTTAGTTTTCTATTTTTTAATAATTTTCATTTGAAAAGAATTCTACGCTTTTGTATATGTAACAAGAGAGAGAGAGAGAGAGAGAGAGATCTTTATTTTCTATATAAATATATTTTATGAATTTTACTACATATGAATATATATTTCCACACATAATAAAAATTCTAATGAAAAAACGATCCTATGGTAAAGGACTCGCGATTGTTTATATAAATTGAATTATACAGAATTATAAGAATTAGGTAAAATAAATCACGGAAAGATAACTATCATGTATTGACGAAATCGAAGAGTCACATTGCACTATTTTATACACATGCACATCTGATCACATCGTTTGATTAACTGAAAAGTTCGTTTAATGCAGCTTTATCGATGCATTAACGGCAACGCAATTTGCATTTTTGTGGCTGCAAAAAATTGCATAGTATATAAATGATAAAGTAGGACGCACATAATTGTCTGCTTGCAAATCTTTATACGTTCAAATGAAGAAGTGAGAATTGGAAAATTTTCAGAAATATATGGATAAATATGAGAATTTCAAAATTTATAAAACTCTTTTAACGAGAATTCTTTAATTTTACGATCGTACAATTTTTGCAGAAGCTCTAAAATTTGATCAATATTAAAACAAGCGACATTTTTGAACTTTATTCTCTCTCATATCTGCAATTTTAAAAAATTAGTTTTAAAAATATTCTATAGAATGTATATATCTAACATAAGTCAATAAATTTTAAAATTATATGCTAATCTACATTTTTAATTCAAAATTTTTTGATATCTATATATTTTTTCCAGACATATATCTTAATATAAATAGTTTTTATATTTCTGATTCATAAAGCATGTTGGAGCTCTCCACATATCAAGATTCTGTAAAATCATGAATTGTCGATTGCATTTTTTTTCGAAAAAATTATAAATTTTAGATAAAACTATTTAATTATTTCGTTAACTTTATTGTTGTATCAAAGCTAACTAGATTTTTCGATGCTTTAGAAAAAAATTTTTCTCCCAAATGCGTTTATCCTTATCAAAAAGTATTCTATTCGGACATGACATTTTATTCGCGTTGATTTACGACGAGTCGGTACAGACGCGTGCGTCCATTTTATTCGCGCTCTTTTATTCTCGTTCAAACTATCCGTGCGCGCCTAATGAAATATAATTTGTCGTCGTCGGAGAGTTTCACGTCGGCCGGTTATAAATAACGAAAACGTTTTATCGCGCCGGGGATATTAAATCACTGCGTATACTTTCGCATCTCCACCCTTGCCACGCCGCGGCATCGTCCTTCGAACGGTTTTGTCACGCGATAATTTGCCGTAATAACGACGAATTTCCCGAATTTTTCGGCGCTGGCAAACTGATCTCAATGAAATTCCCCTTTCCTTTTCTTCTTTCCCGACCGTAATGTCGGGTTTTAATCTTGCCCGTCGCGCTGCAACGCGAGAAAAATGTTGAAAGCGCATTCTTTATGCGCGTATTGGCTTTTTAATATCGCGTCTATCTTGTTTCAGGATTGAACATCAAGGTGCCGATGGCCATACTGAATTGTCTCTACGCCCGTCAATTGTGCTACGAAGACTCATCGTGTAGCGCTATTTTGGAGATTATACCGAGAGTCTGTGGTCCGGAATTAGGTAAGTGAGCCAGATTTTTTTTTTTTTATCAGCATAATTTGGAATAATTAATT
Source organism: Polyergus mexicanus (assembly GCF_030449975.1). NCBI lineage: Eukaryota > Metazoa > Arthropoda > Insecta > Hymenoptera > Formicidae > Polyergus > Polyergus mexicanus. The sequence continues at coordinate 6,422,087 of NW_027223335.1, forward strand.
AATTACCATTGCGTTAATAATTAATTATTAATTACACATTTATGCCTCATTTATACCTCAATATTAATCATGCGTGGTTAATCTGGATTTTCAATATTGGGTTAAATCCGAATTAATGATAGCCGGATCAATGGTAATTGAGGCAGTTGGTGTTATATGATATTATCTAACAGTACAGTTGATAGGTCAGAGACATGTATAATTTGAATTTCTATATATTGAACTTTAATTCAGATAAAATCAAATTGAATTTCATATCTAAATTCTCTGATTTATATACAGCTTTCATGTGCTCTAAAATAATCTTTATATTCATTATTGGAAGTAATCGAAATGAGACAATCAAAAATTGAAGCATTATTTGCGTATATTTATATTCATACAATGCATCTTGCGTCATTTCATCATTAGCAACAATTTATGTCATACATATCGATATAAATTGATGAATCAAAAAATTTAAGAGGAAAAATAAAAGGATGCAATCGAAATGCAAGCTAGTTTTGTCTTGGAAAATAGAAACTAATTTGCTCTCTGTGCGCCAGTATTGTCTTCTTTTAATTTTTATTTATATTGTATATATATTTATATAATCCATTATTTTTATGATCCGAGTAAACACAGTTTCGATATTTGTTAAGAAAATAACAGCCCAATCTGTTATTATTAGAAAATTTGAGCGAGAGTTTTAACACATGTACTTAGAGTCTCGCACAATACATTATTTATGTCTGATTTTGTAATAATCATTGTTTTAAATAGTACATCTCATCTGATCTGTGTGCAATAAAAGGTGTCCCACAAGCGCGACGGCATCACATTTGAAATTTCGCAATGTCGAGACACCGTACCGCATTTCCATGAAATTTGCATGCGGTTCTCGAAATCTCGAGAAATTTCTTATGGAAACGATGATGACATTATTATCTGAATTTTGATTTCTGTGTGAAAATTTCATAAATCTTCTGAAACCATCTTGCTAGAATTTATTATAGATTAGCGTTAATCTGATTTATGAATATTCAATGATATTTAATGATATTTTGATAATATTTATATAATATAAATTTGAATCTTTCCATACACACGTACATACATATCATAATATCTAAATTCTTGCACTCCTAATATATTTCATTAAGTTGAAAAATTCTGTTTTTAAATTTCTCGATACTATCTATAGAATTTACAACGCCATTTTTCTTCGGAATGATTATGAATCATAATGGATGCCTTGAACAGTAGCTCCGTATTGGACATTGATAAATAAAAGACGTATCCTCGTTGCACACTGTTCTTGATACAGGAGTAAAAGCTTCGGTAGGTTTTCCGAGCTAAAAGCTTCCCGAAAGCAATGCCATTTGTTTTACTTTCGCTTTGGCGATTACATGATAGATTATTCACGTAACTCGCCGGTATCAGAAAGGAGCGCGAAAGCCGCGGCATAAATCACAATGGACGATGTCTTTGTTTTAAAAAGTCACGTGCGCGGCTACGTCGAACGAAATAAAATATACATATAACGGCATGCATGCGTGTGCCCATTGACTTCGCTGGACCTGCTTTTTAACGCGACACGCGTCATTTTGCATTTTGCACGTCGACGACAGCAAGAGCTCCGGACGCGTTTTTTGCGAGGCGACAACCGCATTTCGTTTGCGATTAAAAGATAGATGAAGAAAAGTGACAACACGAAGCTTTATTACACAATATTATTTACATATTAAGATGTAATAAAAACTAATGAAAAGTTAACTTTTGAAGTTTTAAAAGATTTAGTAATTTGATCTTATCTAATAATTTTTAATCGAAACTCATACCGATTTGTTAAAATAATTTTAAATTGTCTCGTTTTTATCAATAAAAACTTGATCTTAAAATTTGCAAGATTTAGCGATACCATTTAAATTACACTAATTCTGTCGTACATAGGGACTACTATTTTTTCGATTATAGAAATTCCTCTCTTTCTCTTTTTTTCTTTTAGCGTGTATTATTTTATTAAAATTATTTTAATTATAAATTCCGCGTATATATTTGTGTAGATAAAAAATTAATAATAAATAAGAATAAAACTTTGAAGATTTTCTCTTGATGACGTGTATTAAGTTTTCTTTCGCTGGCAACGTGACAATTAGATGCGATAGGCACCTGATGATGGTGAGATTTATCGGCGTCGTGGATAATTTAACAGTTCGCGCTACGATCGTTCGTAACGTGATTTCCATTCGGAGGCGACGAAGGAAAAAGATACGACTGAGAACGGGAGGGGACAACGAAGATGGGAAGAACGAGGTCGTCGACCGTATCCTCTCGAGTCGACCTCGTTTTCCCTCTCTCGTTACGGTTGCGTCGGGGATGATGGAGAACTCAACTCTACACTCTTCTATCTCGTCATTGAATCAATCGCTCGCGCAAGGACAATTATTTCGGAAAAAAAAAAAGCTTAAATAAGTCGACTGCGGAGATTTAAAAATGTTTGACACGATGCGATTATCGAGAACGCAGTGACAATTATTTCTATATCAAATAATTGTTCTTTGTTTTTATTACATGCTAACTAGGAAAATGAAAGGCGAAAAGCGGAAACGCTTATTATATGTCCGTGGAAAGAGTTCTGCTATGAGGAATTCATGCAATTAAACTACATCAACGTGAAATGCGACGAATTACGCTCGCTTTTTTTCGATAATTATATAATATAATTATACGCATGCGTAATTATATTATATGCGTAAATTAATTAAACAGAAATGAATAATTGAATGCTAATTTGGTCAGATATTAATAAATTTCAAAATTTTCAGTACTCTATTCGTCATATATGCACGCACGCATTAAAGAATCAAAATAAAATATTTTTAAATTATATTATATATTGTTGAAAAAACAGTAAGATGTTTTATAATTTATTTGAATATTTTAAAATACTTTGCTATCTTCTTTTAATGTGTATATTTATCGAAAGATTTATCCGTTTTAATACACGAAATCATGGTTTTATATATAAGTTAATAAAAATATTGTCAAACTCATTTCTCCCCTTGAATATTGCGAGTATCCGGTAACTAATAACTGCAAAAACCTCAATATCATGCTCGAAGAATTTGATAATAAATAGATTTTGCAATTGAATTATCAACCGAAAAATAATTTATTGATCATCATGGAATCGCGATAATAGATCCGCGCGCGTAATTTGCTATCGGATTGTCGTATTATTTTGCCTAATAGTAACGGTATTATCGAAAGATTTCGAAAGATATATTGAAATAAATTCGAACTTTACTGAGAAATCTATTTGGATCCATACATAGGACCGATCTTCTACATATTTAAATTATTATAATTAAACACACACACACACACTCTCTCTCTCTCTCTTTCTCTCTCTGTCTCTAAATATATATATGTATATATATACAGGCATATATATCTTTGCTAATGAATCTTTTAAGATATTTTAAAAGTAATTTTTATGCACATTTATATAATTTTGCATACTAAAATTTCATTACAATGATCATTCCAAAATATGGATTAGCTTGAGAAATAAATAACATTTTTGACTTTATAAAATATAGCAAGTTTGATCATACGTTCTTCTTCTTTTTCGCCTCGTTCTTGTTGATAAATTTTATATCCGAAACTTTATATATGTTTCTGGTAATAAATTTAATCTTTACGAGATCTAATTTATTTGTCTCTATACTTTGGGATATTTATCAATTTTATCACAGATATTAAAACAAGTTTTTTGATTCGCATTTTAAAAAGGTACATGTTATTCTTATCCTTCAAATGGATTTTTATCAAGATTGAAAATTATCTACTTCTCTTTTCATTTTTAGATCTATAATATGAGATAATATTGGATATCACATTACTATGCACGTCATTAATCGTTATTTCTTTTTTTTTTAAGTTTTTGTTAATTATAAAGTTAAATACGTCCAATAATTCTGAAAAATAAGAGGGGGAGAGAAAAATGAGAAAGAGAGAGAGTGTGTTTGTTAAATCGAATTAATTTGACGTATAATTTTTGATATTAATAATATTGCTAATATTGTTGTATGTAAATTAACTATAACACATCAATAAACTATAATTAATACAACGAGATAAATGTTATAGTCCGTGCAATCAAATTTTCGATTAATCCCACTTACTAATGATGAAAACTATTTATGTACGAATTACAACGAATTATGATATCACGGCTATTTAAATATGCGTGCGAGAAATCTTCATTCTTTGCATAATATTATATTTTTATTCGCGGAATTATGTTTAACTTAATATATATATATATTGCGCTTCTTTTCTTGTCAATATTACACACATCTATAATAAAAGATTATGTATAATGATTAACAACAATACGTAAGTGTTCATGAAATTAATTCTTTATTATGTTAATTCTCAAAATGACAAGACTCCATATTTTTTTCTCTTGGGAAAACTTTTCTTTTTATTTAAAAAAAAAAAGAATCTATTAAAAATGAATTTGATCAAAACTAAAATATGGTCATTTTGAGAAAAAATTATTTATTGCATTATATGGTACATCGCATATTTTGAGAACGTAAAGCATAATCCGATTTCAAATTATATAATATTACAATGTTATTATTATATCGCAGTGGAGATATGTAAATTAATAGTTTGCATAATAGAAACATAATTATAACAAATAGAACTTCATATTGTTATTAATTGAATAAAATATTTATTATATCATATTTATTACATCAATATGTAAACTTCTAAAACCTTAGTAAATAATTTAATAGTTTTTAGTAAAAAGTTTCTCCGAATATTTGTAACTCACGAACTATTATCCACTCTTTAAAAAGACATGTTAAATCGATATTAGCATGAAAAGCTAATATTTAATCGTCGACTTAACATTGAATCTTCACATTTTTATTCAATAACTTTTTTATTAAACACCAGAAGAATTAGATGATATTTATAAAATTTGAAATAAAATTTTCCGAATTTATCAACGATTCTTTGACATGAAAACACAAGCTCTAAATTTATAAATATTTAAAAAATAAATAATATAGAAAAACTAATATTTAACAAATATATTAATTTAGAATTTCTATTATATTGCCATTATATATGATCTTTCGGTAAATTTTCGTGTAATTTACCAAAAAAAAAAAAAAAAAAGGAAAATATTATATATATAAATTATAGTATTATTAACACAATTATAATTCCAATTAATTAATATACAATTGTAATTAGAGTACAATTTACAATTAATGATATTAACAGTATGAAAAAGATATATCCAATATACCCAATAATGCAGATAATTTGATACTGACAGCATTTACATCCAAAAGTTCAATATTACATAAATTGACATACCAATATAATAAATATATACAATATATACAAGTTTTTAATCTATAAAATAAAATGTAACATATATGTATTAAATTTTGTTACTTAACAAATACTAATTTTATTTACATAATAAATATAAATGGAATCCTTGATTTATTAAAAAAGACGTAGCATGTATATTTTTAAAATGTTATAATTAAGTTTAATTTTCCTACAGTTTAATTTTTAATTTAAATTATAGAAAATATAATAATTTTTAATTTTAATTGATCCTAATAATCCTAGCCCCTACTTTGCTGGCTAAGTCAGCGGAAATTCGCGGTTATCGAAATTTGGGGGAGAAATTTGTCCCAACCGCGTGCCCTACTCGCGTGCCCTAATAAAATGCACCGTGTGTTGCTTCCGTTGGACCAGTTGGACCTACCTTCCGTTGATCTTGACCATATTCATTCTGGCTACATCTAGCCAGAGATGTAGTTTCGACCTTAATCAAGGGGCAACGAAGGAGAGAAATTCCTTCCGTTACCGGCTAATCATTATCGTCGGTGCATGGGCGTAATTTTACGCTCTTTTATGGTCGTGAGATATTACGATCGTTTGTCATGCATCGTTTCGATATAATTTTACTTTAATTTATATAATGCCAAATTATCAATCAAAATTAATTGATTGATTTCTTATAATAATATCAAAATTAATTGATTGCATTCTTATATAATAATATAATATTATTTATAATAATATATAATTTATATTAAAAAAAATTAACATTTACTTTAAATAAAATTAAATAAAACATATACTTTAATATATCAATAATTTGGCTTTATATCAATTAAAGCAAAGCTTTTTAATTGATATGATAATATAGATGAATGGGCTGTACAAAATTAGTATAAAATCGGCGCAATATGAGAATAAATTATAATTATTTCATATAATTAATAAGATTACTAGCGCCTTCTTCATAAAATAAATTAAATAAAATTTATCAATTGAAAAAAAATTTTACATTATTTTCGAATTTTTTGCTTTAATTTATACTTTAAATTAGATCTGTAATATGTTTCAATATATATTAAAGAATCTATTAAAAGTTATTTGATTTAATCTATTCTAGCCCATCCATTTTGAGGCAACGGATCTATTTACAATCTATAATCTACAATCTACAGTTGCATCTACAATATCTACAGATCCGTTAACTCGAAATAAAATAAAATTCATCACTCACCGGCACTGATGCGCAACAGCGGAGTTGTTGGTCTTGAGGCTACGTTATCTGTAATATACAAATATAAAGTCCAAATTATAACAACGTTCAAAATATAATTAATATTTCGTGCAAAATATTTTATATCCGATGCGAACAATACTAAGAAGCTCTATATAAATATAGATCAAATTTTATAAATTATAATGAGATTTTTTTTTCACATGGAAACCTTTATAGGATTTATACAAAAGTATTTCTTTCTAATTTTTTCTTTTGTTTAATTCATTCAAATAATGAGATCGAATTAATACGCGTACGCGATTTTTAACAACCGATATAAAAATAATAAATACTCACCCTAGGGTTGCTCCGCCGGTGCAGGATGCCTTTCCTAGGCCTTCTCCTTCTCCCAGGATGTAAGGGTCGCTACGTTGTTCTGTAACATGCAAATAGAAGATCGAAATTATAGCAGCGCTCAAAATAATTAATATTTAAAAAAAATTTATTATACGCATTGAATTTTGTATTCAATGCATATATTAATATGCAAATTAATAAAATTTTATAAATTTTGAAAAAAAAACATTACTACTAATAATTTCATATATAAGCTATAATTTAAAAGTGAAAACTTTTACAAGATTATAGCTTTCGTATAAAAATCTTTTTCTCTAATTCTCTCTTGTCTAAATCATATAAATAAAAAGCCAAATTTCGCGATCAATTGTTTAAATTAAATTGTACGTAAATTTTACACAATTAGTAAATAATTAATATACAAATAACAAATTACTTACCACAGGGTTGTTTGACCGGTGCCCGATGCCTCTCCTAGGCCTCCTCCTCCTCTCAGATCGATTTACACACGCGATACTTAAACGGCACTCCCGCACTTTTATTAAAAGATTACTTCCGCACTTGTACGCGCGATACTTCGAACGACACTCCCGCACTTTCGAATTTCGATACGATCGAATCCCGCTTCGCGTGAGAATCACACTTCGAGTCGACAAGTCGGGAATTCACCGATTACTTCGAGCAAAGGTTAAGCGGAAGCGGAAGAAGACGAAATCGATCGATGGAATAATCGCGAATGGGGTTCGCTCGACTCTTAACCCGCGCCTGCTCCCATCGAGGGCCGACTAGAACATCGTTAGGAACGATTTCATACGAACCACCAAGTCTCTATCATACAGACTGAGCCGGGTTTATCGTAAGGCTGATAGACGGGTCGAGAATGAAGATACCCACCTTCTACGTGCTAACAATCTAGCATTTCGAAAGCGGGAGATCAACTTCTCTAGCGAGCGAAAATCGAACCTAATTAGAACAGCCGACTCCTCAGATGCCAAACATGTTAGTATTTCTACAATGTGCTGTTAGACGGTACAAGAGAAGGGACCCATTAACGATGATTCCAAAACAATCGACCGAACTCTAACCGATTCGGGCCGAACCGTTCGTCGGAGCAGAACGTGCCCTCAACAGCCGATTCTCGAACCGAAGTTCAAGATTAACCGCGCGAACATGCATCTATACTATGCACGAACATACGTTGCTACGCGGCCGGCATTCACCTCAGCCGCGATACTGAGGCGTTTTAACGTTGCGCCTACATTAATATATTAAATTTATTAATACATAAATATTTATATAATATATAATATTAATATAGTATTAATATTAACTGATATTAATATAAAATTAATTATATTAATAGGTATTAATATATTAAAGATTGCAACGCTGAGAGACATCCCATTTAGTCGGCAACAAAGTATGATCCTCGGTGACAATCGTGAAAACGAGATAAAAGTCCAACGCGAAGACGCGACGACGCGAAAACGCGATACCGCGACAACGCGACGCATCGTTGCTCGTACGGCACGATGACGGCAACGACGACGCACTAACGTGCGTTCAACGCACAAATGCGCGTGCCACATATGAGCCATTGTGCGACTCGTGGCAATGCTGTACGGACACGCGACGCGAAAGACGCGAAAGCCGTCCGCGACACGATGACGGTGCCGACGACGCGACAAGCCATCCGCGGCACGATGACAGCACCAACGATACGGCGGGCCGTCCGCGGCACGATGACAGCAACAACGACGCTGGGTACTTGGTTTCCCCTTCACAGTAAACCTTGAGGACCCTTAGGACCTTAAGGCATACCGTCCAGGTACTGAAGCCACTCCACCACGTCAAGGTGTACCCATGGAGGGTTATTTTATACAATAAATAATTTTGTAATATAATATATAACTTAAGAGAGATGAAAAATATACTTTATAATTGAGAGATTAACTATATCGCATATATCCCTTTTTTTTCCTCGATTAAAAGAGATGCGATGTAGATATATTTTGAAAAAACAAGCAATACATGCATAATATTATACGATAATTTAGATTGGATCTCATACATTATTAAAGAAACGAAAAAAGAACGAGCAATGTACAATTAAGTTTTGAGACTCGCTTCGCATTTCCGTTTGATCCGTTTGCGCTGCTATTTTAGCGGGTTATTTACAACTCAATACTCAACACTTGGTGCAAATTTTAAATTATTTGGTTCAATAATTAATGAGACACAGTTATGCAAAGTAGTGTTAAAAATTTGTTTAAAAATCGGTGTAATGGAAGAAACGCTTGACAGCACACCAACATTAAATTCTGTGCTAAATTAGAGAAGTCTCTAACAGAAATGTTACAAATGATTCAACAAGCCTACATATAGATGACATAAAAAAACGTAAATCACATTTTAAAAGGGCTTGCTTCAGAAAACTAGGCTTGCTGAATCATTTGTAACGGTTCTGTTAGAGATTTCGCTAATTTAACGCAGAATTTAATGTTGGCGCGTTGTCAAGCGTTCTTTCCATTACACAGATTTTTAAACAAAATTATATTAACGCAACTTTGCGTAATTGTATCTCGTTAACTATTGATTTAAATAATTTAAAACTTACACCACATGTTAAGTATTGAGTTGTGAATAATCCCCTAAAATAGCAGCACGAACGGATTAAACATTCGGAAATGCGAAGCGAATCTCGAAACTTAATTGTTCGGCCGTAATATATTTTGAAAATAATATAGATGGTAAATAAAAATATAAATTACTTATCGCACATATCGTTGCTCCATCCATCGTCGGATACTTATCAGAATTTCCTTTTCTTCTCTTGTTCATCCCTTGCTGATTCCTCGTGACATTTACACTCACTTGCGAAAACACAGTTAATTACGATTAGTCGAATATGCGACGATCGCGGCGTACTTTGTACCGGCACTCCCGATCACGAAACAATCACACGAGACACACTTTATTATATCGTAAGAGAGAAAATATGAAAAATACGATTTGCTTGATTTTATACGACGCCAAAATCATGCGCCACTCGTTACAACAATACTATCTCTATTATTGAATTATTTTGTTTTATCTCTTATTTTTAAAAGTTAATCAATTGTTAATTACAATAATCACATTAAATTATTTTTCGATACTTGTTGCGATCTCGTTTAGAAAAAGAATCGACGATGTCTCGCGCTCTACTACCTTACTGTTCGAGTGTCGCCGTGCGATTGATAGGCCATAATACGTTAACAATAGCGTGCTAATGTTTACGCCGCCAAGGCCGAAAACCATGTTATTGATAATTTGTAGCCGAATATTTTGCGTACTATGACATATATCGCGGAATATTAAATCGTACAAGTATTTTAAATTATTTACTTAATAAACGATTAATAATATTACGGAGCTTATCGTTAATTACTCGAGCGGATACAATTCGACTATTTTATTGCGCGTTCTCGATCCGAATCATATTTAAATCGTCGAAAAGTCAAACGATAAAGTATCGGACAAAATATTATTAAATTTGAAATATTTTTAAAGAGATTAATTATTGCTTATAAAGGAAGAAAAAAATCACGACGAAACAATTTTCATTCCTGTCACTTGGACTCTTGGTTAAATGTATATCACGCGAAATACGCGCCTCGAAATTTATCGTTGCGATATAATTATTTAAGATATATAAGATAAAAGATAATTAATTTTATTTATCGTATTAAATTATTTTCCGATACTTGTTGCGATTTCGTTTAGAAAAGGAATTTGATAATGTTTCGCGCTCTACTACCTTACCGTTCGAGTGTCGCCGTGCGACTGATAGACCATAATACGTTAATAATATCGTGCTAATGTTTACGCCGCCAAGGCCAAAAACCATATTTTATGTCTTGTATCAATTTTAGATCTTTCTGAGAAAAAACGATGCGATCTCAAAAAATATATACAAACCTAAAAGCGCGTATACCGTCCGCTGAAGCCAGTCATAGCGCGATATAAATTTCTGATTATATTTTCTTTCCCGCAACAACTTTTCAACAATATTACATTACACGCTTTAATACTAATAATGAATAACTTTATTGTAGAAAAATTACCTGAAATTCCTAATCTTCTTTAGTTTTGCAATCGAAAGTTCAAAGCTCATTGCGAGCAACGCAACTAGATGCAACGAAATACGTTTCGCGAACGCGGGAACGATAAACTGTGAATTGCTCGCTTTGTCGCGAATCAGAAAAGGCGCTATATTCAAATTTTTTAAATCGTAGTTATTCTCATAATAGGTGCTAAAATTATTGTAAGCGAAGAGAAGCCTGCAATTTTTTATAAGATGCTTTTTCTAATTGATAATTAATTTTTATATTTATGAATTTATTATTTGGATGCATTAGTGCGCACCGATACACATTAAAAACTATTTTATATAAATTTATTATAACGTCAAACAAAGTGCTCTTATTTAATATATAAAAATTTTTATAAAACTTTTATATTTTCTATATTTTTAAACTAAATATATTTCTTATATTTTTGAAATAATTTTAATTTATTAATAAAAGTATGATTCTCGATGACAATTATGAAAACGAGATAAAAGTTCACCGCGAAGACGCGACGACGCGACGCATCGTTGCTCGTACGGCACGATGACGGCAACGACGACGCACTAATGTGCGTTCAACGCACAAATGCGCGTGCCACATATGAGCCATTGTGCGACTCGTGGCAATGCTGTACGGACACGCGACGCGAAAGATGCGAAAACCGTCCGCGGCACGATGACGGTACCGACGACTAATTAATTATTAATCTTCTCGATACTTATCGCGATCGTATTAAGGAAAAGAATTTTATCGAGTCTCGCACTGCTACATTACTGCCCGAGTATCGCCGCGCGAATGATAACAAACACGTAAGAAAGGAATTTGAGCGTCTCGCCCCACTACAGTTCTATTCAAGTGCCTTCGTATAAATAATAAGAACACTGTGATACGTAAACAATGTTTACGCGCGTCAATGTTTACGCCTCCAAAGCCCATGTTAGATATTATTTTAATTCGCTGCCGAATTATTTGACGTCCTATAAAATATATATGGGAAATATTAAATTATATAAATATTTTAAATTATAAATCAATTATTTATTAAACAATTAATGTATCACGTAACTTATCGTTATATTAATTATTTCATTTTGCGATTCGATCGTTTTAGAGCACATTCTTAATCCAAATTATATTTGGATCATCGAAAAGTCAAATGATATAACATCGTGGATATAATATATTTAACTCTATGTATCGTTAAAAAAATAATTATTGTCCGTAAAGATCGCAACGAAACGATAATTTATAATTTGATTTTTTATTACTTTGATTCTTATTTGATTAAATGAATAAATTACAAAATATATAATTCGAGATCTATCATCGCGATATTTATTCATTTCTGCCTAAATAAAAAATTATTCTTACCGTTAAATACAATTAAAATAAGGTAGTTTAAATATTTTTAATTATATTTAATTATATTTTTAATTATATATTTTTACAGTAAATAAGTAGTAAGAAATAAAATATAAATTTAACTTGTGATACAGATAATGATTACAAAAAGTGGCTACCGGATGGTTGGGGCTGGCACGTCGCGAGTATATATATATATATATATATATATATATATATATATATATATATATATATATATGTAGTTACATATTTATAAACGTTAATTAATTATTAATTATATTATAATAGCAAATAATTTCCCGATACTGATCGCGATCGCGTTTAGAGAAGAAATTCGACGGAGCGTCTCGTACTACTTTTTCGCAGTATCGCCAAGCTAAATACCATATTATTGCTGCGAAATATTTCACGTACTACAACATAAAAAAAATATTAAATTTTATATATAAGTATATATCTTAAATTAATTTTAAATATTTCAAAAATAAATTTTTTTGCAATTGCGGTTTTTTATTTAGAATTCTGGGTAGCATCCCGTGAGATATAAAAGAATTTCTTAATATTCTTACGCTCCAAGAGATACAGCGATTTTTTAATCATTTTTGTCTATTATTATTTATAAAAATTAAATGGTGCATTTTATATATAACACATACACATATAACATTCTAATAATATGCCGTAAGCAGGTCTCATTGAGATATCCACTTTTAAAAAGGTGCGTTGAATCGATACTGATTGGTTATCTCAAAACTGCGCTGTGCATTATTTTTTTATATCAATAAAAGCCTGTCATAACCGAGCGACGCATTTGACAGTTCAAATATTAACTGTGTGTGTAATTTTTATTTAATTTATTTTTAAAAACGAAGAACTAGAATTAATATGTATAAATAATTATACACACACAGAATAAATGGCGCGCACGTAGCGCGCGCTTATAGTGTTTTATTATACATATAAAATTTCAATGAGAATATTTTTTTTATTTATTTTTACATAATATTCTTACACTCATTGCATATTTTTGTACCCTTTTCTTCCTTCTTCTTTTCCATAAAGATTTTTTCTTATATAAATTTAAGTTAAAATTTTAAATAACGATCTATTAGAGAAAGTATAGACATCAAAAATTTATTTTCCAACAATTCTTTAAGTAAAAAGAAATATTTTCTTTTTTTTACATTTAATTTTATTTTTCCTAAAGTTTCTTTTTCTCTCTCTTTTTTATGTATAATTTCTTTGTAATTCTCCCATTTTGGGAAAAAATACGCCCATCTAGCAACATCGCGGATGGAGCAAATCTCGCGGGAAACGAAGTAAGGACCAGTCTGCAATGCTCATCTTACAAAGTAGTGGGCTGTGAAATAAGGGCTTGCGGATAACGTTACTGAGAGGGTCGGCCCTGCTGCAGTGCGGGTTTCATAGAACGATAATAACCTGCGTGAGAACGCGGCTTGTATTTCCGCCTGACTTGTTTCTATCACTTTCCACTGACGAAATCTCAACTTGAACAAGCCATGAAAACCTCACCGAGATCGATATTTCGATACTATGCGCAAAGGCCCGCATTGTTAACGGCCCGTCAATTGTGAGTCTCGCGAATTTTCGCGGATGCATTAACTGCATGCCCTCGAACCTTATTGTTTTGAAAAGTTTCAAAAAATTTTCTTTACGCTTTAAAATCTATTAGAATAATTAATATTCAAATTTAATAAACTGTAAAAAGGATATTTTATTAAATAAGTCTGCAAATTGTTCTACCAATTAATTTGATTTATAAGTTAGCATTATCAAAGTTATTTAGTTTCATGCAATTTTTCTTAGATTTTTAAATATTATAGATTTAATTTATAGTTTTATATGAGTTCTAGAAAAAGTTCTATTTGTTAAAAAAGCAGAGAACATATAACATATCTTATATATAAATCGCTGACGTCTGTCTGTCTGTCTGTCTGTCTGATCGCGAACTACTTCCATATTTATGGACCGATTTTCTCGAAATTGGTACCAAAATTTTGCAAATTTTGCTAATTTTTCGGGGATGGCTACTATGTGTGTGTTTTTTTTTTTTTTTTTCAAATTTTACATTAACGCATCCATACACTATGTTCCACATTTATGGACCGATTTTTCTCGAAATTGGTACCAAAATTATGCTACTTTTTCGGGGATGGCTATTATGCGTTTTTTTTAGTTTTACACCTCCACCCACACACTATGTTCCACGGACCAATTTTCTCGAAAATAGTACAAAAATTTTGCTAATTTTTCGAGAATGGCTACTATGTGATTTTGACTGATATACATAGACATTGAACTATATAATGTTAAATTAGTTTTTAAATTGCTATATCGCAAAAAGGAATAAGATTGTTAGTTTTGACCAGAGGAAGTCGTGTACAGAGAGGATTTTTAGTGGGTGAGAGTTCCACATTACTTTGCCATACCTGATGACAGGGTGTATATAACGTATTTCTCCCTCTCTTACGAGAAAAAAAAAAAATCTACTTCCGCGCGTAGCGCGATCTTAAAGCTAGTATTTCAATAAATAGTGTTACGCTTTTTGTTTTTTATTATATATCTACTGAAAGATATGCATTGATTATTTGTAGGCCATATTGCGTTAGTTTGTCACGAAAAACTAGCAGTATTAAAAAATCTAGTTAAAAAATTCGCATGTTTCCCCTAATAGCCAATTAATGTACAAAAAACGATATGGGGTTTTGAGAATCTTTCATGTAAAAAGCGGCTTGCTCTAAAAGACTGACTCGAAATAACATTGCGCTTTTTCAGCCAATGCGACTTGTTTTGCCCAATATGATGAACAGATCGCAACGGTGGTGCGTGCATTCCTGATCATACTATAAAGTTCTATTAACTTATTAACAATACACAATCGAGACTTGAGAACGCTATACATAATATGTAATAGTGATACCGCCGATAACAAGGGGATATTAACAAAAGAGATTAATTTACATACATATAGTATCTTCATATATTATATAAGTACGTTTCTTATCGTTAATTATTGCGTAATATTGCTGTAATGTTTCTTTCGAAAATAATTAATAAATCATTAGTTAGGTTAATCCGATTCCCTACTATTGATAATAAATCATTAATTTGTGCTGTTTTACATTATAAACTTATTATATATAATATATACATAACATCACATATTATATTATATATTTGATATATATTTATATCACGCACTTACATATTTAGTTTAATATAATAACAATATATCTTAAAATATTAACTTGTACATACTTTAATTATTTATTCAAAATTAGTCCAAATTTTATTATCAATTTAGCCAATAGATCTTGAATAGCTTATAACTTTTAAATCCATCTGTAGAAAATAATAAATTGATATTTTACTTTAATTCTTTATTATTATATATAATAACTTTGAAAATTCTGATTATATATATTATTTCCTTGAGTTTTATATTCCAGATACTTATGGGGATATATACCATAAACTAGACCGCTATTTTCTCCATTGATAAATAGATTACACGTATATCTCTATGGAGTGAAAAAGACTTCCGATTTTTTATAATAATCCGTTGGGAAAATTTTTCACAGGGTGTCGCGCGAATAAATCTAAAGAGAACTTTGGGGAATAGACGACGTCTCGGCTTGTACAAGGCGGCAGGATTGTGCAGAAAGGGGCTTTGCCGATAGAACGTGTACACATTGACACTTCTACAGAGTCGGAAATCCCCGGACCGACTACTATCCATTCGACCGTTTCTGCCAAGGCAGCCGGTTAGCCGCCGCGGGCTGTCAAGCGCACAGTTCCGAGGGGGTCCAAAGGCGCGTTTGGACCACTCAGGAGATTTTGGTCCGACTCTAAAGTGGAGGTCGTATCGCTCTTCTTGGGCCGCGGGCTCGTCGTTGCAAGTGCCAGCGAGACACACGGCATGCCAGAACCGGGGTCGCCGGAGTCACCGTCACTGACTCGCGGCTAACCGTACACGGCTGATCGCATTTTACCATGAAATTTTGCCACTTTGAAGATATATTCGCCAACAGATGTACGATTTCCAAGAAAAAGCACAATATACTGATACTGATACAAAATACTCGTGTGGAAAAATCTTTCGCAAAAACTGAAAATTTTTCTGTAAAAACCTGCAATAGAATAGTTAAATATTAAAATTATTTGTAATTTAAGAAATTTTTATGTAAAACATTAAAATTGCAATTCTCGAAATTTGAAATTAATGAAAACATTTGAAAAATATCACATTAGATATTTTGGGGATTTTTACAATAGCGAATTTAGAATCTCAAACATCGTTCGAATTTGCATATAAACTGATTTTTTTAAATAAACATCTTTTTATCTCTATTTAAAATACGAAAAAGTGCATGCAATTTCCGTATTTTAATCTACTGTATTAAGTCAGCAATTTCAAATCTCAAAATTTTATCATTAATTTTGTAATTAATTATTTAAAAATATATAAAATTTGATTAATAAAATTCATGATTAAATTAGCTAATATTTTTTAATATTTTCAATATTTTCGAGATTTATAATTTAAATATATGCATGTACGTTCACATTTTGCTGCTTAAAGCCTTTTTGTTCTATTTTTTATCTGTTAGTGAGGATTTTATCTTTATTTTTCTTTTCTTTTAATATTCTTAAAAGAATCAAATATAGAGCTTTTTTCAGTAAAGATAATTTTATAATAACAAAGTTGAAATATCAATCTGTCTAATTTAAGAATTTTGTTAATAACCGTTCTTCATCTTCTTTTTAATTTTTTACATTTTTTATTTTGACAATAGATAAAACTAACATCTAAAAAAGCCTAGCTAAATAAAAATAAAAATATGAAAATAGTCTCTATTTAATTACATGATTTAACATACAATTAGTTCATTAAATCATTATTAAGGCGATTTATTAATTCATTGATTAATAATGCTATATAATTTTGTAATTAAATCTATTTTTACCTGAAAAGCACCAACCAAATGAAACATAAAATATTTTTTTTGGTTTACATAAGCATTATGAAATATCTGTGTATTTTGCTTATGGCAAGCGAAAAGTCTGCCGCCGAATCTATGCAAACCCTATTTTTCAGCATTAAAATACCAACCAGGATTGCATTAATAAATATACAAGTAAAATGCGACGCACGGCGTCGCTTAATATTTGCTTTTCACTTATTTATAAACGGAACAGAAAGGACGCTTGTTGCATCGTTGCCATGGCCAGTAGTTATGCAGAATATATTCGACGCAGCGGTAATATTTCAGACCGCGAAGGCAATATGGCGACCTGTATATAAGCGCCAGATCATAAATAAAAGCACTCATATTGCCTCGCATACCGTTGAGAATATTGAAAAAGATTATATTATGAAGAAACGTTCCTTTGATTGCAACAAATAAAATTAATTGTTTCTCTATCTTGAGCCAGTAATCAATAACTACGTGAAAATCTGTCGGTGTCGATGTTATCTAGGCTGATTACGCTCGTTTTGCATCATGTATGTGCGAAAAAAAAAAAAAAATTTATTGGAAACAAAAAAACCAAATTTATGTTTTTTTATTGTTATTTGTAGAACAAAACATGTTTAGTATAGTTCTATTATATTACGAAAGAAAGAAAGCAGATTTTAGAATTTATGAATATTCTGTTTTAATTGCTTGACAATTGCATTTGAATTGCAATAAAAGAATTGATGAAATTTTATAAATCAATTAAAATTTCTCAAGATATTTTTATAGTAAAATTTTCTCAATTACCGTGTCTTCAAAACTTGTATATAAAAGATTTTTCTCTGCGTATTGTTTCGGGTTCGTCGCATTATCGACGATCGTGATTGGTTTGCCAACTGTTATCAAACTGATAATCTAATAATAGCTGGAATGTGAGTACCGGCGCCGGAGAGAGCGAGTTCGATTTTATCTTTAATCAGGTCGTCGAATGTGGCGCGAGAAGATGAGCTCGGCTGTGCGCAACCATATATGTACATTAATTTGCATACAGAACTGAATTATAGCCATGAATAAGTTGCGACGTTATATCTCGATACCGATCGATCGATTTCGGCATAGTATATCACTGTTACAAATTAATAAATGTTATAAATTTGTACATCTTGAAAAATCGAAAAGAAAATGATGAAATTGTTTGATTGATCAATTTTAATAACTGCTTCATTACGTAGCAATTTGTAATCTGATTAAAGAAATGTTTGCATGCAGCTAAGTAATTTAGATGGATGTTAATTATTAATTTATGGGCTGTTCTTTCGACTGTTCGTCTCTATTGTCATATTTATTGAAAAAAAATGACGATTACATATATTGAAGTAATTAAAAAAATCAAGATATGCATATATGAGTAATATATTGTAGAATTTAATTATCAAAATAAATTATTGAAACGAAGGCCTTATCGGAACTCAGAACAATTTATATTAGTAATATTAATTAGTATAATTATATTAATAATATAAATATTTATATACATATCATAAATATTTATATTATAAATATAATTTTATTATTCTGTTACTATTTAATTATTTATGTATATAATATATTAAAATAAATATTTATTAGTTTCTTAATTCAATTGTGTTGCGTAACGCAATCCTTTCATTCAAATGTTACATATATATTTATATTTATTTTCGCAATTACGAGAAGAAAAGAGAATAGATTTTAATTCACGAAGCTCTCGAAAAGTTTTGATCATTTTAATCAATTTTAATCAGAATACAATCTACAGATCACCGCACTTAATTCTATCTTCAAAAAGAGTGCTCATAGTGTATGGTAATCTCCATAGGAAACGAGGAGCAATTGACTGGGCAAAGGGTTATGGACAAGTCTTTATTTTAGAAACGATGCATAGCGTGCCGCTTATTTCATTTATGTTCTCAACATAAAAAAAAAAAAAAGATAATCCAATGTAAAGAGAGCGACGGAACTTGGAAAGGATTGAAACTTTTTTATACAACAACGCAAGGTTTTATTATATATGTCATGTGTTTCTTATTCATTTTTCTTTTTATTCATTTTTCATCTAATTCTTTGCTCTTGCGTATTCTTTACAAAGTTTATTATATTATTTACAGGGTTGGGAAAGTTACTCTATAAAAATAACGCGTTACCGTTACCGTTACTTGGAAAGTAACGATTCGTCACTTTTTCGTTATGTGTTTGTTTTTTGTAATACTAAAATAAGCTATTAGATTATAAAATTATTTAATAATCAATATTAAATGTAATAATCTATGTTACAATTAAAAACTCTAAATTAGTCTTCATATAGCATGCGTTTTTTAATATTAAATTTACTTAATGATTCTAATTTTTTATGTTAATATCTTTACTTTTTAATACACTTATCTTTATATGCATTTAAATTGTAATTTACAAATTTCAATTTTGTCGAAAATTTTTATCAAACATTGTTTTTAAATATTGATAAGAGAAATATTGATATTAATAAGAGTGTATTCCAATATTCACTGTCAGTATCGTAAAATCTATAATTTACG
The DNA here is from genome assembly GCF_030449975.1 of Polyergus mexicanus. NCBI lineage: Eukaryota > Metazoa > Arthropoda > Insecta > Hymenoptera > Formicidae > Polyergus > Polyergus mexicanus. The sequence goes on from NW_027223335.1 coordinate 6,442,053, forward strand.
TTATTTTCAGTACTGGCAGTGATTATCAGAATGCAGCCTATGATAGAAGGCTACAAAATATTTTTTAAAAAACACATCTATTGAGTAGATATAAGATAATGAAGAACCAAAAGATAACGATAAAAGTAACGGCTAATTCGTTACCGTTACTGTCACAGACAGAAAAAAGTAACGATCGTTACCGAAAAAAAGTAACTGTAACGACGTTACAAGTAACGCGTTACTTCCCAACCCTGATTATTTATCGTGGTAAATCATTATACTTATTCTATACAAAAATATTGATATAAATATAATCTGTGTCGATGATAATATTTTACGCGAGAAAATATAAATAAGATAATTCCACTTTGGCGTGAAGAATAGTAAAAATTTTTGAATAATGCGTGCCATCTTAACCGGCAAAACTTTCACGAGGAGTGAGCAATGTAGCGGCCATTACCGTAGGGTCGAGAAAAATTCTTGACCCAGTACTTTCATGAGAGTTAAAGGGCCGCGAGTTCTGAGTGGACTTTGAAATCCGGCATCATCAGGCTGAGCGAGTTTTTGAGTGAGCAGCTGCTACTCGTCGTCTTTTGGCATCGCTAATGCTAAAGAAACAGCCATTTTTCCTTCCTCTCTGGCATACTTTTCTTATTTCATTATTTTACATTCAAGTAATTTTGTTAGCTCATTGCACATCTAACGGTCGAGTTATTAAGATTGCAATAATTAAAACATCTGACAAAACATCTTAAAACAGTTTTTTTTTCTATATTTATGTTTGCCTTAATGATTCCCAATTTTCAATTTCAAGTTTCCAATTTCCAATATCAATTTACGGGAAATATATTGTCGTATAATATAAAAAATGTTCTTTGAGGATGAGATAATCATTATGTCAAAAAATTATATTGCATTATGAAAACAATTTCTTAAAAAAATAAATAAGTGACTCTCAAGGTTAGCTCATCAATTTTTCGATTTTATGATGCTTGTTCGAAATGACACGAGCTATTCGCACCCCCCTTAACTGTCAATCGTGTTGTCGTTTATCCTTCCAAAAAGCCTGGCTCGAAAAAAGGGACGAGCTCCCGCCGTACGATAAGGTAGAAAACGGCGGGGATGCAGGGAGGATGGTTGTACAGACTGACAGAAGGATAGCATTGTTCGGAAGTACAATGTAGGTTGTTATATCAAAGCGGCATGCACAACCCTCGAGTACAATGGCGACGGTGCGGGAGGAAGATAGCGCGTGCCCGCGAAAAGAGAATACGCATCGTCAGTTTCGGCGCGGAGACTACAACTTTTCCCAACTCTGCTCTCTCTTTCTCTCTCTCTCTCTCTCTCTTTTTCTCTGACACACTTTTTTCCGATACTGTTTTTTCCCATCCATGAATTATGGCTCACGGTAGAACGATTCTGGAACACTCGCTTTTTATGGAGCCGCGGTCGCCGTTCATCATCGCAGGATGTTCGCGGATACACATCCCGATAATTAAAGCGGAGCAGGACCTCGCGGGATGAGTCCAGCCTTATATTTATTTTAAACATTTCCTCAGCAAGAAATTTTTGTTTCGGGTTTTTAACTCTTGTTGATATCGCCTTGTATCTACATAACCCAATTAAGAAAAATTAATTAATAAATATTTGGAATTATAAAAAAGATATATATAATTTGTTTCATACGAAAGAGGAGCGAAGAATTTGAATTTAAATTTATTTAAAAACTATGTAGAGAGAAACTTATATTAGAAACAAAATTTAATAATATATATATACATAAATATTGCAATATTTTTATGTCATATGATAATTTTTGAAAGAACAAATTAGTTTAAAGACAAATACAATACATCTATTAAATTATAATTAATACAATTATTATAAACCACTTTTGTGGAGAGGATAATATTTTAAATAATTAAAAAATTGTTACGTGTATATATTAAAATTAACATTTGTAAATTTTTGCGCACGACAAATATGTTTATTTATGATTAGTTAATTATTCTTATTATATATCAGCTAGTTTTGTTATTAGTTAAAAAATTTTATTCGTAAAGTTAATTTTGCAAAATCATTTTTAAAATGCATAACTGTTACGTATTACCATTACAAATAGGTTTAAAATTATTATGTATATAATACGTACGATATGTAATATTGCGATAAATTTTGTGCAATTATTACAGCTGTTCGAAAGCAGGAACACGTCAGAGACAGATGTAGGTACGTGCCTGCAAGTGATAGTCAAGCGCCGAATTCAAAACTACTTTTGCATATACATATACATTCCTCGCTTTTATTACGCGAGAATAAAAAGTACGTTTCTAGACTTTTCTGGCCGATAGTTCATTTGTCCCGTTCCGACTTTTTTCTCCATATCTGTCTGCGTATGTATGCATAATATACTTTTGCTTTAATAAATATATTTTTATGAAAACTGAGAATATCTAAGAATATTCACAAACAATAGAAATCAAATTCTTTTAATAATCTTAAAAATTATAGAAAAAGTGAAAGAGCCATCTAATCACCGATTATACGTTTTTGATAATTTGTTAATATATAATGCTTTTGACAGTTCGCACACACACATACACTTACACAATTTAGTTTTCTTAATATTTGCTATCAAATTCTTTAAATATTTTTATCTTTTTAAATTAATATATATATATTTATATTATTAATTAATACATATATAATGCAATAAATGATTATTTGTTTTAGCAGTTTAATAAATTAGGAATTTATTATTATTTATGTAGTAATCCATTGGTTATATTACAGTATTTTTTATTTAGACGAATTTCTAGTTATATGTATGTGTGTGTATTTGTATAGGTGTAATATCGATAAAAATCTATGTAAATGCAGGATAATTGTTATTTCGACAAAACACAAAGTCACATATACAGTTTCCATTTGTAGCTGCATAGACAAGGAGACAACAATATTTGACTAATGTAATTTACAAAAATTTTTTTAAAAATCTTTTTTAAATTTTACTTTTTAAATGCAATTGCCGTATCGGGATAAAAAAGTTCTATTAGCTTATGTACAATTCTAAAGTATTAATTAGTAGTAATTTTTTTTTTTTTTTTTTTTTTTTCATAAAATTTCTTAGTTGTCCATCTGCCATTTTTAATCGTCGCTTTGGGAATCACGCGATCAGTCCTGAGGGAGACTGATGCAAATTAATATTGCTTTTGAGAAGGCTCGAAACAGCTGACCCGATAAGAGATTACCCCCTGTCACAATATTAGCCCCTGAAACTTCTCGCAAAAACCTTTTTTTCCTTTTGACTCGCAAACTACCGAGAGATGTTCCGTTTTAAGTGCCCGGCTTCGTATTTAATGAAGAAACGTGGGGGGGTACAAGGATGGGATGGTCTGGAATGGGGTTTAACATTGGAAAAGGCGGCATGAATTGAAGAAAGGGAACGAGGAAGCGGCAGGTGATAACATCAGAATGAAATTGAAACTTTCGCACTGCTGCTCCGTTATTTTTCTGTCTGACATTCGGCAACGACGACGACGAACGCCAACGTCGACGGTAACGCCAACATCTGGATTCATTACTTATAGTATATGGCACCGCTCAGTTATTATGAAACTTACGGTGTCTTGGGATAGCAATTAAGACGCTCTCTCACTTTCGTTTTTTTTTTTTTTTCTGAACGACGTTATACTAATTAAGCTGGAATCTTGAATAAAGTCTTTAGTCTGTTTTAATAGAAAAGGTTTAGAACATCGTCTTAGTCGCGCCGAAAAATATAATGTTTCATAAAAAATTATTCATTGTGTAAAAAAAGTGAAGGGAGAAAATAGTATGCGTATTATATATTCGCAGTCGTCGAATAAATTTTTCTTCAGGGACTCACAATAATGAATACGAGCATAGCAAACCCCAAGCTACTCACTGCTTGGAGGTCTTTTAAAAAAGCCACTCCCAAATCTTTTGGAAAAAACACAAAAAAAAACATATTGCGTAATACCTATATATATATATATATATATATATATATATTTAAAATATTAATATCGATCGTTAAACAGAGTGTTTTAATCATAGTTTTAGCTAGTTATTTATGTCTGCTATACAGATCTTTGTGAAATAATCTCTTTTTCATAATCTTAATACATTTAGATGTGCTTACTCACAATCAATCTTTATTACAATCAAAATCAACAAATCGTAAATATTTGTTTAATAATTGTGGAATGCAAGTTAAAAAATTAAGCTTTTAAAAATCAAAAGAAAATACATATAGAGAAAAAGAAAAAAACTTGGACATTTTTTTTTTAATTTTTCTACTGCAAATATTTCTTTTTTTTTTTTTTAATAAATAATAAATTTGTAAAGACAAAATTTCTTTTATTAACCAAAAAATAAATTAAGAAAATCATATGGTAAACGTTGTGTAATACTCGCATTAATGCCATCATATAGTTGCGACACGATTAATGCACGAACATGCGCCATAGCGAATAATTGTTATTGTTACATTACAACATAGCACTATATTATTGATAAATCTACTCGAGCGTTGCATAATTACTTTTGTCCAAATTTCATGATTATTTCGAATTCAACAACCATGTGCGGACATTCGACACAATCCGATGTGTCCATATTGTATTTATACATTTACCATAGCTGGACACCTTCTACACAATACGTTATTATTTATAATTATTATGCTTAAGTAATAATATGACATGTTTTCGTAAACATATCACTAAAATTTTAATATTTGATTTTTTTTTTTTTTTGTATTTATGATTGTTTCATAAATTGTTTTCATAGATTTGTTTTCGTTATATGTTAGTTTTATTTCAATATGATTATAGACACGAGACAATTTAACCAATTATTTGTACGCTCTATGATTTTGGATTGTTGCCGATGAAACTGATCGGATCAACACGAAAATGGGGAACGAAGGAGAACAGAACTTATCTATAGAGAAATTAATCACTCCGCGGAGATCTCGCTTCATCGTATTGTACAACAATCTCTCGCAAAACGAAGTCTCTCTCTCGCAAATAATGATCGTGCGAGAAAACGTTATGATATTGTGTGTTTTGCGCTTGCACATTCGCGATTTAAAATCATCCCGTGCATCTATATCAATTTAAAAGCACAAGCATATATAAGACTCTCTCGATAGATAAAAATACTCTGCGCATAAATTCTAGTATTACAACGACTTATATTTAGCGTGCTATTAGAGTCACATGAAGCTTATATGTTATGCTGTCATGCCAATTTGTGCACGATAGCCGTTATCGCGTGATAAAATTCGCACGTGTAATTTGTCATACCCGGCCGAGACATCGCTGCGTCGCTTTAATAATAATTTCGCGTTTGCAGTGGCTTGCTCGACGGTGACGGTGACTAAGTGTCAAGCGGCTCTGCGTACCCTACAGGCTTTCACTTACTTCCGACCGACGTGCCTCTGCAGGGAGCCGCATGTCGATCCGGACTGCAACAGCTTTCAGAACTTCCTGTTTGACCATCCGTGCGACTATGTAGTATGGAAAGGTAAAGATCTGCGTATCTGCGATAAATTGCAAAAGAAAAGTTAACTTTTAATTACATGCATATGTATGCATATTATTGATTTAATTTTGCGATGATAATTGAGAATGATAAATACGTTATTTCTTCTGTCAACACTTGGAATTATTTTATAATGCTTTTTTTAAACTACATAAATTCTCTATGTAAAGGCAAAAACATCGATCGCGGACAACATTATGGAAAATGCACAAGTGAAATAATCACTTATTGTCAGGCATTTTTCTTTAAAGACAAAATGAAAGGCTGATGAAATCTTTATATTACTTTGCCATCCTATATAATTTTACTTCTACAAGCTTTATTGTTTTGATTTTCCCGAGAACTCTCTCACTCGATTCACGCCGTTGAACTTTTCCAAATGATTCACAGATAATTCTTTCATGGTGCACTTTTTCTGCTCGTTCTATCTCTTCGTCTCTGTATCTTTTCTATTTTTTGCATTTCCAATTCCTATCCTTCATTCTAGAAAAAATCATTATCTTCGAGAAAGCTCTTTATAGACAGATATTTTCAGACATCGAAACGTAAATTTTAGATTCACCGTACGGATCAACAATTTTATATTTACGCGTCTTAACGGTTTTAGTTATATATTTTCTGATTTAAACTATACCCATTTTCTATTTTTAATTTAATATTGATACGGCGTAAAATTATTGACACAGTAAGCACGTTCTCTTATTTAAAGTTAGTACATTTAATTAAATGTTATATTTTTGTTAATTTATATTATTGGCTAATGCCAATAATATATTTAACAGTTAAATCAGTTAGAACAGAAACTAAAATACATTTTCTTATCCAGCTTATATAGAAATTAGTTACGTAGATCGACGACTAACTATAACTCGGCTAAACTACGGCAAAGAGGGGTGAATATAATTCGACGAGGTAATAAGTTGCGCAATTAGGCCACTCCGGATCGCGGCTTAATTACATTTATCCAAAAGCCGGTCATACGGGAACGGATAATGGGAACCCCGCAGCGTAACCGGCTCCGGCTACGAAACCAGGAAGCTTCGGCACTTAATGAGATTAAATTCACTCTCGAAAAAGGAAGCGGAAGCGGGAAGGCTGCAAAAAAATTCGGCCCCCGAACCGCAAGCTAAATTACATATATATATATATATATATATATATATATATATATATATATACGTATATATGTATGTTATGTGTCAAGTAATACAGATCAAGAGGTAGATTACTAAACTTTACATACTTCATAGTTTGCAATTCCAAAAAATTTTAAGAAAGTCAAAACAATTTCATACACAAGCATGACTCTTTCTATAAAAGTTTGTAAAAATTTGAACAAACTTCGTTATATGTTCCTAGAGACGGAAAAGTGCAGCTTTCTCGAATTTTCTTTAGTTTTGTAGAGTGTATATATTACTAGGTTGCATATATTTCTTTAGGTAAAATTAAAAATTTCAGATACGTGAGAACTAGCTAGATATTTTTCTACAGAGATTTTTTGATTTTTGATAAGATAAGTGAAGCAAGATAAGAGAATGGTCGGTCAACAGCCTATTTCTTTACTTCTTTGACAAACAATGGGTGGGCTTAGTGCGAAAGGGAAGCGCGACCGTATTTGAAAACAAAAACGTGCATTGACAATGAGTCGCGAACGTAGATAGATAAATGATCTTGACTATGAGAATAATCATTGCTTTGTTAAAATCCATAAACTTTAATTTGCTCATTGAAATGGATGTTTTCTATGTCAAGCTTTAATTTTATTTATTATCATTTTGATTTATTTCTTATTGATTTATTTAATATCAATCTTTGACAAACGTATCTAAAGGAATTGTTTGTTTAATTATTCGTATGTAAATGTATTTACAGACAAGGATCCATATCCAGTGGATGCATTGCCAACGTGCAATCACGCGCTCAACGTTTGTCAACGTGGAAAGTCTTGCAATCAGATTTACAAAGATTTCAAAACCAACTGCAAAATTCAAGAGAGCCAGTGTAAAATGGAAAATCGGTAAGTGAGCCAACCAGTTTGTTTATATTTGTTTTTCATTTATTAATCCAATGTTATTGGATTATGTTGCGATGTTTGTTTCTTGCACCACAACATTGCGGAGATAGAGTAAAAACTGCATACGTTTGACTGAATATAATAAAAAAATTAAATTTTGTATTACTGTAATAAAACGGCGTGAGTGTTTACTTTGAAATGGAGAGAATATATAGGGGAAGATTTAATTGAGAATCTCGATTCTACGAGGATCATAAATTAATTTATTTTCTTTTATTTATTTTACCGTTATGCATTAACGTACGTATTAGTATAATAACTCGGTGATATCATATATTTATATATATTTAGTATAAAATTGTATACATTACAAACAAATATAAATGGAATATTTCATTTTATGCGGCTCTAACAAAATGATATGAGAAATTGTCATGTTGCGAGAGAGTTGAATTTTTATGATTACGCGACAAATTTACAATGTAAATATAAAACGTGATGAAACTTTATTACATTAAAAATTAGCTTTGCGCTATAACAAATAAAAATTTAACATTATTTAGAAAAAGGGATTGGCATCAGTTCTAAAATAAACAAAATGTGATTAATATTAGTAGAGATTTAAGAATTATCATCTCTTCGTGCATTTCTAAAATTTGCTTTAACTAAATTAAGTTAGCACTTTGCGTCGCTAAAAATTAATGGAATCAGTGGAAACAATGATAAATAATTTGAAAAATTTCGGCCATTTCGGAGAAGTATTCGCGAAGACAAACAATACGACGATGGACGCGCGGTTAATTAATTGTTTGCATGCAATTAACTCGTAGAAACAAAGTGGGATTGTCGCGCTACATAATAGCATCGACAGTAAATTATGTTTCCCAGCGTAGTTTTAAAAGTTGCGCATCTCGCACCACTCTGCTATCTCGTTTTATCTCGCTGCGGAATTTTCGCGGCCACTTTGTCCCGATCCCATTAAACCTCGAGATACGAGCCCCTCTAGTCTAGTATCGTAACTCCGCCAAGTTAACGTTGAGGCCGGAGCTTGCGAACTTTCGAGATCAGCGATGTATTAGACAATGAGCTGTGTGATCCATAAACGAGGCATAGACGATAATTTATCGGATCGTCACATTTCTGGATAATGCAAAAATTTTATATCGGTAAGTTTTCTTTTATCGAAAGGATCTCGGCACAAGATGTCGAATAATTTTAATCTTATTACAGTTTCATAAACTTGTCAAAGGAAAATTTATTTTTCTTCTTAAAGAGAAAATTTGAGATACGATGGGATTGAAATTAAGGGAAGGAACTTTTGACATTAAAAATTTTCAACAAATTGTATTTCGAGAATATGCATATATAGAGGAGAAAAAAAGAAATTTAGTTTTATACTATTATATGTTTATAGATATATGTATGTATATAAATTTTTTTTTCTACATGTAAACTTGATTTTGCGAGATTTGAATTTTCAGAATAGTACAATATAGAGAGGAGAAAATTTGTGACAAATACTTTGAGAGTGCGCGATAATACAATATAAGCAATATATCTGATTTTGATGAACAACAATCAATTTTATCAATTTTATCAAATGCACACGCGTACGCACTTTTAATTATGGGCGTTCTCCGACTATTAGCTAAAGGTTTACGAGCAAACTTTTCGCGACGCGGAATGACCTCTGATATTTCTTATGATTTTTATTTTCTTTTAATGCCGATATCTGCGAAATTTCTTCTACTACAGAAAAATCTACTTCTTAATTTATCTGAAATTTCAAATGGAATAGATTATTAGGACTTTATTATACATTTTTAAATAAAGTGCGCGTATAAAAGGATTGATTTCTTTAATTCCACCTAATTAGAAACTAAAATTAACCGCGTATCAAATCTTTGATTCTCGAGAGCAATTGTGTATTCATGGATGTACTCGTCTTTGCGAAATGTCAATAAACTAATTGTCGTTAAAGCAGCATGTGCAAATTAGCTCATTAATCGCACAAAGAGGCGACACGAGCGTCGCTGGCGCTAAAATTACCGGATTGAAAGTATCGTGGGAAAACGCCGGACTACGTTTCTGCAAATAATCGGCGAGCGCGCTGCAACTGCAATCGCATGCAACGCCACATAATTTCCTTCGTGGAAATGAATTAGCTCGCTGTACTGTCACTTTGTTCTCTTCACTTTGCGATTCTTGAAGTGAACGAAAAAGAAATGTATATGGGTCAATTCAATCGATTTATTTTTGTGAAACTGCTAAAATAGCAGTATTCTGATAAATTAATGTAAATTGATAGAAATTAGAATAGCGTGTCACATTTATTTCTTTATAAATAATCATTTCCACATTTTGATAAAGAGGAAAATATTTCTGGTGTATTTCTCTTATTGCATTTTAACATTGATAATGGATATGACTGTTTGATCCTTAATTCGTATTTTGATTTATACGTTAATGTAAATATATAAAATAAGCGTTTAAATGCGATAAGAATATAATATGAGAATATAAAATTATTTTGTATAGAAATTATAAAATAATATTTTAAATGAGTTATGAGAAGAGTAAAACGTGCGAGTAATATTTCATGAGAGCTGAATAATACATGAAATCAACGTTACATGATATAATTATGGCTTATTATTATATAAATAATTATTTATTATCTATAGTGTATACAATATTGTCAAAAATCACGATTTATTGAATTCAATATCAATCTTCCTACATAAAGAAATTTAATTGATATTTCCTTTTATGTTTTATTTTTTAATATCCAATACAATTGTAGACATATTAAAATGTTAAAACAGAAATTATTTAAGATATTAAAATAAGTAATATTATTTAATTTTATTTTAAATAAATTTTTCAATATACCATATATGTAATTATTATAAAAAAGTATTTTTTCTTATTTAATTTCTATTATCTATGATTAAAGAAAAATGTACCTCTTTTCAAGAACTTTTTACACGTACAGTATATTCGCAGGTATAACTAAAACTGTACATCATATGTAATTATTTCAGGCAAGATTACCTCGCTCATATTCCTTATCTCAAGGATTACTCGTTTCTTCTTACTGCGAGATGAAATCTAACTCTAAGCCAACTGCGGTTTTTACGGTAAACATTAATTAAATTAACAGGATCATTAATCGTAACGTCTCGAGTTGCTCGAGAATACCGCATCTCCGTAAATTCGTGTGAACTGCTCGAAGGACGATTTTGCGGCGAACTCTCGTGTCTTTATGACACGATTAGACGAGTGCAAGAAAAGCACATCACGTATAGACACTACATCTTTACTGTTTAATTATAACATTAACTTTTATATCCATTCCTTATAATGTAATTAATTGTATCTGTATTAATCGAATCGTAGATTCACAGTAAAAATAATAATGAGAATAGTTATGGAGATTATAAAGTGCATCGAACTAACAAATATCGATGATAGTTTTGAATAGCGACGCTATAAAATAATATCGTACTTTTCGCGAGTCGCGTCACGAATATGGTTCTGCAAAATTCCGAAGAAGTCTCCGTAAAGTTCTCTTAAGGTCTCGTTTTCTTACGTTCTCTCCTGTGCGCGATAGTGCTCTCCTTATCCGTAATAACATTGAAATTCAATCCGTCGTTCTTCCTGATAAAAGTAAACCTCGCCGGTGAAGTTTCTCGATCATCGGTCTTTATCCTTGTTCCCATTTTCCTTTAATCTGCGATATCGAGATCGAGCAAGATGGTGGATCCATGAAACTGTTATCGCCTCTACAATTTTCAGAGAGATCAGCCGGTCATTCAATCCTGTCACGCGAGCATTAATAATTAAACAGGCGGGATCAAATAACTATTGCTAGCTTCTTCAACGCCGGAAATAATATATAATAATCTGCGAATAATTACATTGAAGCAACATCGCGAGAGAAAGAGATCGTATCAAGTATGTAATAAATATGTAACAAAATGTAATAATTATTTGCTTTTACTCTTTAACTAATACATATAATTTATTTTTCTTAGCGCACTTCTCTTATTAAATATTATTCGTAATGCAATAAATAGATTTCTCATTTGTAATATAAACTGGCTCTACTTTATAAGATTAAAGAAATACTCTGTCCTCTTTCAATACCTAATCAAATTAATTCATCAAAAAATTCATACTTCTTCTCTCATCAATTTTTTATTGCCTTCCACGATATTCTTGTCATCGTCGGTGACATAATACCGAGGATCTTCGAAATCATGGAAGGAATAAGTTAAAAAAAAAAAAGAAAAGAGAGAAGATGCTCTACCCTCTTGCCTTCTTATTGCATTCGGCGGCTCAATTAGTAGAATTGAGAATTTGTCGATCGGTGGAGAATGTAACAAGTTCGATATCGAAACGCCGACCTTCTTTAGACGTGGAAAATCCTTTCACTCTCCTCTCTTTTTCTAGCGTGTCAATAAGATTCTATTTTATTTCTGTCGGTGACGTCGCGAGAGTTTCTTTCGAAAAAACGTCGCAAGCTCGTCGTTGAAGAAAATGAACTTTGCGAACGATGCGATTAATTATCGTAACAACAATTACAAATACAGCATATCTTGAAAATATCGCATTATTATACAACTGATTATTTTTCGTAAATATTCATATATTATTGTAAAGAAGAGTTAATTAAAAGTTTTTTTCATTATTTTTATTATCTAGAAATACTACAAAATAAAATAAGTATAAAAATAAATTCTATTAAGAATTAATTATGAAACAGCATTCTGTTTCTGTTCAGTGTTTAATTTGTTAAAATCTGCATTTTTTAATTTATCTGATTGGCTAAATTCTAATGCGATTTTTAATTCATCTATATTTTAAATATTTTATCGATAATTAAACACACACATACTGCCAATTACGCTTCTCAATTTAAATTGTAAAGAATACATTAGATTTAAGATAACTATTATTAAAAATGAAAAAAGAATAAAAACTAAAAGAAATATTCTTTAGATTAGAAAATGTGTTCTTTATTACAGCTCAGATTAATTTTATTAAATGCGTTAAAATTATTTTATTTTAATTTATTAAATAACTGATCGTAAATTAATTATAATTATTTGTGTGTGTTTTGTAACAATAATCTAGCGATCCGACTATTGAAATCAAAATTTGAGATTACAAACATTGGATTATTCGAAATTATTAGAAATTCTGTATATCCCATTGTCCGCGTATTAGCATTTAGAATATCATGCTATACGTATGTTACTCATACGCTACACAGTCGGCACTTTGTACTAAAACATGATCTGTATTAAATTTGATATTAGCATAATATCGATAGGTATTTATATACTGTTGTTTAAAATTAAAATATGTAACGTCATATTGAACACGCAAAGAACCCACCTAAATAAAATTGTGATTATAAATCACGTACCGATAAAAAAAAAAAAAAAAACTATAACACCCCACAATTTAGCTATATTTTTCAAGAAAATTTCATTACTTGAAAATTACATTATTCTTTATTGTATATTTTTTCATTATTGATATAAAATTTTACGTAAGGCGATAATTTTAATTAAAATTGCAAGTTTTATATCTCGTTTGAAATCTTGTCCAATTCATAAATAAAACATCCATCTTTCTTTTGTATTATTAATATAGTTTTTTCTATCTAAATTTTTTATTATAATATTAAATTTATCTCTTTAATGTTCGTCGAGTTATCATTAATATCGCGCAGTAGAAATTGAATAGACGTGACCGCGAACACATTTGAAAACGACGACGTCGTAGTAAATCACTCGTGTAATCGGAATCGAGAAATATCTTCGTAAGAAGAACCGAGCGAAATGACGCTCGCGTTACAGATTAGCGAAATTGATATTAATTAGGACGATGAGTTGAGTAAAGGATAGAAAGTCCACCTTACTATGTAAGGGGAAAGGGATTGAGAAGTCGGAGTCACTATCGTGTGGCTTAACTACCCACTTACATGTTGCTGGAAACTTTGGATCCCGCGGGCGTGCGGATTTTCTACTGTATCATTCTCTCTCTCTCTCTCTCTCTCTCCTTCTCTTCTCCTTCCTCCATCGCATCCAGTACAAGTATCGTTAGAGGGTGCAGCGAGGATGCTACGAGGGCCGGAAGAATGAGGATCCTTAAGCAGGGAGGAAATTGTCTTTCCTTCTCGAGGGGCGGAAATTTTCTTGCCGACCTGCGTCGAGTTTCTTGCGTGAGCGAGACGTAGCGATGATGAAGGAGGAGAGAAATCGTCGGATGCATCGCCGGATGCGTTGTACGGGGGTTATGTCGGGGATTAATCTCGGGTTAATAATTAAAACGAAAGAGCTTGTGTGCAAGAACGAGGGATGATAATCCGCAAGAAAAATACTTTCTTCATCTAAAGTTAAAAATTAATGTAATTTTATTCTGTCACAAACTATATTATGTTCTGCGATTTATAATATATCATATATGTATAATTTTATTTTATTGTGAATAAAAAAACAGAAAGAATCTGCTGAGATCTTTTTGAGGGTTCAAAACATAGTCTCTCGCAAGTATTGTTGCGAAATATGTTGCGTCATTCGTTGGAGGCCGATTGGCTCGACAGTGCAGAATTTCCTCTCGCCACTGACGATTTATTCATTTATCAAGGGGCAATACACCATCTTTCTCCCCGACGAGTGAATCGTCTCGAAGACGAGGGCAGAGAGAGTGTGCTTTCTAAAAAGCTGCCGCTTTTCCGCTCTTTTCGGCTGTCTTGACGAAGACAAACCTTTCTCGACGGCGCGTTTCGCCATCCGCGACGTCGTAGTAAAAGAATATCCACTCGCGCACGCACACACTTACGCGTGTATTCTTGTAGCAAGAAAAGAGGAGAATATAATACACTTTTCTGGAAACAATGATCTTTCTGTCGAAAAAAATCCTTAACGTTTCCTTTATTAAATGATGATCAAGCTTCGTGTCCGTAAATGAGTTTCGTAATTTCATCTAAGATATCTCGACTCGAATGGATGCTCGAAATAGATTGCGGAATGAAATTGAATCGATCGTAATCGTGCCAAAGTTGTTTATATTATAATTCATAATCTTTAGATATTTTGTATATATTAATATTTTTATTCCTTCAAGTAATTTTATTTATCGACATTAAATTATGTTTGATAATAATACATAACAATAAACGCGTACAGAATATAATATACTAAACAAAGTTCTGGAACACACATATAAAATATATTTTATTACATAAAATATATCCCTCTAGATAACTCTATAAATTGTAAAACATTTTTCTTTTCATAACGTAAAGCATATTGCAAAGTAGTGACTTGTAGAGAGAAAAAAAAAAAAAAAAAAAAAAAAAACAGAATCTGAGAAGAAACAGGTTTAAATAAAAATCATTTGTAAATTTCAAAGTTTTAATTTTCAATTTGTTAGAACCCTCCTTTTATTTGGTTCGTTGACTAGTTGATTAACTTTTTAAAATAAATGATTTTCTAAAAATTGTTTTGTCTATTTATTATTCTAATATATCTGATGTTATCTTATTTTATTTGTATCGGCATTAAAAAATCGTAACGATAATTTGCCATATAGAATACGCATAGTAACAAAAAATTATTATTAATTAAAATGAGATGAGATTAAATTGAAATGAAGAGTGGATAAAATAAATACATGAGAAAAGATCGCTATATTAATTTACATGACATCGAATAATAATTATTACGGTTTTAAATAAGCATTATAAGTAGGGACTGTTAAAAAAGTTATTATATCTCGTAATTACATTCGGGCAAATTAGATTCGTGAATTTCGTCATATCGGCGCGGCGAACGAACGGACGTAAGCGTGACAGAACGCATCTCTCGTCGAAAATATTTATGACGCGAAATGGCCAAACTGTGTAGCGCGTTAATTAGGGTTGCCACGGAATTCTCAAAGGATCGGAAAGCGAAGATAATTACGGACGTGTCGGCGAGACTGTCGGTCCCTGACGAAGGAACTGACGTCCGAAACGAATGGATTGCATCGATCGGTACATCACATTGGCGTCGTCGTGTCGATCTCTCAAATACGCGAAGCCATATGACGAATTATTCGCGAAAATTAATGAGCAAGCCGAGATAAAACGAAAATTATTCGGAATGGAAGTTATTAAACAATTTTGATGTATTTAACTCAATTGATGCAGTTTATTCTATAAAACGCGTCAATATCTTTTACTAAATAGATTTAATACTTTTTTTCTCTTTCAGATAAATTGTATTCTTTTAAAATTTATTATAAATTTTTCATTTTATCTGCACAAATCTATTCCATGTTGCTGTTATAGTTTTATTTATTTTTTTATAATATATAATAATATGTATACGATGTATTGTATGTCATGTAATGTTAAAAAGTAATTTATATTAAAAAATATTTTTCTTTCGTATAACACGATAATTACATTTTGTTATGTCAAAGATAATCTTACCCCACGAATAATTAAAAAAAAAAAAAAAAAAGAATCCTTTTTGTCTATTTTTCTTTAATAATCGTATAATCATTTAAAATAGACGTATACATACATATGTCCATTTTCGCAAGCGAAAACAGAAAATTATTAATTTCTCCAGCACCTTTACACGGACGAAACCACAGCAACGTGGTTGCAATATTAAATAATTCTTATAGAGATTCCGTGACAGAATGAAAGTCAGACAAATGTAACGAGCATTCTCTCATCATCGCCGTAACCGGTTGCGATCGATACCGCAAAAGTTCGTCTCGCACCCCGCTCAATTTAAATTAAATGTCAACAGCCTTCTCCGAGTTCCAACTTTACTCGATCAGCAAGTCGTCGCGTGCGTTTGTTCTTCATCGAGGGACATGCAACTTGGCCGATCTCGGCTACGCAAACTCGTTTTATTTTCTTCCCTATTCGTTAATTAAAAATTCTTCGCCTTCTTTCCCATGCTCACGGCGAGGCCGATGAACGAAATGACAATTTCTATGACAATTAGTTTTTCGTGGTTTTTAATTTCTTAATGCCGTCTGTGAGAGAATGAGAATGTAAGATTTTCAGTGAGAAGTAAAGTAAGTACATAGATAAGTACACAAACTAGGATAATGCTTAGATTTTTTTTCTTACAAGGAAGTAGCAGTTGAAAGATATATTACAATTTTTTCTATAAAATAAAAACGCAATACATAATTATTTTGTAATTTAAAAATATTTATCCTAAAATTCATTAAAATTTGCAATTTATAAATTATTTATATTATATTATTTAAAACATTACTTAGAATTAATATAGAATCGTTAATTAAATCAATTAGAGTATAAAATTAAACTGTTAATAAACTTTATACATCTACATGTATTTATATTTAGGTAAAAAAGGAAGTAACATTAATTATAACATTTATTTTTCAGATAAGATTATGGGATATTGTAAAATGTAAAAATTGATCAAAATAAAAAAATTTGTTTGATCAGTTTCCGACTTGTCAATTGCAGTTCTACCCCTGCAACTCTCTCGAGTCACTTTAAAAATAAACCTATACACGCGCAAAGAATTCAAAGAAACACTTGTATGTCCATCAAATTTTTATTTATCTTTTCATCTCGAATTTTTTTTTATACCATCGTTCTCGCTTTGAGGAATTTGGAGGCAAAAATATACCCCATCCCCAAAATATCGTCGCTCCTACTAGGCCGTTCTCGTCGATCCCCGCGGGAAAACGTAGCTTTGAAAAAATTACTTTGATCCGCGGCAAGGCCTTTTACGCGCAGAATCTCTCGCTTACACTATCTCTCCTATCTCATGATAGAGAAAATGCGAAGGGAGTAGATGGCAGGTGGATTGCACCGGCAATTTCACACCGGAGAAACGAGACGAAGACGGCACGATGGGCTTTACCACCTGAGGGTCGAGGCGCTGTCTCCATCTCATTTCCGGCCAAGATCGAACGTCGTTAATCGTTTATCGAGTACCACGATGGGATTTTTTTACTCGATACAGAATCGAACGATTCCGGAAATAACAAACGTTAGTATAAAATTTAAAATAGTGACATTTTATTACGGTCTTAAATTAGTTGTGTGATTTTATGCGATTTAACAGTAAATGCAATCGAGATCACCGACTATTAACTTAATAAACTTTAATTTTTGTGCAACCGCTTTACAATTTTGCGATAGCTTAAAGATTTTTAATTTTTAATATTTAAAATTTACATTGTTTATGTTTGATTTATTTGATACAATGTATGCAACATACGTAACCGTGATGAAAATTTAAAGTCGAC
This sequence comes from Polyergus mexicanus, assembly GCF_030449975.1. Lineage (NCBI taxonomy): Eukaryota > Metazoa > Arthropoda > Insecta > Hymenoptera > Formicidae > Polyergus > Polyergus mexicanus. The sequence goes on from NW_027223335.1 coordinate 6,459,925, forward strand.
ATTATGATCTCCTCGGAGATCGCGCTAGCACCGCCGTCTTGGCGTATCAAGAGAGAAATAATTTCATTATTATAAGTGGTCTGGGATTTTCAAAGCTACGTGCTAAATGCATGCGCACACACACACACATATATATATATATATATGGATCTTGAGTTACCGAAGTGCATTAGCGTTTACGGCTTAGCAAGTCCGGACAGAATTTCAAAGTATCGAACACGAAGGAATTCTCTTTAGTCGAAACGTCGATTTTCTTCTATCTTTAATTAATCGAAACTATTTTAGGATAATTAAACATTAATTAAGTAAAGATTGTCGAGGTAACGAGGTCTTTTTTGGCGCCTCAACAGTAATGTCATATTCAATAGTCTATCTATTTTTCACTGCAGAGTTTTCGTATACATTTTGTTTATCTAAATTCAAATTATGCTTATAAAGTATAACTTAAGCTTCTTTCTTTCTCTTCAGCTTAATTTAAAATTAAGTTTTTTGCATAAAGCTAACTTTAAATTTTTATTGCGAGAAAGTTAAATATAAAATATGTTTCATAAAAATTGCAAACTTGACGAAATATTTCTCGCAATAAATATATCTCTCTTTTGAGCAATACATAACTTATTTAGGTTAAAACTTTACGCTTCGACGGAGCATTTCGTCAATTACATAACGCGAATTTCACAATCGCCTTTCCAAATCCTCCCCCGGAAAAAAAAAAAAAATAAATAAATCAATACAAAATTTATCGACAAGCCGCCGCTAAATCCCGCCGCTTTTATTTCCCTGTCGTGAGGCGGCTGCATCCGACGAAGATTTAGCCTATTCGACGCCTGAGGATTGTTCGCGAAACGGGAGAGAGAGGTTGCGAGATTTCTTCCCCCTTTCTTCGGCTATTTCCGAGCGGGATCACCGAACACTGATCGTCGATTGTTTGAATCGGCTTTAGCCACCCTTCCTCTCTCCCGTGTGCATCTTCTCGATGCACTCGCTCTTCTCTCTTTTCCGCTCCGTGCCACGATTCGAACTGCTGTTTAGCGGAGATACGAGCTTCCGGAATCTTCTCGGAAAGCATGAGAAAAGCCGGGCGAAACTGGATTTCCATATGTAGAGAGAGAGAGAGACTTCGATACGTTTCCGAGGCGGAGTTTATTGAAATCCGCGCTTACGCTTGTAGTGCGAACGGAACGTCTCCCAGAAGGGGAACTCTTCGGGCTCCTCGGGGACATATATCCAGTCACTGCATTTTTTGAGAGGGGACTGTATTCTTAGCTTTTATCTTTAAAACGGTTATGGGGGAAGAAGCAATTATTTATATATATATATATATATTTATACTTTTGGTGGATTAGAATATTTTTTTAGAAATATTCGCGAACGAAAAGTTATAATTTTTATTATTAATAAGTTATAATTTTTATGTTATTTCTTAATATGTATCTCTAAAGAAATTTTACTTCTTTATTTACTTCTTTATTTTACAATAAAGTATACATTAAGATTGGAGTATGCTGTGCTGTTTTTCAGACGCTAACATCAACAGTATCGATAGACGGTGATGGTAAATTAAATTCTAGCACCGGCAAAGCGCAATATGCATTATGCTTCTTTTAATCTGTACTTTCATGGCAATTTTCCGTTTCTCTACGCTTCTCCATTATTCTTACCCCGCGGCCACGTTCGTTCGTCGGCGGTAACAAGAGGATGCGCCGAGCGCGTTTCATATTTATAAAAGAATTAATATTTATTCGCCCCCGGGTGGATAGCTTTTTGCTTGTTCATCTTCCGCCCGGATTGTCATTTCCACCCGGCTCTCAAGTTTACCTTGATTTTCGTTTTTGACATTGACGCGTTTCTCGCGTCACGAGAACAACTCGACGGAGGGACATGGCCTTTTTTACGCTTTTCCGATACGACTTCTTCGGAGCAGATCTTACGACATTCGTTTACTGCGCAATAAAATATACTATAGATATATATTGGATATCTTAAACAAAATGTATCGCAGATCGGTATTTCGATAAGCTTCATATTTAATAAAAATATTTATATCATGTTTATTTTAACATGATTATGCTTATTGGAATTCAATCAAATGATTACTAATTATTATATCTGAATTTTGTCGAAAGGTTTGATATGAAATAAAAAAAAAAAAAAAAAAAAGACAACTCAGATTGCGGTTAGCTTGTATATTTTCGGTCTTTTATCCGTTTGAGGTCGATCGTTTTATCGGAAATATCCGCACACGATCGTCGAGTATTCGCTCTATTTCTCAGCTCGTGACAAACACTCGTGTCGTCATAACGATCCTATGCGTAGCGTACACTTCGATAATTACGTTATCCCGCTGATTGCTTTCCAATAACACGTTTATCCGACCCGGTGCGTCCTCTGTGGTTATGAAGCGTGTCAGTTTTCGGAGGCGCGTCGCTTTGTCGCCGCTCCGGAACGCATGAATCATTTCGATGACCACACACATCCCGTTGCGCTTCTTGCTCGCCTCGTTACGCGTCGTAGTTGCCAATGCAACCGCCAATCGAGTGAATTTCTTTCGATTCCGAAACTGACGATATTTTTTTTGGCCATAATTCCGGAAAGAGCGTCAAATTTAGATTTTGCAAAAATTTAAAACATTTGACAAGAAAAAGGCGTCAGTTAAAAAGTTCAATCTTTTACCGCGAAAACATAAATAATCGTATTTTTAAAAAATTTCAACTCATCTCGATCACAATATTTTCTTCATTAAGAGATTTACTCACGGTACATATATATTATAGTATTTTATGAAAAAATAGTTTTCGTAAGCGCGAGAACCATCGTAGTTCGACTTTTTTATATGCAAATACTACGGGCTTACATTGTTAAGGGACGAAATATAGATAGAAAAGGAATAAAAGAGATGATCGAAGAAAAGGGAAGACTGAAGAAGAAAGAGGACCCTGCCGAGGCAGTGAACGGAAAGTACTTTTCGGGGCGCGAAGAGCTATAATTCTCTGGAGATGTACGTGCTAGACGGATGTTCAGATAAATACATGTATCTACGAACGACGAGAAGGAGATGGATCACTGCCAGGAGAGATACAATCTATTGCGAATAGAACGAGAAATAGAAGTATAAAGAATAACTATTCCCGCGATAATTTCGCGCAATTAAACGCATTGTTTTCGGTTCAAAAACTACAACACCGAGAGAATCGCCGAAAATAAAATACAGGCGATCACGAATCGTATAAATGTTTTTAATTAAAATACAAAAATATAAAAAAACTGTTAATATTTATGAAAATTCAAAAATGTTCAGAGTTAGTCATGCAATATGACATTTTGATATTTCATTATTTAAATATTTTAGCGATTGTTTGAAGATTATTTTACGTTAGATCAATGTTCAGTTATACAATCACTAGCACACGCTTCCTTTTTCAAGATTATATTTACTGGACTATTTAAAATTGTTGAATAAATGGATGACACATTTTAGAGCGTCGCATAAAGAGAATCGACAAGAAGGATATTCTCTCCTGTCATGTTCTCCATTTCGAGGATAACGAATTATATCATTCGAGCAATCATCACCGTATTGTAGCACGTGTTCGGAAATTAGTAGACAGGCAATTAATACCGGCGAAAAACGAGATGAAGTCGTCTAAAAAGACTAGTCGGACAATTAGCGCGAATTGCGTGTCTGATGCGAGTTTTCGCGTTAGTCGGATTATTTTAGCGTCGACGAACTCTCTTCGCTGGTTAAGCCGAATTCACGTTAGAAATTAGCACACGCCGACTGGTCGGTTACGAATAAAAGCGCTTGCGAGAAGAACGATGACAACGAGCGATTGTTTTCCGATTATTGATAAAAAGAGAGAAAAAAGAGCAAGCGTAGCACGCCTCATGTCGCTTGAATAGAATAGGATACAGGACATCCATTCGAAAGATTCGAAACAGCTGTTGTTCCAGTATGTACCCATTTGATTGTCTATTATCATAGTATCTGTTATTCTAGATGTTAATAATAATATAAAAAAATAAACATTTTTAAAAATGTTTTCCGAAAATAAAATATATAATATAGCCATTTTTTTTTTAAACCTAAAAGATTGCAAAGTAAAAGTTGTAAAAGTTTTTATAAAACTTTCTACTTTGAGAAAAGTTTATTACAGCTGAAAATTTTTATAAATATTTTATATCGCAATATCATATACATTGAAACGAAAAACGTGATATCACTGGAAAGTACAATATTTTGAGAGCTGCTATTATTGAATAATATTCAACATTTTAAATTGAACAATGCATTTTCGCAAAGTCATTTAAATTTATTCTTTATTTATTCTCCTCTTGCGATAATTTTCACCGCGATAATCAGGCGAAAGCTCTACTACTAGTTAGAAGCTGAATTAATCCGGAATTTGAATAACATCTTTTATAGGATATAATTTTCTCGCTATATATATATATATATATATATATATATATATATATATATATATATATACATTTACGTACTTTTATATAAATATCATAAAATATTTTTGCAAAATTTTTTATAAGATTAATAATTTTATATAAGATCTATCAAAATTTGTGCATGCAATGCAATGGTGGTGGTAGACGAGACAAGATCTAATATGATTGCGTGCAGGTTTTGCGAACATTGATAATCTTTCGCTGTTGCATTTATATTTCTGTAAGTTTATTAGCCTGAATAAAAATTAATACACAAATTAATACATTGTGTATTAATTTTGACAAGCTCATTTTCCTCTCTCGTTTCATTTTTAGCCAATATTGCATTTGTAATTCCACAAATTTAAAAAGCTTACAAATATGCAAATAAGTTTGATTATCTTTCTTCAACTTTCAATAAATAACAAAGATAGAACGACGCTCGATGAAGACGGATGACGTTTTCGAACGCAGCCCTGCATAAGCAAAAGAGAGTTTGAAAAACATCGACGAGAATAGCTAGATAGCCTCAAGCAGTATTAAAATGCCACTTAAACGCGATTACTCATCTCTCGTATAAGCTGGAGACAAATCTTTTCTTATATATTTTACATTTTAGTGATATTTTCTATTTTCTATTATGTATATTGAGAGAATGATTAAATAATGTGTAAAAAAAGAAAATAAATTTAATCGTCTCCTTAAACTGTATGCGTGACAAATTTGATATGCTCTCTTTGAACGTAAATTTTTAAATATATATATAGAACTTATTCTTTTCTTGAGATTTAATTATCATTGAATTAAATATTTAATATTTTTGCTACCATCATCGGTGGCATCGCGTGTAACAGATTGTTTCATGACAGCTTTTACAGCTTACATTTGCATCCATTTGGCGCATTGACGTTTTTGTTAAGCGATTAGGATATAAATCGGCGTGAAAATAAACCGTATATGATAACATTCGCCATTGGGACGATTATCAATCTGACTATCAAATTGATCTATGATACACGATAAATCGTTTAAGCATAATGACAATAATAAAGTATGGCACCTGGCTCGATTGACAATGTAATTTTATTGTAAATTTATCGGCTTTTACCAGCCACTCGTCTCTACCGGCACTAAACTTGCTCGCGCAAAATTACATTGCGGGGATGTATTTAATATTCGTATATCCGCGCGAGAGTTTCGTGATGAGCGCATCAAGTCAATTTCGCGAGTGTTCGCACGGTTGGTCGCGCAATATTCGACGCTTAAAATTAGTTGCAAAACGCGCCACAGAACGGAACGAATAATATCATTTATAAGCGCAGTCTACGTCTAAACTTTTTATTTTTCTTTTTGTGAAAAAAAAAAATAAAATAAAAGTACTATAACGTCACGACATTTCATCACTTTTTAAATTGTTTATTTTATTATGAATATACAAATAATATTATATAATATTATTATATTATATTATAATATCACAAATTATAATTTTCGACATTTACGTCGTCTAATGCGTGAGAGTATTTTCGACGTAATTCATCAAAATAATCTAAATGAAAGAAATCTCATCGTAAGTTAACAATGTAGAAAGATTCTATAGCAATCGTGTATTTCAGATCTCGCGATTTACATTAATTAGTTGTGCTACGGAAAATTCTTCTATAATATTAGGCATTCGTAGCAAGTAATAATTAAAGCGTAAACTTTATCCGTCTACCCAGGAAAAAGTTTCCTAAAGGTTAATAGATATGACCCGTAAATTGTACTGGCAATTAATTATGCTTAATTACGTTTTTATTTTATAAAGGATAAGTTTTGACCATAATAATTACGCGACATAATATTTATGAAATGAATCTTTAATAATGAATAATAATTTTTGTCACTGTAATTATCTGTAATAAATCTCGCATCCTCCTATCGTTCTATTTGCACAATTTTGATTCAATATTTTTATTTATTAAAATTCCAATATCGATTCTGCAGAAATTCTACGATTGTTAATGTGCAAACTTTAAATTACCTCGAAATTGAAATAAATGTTTAATTGGAAAAATAGAGAAGTTTTGTGAAATTGTGGACAAAAAATTTTTTTATGACAAACATGTGAGTTTTGGCATTTTGCGATAACTCTCCGCGTCTATCTCGCGAGAGGTTTGGATCGTCGCAGAACATCTGCATTCTCGCGTGTCGCGGCAAGTTAATTGGTCCGGTAGGAGCCCGCGCTTTTTTACAAACGGTTTATTCTTAAAAAGTCTTGGTGCCTACGCGGAATTTCAACGAGCTCGAACGGCTCGCACGATCGCCTTGCGCCTACAAATCGCGGACCGTGATTCATTGCGCCTTTATTTGCTCCTCTTATTTTCCGCAAAGCTCTTCTCGTCGCTTTCCAGCGCGTCGTGACTAATTACTCGATCGACGCGCCAATCTTTCAAATGCGGTCCCTTCGTACTTTTTCTCATCGTCACTTGAGAGCCGATCTTGTTTAACAAGTCCAAGAAGTCTTAGATCCTTCGTAATAATGGCTGCGATGTACAAACTGATCGGAAAGTTAAAAGCGAGAATATTTTATAGAGCACTTTCTTTTTCTTTTATATGTTATATTATATATTTCATTATAAATATATTTTATTTGTTATATTTATATAAATTTACTTTTCTAATTATTAGTTATAAAAAATATAAAAAATAATATTATAATATATATAATCTAAATTCTTTTGTTTTTTAATTTACAATAATTTACAATTTTAAAATTAATACTTTAATATATTATATATCGATGAACCTCATATTTTTTTTATAACAGAAAATTTATACTCACATACGCAAAATATTCTATTCAAAAATTGAAAAGGTGTAGAAAAATATATTTTTTAAAACTACTTATACACATATATATACATGCTTTTACATTATTCTTAACGTAGCAATTAATTGTACAAATTTTATTATAAATCAGAATTGATTAGTCGTTGCAATGTAAAAATCAATATTAATTAGCCATTGCAAATTTGTTATGCAAAAAAGAAGGAACTTGTAATAAATTCAATTTATTTTTCATCGATCGAAAACCATGAATGTTTGATTAGAAAATTATGACTGTTTATAGACTATTATAATACTGATAATGCTCAAACAAATAGGAACAATGCATAGCGATAGCCGACATAATCAGATCAATTATTATCCCATAATCAAAAGCTTGTGTCAAGCACGAATCTAATCATGCGAGTCAAATGTTACGTATCATTAACGAGATGAAGCTTGATACTCTTGTAACAATCACACTCGTTATCTATTGTTATATATATAATGCATATCATACACACACAAGAATTATATTTTATATATATAGTTTTATACGTAAATTTGTTTCAAGGCTATCATTGTTTCTTTAATTATTGACAGCAAATAATTTGATAATTGAGTTATAAATTAAAATATTAATTTAATTTTTGTTTAAATTATTTAATATTATTAATTGTAAACTTATTTAATAAAATTAGATTTATTAATAAGAATTTATTATTTATTATTAAGATCTTATTAATAATTTTTATCACACACACACAACACACACAAATTTTAATTATAGATTTATTAGAAGAACTGAAAAATAGAAAATACGTAATTACTTTTTTATGCGTAAAATATAAATTTTAACTCCTCACCTCTTACATCAATTTGATCATATAATATTTATGTTTCTGTCAATATTTTAATTTTTTTTCTTCAACAATTTGATTCTTATTAATTCTTTTCTATTGTATATTTTTACAATTTTTTTTTAGATTCTGGATATAATATATATTTTTAATTTTTATTTCTAGAATAAGTATTTTTTGAAACTCGATTTGATCCTAAAAGCGTCCCTTGGAAGACAAAAAGCTACAGCGGAAAGTCCATTTTGAGTCAATTATGTATTCAGAGATCCACTGCAATTTTTTTTCGTGTTTTCCTTACAAAACTGTTTCTCCTAATAGCTTGTTCGTTCAATTGCTTTCAGAATATAAAATAAAAAACATTTTTGTCGCATTCATTTGCATACGATATTTAATTTGCATGTTGCTGATTAATGTATTCATCGCTTCAGCCTACCAAGAGACTCCATCATGGCTGTTGGAGTGCCGTAACCATGATACAACTTGTAAATCCAAACGGCGACTAAAAGTTGTTATTATGTGCCAAAACGATATCATTAACACGAATACAGCCGGCAATTAATTGTTAGTTTATTTTCTCTATTTTTCTCTACGTCATCAAAAAGAACAAGTGCCAAAATTTCAATATATTCAACACGCAAAAAGCTGCTGTTATTTTAATGTTCTCAATACCTTAATATGTGATCGTAAATGACAGTCCCGCCAATAGTTTAATCTTTTGTTCAATATTTAACGGTTTATTTAAACATTCATTTAATAATTATTGTGATTGTTGTAAAGAGTGACTATATTGCCATTTTACTTCAATCGTGTTTTTTGTCTGAGAAATATTCACTTCAGATATATGTATAATTATCTATGATTAAATAATACTTCCATGAAATTTATATTTTACGATATAAATTAGTATGGACGTTATAATTAATATGGGATATATGTACACATATTTTATCAAACAAAAGCGAGTATATCACAAAATCAATAAGATACATCATTTTATTTTATTGAATTGATTCGATACGTTACTATTTACTCATATTTAAAATATAAATAAATAAAGCTGATTGTGACCTTTTGCTAAATTTTCATAGGATATAAAATTATAGAATATACATTATAGTATACAATTTACTTTTAAAACATGATAAAGTGAGTAAAACATATTTTATTCATAAAGAGACTAAATGTACTCTCTTTCTCATGTAAAATAAATTATGTTATGCATAAATTAAAATAATATACTATAAATTATAATATATATTGCTTTTTAATATTGCATATTTGAAGAGAGGAAATAATAATACGAATCTTTTTTTCTAGAGGATTAGAAAATTTTTTATGAAGACTCTAGATTTTTTTTTATAATGAGAAATTACGCTGCGGGAAATATCGAGTATATCTAAACGATGGAAGGGAAGATGAAAAAAAAAAAAAACGGATGAGAACAGAGAAAGGGCTCAGTTGTCATCATCAAATTCGATAGATTTACAGATTTTCAATACGAGGATATGATAATTGTTTTATGCAGTTTTTGATATTTTTTATAATAATTATTTTATTTATTATTATTATTATTAATTATTATAATAATTATATATATAATAATTATTTTATAATAATATAAATTTTAATTTTAATTTGATTTCTTTAAATTGGCCAATCCCGATATATTGAGTTAAACGGAAAGTTTGTGCCGTTTTTTGCTAACAAATGAAGATCGAAGAAACAGCGCGAACTTTCCGTTCAACCCAATATAATACAGATATACATTCTAAATATTTTTATACATAAATTTCCTGAGATAAGTTTCCTGGGGATGATACGGAGGATTTGCTTTCGACGATCGCAAGACGAAAAAATAGAGGATTTGCAAGCAGAATTACATGGAAAAAAAGAGAAAGAAACAAAAGCTCTCGGAAATTTTATAATTTACTTGCAAATTCCTTAACTTGAAAACTTTAAATATACTAATTGCATAACAATACACACTCGCACATAAAACTAGTTTGAGCAAATGTCGCGAAAAATTTGTGGAAAAATCTGAACGGTGACATGCGAGAAAAATAAAAAAAAAAAAAAGGTTAAAATTGGCATCATAAAATTAAAATTAATATTATTTATAGAGAATTATATAATGAGAAGAACTGAATTTATACGAGGGATCAAATTTTGACAGCATTTATTTGACAATTATCTGAAATAAAATATATAATTGGACACAATTTCTTTTCGAAATTCTTGTTTAATTAAACAAACTACAATAAATAAAATTTTTATTTTTTTAGTAATGGAAAGAATATATCTTATTAGTTATTTATTACTATTTATTTATTAGGCTACTTTTATTATCATTACGCGGTATATAATTATAATTTGTTCGTAGCATAGTGGAATCTATAAGTGAAAAAAGATTTGATCGAAGCAATTTTTGTTTACATAAAGTGTCGATATTCGTCTCTACAGCAATTTTGGCGAATCAGACGACGAGGCACCTCGAAAGGCATCAGCGTCGTCTTATTAAAATCACGGGGGAGCCCTGATATCGGATACGCCGTGTGTAGAATCGGCTATCGATTCTCAATTATGCCTTAATGGCAAAGTGCACAGCGGCTGTATCGGTCACGTGTATCGAACCGCTAAGCTCGAACTGGATCATCTTCCGAGCAGTAAATGGGCCGCAGGGGATGAGATAGTAAAGGATATACTCTGTCATGTACGGCCATTACACTACGACGATGTTCCGTTCACATCCGACAAAAGTAACATGCGCACCTTTGATCCGCGCCTTCGATATGTTTATTTGTACTTTCATAAAGCTTTTGGCAAAGATTACAAAAGCATCTTCTGTTGATAGTTATCCCTAAGTTAAGAGAAGAGAGAGAAAAATATTGAAAATATATTTTGTATACATAATTTATATAACAAAAGAAATACATTATATATACAGGGTATCCCCAATTTAAATGGCAAAACTTTAGGAGGGTGTAGAGGACCGAAAAGCTAAGACAGAAAGTCCTTTAAAGGTTTGCTCGTTTTTGCCCCATTTTGAAGAAAATTACAAAAAAAAAGAAACAAAACAAGTTTTTGGTTTTTTTATTTATTTATTTACATTTTATTTATGTTATCATCTATTTAATGCAGATATTATTCAAAATGTTGCCTTCTTGCAGCAATGCGAGCATTACATCTAGCACTGACCTCATTAATCGCAGCTAGACATTATTCTAGTGATATTTGGTACATCGCATCAATGATTCAGTCTCTTAATTGCTCTCTTGAATTGATTGGCACCGTAAAGGATAACATCAAGTGTTTACATATGTAAGGAGCCTTGAAGCGGAAAGTTTATTCGGTGCCAATCGACTCAAGAGAGCAACTGACAATGAGAGATTGAATTTTTGCGATTTTCTCTAAAATGGAGCAAAAACGAGCAAATCTCTAAAGGACTTCTTGTCGTAGTTTTTCGGTCCCCTACACGCTCTTGAAGTTTTGCCATTTAAAATACAGGGGGACACCCTGTATACTGAATTTTTTCCTTTATTAGACATCACATTTTTCCTTTTTTTTCTATGAGATCTTGATATCATTATAATTTTTATGATAGGCTAAATGAATTTTAATATATAATTAATATACAAAATTTATTATTATAAAGTCTTAAATTTTTTTATGAATGATGCTGTTTGCTTGTTCTAAAAAGTTTATAATCGCAATCATTATCTTTTTAATGGAAGATTTGCTTTATATACACAGCGCGCAATACACAGTTCATAACCACACCACGCATTTCCACTTATGATCCAACATAAAGAAAATTGCTACGGATCCTCTACGGATACCAGCCATTGCACGGTACATCGAGGCAGAAGATTGCATTTTCACGCGCCCCACATTCCAGCCGCAAAAGTATAAGTCGCTCCCTTCCTTCTCCTCTCTCACTTCCATTTAGTCTATCCTTTACGCCCACCCCCGGATTTCCTCGCGAAAAGTTTTCCAAGCAATCGCTAGAGGGGAGAATGCAGCGTTGAAGGACGTCGATTCTCGATTCCACGAAGGGGAGAAGGGATCGACCTTCTTGCACAGTAAAGGCCCTTATCTTCCTTAATGAACCTCCCCAAGAATCGCTCAATGATGCCCGCGCATGTAATTCCCGAGATGTTGGTGTATACAACCGGAGTCAGAATATAACTCGACGCGTTTGCATTAGTGCAATTCAAGTTCGCGACAACAACGACGATCGCTCGTACCCTCTCTAAAGATGTACAATATTTTGTCGTCACTGACACGATCATAATCTCAATTTCCCTCTCTTTTTGTATATGTCAAACTTTTTATTTTTAAGAATTATAAATTCCTTTTTATTTTTAACGAAGCAACCATCTCTTGCAACAATGTGTTTTAAATACGATCAATCTCGCATAGTCTCTCTTGCTCTAGCGGCGCCCTTTCTCCTTAATTCAATTGGCAATTTCTTTTAACATAAAATTATTTTCAAATCGTTCGCGTTTCTCGCTTCGTTGACATTTGTCGATGTTGTGAAATACAATCGGTTATAAATCAGCTTTGAAATCTCGTTAGTGTCTCTGCTTGGACGTCAGTTGTTCGCCATTGAGCATCTCGCGGGAGCCGTAATTTCTCCCGTTACTTATAATACTCATGCGTTGTAACGGGGTACACAGCCGGCACCTGGCTTCACGACGTCGTGTAATAAAGTCCCATTATTACCTCCGTTATTGTTCTTAACACGATTATGCTTGCTCGAGCGCGCTCCGGCTTCGGCTCGCGGCTTCTACACCCCGAAAGCTTTCGCCACACGGGGAAAAACAATAAATTGCAACCGAAACTCCGCCACAACTTCCGTTCTGTATTCGCCGCTTAAATCTTCTTCCCCCCTACTTTATAATACTTTTAAAATAGAGTCACAATGTGCCGCAAGTTGGAACGTAGTCGGATAATAAATTATGAAAAGCTTTCACTAAATACTCGTTGTTCTTGCTTCGACAAATCTTAATGAAATTGTATAATTGTAGAGATCTCGGCAATGCTATCGGCTTAACATTATTGTACGCAAATTCTTTAAAATAAATAATTCTATATAATCCCGTTCAAAATAAAAAAAAAAAAAACATATTGAAGGTATAAAATTATAATACATGCACGTACACAGAAAAAGAGATCTCGATATAAAAATATGTAAATTTTTACAAAAACAAGATTTTACATTTTTACAGAACAAAGGATCGAAGAAGAAATATCATGAAATCTAACATAGAATTATCTTATTTAAAGAAAATTCCGTTTTATTTCTTTTTAATAAACTAACATTATTTCTCATAGTAAAAAGCATCATGTGTTTTTATATCTTATTACTTTTGGTATTTTTGTAATTTATCAAGATAATTAAAATATACAATAGATCGATACAATCCATGCTTTTTATTCATTTCTAAAAGAAATAGTGCTCGTCGACCGCGAAATCTCATTTTTCTATCGAGATGCGAGTTCGAGAACGAGAAACTCGTATTGCCACCAATGGAATGGAGCAACAGCCGTGCGATGCGATTCCTTTGCCTGGCCATATTTCAATCTCGCGCGTCGGCGAGCGGAAAATTCGGCTGTCAAAAACCGAAGAAATGGCCAGATGATTTGTTACCGTGAAAAATCCTACTGCCTTTTATTAGTCGGTGAGCGTCGCAGTACAAGTAGATTATAAAGCTACCGGTATTTCAACATGAAACTTTTGATACAGATATTAGACATTGCTTTCTTTGTTTCATTTGTTGAAGTTGTAGTAAGAGAACTTAAGTGTATTTAAGAGAATAGAAGATGGTATAATATTATAATTGTCTCGTTCGATATTAAATAACGCAAAAGTAAAACAGTTCGATCACTTGTACTTCAAATTTATAAAGTTTATTAATCTTTATATTTATATATATATAATTTTTTTATTATTAAGGTATATTATTTTTCTGTAAACATTATCCGTAGAGATAAAAAATATATATATATATATATAAAAGTGTCCAAAAAACTATATTATCTTAATTCCACTTTTATGTCCATAATTAGATAATGAAATTTTCCGTGCTATCGTATATTAGCGTAAGCGCGTATATTATGAAGCGCGTTGATAATGACAGGATTAAGCTCGTAATTTATCCTCGACAGCATCATTATTATCTATCCGGGGTCTTTCGGGCGGATTAATAATGCTGGAAAGTTAACGCAGCACAAGTCGCGCGCCCGACGACGAACATTATTATGCTGCTGCTGCTGCAGTAAGGGTAACGTAAAAAGTGATGGCCGCGGGGCGAAGTAACGGGATTGGGAACAACTGTTTCTCTTCCTTGCGTCTCTCGTCCGACAACAGCAGCGCTGCCGCCGACGGTTCTACCATCACCACCAACACCATCGTCGGTTCTACCAAGTACGACCATCACCCAACCCCACGTCGTCGCCGAGGTAATTGCGTGTTTATCCGCTCGGCTTAATTACGTGTCCGCTCGTCCAGCTGCAGGTGGTAAATTCCGTCCGCCATTTTGCGGCACAGCATAACGTCTCGCGGATGTTTTTCTTCAACAACGGTAACGTGACGATGACAGCTTTGACGAAAACATATTTGTTGATGAATTATTGACTTGCTTCAATGAGGAGAAAGAGACTTGTACGCTTAACAATATATCTTGCTTTAATTATTTAGTTAATTGTAAAGTTTGTATTTTTATAGATGTTAAATGTTATTATCAAACTTTATTGTAATCGTGATAAATTCATATATGAACTATGTTACAGTAATCAATATTTTTTGCATTATTATATTCGATAGGAATTTAATTAATTAGAGAGACAAATCGCGAGAGAGATTTATTCCGAAATGAGAAGGGAAAGAAGAGAGATGGCATTTTTCTACTATATATATTTTGCGAATATGCTTTTTCTTAAAATGCCTATATAAAAATGCCATTTTTATATTATACAGGCATTTTTTAATAAAATAATCTTTTTTTTTATTATAATGATTTTGACATAATCTATTTTTATTTTATATTTAATTTTTTTTTCAATTTTGCAGAAGTCTAATTATTGCAATATAAATATGACATCCGGACGAAACGTCATTCGGTTGCCTCACGCTGTGATCGACTGAATGAAGTATGTACTTGCGGGACAATACACTCATTTCGCGACGCAAAAGACCGCAAAAAGCTCACTCGAGTCTACGTCTCTTTTTATTTTCCCTATTTTTTCATGACAAAGAAAATGCACGCACTCGTATAAATGTGTGCGCGCTCTGTCAATTTGCACGTACCGGTGCACTTTTGCGCGCGATACAATTAGAAACACGATTGAAAATCATCCCTGAGGCGATCAACGTGTTTTTTAAGGGTAACAGTAAAATAGGAGAGTGAGAAAACGCGCTGTAGAAAAAAGAAAGAAGGAAAGAGAAGAAAGAAAGCACGAATTCGTTCGCGTGAGAGAAAATTTCTCCGTGTGGGATAATCGAGATACAGGACGATAACAAGTATCGGACGAGTGTACGCGGTCCTTTCAGAGACGAAATAAGACTCTCTCCAAATTCGCCTGTACTAGAAATTCGCTTTTTTCTCGTCTCTCCTTTCCTTTCCCGCCTCTCTCCCTCTCTCTCTCTCTCTCTCCCATTTTCAACCGAATTTCAAAGCACTCGCCCCAATTTTTCATTGAATGCCGGAACGCGTGAAAGCGTCCGACTTGCCTCGTCTTTTTCTCCTTCTCTCGCGCGACCTTTATCTCGCGAGCGTAACGTATGAATAAATTCTCACGGAAATTAATGTAATCTGGTCAGAATTTTTATACGATATGGTTTGAAAATCGTTCTCCTTAAATAGGTCTTGATTGTGAATAGTGGTCGGTACACTTTCCTTTAAAATACATATTATTTTAATGAAGTTGGACTATTTTTCTTAACTGTGCAATATTTATGTTTAATTTTAGTTTTGTATTTTTTATTAGTTTTTTGATTATTTTATTTCTCATTCTTTTCTATTTTTTTATTACCTTGCATCTTTTAAAAATTTAATTATAATATAGCTAATACAATACATATTCTTTTAACAGACTTAACGCTTAATGACAAATTCTTCGATAAATATGGAGTTTATAGAATGAGTTCATGCAATAATTTTATATCGCGCAGAAATCTAATGTCAACGTAGAACAATCAAACGTGAAATTACAATAAAATCTTGATTTTATAAAAAAAAAAAAAAGATGTTCTTTTCAGACCCCGAAAAACCTATTCGCATCTGCTTCTAAAGTTATCGCTCTTAAAAGATTGACAGCCGTTTAGCGCGATCGTCAGGTCTGTTCTCGGTACGAGCGACAGGTGGAATAACAATTACGCAAGACGAGCTCATCAGTCGGAGGATTTAGCCTCTTCAGATCGCTCGGACGGACGGCAGTTCTCTGTAATTGCGGCAATTATGTCGGGCCCGATCGAAGCCGTTGGCGCGAGATCTCGATTTTTCGCTAAGCGTACCGATCCAGCTGGTAAATTTCCATCGAACCGTGTTCCGTCGTCCGTTTTGTAATCTTCCGGCTAAAAATTAGTTTTCCGTCGGCCGACCTTATCGAAATTTTCAAAAAGGATTCTCCCGCAGGATCTCGGCAGCCGCGCTTCTAATTTCGCGGCTCTTCTCGCACGCTTCGATTCTTTTTTTCCTTTTGCTGTCTCGACGAGCGAAATATAGTTATGATAGAGATAATAAAGAACAGAGTCACGCGAATATTATTAAAGACATTTTTTTAGTATTTTGAAAATATTGTGCTATTAAATTGAAAAGATATATGCAGAGAAGAATTGCAATTTTTAACAAATCGTGAATTAGAACTTTTTTAAATAATTTTTTTATACGAATAATTGGAAACTTGTATATATTGTGTATAAATTGTTGAATAAACAAAATATTTTCTTAATATAAATAATTTTATAATATAAATATAAATATAAATATTTTTTAATTACATCCTTATTTTAGAATTTTATAATGTAATTGTTACAAATTCTTTGATATATATATATATATATATATATATATATATATGGTATATATATATAATTATAATTTTGTTAAAAAATTAATAATTTATATAATATAATACACATGAAGTAAAATCAGAAGAGTTATTGCCACGATATGTTCGCATTCACAAAAAGACTTGATGATAATTTAGCAATTGTGTGTTTCTATTCTTTCACAAAGTAAAGTAACGAGTTTTATTGACTCTATATAAATAAAAATATAGGTTTCTTAAACACTAAAGAAAACTTTGATCGTTGAAAATAAGCATACCGGACGGCATTAATGCTTTCGATTGTATATGTTCGATATTTGCGCATATATGTATAGTTAAATTATACTTACATATGCGTTTACAATTATACAATTGCTTATTCGTTTATTCAGATTCTTCGTGTAAAATTCCGAAATTGCGCGATAAAGATCTAATTCGGTGCGAGGTAATGTCCGGAATGCTAAGCGAAGCATCGCGACGCGCCGGTTGGTCGACCATGCAAACATCGTCGTCGTCGTCGGGCTTGCCTCTGGAATTTCGTGTGCATCGCGCTGCCGAAAAGGCCAGACTGTTATCGGACGATAACTCGTGGAGCGTCGCGGGGCGGCACCCTCGGCGTCGGGGCGATAATAACCGTGGAGAAGGCAAGAGGCACCCCCCGTTAAACGGCGGCACGGTCGGACATAAATCTTGGGAAAAACACGCGTGGCAAAATTGCCACGGTCCGACGTTGCACCCGGAAAATATGTCACCCTCCACCTTTACCTTCTCTTCGATCCTTCCTCCCATCCCTTTTCCACTCCACCATCCCTCTACGGCGCGGCGCATCCGTTTTCCTTCGCACTCGCGTACCGTCGTCCTTCACCGAGTCTCTTGCTCCTTTTGCAGTCTTATGTACTTTTCGAAACTGCCAGAGCTGCCGCCATTTACCGTAGACGTTCTCGCGAGACGTTGAATTACAGCGAACGACACTATTGCTTCTTATGAGACTTTTTTACGCGCCCACTTTCTTATATCTATCATTCTGGTTAAAACTTTGAGCAGAATCGAGAATGAGAAAGACGAGTCTTTCATGACAAAAGGCATTGATTCGAAGAATTTTTCTTGGCCTCTCTGGGAATTTCTTTCGAAACAAGCACGAGTTTTACACGTTTTTCATTTTTGCATAGTGGGATTATTATTGAGTCTCTTTACGTAATCTATGTACGATATCAGAGTTTCCTCGAGTTGCACGGAAAAATTTTATTGCCTCTTTGAAAATGTAAAGGTTACAGATTTTACAAAGAGTCGCGGTTTTCACACGTTTTCGACATTTTATTTCTTTGTGTTTTTATCAAACTTGATATATCTCTTCCATTGAAAAAGTTTAGTAGAAAAGACAGAGACAAAGAGAGAAAAAGAAAGAGAGAGAGAGAGAATATTACTGTATTTGTTTTTTCAACAAGAATATACAGTTTTTTATAGAGTTTGACATTTTTTTCAAAATTTGATTTCTACACATATATATTTTTACATAATAAGAATAATAATATATCTTAATTACTAATTGTGAGAAATATACGTTTTTGAAACGATTTATAATTTCAATAACAATCTGTTATAATTAATTTTATACGTGGTTTTAGAAGAATCATCCAAAAGCGCCCGAAGGGCCTTCATATTCGTCTACGTGAGCCAGGTTACTACTTCTTCCTTTTGCGATATTTTACGCGCGTATGATCGAGGAAGATGAAATTGTCAGAGAATTCTCCGGTGCATTACATACTCGGCTAGCTGTATCCATCTGACTGAAGATTTTCGCAACAATTCGCAAAATTATCTATACCGAAATCTTTTTATTACTGTAAGATAGATTATACGCAGGGGAAAGTAAAGTAAAACCGGGTATTTTTTTTGGATTTGCCTTCCTACAAAAGATCTGAGAGTAAAAAAAATTTTGCCGACCGTTAGTAGCCTTTAGTGAATCTTAAACTATGAGAGAATAAAGCTAGTTGTTGAAAAAAAAAATTTTTGACTACCAACAATAACAAGATTTTGTCTGGAGAAGTCAAAGTACCCGGTTTTGTCCTATCGATAGGGTCAAACCGGGTAACCATTTGAAAATATGCAAAACATCGTGAAATTACAAAATTTACATTTATTTTAATCAAAATACAATATAAAGATGTATTCTATTGACAAAAATCATAGATGAAGATATCCTCTCGTTCGATATTGTCGCGGGAATTCCTTATTTAACTTTTTAACTTTTAAGGATCTTAAAAAACTTTTTCCTTAGTCATTTCTTTTTCTGAACATTAGTTTTTGTTTCCAACCGCTTTTCGTAGGGACACATAGTCAGGATAAAAGTTCTTCCTCTTTTTATTATATGAGATGTATAAGTACCCGGTTTTGTCCCAACACAAGAAAAGTAACAAATACGGCGGTTGTATATTCCGGCGTACAAAGTGCCGATCAAAACCAATATGATATACTCTCTAATATGTACAGAGTGCATTGTTGCACTTATCGAAACAGATGCTCTATATAAAAAAAAAAAGTGCACGACGACTCGATTCTTGCCTCGATATCGATCTTTTGCGGGCTAAAAACTTTCAGCTTCTATTAAAAAAGAAATATCGTGTACACAGGGGTACGGTTTGTTTTAAAATAATGATGGCGCCAATCTACGACTAATAAACACAAGTTAGCTATAGATAGCAGTATTTATTACGAGAAAACAGGGGTACCCGGTTTGACCCGCCTATCCGATTTTACCCAACTTTCCCCTATATATCTTGCAAATATGCAAGCTATTTCTATTATAAAATAATTATTCTGTTACAAAGATTATTTCATTTTATTTAAAAGTAATTTTATTTAGTATTGTTTTGTTGTCTGAAAGTGTTACATAATAATTTTTTACCTAGATAAAGAATCGAAGAGAGTACTGTTTCTGAATCTTGAAATGTAAAAATAGAGGAATCACAAAGAGCTATCGTTCCATCGTTGTGAAGCGCGTATTTAGCTTGGAATGTTCGTCGTAATATCGATCACTTGTAAAATAATCCGATAAGAAAGTTTGTTGGTGGGCAATTTGAAATTCGAAAACTCGATAAATCGTCGTCCTTTCTTTCACTATTTCCATCTCTTTCTTTCTTTCCATGAGGTCTCTCTTGACCGATGCACGCCGACCTGGCATATGGAGGAGAGAGTACTGCAATGCAGTCGCCCGTCCACGTGTGCATGTAATTCAGGCATAGCTAGGCACGAGAGTCAGACTTAACAGGGGAACAAGCGCGGCACAAGGCCGCCTGGCGCATCGACGTAGCGAAATCAAAGTCGAAAGCGATTAATTATCGAGTAGACTTAATTTTTTCACTCTATTTACGTTTTATAAATGTATCTTGTGATACGAAAAATCGTCTCACACAAATAATTAAATATTAAAATTGTTTGATAATTTAATAAGTGTAGAGTATAAAAACATGTATCTTTAGTCATTTAATTTTACAGAAATATATGTTCTTATCTTCTCTCTCTCTCTCTCTCTCTCTCTCTCTCTCTCTCTCAACCTGATTATCTACATTTTTCTTTCGATTTATATTAAATTTCAATTTCTCTCCGCTTTAAATTTTTTCGAAGAAAATATACATGTACTCTCTAACGTTATGAGATGCTTGTTCGGCTTAAATTTACGCTATTGCAAATTGGCAAATTTATATATCGATTCTTTTTGAGGACGATTCTTGAATCTGTACGTATAGAGAGATGCATATGAAAATCTAGGCATCTCCGAGCCAGCTCAAAACGATGAGCCTTGATGCTGGTTCGCGAGTTATAACTCCCTCGCGATAAGACATGACTTAAATCTACAATCTCTTCAAACCACTCTTCTTACCGCCCTCCAGCCATGTCGTTGTGCACGTATGCACTTGGGCATGTATAGCACATACGCAGACCTGTTCAAAATGTGTGTAGCCTCCATGACAAAAATCTGGAATTAATGTCGTCCTTTCCGGCTGACGTGACAATTATGTGCGTATATATATGTATATATAGAATATGTTTTTTTTTTTTTTTGTGAAACTAAAATATATTCTGCTAAGTGATTTTATCAAGCTTTTTTAAATTTTAATCAACGAGGATTGAATTAATAATTTCTCGGACTATTTACGACGCATTAAAGGGGAAAGCGATTTTAATTGCTTGCTATTCAAAATAATCTACAGAAGTAAATATTCTCCATTTTATCTTAATATTATCAACTTCTAACTTCTATAATAAACATGATAAACTCTATTTCGTTCAATTTTTAGACGAGAATGTTGATATTTGTTTCATGTGCAATAATAGAAAAATTCTCACACATATCAAAATTATCAATTATTATAACTAATAAATGTCAATAAAATATAAAAGATATTTGAGATATTAATATAGGTTTAATTAGCCCTCCGTGTGTCAATAAAAGATAAAAATGAAATGGATTACATAGTAACATTTTCCGTATTAAAAAAATTAACTTTGTCATAAAATATAGAAAAGGATCATAAATATTTACTAAGCAAATATTACTATAATATCATTATACAAGGTGTCTCCAATTTAAATGGCAAAACTTCAAGAGCGTGAAGGGGATCGAAAAACTAAAGTTTGCAAAAATTCAATCTCCCATTGTCAGTTGCTCTCTTGAGTCGACTGGCACCGAATAAACTTTCTGCTTCAAGGTTCCTTACATATGTAAACACTTGATGTTATCCTTTACAATGCCAATCAATTCAAGAGAGCAATTAAGAGACCGAATCATAGATGCGGTGCACCAAATATCACTAGAACAATGTCTAGCTGCGATTAATGAGGTCAGTGCTAGATGTAATGCTCGCATTGCTGCGAGAGGGCAACATTTTGAACAATATCCGCATTAAATAGATGATAACATGAATAAAATGTAAATAAATAAGTAAAAAAACGAAAACTTGTTTTGTTTCTTTTTTTTGTAATTTTCTCGAAAATGGAGCAAAAACGAGCAAACCTCTAAAGAACTTTCCGTTTTAACTTTTCGGTCCCCTACACGCGGTCCTGAAGTTTTGCCATTTAAATTGGGGACATCCTGTATAACGCAATAATGGATTATTATAATAATCTATTGTTGCCGCATATCGCGATGTCATTCTCGGAAATCCGCGGTCTAAAATCGTCATTTACGTCATGACTGAGAGGGAGAATCGAAATAGGATGCGAGCAAGCGCATGAACGACGACTGGATTCGACGCTGCACATAGTCCGCCGATACGTGCGCTATCAGGATCTCGTAGTGCAGCTGCTCGACGACGGGGTCGAGCTTGTACGGTAACGTAGGTGGCCGACGTAGATAACTCGGGACGACTGGTAATGTGCGCCCCGACACACACACACACACACACACGGTTAGGGTTAAGGGCTCGCCAATAACGGCCGACGACAATCACCCTCTTTGCGGTGCTACGGCTGCCGTAATATCGCTCTCACCCTCCTGCTCTCTCACGGCACATTGTACGGTAGAATGAACAGAAATGAAATTGCCAAATGCGAATCTGCCGCAACTACAATTAATCACGTCACTCGTGATGCATCAATTCTTGGTACAGATGCGCTTGATAATTGATTATTAATTTCTGTCTTGTATCTAATTTTGTCTCGATATCCTAGTGTTCGATCTTCTCATTTTTTGCGCAAATTACTTGTAAGATAAATTTAGATATCGAGGGAATCTTTAATGGATGAATCTTTGAACAGTCAATATAATGCAATTGATTTTTTATTTAATATTAAATACTTTTTACTTAAGAAAACTTATTAGGTTTCAGAGCAACAGACGGATGAAGAAAACTTATTTCCTACTTAACGTTAATTCTATTTTAATGTTTTTATTCTACAGATTGGAGAAAAAATTTTAAACGAAAAATTTATAAAAGATCTACAGCGTTACATTTGCGCTAACAATAAGAAGAAATCATAGCTGCGTTAAATTATATTTAACGTGATGCAAAAGTTATGCAATGAACTGTAGGTGAAACTATACGTATATCGCTTGCTGTATACACCGATGTGGCTTTCTCGTGACTTTGCACTTGACGTTGTTCGTGTCAACGGCTCCCAACTCGCGATATCCTCGCATATATGTTTGCGTGATATAATCCGGCCATTTTTCTTTGGTTTACAAACTTAAATTAAGGATTTTCTATCTTAATCCTCTTCCGTGGACCGATTAAATCGTAAAATAATTTCTCTTTCTTTGAAATATGAATAATACAACAATATATGCGCTAATTGAAGAAATACGCCTTTTCTAAACCTCTTGTAAATTATCGTAAAAAAAAAAATTTTGCTATTATATATATCACATACATTAAAAAAAGAGGGATAGATATTTAGCGCATAAATAATCTTTCTTATGCAATGAACAAAGAAAATTTTCACAATTATAGTGCGATTGTATTAACAAAATATGCCTTCATTACTAAAACGTTTGCTTGGAGTACATTTGAAAATAACAGCGATATAATGCATAAGAATGTGTCTAACCACCGTGTGAAATGCATGCCACGATAATTTTCCTCTAGAGTGGAGGCCGTATAATTTGCTTTACGCGGTACACCATCACGTCGTTACTTCGCGTTTGACGATGTTCACACGACAATAAACACCGGCATGCGTTCTACTTATGCGTGCAATTTACCCGACTGCTAATCCCGCTTTCTTCTAATGCTTTATACACATTGCTATAATTCCAGACAATTCAGAGGTAATGGAGAAATTGAAGAGAGAAACGTGATTTTACGAGCTGCCTTCAAAAATGACGAGTCTCGTTTTTCATCGATAAAATATACACAATATGTATCGGAAGAAAATGGATTAACGCGTCTTCTGATCAGCTTAAAAGTACTTCTCAAGTAATGCAATTTAAATCTATAAAAATTTAAATAATTATATCTTTAATTTAAAATTATATGTTTATTAAGTGTTTTTTAGTTGAGATTAAGTAAAAAAAAATTTGTTTTCTATTTGTATTTTTTAAAATTAGTTTGTCACAAGTTGGTAAAATTACATAACAATTATAATATATTTAAAAAATTTTGCAATTTTTAAATAAATTAAGAAATATATGTATATTTAAATTTAAATTTAAAAATTTCATAAATTTAATTTAATATTAATTTATATAAAAAGTTATAATTAAACTAGATGTTTAAATTTAATTATTAAATAATTTATATAAATTGTTAACAAAAAAATGAGTTTTTATTATTCATTGTCGAATACCGATAATATAAACCGTGAATAAATATTAGCAGAATTTAGCTACTCGAACGCAAAACCGTACGCATAATTCTCAATCTTATGAATATGTTTACGGCCGCATTCTTGAAAAGTCGCAACCCCTATGGAATTTACACTTCCTCTTTCTAGCCGCTTACCGATTCCAAGATCGACCTCCGGCGCTCGCAAAAATAGTGAAAAATGGTTACGGCACAATGGCATCCCCGCAGAATGAGGGCTCTGGCAATTCGGTTTGCATTATGGTGAGCATCAATCGTGCCGACCTCGCGCGAGATGAATGTTTAGCGCCGCGCCGGGCATCTTCGTCTTCGGGTTGAGCTTTAGAGCGAGATGTAAGAAACGGGGTTAGAATTCGCTGAGCGAAATTTAAATCTCTTGCTGCTAAAAACGGAACGCGATATACTTGAACGTGCAGATATTTTAATAATAATAAAAATAAATAAAAATGTTTTATTCAAAATATTATAATATAAGATAAATAATTTTTAAATTATTAAGATTAAAATTGTGAAAACTAGAAATATTTCGGATATAAGAGAAATTTAAATATGTTTATTTATAGATAATACATATTTTATATTTATTATTTATAGCGAGAAAATAGTTTCGTCATATATTATTTGTTATTTAGCATGGATATTTTTTTCATATATACAAAATCTTTTTTTCTAAAAAATGCCGAAAAAGTTTAACGCTCTTTTTCAAAATTAGCCACTTCCTATCACTTATTTTTTAAGATCAATTATGAAAGATGTGTCATGTGAATTTGATAAAAAAAAAAAATAATAATAATAATAAAATAATAATTTGCGTCAGAACTGTACTTACTATTCGAAATTTATGCGCTTATTTAGATCTTTTGCGATGCATTTATATTTATGTAATATATCTTGCATCAACTTTTCGCATTCCATCGGAATGTCTATATGTCTTCAAGCTTTGCTATAGCCGAAAGTAAACTCTCTCTCGGATCGAGAAGTGGAGTAGGTCGGCGTTTTCGGGCGCGCAAAGTTACGCAAGGGCCTCTCGACATTCTCGTTCTCGCTGAATGATGTATGTATCTCTCAAGGCCGGGTAAATCTCGACGGTGAAAGCGCAGGTGTATGCACATTTGCAGGACGCAATGTATACATAGACACGAGCGACACTGGCGAATCGATAAGGGGACGATACGCATACACGCGTCCGCGCATGCATACGTATACGCGCACATATACACAAGTTCTCTCTCTCTCGCGTTCTTAAGCGCCTATTTATGTCACGAGTATTCGCGTGCATCCCACATCGGCTTTTCTATTTTCGACGTCTCCTTCGCGCAACGCACCCTCGCGCGATCGAATGTCAAGGTCAGTACGGGGGTAATTATCCTATCGAGTTATCCGGAGTTGGCAGGACGTACGATCGCGTTCCGTTCTTATCGATAGATTGCGCGATGGAACACGTGTCGCCGGCACTTCCGACAAAGTGTCGCAGGTGAGGCCGATGAGGGGATGATCGCCATCTAAAAACGCGATATTTGAACGAAACACAGCGATGTGGTCAGCTAAATCGATTTACTATGCATTGTGTTTATACATAATAGGCTTATATATTGTACAACATATGTATAGTATATGCGATGTCAGCATTGACGTCGCTGCTCCGGAATAAAGTATCCAATAGAATCGCTAATTCGCCTGCAAACACGCTAGATATTGGGCCACCTGTTTGCTCCGACCGCAATGTTTGCGCTTGGGCGCCGGGACCTGATCGGTGTGTGAACCGATATTTTTCTCCCTCTCCCCCCCTTCCCCTCCCCCTCACCGTACGCCTCTGTAATATACATCAAATTGGTAAGCTAAAGAAATGTAAGCGAACCAGATATCACTCATATGGAATTTGCAAAGATGAGAAAATTAGCCGCATCTAGATATTTAATTATGAAAAATTACGATAAAAATAATATGTACATTAAGAGATATCATATATCTAGGATTATAATATATAGCTTAAAAATATGTAATACGACAAAAAAAAAAAAAAAATAAGACGAGATAAAAGAGGTATAATAGCGAAACAAATATTTAATATGTAAAATATCTATTGCATCTAGCCTAAAAATTAACATTCATTAAAGGATGATAGATTAAAGCAGATTTTCTTGATGCGAGAAAAAAAAATTTTATCCCTAAGGTTTAAAGATTTTTTTTTTCTAGATTTTTGAATAGCGTATTATTCAGATATTGAGTCTAAATTAATTAAAGAATCTGAAGGTAAATATTAAAAACTTAACAAATCCTTAGAATTTTTTGTATACGGAACATTTATTCGTTTTTCTTCATTCTTCAATAGTGAAAATGCCGACAATGTATTCTCTAAAAATCCGCGTATTATTTGTATGATTATACAGAAGTTCTGCAATTGTAATCGGAGTAAATAAAAGTATATCCATGAAACGAACCGTATTTAGTCATAACAAGCGATAGTATCTACTTGACATCGATCGACTCGATTCTTTGTACATCAATACATCGCTAAGGAAATAGAAGGATGACATTTACCCACTATATCTTGTCCCCTCGCCTTTCTCTTCTCACTAATTCGCATGTTGCGTTTCTTTTATATAGATGGATTTATACAATAACGTATATTATATTATTCAATTGCATCGAGCAATCATATAATTTATCCCGATATCTCGCGCACTTTTTTTATTGTTTCGAATTAATTGAATTACGAATTATCGCAAAAACGAAATAGAATAGAATTTTATTCCATCGTAGGACAAACAAATTTTATTTTGCTCATCCTGTCTTTTGTATCTCTTTGCGTTTTTCCTCGGTCACAAGAGATTGTTGGATTTTTTCCTTACGTTTTATAATTTTTAATTTATCTTGATATTGTCGTCGAGAGAAAAAAAGAAACAGAGAAAAAGAGAAGAAGAAGAAGAAGAAGAAGAAGAAGAAGGAGAGAGAGAGAAAGAGGTATATGATATTCCACGAAATAAGATTGTATTAATTGCATTCAAGGAAGAATTTATCTGACTGGTTATATTATAATTGCAAAATTAAATCTTTTGAAGGAAACAATAATTACTTGCAAAATAATCAATCTTCTTTAATCCGTTAAATTTTTAACACATTTATTAAATATAATAAATACAGAACAAATATATATCTTTTTTTTTTTTAGCATTATATGTTGTTTTAGATTTTAGATATTACTTTAATACATTTATCCACATTTGCATCTTTCATAATTTGAAAATTAAGATTGATATCGTATCTCTAAAAAACACGATTTCATTTTTTTATATAATATTATATTATGTTAGTTAAAAATTAAAAAGAGAATTAGGATTAAGTATTTAACATTACATTAGGGAGAGTCAATATTGTAATGTGATGCGAACGCGCAAACGGCGTAAGATAAGAACACTTATCTACATGACGAGTGCAATGCAGATAAAGTGTGACAGAGATGAGGAACGTACAGAGGATTAAACTGACATTACGTTCGGCTTCATTGGATTCAGACAACAGCGTGCGTTCGACAGTCAATCTTTTGATCGATCGCCCATGGAAACGCGAGCGTTTAATCCGGCAGCAAGCAATTCCCGCTCAATATTCGTGCCGTCCGTTCTTTCGTTGGAGAAACGAATATCTCCGCCAGCTTTTGTACACCGTTGAAATGCGCGCGCGCAAAATGTTACCATGTTTGTATCCATAAAGAAGAATAGGAAGAACAGAGTGATCAGAGAGAATCGTAGAAAATTGTCTACAATAGAGTGCTGATTTCAATGAAGTTATTACAATATAATTCGTTAAATTATGTACATTCAAACAATAACAGACGAATAGATGTCCCGTTGTAAATTTAATTTCTTGATAGAAATTCTTAATTAATTTTAGCTTTGTTATTTCAATATCGTTCTAATTAATCAAAGTGAATATTTTCAATATACTTTGCGCGCGGTGTCAATAATTATTCGGATTGATGTCTTTCTTGCTTTTAATTGCTATATCGAGACGTGGAAAATATTATGGAATGACGATTAAAATGCATTCGATTGAGAGCTGAAGATATGCAATTACTGGCAAAACTGCGAGAACTACTTCCAATCGCGTTCAGGATACAACCTCCCCTATTGAGCGAAGAATTCTCGTGCATTGTTGTTGAGCGCGTATCCGCAATGCAAATCGCTTCTCATTATTTTCTCGCTAAGAATTGTCGCCGAAAGAATAATGAAACAAAAGATAATAATCATGGAAAAAAGAGGAAGATAAGAAAGATAAAATTTTAATGACGCATACTGACAACAACTGATTATTTTGACGTAATGCATTATTTAACAGTATTATAGAGTGTTCCCAATTTAAATGGCCGAAAAATTAAGACAAGAAATTCTTCAGAGGTTTGCTTGTTTTTGCTCCAATTTTTTATATATTAAAAATATATAATTTCTCTTTCGAACTTTCTGGTGTGATGTGTAATTTGCAATTATCGCAAGAATTGACGAACCAATCGAACACAATTGATCTAATCGTAACCTGCGCCTACATAGCGGTATCTGTATTGTTCACCAGACATTGGTATGTTACAAGGTTCGTATGTGAGATTGTATAAACGGGCAATGGTAGTAATAAGCAATATGTCCACTACTGGACCTAGTCCTGATTAGTCCTTTGTCACTTGAGACCAATATTGACGAAGCTCAGCCTCTCTCGCACATCGATAATACGAGTATCTAACGAGGAGACTGGACATTTGCACTGCTGTTTGCAATAAATTTAAAAATTCACCATTTTTACACTAATAATCTGTCTAAGATTTGCATCATATGAGAAAAAAGAGATAACAATATAAATATACTAGAGGGTTAAATATTATAGAGACATGAAAATAATTTTTAATATTTATTAAAAGCTCTGTATGCAAGAAATAATAGATATGATGTAATGATAAAATCAATTATCACATCAATAAACGCATAATATAATTTTATTATATTAATCGATATTTATAATCATATAAAACAAACATGTTCACCAAGTCATACGTCATGCTCTAATATCGAATTCAATTTTAATTTACTTAATTATAACTCAACTAAAATCAGCAAAACTTGAATGTTGTAATTATATTTAGTACTCGAAATATACAGGGTGTCCTCAATTTAAATGGCAAAACTTCAGGAGCGTGTAGGGCAGAAAGTTCTTTAGAGGTTTGCTCGTTGCTTTTTGCTCCATTTTGGAGAAAATCACAAAAAAAGAAACAAAACAAGTTTTCGTTTTTTTACTTATTCATTTACATTTTATTTATATTATCATCTATTTAATGCGGATATTGTTCAAAATGTTGCTCTCTTGCAACTCAATGCAAGCATTACATCTAGCACTGACTTCATTAATTGCAGCTAGACATTATTCTAGTAATATTTGGTACACCGCATCTATGATTCGGTCTCTTAATTGCTCTCTTAAATTGTTTGGCATCGTAAAGGATAACATCAAGTGTTTACATATGTAAGGAACCTTGAAGCAGAAAGTTTATTCGGTGCCAGTCGACTCAAGAGAGCAACTGACAATGAGAGATTGAATTTTTGCAATTTTCTCTAAAATGGAGCAAAAACGAGCAAACCTCTAAAGGACTTCTTGTCTTAGTTTTTTGCTCCCCTACACGCTCTTGAAGTTTTGCCATTTAAATTGGGGACACCTTGTATATTATATATATATAAAGATTACGCTAGTGTGTTTCAACGTCGGGTTTCTGCCAACGCGTACATTTTGCGCAAGCCTCAGCATTATGATCTTCACTTCCACCACACTTTCTAGTCGACTAAACTCCCTCACAGTATTTGCAAGCCCGGATGTATGTTCCGTGGTATGCAGCTTCTATTTATTTGGAAATTTCCCGTGGTAAAACCTTGTCTGACAAACTATGCATATATCGTTTATACGCCACGATACATTGCACTCTCCGTTAACTGTATTACATTCGATGCACTTCCGTTATTTTAGGCGCACTTCGATGTACGCAAGCCACGAGACAAATTGCGATTGATATGTTAAATCGTGCGCGAAGATCTCACGAATAGATTCAAATGATTTTCGATATCCGGATGATAAAACGATATTAAATTGAGAGAACGGCGAATATAGAAAAATTAAGTCAATTCGAAGCGATACACCGAAAGTGATGTCAACCGATAAAAATATTTTAGAGAAATATTAAAATTTTTATACAAATATTTTTATTAATTTTTATAACTGTTTGAACTGCATATTTTTATAATATTTAACAATGACTTCTCTATTTTGTCAATTCTATTGCATCATTTAACTTGCATTACTTTGTTATATGTATACAAAATGGTTTTCGATGGAATAGAACGCATGAAATCGTTGAATGAGATGCAATCGTTATCATATAACGTCACTAGGATATGGAGAGAACGAATGCTACTCGAAACGTAACTGTAACTATACGTGTGTGTATTTGCTGAACACGCATGCACACATACACGTGCCGGATTTCGACACGGTCACCGAGCCAAGTGTTTCCACCACTCGTTTTCCTGCGAGCATGGAGCAGAAAGCGAAGAAAGTGGAGAAGATGAAACGCTTGGGAAATCGGGAATTCTCTATACATATCGGGTGCTTTAAATAAAATTTTGGCTATTTGACTTTTGTCCTGGCATAAATTTAGATCATTAATAGCGACTTGTCATCAATTTAATAAAAATGACTTGATTATTTTTATTTCAACTAAAATGACAAATTTTACTTTAGTTCAGGTTAAATGGAATTAATTAAATTTTTAATTTATATACCTTTTGATAATTTATATTAAAATAATATGTTATATCAGTGTATCTATTATTTATTATTATGAGCCGACCGGATATAAAATAAGATTCTATACTTGATTCTCAATCAATATCTAAATAAGATTTTCTTTTATTTTACGACACATTCAGGTCACTCTATATATACGCACAATTGTGATTTCCAAAAGAAGATACCGAGATTTAAGAGACATGCGATACCAGTTGACGGGTTCGCGTCGGTGCACATTGGATTTAATAATTTTATTTCCGAAGGGATGCGCATAAAGAGAGAAGAATATCTGAAAAAAGATCATCATCCTCCGTTTTTCCCCGAGACACTCGGTAGATATGTCGATGCAGCGTACATAATTCTTCGGCGTTGATATAAACAATCAGATGTACGATTTTCACGAATGCGTCGAATTTTTTTTTTATATCTTGAAAAATGTGGGAAAGAATTGAGAGCCGAACAAGGAATGGGGAGAGAGGGGCCGATCTCTATACTGTACCGTTGCAAAGTTGGAATGCCAAACCTCGCCGATCTCGCCACTGCCCTTCTTTTATTTTATCCGCTCCTTTTGTTTCAGCTACCCCTTTTATTTCGCCGCCGTCCGGATATCCCAAGAAATAGGTTTTCCGAGAAACGGAAAGGAAGCCGGGTTTCCCCCTGGGAATGGCGAAGTATGAAATAGTAAGGAGATGCAGTCACCGTCGCAAAACGTCAGTCGGATATTGGGGTCGAGATTATTCGATGTATATACGCATACGTGTGTATCGCCGATATTATATTCTCTGTATCTCGCGCGTTATCAGGATGTATTAATGGATCTTTAAATATGAAAGTTTGACAATCCGAATATTTTTGATGATTCCATTGCGCGCGGTTTGGTGCCATCTTTGGCGATCGTCCAATCGAAGCTGGATGGTTTTATTTGTTTCAACTGCGGGAATAAAAATTTCACGAAGTTGCTGTATCCACGAACTTTCGATACTTTACGACGGGTCGCGAAAATTTTCAAATGTCCACATTGTCAAATTGCTGAACAGCGAAATCTCTATAGGCATTGTCATGCTGCCAAAATTATTTGTAACGTTTAATATTATCAAACTTGCAATTTTTATATTTTAATCAAATTTCAAATCTTATTTGATTTTCGCAAATATCAAGATTTCTGAATCTTCACATTTTCATAATGCTAAACTTTTAACTCTTCAATTTGCAGAATGTTTGAAATGTAAAATTTGCGTTTTCAAATCGCGAATAATTTAAAATTAATTATTCTAAAATTATGATTCCAAGATGGACGAACTGATAAATTTTCAAGAATATTATTTTCGGCAAAATTTGACAATCTGGTGATTTTAGCAAATAAAAAATATTAATTTGAAATCTCTACACTTTAGAATTTGATAATAGAGTTTAATATACGGGAACAAAAATTTTATAAGTTAAAAATTATTATTTAAAATCTGTTTTATTATTGCTATTATATATATATATATATATATATATATATATATATATATATATATATGCAAATGTTAAATATTATTAGTATACAATACGATCAATTTAAGTAAAAGTGCAATATTGCTGCTGATATATCTGCTTCGTATAATCGTTTACTATCTTATTTTACTTAAAAATAAAAGATCAGACATTATATAAAATTATCGCTGTAAAATTATGTCAATGGCTACATATTCGGTTGGATGAAATAACGCGAGACCTTGTTGAGGCCATGGCTCTAGACAGAAGTCTACGACCGATCGATGCCCTGTCGTCTCTGCAGCATTAAATATTACGAGACGATTGCGTTCGCGTATTTATTCTTCAGTCTTTTGCCTTTCAAAATATTCTCAATGACATTTTATTTAACTGAGGTCACAACCGCGTTATCCATGTCCCGTACTATCGATGCGGATTCTTATCGTAATTTATACGATAGATTTATATAGGATATCATTTTCACGAGCTAATATAAATAAATAACATTATAGTATTAAGGTGAGTATTTTAGAAATATAAACGCGCGCGTAATATATTAATAAATCAAAGTAAAAATGTATACGTGCACGCACAATTGTTACTTTCAAACGATACACACATGATTTGCGTGTTGCATTAAAGTCTCTCCGAAATTCAATTTATAAGAAGCGTCAGTAAAGCCACTCGCGACGAGATAATACGACTCGGATAGAATTTCTTGAGCAAACTTTAGATGAATACAAAACAGTGGTTTAACCCGGTCGAGAAACTAGAATTTCAAGTACGGATGGATATGAAAATTCGGAAACCGTGGATTATACAGACAAGTCGTCCAATTCTCTATCAAACTTTGCACACTTCCGCTTTTGCAAACATCTGACTTGCCGATTTCTGAGAGAATATTATCCGTCGGCTACAATTTTGCAACTGTTAAATTTAGGAGAAATGCTGTATCACATTGTTCAGATAATTATCGTGTAGATTTTTCTCTAAATATAGTTTATATAAAACAATTTATAAAGAAAGATTTATAAAGATGCTATAAAATTTTTCCAGAGTAAAACAATACAGCGCAGATACAACAGCAGAACAAAATAAATGAAAAATAAAATATATATATAAAGGGTTCAAAAGATAAAATTAATTAATAAAAAGGTCAATCGGAGCCCAGACGCAGTAATTATAGCGTAAATAAATGTATTATGGTGACACAAAAATTGTTACATTATATCAAACGTTTCGGCACATTTCGGGCTCTATTCAATGATATCGAGATGAACTTATAAATAAATGACAAGCATTTTAAATAAATAGCGCTACGTGAGGCGAACCAATAAACCAATTAAATTCGCGCAAAAGTTGCGTAAAATTACGTAATATTAAAAATAAATCCGTGATTGTCTACTAGCGCACTTTAAATAGATATACTATAATTTTTTTTTTTTTTTTAGACTGTCTAGACGAAAACCATGTTGTACCGAAAAATAAAATTATGAAATCTTTGTGTAGCTTAAAATGTCGCTATTTCCCATTCATATCTTATTAATTCTTAACTTTTACTATGTCAATAAGAGATCTATCGTAATTATTTTTTCCGGTGTAAGTATTGCATGGATACAACATGTTTCGATTACTTTCTACGAAAGTAATATCTTACCAGGATGCACAGATTAAAAAGAAAATATGAAGAAAAATATTTAATATTTAGATTTACTACGCCTTTTATTACATTATGCATGCATTAGATATTTTGGTACAAATTTTTAAATTTATAATTTTTCATACTGCATATATGATACTGATTATTTTATTTATTAATTTTAATTAATATTTGATTTATCTGCTAAATCATATTACGTGTCCATGTTATGTTACACAGAAGACATTCATTTATTAATTTTCTTATACCTTTTGCATTTTTAACGATCCGCAAGGAAAGCATCAGCTTCAAAAAAAAGGTCCCGGTCAAGCTTGCGAGATATTTTAACTTGGCCAGATACGCATAGTCGTGTAATTCGTTCACCTCATGAAAATTCTACTCTGGATGCGATCACGCGTTGGAATCCGTTGGGATGCGCGTTACGATACGCCGCGGTTGCTCGCGCGATGCACGCATTCATACGCGATTACGCCGCAATCCCGGCTGCATCCGGACAAATTAGAACCGCGCCGATACACGCGCGCGCGCGCGCGCGCCAGCGGCTCCCGGGATCGCGATTATGCCGCGCGTTCCGCGCGCGCGCCGGAATTGTCTACCGAATTAACCGCCTAAATGCACCGCGTGTACAACAGCACACGCGCACGTCAGATTTCGTGAAATATTCCCCGCGTCTCTTTCTACGAGTAACTGTGACATGTGTCCTCTCGTTTTCAAACTATTTATTTTCACGAAAAAAAAAAAAATCTATTGCGCCACGAGAATTGGGATATTTTGTATAGAGAAATTTTTTGATAGATTAAAATACAATAATTGTGCGGAATATTTTAAGACAGTAAAATAATTTTTCAACATTAGCGTATCGAGAAAAACTCTCTCTCGGTCGATTTAATCTGTCGTTAATAATTGATTAACGATATAATTCTTGTTTCTGTCTTCGGCATTGATTCAGAATAATACGTTTCGCGATTTTGAATAAAATCATGCACGCCAATGTTCTAGAAATATTTGAAACATTTATTGAACAAAATTATAGCCGATTCACTGCGGATCTCATCGTAAATCAAAATTACTGTAAACAAGAATTGCGATTAAATGCGAATTCCAGCATACTTGTGCAATAGACAATAAACATTGAATTATTGTTTCACGATTTGTTCGAATAGCGAATGAAAGCCTGGATATGATCGGGAAATAATACTTTTATCAATATGCAAATAAACAAAATTCTGCCTTTATTTATTAAATATATATATATATATATATATATATAAAGTATAGATACACAAGTGCAAAAAAATATGTTATTAAAAAATTATCAAATCAGATTTTTATATTGTTGAACGTTAAAAAATTAAAAAAAAAAATCTATACGGATAGAACAAAAATACGTAGTATTTTCTTACACACACACACACACACACACATATATATATATATATTTGAAGATGAAATATCTGTTGTTTGAGAGCTCTTTTGAAATCATTATGCTATTTCACGCAAACTTTCTATTACGATAATTGCGACTATGAATCTTTTTCTATAATAAAACAAAGCTTTATTACTATTGACTCAATAGATGTTTATATATATTTTTAATTCCTCTATCGGTTCAATTTTCTGTTACGGCTGAGATATATTTAGCCAATTCTCGCATCCCTCATTTTAATACGTGTATTTGTGCCAGAAGATGTAATAGTTAATTAAAAGCAAAAATGTAATGTGTGAGTAAAAAAACGCATTTTTTAGAGAATAATAAAAAATTTTTATAGAGAGAGAATTGTTGAACTTAATTAACGATGACAATAATAAAATGTTGCACAAAGCCAATATAAATTGCTTATATTTAGCGTCACATTGACGATCAAGTTTTTACGTATCTATTTTAATAGTCATAAGTCTCTTGAGAAGCCTAGTATATGTATAATATGAAGAGATTTGTTGAAAAAGAATAAAAAGATTGTCAAAGAGAATCGGCAAATTTATTCGTGCTTTAAGGCATACCCGTTTAAAACTTCGAAAAATGAGTACATATTTTTAGATTTCTTTTGCAGCGCAACAACTTGATAAAAATTTAATTAATTTTTTTTTACAATATTAATATAATATATTATTAACTACTTAAATAAAAATTTTCAGCCTAAACAATTTTTTAATTAAGGATTATGTGAACGTTTGCAGATTTATATCTTCATGCACAGTATGCATGAAAATTCGGGCTACGTTCGACAGGATTGACTTTCAATTTTACATGCGAGTTTTTAATAAGATTCCACATCTGCCAACGAAGCCCTTTTTTAATCCGATTTCCTATTTTTGTTATAAAAAAAAATGATGGACTTTCTTTCAAAGACAACGGAACTTTTTTTTAACACGCCACCATTTTCTTATTTTTTAAAATTTTAAAGAAACGCTTGGATAGCAGATAGCTATTACAATATTTAATAAGAAAAAACTTCGATTTTTAATTTTAGATATGATCTGCGAACGTTTTCATGCACACCGTGCAGCCACCTAAAATTTGTAGAAGCTTCGCAAATATTTCAAATCTAACTTTAAAAAAACAATTTTTTTTAAGTTGGAAATTTGTATTTAAGTAGTTAATAATATTGTATTAATATCGTTAAAAAATTAAAAATTTTTATCAAGTCGTTGCGCTGGAAAAAAATCTAGAAAATGTACTCAATTTTCGAGGTTTCAAACGGGTATATCCCCTTAATAAGATTAACAAGCTGAAAATTATGCAAATTAGAAACTTGCTTCCTAATTATTTGATTTTGCTTACAAAACTTAAGCTCTTTAAAGCAAGCGGGTTTTTAAATTTTGGCTTCCTAATAGAGGAAGATATCTCAAAATTTGCGAACGTTAAGATGTGTACAGATATTTCTTAAAAAATTTAAAATTTTATAAAAAATGAACTCTTTCATCGATTCTCATCAAATTCAATATCAACCATCCTTTAATAATAATCTATCCGTGTAAAACAATTTAACCCGATATCTCAAAATTTGTGGAAATTAGAAGTTACACAATACAAAGTTGCATACATACGTACATGCATACATACATTTTTTTAGGAATATAATTTTTCGACGTTTTGGAACATTCTAAACACATTGGCATAAAAAACTCGAAAAAAAAATTTGTCACGGAAACAAAGCTTCCTCTATAAGGAAACAAAAACAAGAATCTTCACAAAGCTAATATAAATGATATATTTATATTAATTTTAATTGTTAGATTACCGTATTGTTAATCTCGATATGCGTATTACTTCGTATGGATGGAAATCTCTTATTGAATAAAAATTTGATCTCAGTGAGGATGTGAACAAAGATCATATAATTTAAACAGCTCGTATATTGTGAAGGAATTACTAGTGTAATAAATTTTAGTAGGAGTTAATAATAAGTAATTTTATTTATTTGATGCGAACTTAATGTCACTGCTTTTAAAGAACAAGGAAAATTGTAATATCGAGCCCGCGACGACAAGTTCTGTCCGTTATGCTAATAATAATAAATAATAATTTAATAATAAAAATATTTAATCTAACAATAAAAAAGTTTTTAAAAAAATTATCTTTATCTAAAATTAAAAATTAACATAAAGTATAAAATATATCTATATTAAATATCATCTATATAACAATGTATATAAAATGAAAGATTAAATTAATGAGCCATGCACACAAAATGCGAGAAGAAATCATAATTTGATTCTAATCCAAAACATAATAATGCATACTGAAAATATTTCATAGACATTTAGAAAAATTTGGACACGCCAGCATGAAAATTCCTATCGATCAAAACATCATCACTGAGATCGAATTTTTGTTCTGTCCGTCTCGATCGAGATCGAGGCGCCGCGAGCGATAATAAGTGTCCGAGATTGCGAGAAGGAAAAAGATAGAAAAAGGGCAAGAGAGAGAGAGAGAGAGAGAAAGAGGGAGGAAGTGGAAGCTTGATTAGGAGATCGCTCGGGGCAATCTCTGTCTCTCGGCCTTTTTTTACGTCGCGTAATTTTATTGTGTCTTAACGAGGTCGGGGACCTAACTCTCCCTCGCGATTCATCCCCGCCCTCGTTCATCGTACATCAGGCAATTTTGTTCCATCGGTTCTTCGTTCCTTCAATTCCGCCTCGAAGACCTCATCCTTGTTGCCGCGCTACACTCTGTACAGATTGTCAGTTCGTTTTTGCCTGCTCTAGATCAAAATTCCACAGGACTTGCGTGATTAATTTTTTGGAATAAGTAATAACACATTATCGTTGCTTACAGCTCCTTTGCTCGGCAATGAATAAATAATGTTAAAGTATCGTAGTAAACAATAGTTTTTCTCTTCTTTATGATTTGTAGATAACAGAATTTTTGAAATTTGTTGAATTTTTGATACGAATCTTATATTTAATATATTTTATATTTTATATTTTATATTTTATATTTTATATTTTATATTTTATATTTTATATTATTAATGGATTATCTTGATTCTTTTCTGACATTGAATAATTAAAATCAATTAGATTAATATCTCATTTTGATTACAGGAGAAATAAAAATATACAATTCCAATATAGAGCCAGCAAACGGATTTAATTATTATAATATATGTAATATAAAACGTTTCATAAGCAATAAATCAAAATGCAGCATCTCACAAACTAAAAATTATATCTAATAAACTCATAATTAAAGTATCAAACTAACTACAACCGCAAAAATAAATTTTTCTTAGTGTTGATTAATAATATGAATTATCATCAAAATTAGAAATATCCAGCACAAAGATTGATTTCATCGAAAATATCGCAATAAATAAATTGACAAATAAAAAGATAGAAATAAGAGATGATACAGTAATTGTTTCTTTAAATTAAAAAATATTATAATTGTTGAGATCTGTAATCAATATACATAAAATGGGTTTTGTAAGGGAGAGTTTTATAGGCAATTTTTCCGAACAATTTAATAATACATATATATTACTTGGGAACTATGTTCTAGGAAATTATCGAATAAAACACACACGCCACTTCCTAAACATTTTTAAACGCAGCACAGTCTGGGGGCACCTCGTTATATACTCAACTTTACTCTGGCTACGAAAATAAATCTTGCGTAACGCGCCCA
This sequence comes from Polyergus mexicanus, assembly GCF_030449975.1. Taxonomy (NCBI): domain Eukaryota; kingdom Metazoa; phylum Arthropoda; class Insecta; order Hymenoptera; family Formicidae; genus Polyergus; species Polyergus mexicanus. Next base: position 6,499,474 of record NW_027223335.1, read on the forward strand.
AGTAATCCTCGCAAAAATCTCGATATCGCGCAAACGCGGGCAATTCGCGCTGAATTGCGCGATGTGCATCAGCGCGTGAGAATATCGCTAATCCAGTCTAGTCGGAGAGAAAAAAAAATTGCCGGGAGAGATACGAGGAAAGCGATGTGGCCCGTACGTTTTCTTAATTACGCGGTCGCATTAATTACTCGGCAAACGTTCATTACACGGCCAATTGCGGCGAATGCCGATTCGCGCTGCGAGTGCGCCCTGCTTTTGGCGCATCGTAGAAATCCCGTCGAGGCGACCATCCGAAAGTGACGACACAGCAGACGGTCAACCGAATCTATCGTACGCGGAATAATTCATATGGGATTTCCCCGCCCAACGTTACATATTATCTGGCCTGGTCCGCGCAATCGCACGTATGCGACCTGCCGTCACAATTCCCAAGAAATTCCGCACACTGATTAAATGCACGACCGCGAAAGCGAGTCTAATCGACGCAATGTATAAAATAATCTAAAATTTACAATTTTTATGAAATTTTGCGTATATTTAATATTCACAAAGATAAGGATTTAGTTTGTTAATGCGAATAATTGGTCGCATCTTTCTCTTCAATTATTTAATATAAATTCTAATAATTTGTTAATTTTGTATATAAACGACTATGCAATTGTATATGTTTCAACTCTGCTAATTACTATTTACATATCAGTTAAAAAATAATAAAACGCAATGAAAATTTGTGCATATTATCCACTCTTAAACAAGACACGTTAAATCGATATTGGCAAGTATCCCTGCTTCTTTTCCGTTCATGCTGTTTGCTTATCTCGACATTGCGCTGTGCGTTATTTCATATCAATAAAAGCCTGTCACGGTTAAGCCGTGTATTTGACAGTTCAAATATTAAGTATGTGTGTATAATTTTGATTAATATGTAAATAATTTTATAAATGTGTGTGAAAGAAATTAAAAATTAAAAATTAACGCTATTAATGATTAAAACTCCATGGATTCAAAAAGACACTTTTCCGCATGTGATATAAAGACACATCCAAGTATTAGGATAAGTAAATTTTTCACATTTCCGGCCATTTTTTAATTAGAATCCTGTGTAGCTTCAACCAATATTGCAAGAGATATCACGATTTTTTGTATAACATTTTACGAAAACCTGACAGTATACCTATATACCATATGAACGTAAAAAAAAATTAATTAATGCTGCTACTGATTAAAATTCTGTAAAAAATAAAAGATTACAAAACTATAGAAAAATTAGCCCCGAGGGGAGTACGAAAATTATTTTGGTGCCCCTTTTCTCTCTATTCTCTCGATTACTGTCTCTTTTGCTTCTATTTTATTTCGAAATATTAATATATATATATATATATATATATATATATATATATATATATATATATATATAATAATTACGGTATCTCTCTTAGTTTGACTCTTCCCCTTTGACCTGTTCGGTATAGGTGAACTTACCGGTAATTATTAGCGTTTTCGAGTAGGTTTGATCGCTTTGAGAGCAATTAAGTCAAATTTGCCATGAATATATGTTTGACCAAAAAGTAATGTATGTTGTCCACGTTCCGTTCCTATTTTCCCTTCGAAGCACAAGATTTTTTGCCGTGATTAAACATTAAACGCTTATTCGAGATATTTCATTTCTTAATTAACTCAAAGTGTCATACAAAAAGTCGCGATATTTTTTTGCAATATTGATTTTAATAAATAATTAATGTTAAGAGTGTCTTCTATATCGCGTCGAATTCAACTCAGAATTTTAATTATAAAGCCGAAAATGCGAGAAGGTCTACTTTTCTCAAAGGACAGATACATATTTATGCGATATAAGTGAAATTATAATTTCCGAAACACGGAGATCTATTTTATTATATTTTCCTATAATTTTAACCGTATTATTTCAATTTCTAAGGATCGAGGAACTATCGTAGGAAATGAGGAAGGAACACACAATATGTCTATTTTGAAAATAATTAAATAATTTATAAATTACTTACCGCATATTGTTGATGCGTCCGTTACTCAAATTTTCTTTTCCCCTCTTGCTCTCATCTGCTGTTTTCTTATAGCACTCACACTCATTCGCGCAAAATACGATTAATTATAATTAATCGCATACACAACGATATTATTGCAAGATTTTGCCCCGTATTTTCGATCGTAGAACAATTACACGAGATACGCACTTTATTACTGTCGCAATACAGTTTTACGTCGTTTATCAAAAGCTAATTAATTATTAATTGTAATAATTAAAATAATAGCAATTATGTGTCGATAATAGGCGCGACCGTTTAGAAAAGGAATTTGACAAGATATGAAGACTGAAGGAATATCACGTGTTAAATTATACAAATATTTCAAATTATAGATCGTTTATTTAATAAACGATTAATTTATTGCCCGTTTTCAATCCGAATCATATTTAAATCGTCAACAAGTTGAACGATAAAGCATAGGACAAAATACATTTAACTTTAAGTAATAATCTTTAAAGAAATAATTGCTTGTGAAGAGAGGAAGGGAAAGAGGGAGACCAAAAAAAAAAACAAGATCGCAACAAAACAATAATTTACAATTTTGATTCTTCACTTCGACTCTCGATTAAATATGTATCGAAAAATGTCAGAAAGTTAAAAAAAAATGTACTTGGCGTCGCGAAGCTGCCGCGTCGCTTGATACGCGACATGCACGCCTGAAGATTTATTGTTGTGATATAATTACGTATTATTTAAAGTATGTAAAAGATAATTGATTATTAATCTTATTAAATTATTTCCCGATACTTGTCGCGCTCGCGTTTAAGAAAGGAATGGATCGTCTCACCTCACCACAGTTCTATTCAAGTGTCTTCATACGAATGATAACAAGGCTGTGATACGTAAACAATGTTTACGCGCGTCAATGTTTACGCCGCCAAGGCCAAGAACCATGTTAGGTATCGTCTTAATTCGTTGCCGAAATAATTTACGTATTATAAAATTTTGCGTATTATATATTACAAGATATTAAATTATTATATAAGTATTTCAAATTGGATTAATTATTTATTAAACGATTAATGTATCACGGAATTTATCGTTATATTAATTATTCAATTTTGCGATTCGATTGTTTTACAGCACGTTCTTAATACAAATTATATTATGTAGATCGTCGAAAAGTCAAATGATATATTATAGCATCGTATATATTTGATTCTGTGTTTGTTAAAGAAATAATTATTGTCGCAACGAAACAATGATTTGTAATTTGGTCTTTTATTACTTTAATTCTTATTTGTGTAATTAAAAATGAATAAATTACAAAATATGTGATTCGAGATCTATCGTCGCGATATATATATATATATATATATATATATATATAGTTACATATTATTTATAAATGTTAATTAATTATTAATTATATTATAATAGCAAATAATTTCCCGATCGCGATCGCGTTTAGAGAAGGAATTTGACGGAGCGTCTTTTGCACGACTACTTTCTTGGTCGAGTGTCGTTGCGCGAATGATAACAGAGTTGAGAGATACCCTATGTCCTATGTTATTGATTATTTGCTGCCAAAATATTTTACGTACTATGATACACACACACATATATATATATATATATACACACATAAAATATTAAATTTTATATACAAGCGTATATTTTAAATTAATTTTAAATATTTCAAAAGTAAATTTTTTCGCAATTCCGGCTTTTTATTTAAAGTTCTGGATAGCATTCCACGAGATATAAAAAAAAAAAATCTCTTAACATTCTTACGCTCCAATCAATGTTGCAAGAAAAATCGCGATTTTTTAATCATTTTTATCTATTATCATTTATAAAAACTAATTGGCGCGTATTTTATAATATTTTATATAACACACATACACACATACATTTTGTAATATTCTAATAATATGGCATGAGTAGCTTTTATCGAGATATTCATTTTTAAAAAGGCATGTTAAATCAATATTCAAGTATCGTTAATTTTTTTTCCATGATGTTGATTGGTCATCTCGACGCTGCGCATTATTTTATATCAATAAAAGTTTATCATGACTGACAGCGACGCACTTGAGAATTCAAATATTAAGTGTGTAATTTTATCTAATGATTTTGAAAAAAACAGAGAATTAGAATTAATATGTAAGTAATTATACACAAATACAATAAATAGCGCGCACGTAGCGCGCAGGTATTTTGTTCTAGTGCTATTAAAAATTGTATGCGCGTCTATGATTCTGACTAGTGTTTTGTAAGAGAAATATCTTACGGGAAAAGTATCTTAATTATTTTGCAACTGAGATTCATAATTGTGACTTCCACTCTTTTCGCCATTGCGGATTTATCTTACTAATTTTCCGCGCACGTATTGAGACTTAATGGATTCCGTCGTGGCGCAGCGCGGCGCGTTCGAGCTTGCATTTCGGCCGGCTGATTATCTTCCGAATTAACGAGTTTTTCGAAGTCAGCGTAATTGCAACGGATGATGCGACTCACGTATGAGCACGCCAAAATGAACAAAGATGACGATGAGGCGGTTTCTTAACGAAGGACGGGCTTTTTGCGAACAATCAATGCCGCCATTCCCTCTTGTTTTGGCGCTCTCTCCTCCCTTTCTTTTCATCATCCCTCTAATTCTCATATAAAGTTGTTTTCAAAATAATGAATAGTACAAAAGCGACGCGATAGCGCATAAATGTATAAAGAAAAAAAGTTTACATCTTGATATATTTAAAGTTATTTTTAAATTGAATCTTTCAGCTATCTCCTGTATTCATTTGAAAATGATATAAAAAAATTGAATAATAAGATAAATCTTTAAAATAAATTAAAAAAAAAAATTAAAATCTATAATTTTTTGGATACTAGTTTCATATATTATAGACAGTATAGACATATATTATAGACAGTACAATTGAGAGCAATATAAAACGGTACATTTTGGCACTATCAAAATGTCGTAAGCAATTTTGATTAAGTTTCAAATCGGGACGTTCGGCAGGAACACATCGATCGCACGCGATCGAATGCGGCGTACGGTATAGAATGAAAAGTTGTCGGTGGCCAGGAGAAAAAAAAACGATTGCATCTTTATGCACAGCCGAGCCGCGGAAGCCATCCGTTAATGTCCGAACGTAACAATAGCGCCGCCGCTCTCACATGACCGAACGATCGCCCGTGTTGCTCGATAAATATTTACCCGATTTCGGGCACCAGTTTTTATAATCGCGTCTCATTCGTCTTCTCTCTATTCGGAAAATTGTGCAAAAAAAAAAAAGGAGATTAATCATTCCGTCATCTTGTGATCGGTAATCTGATTTATACATTCATATATTATATTATATTATATATTTATATATTTATGATCGGAATCTCTCATCGGCCCTATCGTATATCCAATAACTATCATCCTTTTATCCCAATTTCCAGCATTTTGAACAATTTGTTTTTCAATTTTACTATCTATTTAGAAATTGCATCTTGTAGAGATACAAAAATATAGAAATGTTAACGCTTCGCAAATTTTAGCACAATAAATAGATGCAAATTTATACTTCACTTAATTTCAAATGATGTTTACTTTAACATTTTTACTTTTATAATTGATTATATCGAGAAAATTGATACGTATTGACTTTAGCGTAAATTCTCTTTGGATGATTTCGGCCGAGTATTTACAAGGATATGAGAGAATAAAGCGGAGTGGAAGCTGTTAAATTCTCCTTCTGCGCGTCGAAAATTAATTTTCACCGTGACCGGATTCACTAATCCCCGGAGTCCCTCCTTCGTTCAGCTTCCTCAAACCTCCCCGCGTATTCTCCACGGTATTACATATAACTAATTACGCAACTAATCGAAGGGGCTCAATTTTCGATCAGACCGATTAGCAAATTTTACGATCATTCTCAAAAAGGATTATCGTAATCATTAAATTCGTGTTAAAGATATTGGAATCTATTATTTATTGTCGAGATCGATATCATTTTTTTTTTCTTAAAAACATATATGTATTTAGATTAATACAATATGCGTATACATTATATATACAATATATAATATAAATTGCTAAAAATAAATAATTGCTAAAAGTATATACACGTATATATTTCTTCAAATAAATTAATCGAATAAAATTCTTCAACATTACGTCGCATCGTGACATCTTCATGGTATCTTCCAATGTACAGGGTGTTCCCAATTTAAATGGCAAAACTTCAAAAGCGTGTAGGGGACCGAAAAACTAAGACAGGAAGTCCTTTAGAGGTTTGCTCGTTTTTGCTCCATTTTAGAGAAAATCGCAAAAATTCAATCTCTCATTGTCAGTTGCTCTCTTGAGTCGACTGGCACCGAATAAACTTTCTGCTTCAAGGTTCCTTACATATGTAAACACTTGATGTTCTCCTTTACGATGCCAATCAATTTAAGAGAGCAATTAAGAGACCGAATCATAGATGCGGTGCACCAAATATTACTTGAATAATGTCTAGCTGCAATTAATGAGGTCAGTGCTAGATGTAATGCTCGCATTGCTGCGAGAGGGCAACATTTTAAACAATATCTGCATTAAATAGATGTTAACATAAATAAAATGCAAATAAATAAGTAAAAAAATGGAAACTTGTTTCGTTTCTTTTTTTTTGTGATTTTCTTTAAAATGGAGCAAAAACGAGCAAACCTCTAAAGGACTTTTTGTCTTAGCTTTTTGGTCCTTTACACGCTTCTGAAGTTTTGCCATTTAAATTGGGGACACCCTGCATAACAATTCTCGCACTAGCGCAATCGGGAAAGAGAAGCGATGCATCTGTTCCTGGCGATAAAATTTGTGCATCAAATCACGCGAACAACTGCGCGGAACAAACGCACGATCGCCTTGATCGATGATAGAGCCTTTGTGGCCAATTCCGCGAAAAACTTGGCAATCTGACTGCATGTCAAATGCATTTGCTATTTGATTTATTCGCTGTCTTTTCCGACACGCAAATCTTAGATCGCGAAACGGATTCATCTTTCTTTGTTGGATCTCAGACTGATTCATGGACAGTCAGAGATATATGCGAATGGTCAATCGAGAGAGTATCGTCATATATTGTATCTCGATAATGAATTTTAAGAAGAAATAATGTGTTTTCCGTTCTATATTTTCGCGTAATCTTTAATAAAATTATAGCTTTAATATTGATGAGATAACGAAATACATATAGCTTTCTAAGTATTAACTATGTTGCAATTGTGTAAAACATATATACTGTCGTGTTATGATATTATAATAATGACACGCACACGTAATAATTTGGCGAACGCATAATCGATGATACGACTGATCGTGTTCGACAACAATATTGTCGTTCGTAATTTCGACAGAAACTGTTTGCGCAACATCGTCATTAATTAATATGGTCTTTCATGGTAATAGTAATTAATTAATCAATTTTCTCGATACTCTTTAGTATGCGTATCATAATCTAATCGAACACGAAAATTTTTGTACCATTAACGGTCACAACATATCGATTTAATACACGATATCCGCATATTCGAATATTTCAAACGCGTGAATATTCTGAGATCTGAAATTAATGAAAAATAGCAAAAAGTCGAGTATCTGTGATCGAGCCAGACAGCGTAAGAATTGGATTTATCGTTTAAATACTTGAAATATGAAGGACAAATTTTCTCACAAGTTTTCACACGAGTTGCATTCTTGACGTTACACCGGACTCCTCGATCCAAGACATTGCGCCCATCGAGATACTTTGGAGGAGAAACGACGGAGCGGTGAACGTATGTCTCCCTCGGGTCGTTTTGCGCAGTCACGATCTCCGGAGTTACATCTCGTGAAACTGGCACGGACGTGGACGCGATTCCTGGCGCGGAGAAGTAACGCTTACAACGGGAATCGCACGCGAAATAAGGAGAGAAGGTAGAAAGACAAGACCAGCTCTAGTAGACGCCTATAACAGACCATCAAACCCAGAAGAGCGAGCCCAATTATTCGGTATAAAGAGCGAATTTGCTTCTCTTTGAGAACGAGTCCTGACGAAGCTATTCGCTTCGATATGATCCTCGTAATTTATTACCTAAAGATACGACCAATGTCTGACTGATCCGATATTCAACGTTCATTATCGAATGTTTTTATAACAATTACAATTAAAGATATAAAGAAAAATGTAAATGCCGAAATAAAAATTACAGAATTCGACACTTAAAGAAAGAAATAAGCGTGGAGATAAATTTTTAATAATATTTATCAAATTTAGAGGGAAACGTATATATTTTTTTACTTCTTTTTCATAGAGGATAGATTTTTAATATAAATAATATACATTTAACTAATATAATTTATAACATAAACACACCGCAATAGACTGAATTTTAAAGTATTAAGGATTTGAAAAAAATGGTATTTATGTATCGTTATGATTCACGATGGCCGCGTAGAGTTTCGATAAAATCGTGCAGCCCGGTTGGAGTTTAGATAGGGGCCGACTTCCGACGCGCTTCTATTTCGGCATATAAGCGCGTCATAAATTTCGCGTCGGCCAGCAGCCGCTGGCGGTTGTTTTATGCTCCCCGAACAGGAACTTGGCCGGGTAATTCTGCAATGCGGTTGAAAGCGCCATCCCGCCGCTTGCCCGCCTGCGTCCTTTCCGGTCCAGTTCCTTCTCCGCTAGCTCTTTTTACGCACGTCCTGACGCCGAGAGCAACCGGGAATTACGGCGCCCGCGCGTCAGGGCGCATCATTGCATTCTGACATAATAAAAGCTGAAGGCAGAAATAGCTGACGCGAACACACTGCGGGATATTTATTTTTAGGCGTAGCAAGTCGAAAAATCTGTAAAGAGATTTATATCTATATCTCTATCGAAGATACGTTTACGCATGTATTCTTCATTTTTGAATCATTATATTTTTTATTATCACGCGTATAGAAGGATGAAGTAAAACTGATCATTTACTAAAATTCAAATTAATGTTAAATATTAAAAAAATTAATTTAAAATACATTTTTATTATTCACTAGCCAAAGAATCTAATCTGTATCAAGAATTGTATATAAATTCGCGCAACTCTATCTCCTCGATATTACTTACTTTTAACGCGTAATCAACGCGGGAACACGAGCGGAATTAAGTCGGGTATCATCCATCACGACCGTATCTCACCCGAGCGAAATCCCGTGGCGATTCTCTCGCGATCGAGACCGATATCCCATCCCGTGCGCGCGGATCCGCGGGGGATTGCCCTAATACGCGGGATTCCCCTAGCAATGATAATCGCGACGCGCGGAGTTAACTTGAGGGTTAATTACACCGGGATTCTCGAGCGCGGTCCGCGTTCCGAAGAATTTCCGTGTTCGCCGGAACGAAGAGAGGGCAAAGTGTTAATTTATGCGTTAGCCCCGTGCCTGGCGTACTACGCGACCACGCGAGCGAGTCAACGTTGGGGGTGGAGGGGGGTGGGGGGGGGGTGAGGATCGACGATGGGGATGTAGAGGACGTGCCGTGAAGGCAACCGCCGGGGGAACGGCGGTGGATAATTCAGTACGGTAAACTCGCAGCATACGCCATACAATATGCAGGTGAGAACGGGTCTCTTCCATCTGCCATCCCCGCTTTTCCATATATTTCAAGCAACCTTCTTCAGCATCCCTCTTTCTCCCTCCCTCTCTCTCTCTCTCTCTCTCTTTCTCTCGCCATCAACGTCGTCCATTCCACTGCCCTTTAATCATCGTGATCGCATTACTACGCTAACGAATCCTGAATATCTCATCGTGTGTAAACGCAGTCCCGTAAATTGCATTCCCTGAAAACGTCGCGATGACAATTCTAAGAGAGACGAGAAGTCCCATCTTTTACACGATTCCATATATTAGTTCTGTAAAAGATCTTAAATATTTAGCACACCATTAGCATCCCCATTGATACTTTTATCCAAAAATTGATCGTAATTTCTTAAAAGTTTTTCATGTTTCGAGACATAAAAAGTATACATGTGTGTACACGTGAATTAAAGTGTACTTTGCAGAGATTTAAAAAAAAAAAATAGATCTTACGATTCGAATAAATGATGTATATTAAAAATCTGTAATCGGCTCGAGACTCGGATGCACATTTATTCGAAAGAAAAAGAATTCTTGCTTTTTTTTTTTTTATATACAGAGTGATCGATATATGGGAAAACTGTACGTTTAAGATTCTGCACTTTGTGATTATCTTCCGATGAATCGATCATAATTTCACAAACGCTCCTTCGGCGGCAACGACCTTATCGTAAAACTATATTTCTCATTGCGAGCGCGCAATGAGAATCCCCGTGTGCGTGTGCGTGTGCATGTGAATGTGCGAACGCGGCAGGATGCAACATACGTACGGCACATATGTAACCAGCCACGCCATAATTACGACGACGTAGTTCCGTAATGGGATTTTCGATGGTTTCAGCGCGGAATTCCGGCGCATTGCGACTAAGGAGAGCGATGGCAATGATATGGATTCTTGCTATCGGTCATATGGAAGCGATTGCAAATACGCGGTTAGTTAATTAAAGCATGGTATTGCGCGATTAATAATCGTCTCTGCGTTCTTGAGTTGTTATCTTAGGTGAATTGAAGCGCGCAAATTAAATAATGATAAATCGAAATCGCGCATCGTATGCGTCGCTTTATAGTCATTCGATTGTAGAATATTTTAATGAATTAAAAATTGATATTTCTTTCAACAATGAAAAGACAAATTTTTTCATAATGTTATCCTTCTCAAGAATGTTCAATATTTTTATCTCTCGGAAGGATTTTTTTCCGTACTATTATCTTTGCCATTAAATTTCTTTGACTAAGTCATATTTTTTTTTTTTGCGGGTTATCAACTGGATGGCGGTTCCTGTACCGAAATTAATCTCGTCCCTTAATTAGCGTTAATATCGAAGTTTGGGAGGCGAGGAACGCGTGCAATCCGCGCGAGTGCCGAGCGCGAACTTCGATAAAACTTTTCATTTATCGCACAGTGCTGAAGTTATTGCAACTTTCTCAGGATATGAATAAAGAGTAATGTAGCGTTGCCTTCATCGCAAATACCATTACCTTCGTATGTTCGCTCGGCGTGAAATACGATTTCATATTCGTAAAATGTAATTCCGAAACGCTTTAGAATGCAAAATCTCTATATTCACTAATTGAGAACATTAAGCGAAGAATATTAAGTTTCTTGTGTTACCGAAACGTATAAATAATATAGATATTTCCAAATAAATTGTACATAATGATCGTACATTTGTAGAAAAATAATTTCATTAGAACTAAATAAGAAAAAAAAAGAATATATATATATATATATATAATTTCTCTCTCTCTGATTAAAAATTATACAATATATATAATAGAGAAAATTTATATATTATATAATAGATAAATGGCGCATAATAATGAATATGTTGCTGTACACACATTAAGAGATATAATATTGTAATATGTATTTATCGATTATTTAATATTCATGATGTTCTTTTTTATATTCAAAAATAAAAGAGAAAAGATATATTATGTAACAATATTGAAAAACAATTATTTATGTCTTTATCATTTACAAAAAATATTTAATTGGTATAAAATTGTGACAAGAGAGGGAATAAGGAGGAGAGTTAATATACGAATGTTCACATTTTAGAGAGCATCGATAACAAACTACGTAATTTTGGATAATGAATGATTCAAAGGACGGTAAATTATTTCTGGCTTTTCAGTCCAACGTCATCAGTCAAATGAAGTGCAACTGCGCCGGTCGCGCTATTTCGCAAAACCCGGTAACCGTGATCGAGACTTAGAGGCAGATTGCACGAATTAATTGTCGACCATTCGAGCGTAATTAGCGCTAATTGCGAACTTTTCCCGTATGCGCGCGCGCGCACGCCCAACGCCCAACACAATCGGAGAATGCAGTTGCGAGTGCGAGTTTCCGGCGGAACTTGGAGCTCACCGACTTTGCCTGATGTAACTTTTTGAGAAAAGCGAACAAGAAGAAAGTAAGGGGGAACGTGTGGAGTAAAAGTGGTTCGGTAGGAATAGTGAAGGAAAGAGGAACAATCTTTGGTTGCGATGAGAGAAATGGAAAGCGCGTATACTAGGTACATAGAAATACATTTTAGTTTTTGTAAGCTTCTTCCTGTTTGGCGTGATTTTTTAACACGACGTAATTATATACCGTATTTCGATACTCTAACAGTAATTGCGCGCTACAAGCGAACATTTTTTTTTTATTATAAGAGTCTTTCTAAAAAGAAGTAACGATAGATAGAAAAATATATTTAATAAATATATTTTTTGATAATTTTTTCTATCAGTATATTTGTGTACGATTTTTTTATAAGATTTTTAAAAGTTTATTTTCTTAACAATCTAATTATTCGTATAAGTATTTTTATCACATTGAAGTTTCATTTTCATTCTAAAAGTTATAAATAAAAAATAAGCAAAATCAATGATATACAGTACGTATATACAAAATGAGATACGTGCGTGTATTTTGAATCGCGCAAGTAGATACATGTGAAACCGAGATAACTTGTATAGACATATATGTATCTCGTATATACATGGACATCTATAAATATATAATACGCGCTTGATACGACGCGGAGTACTAAAACGAGAACCAGCGAATCGCTTTATGAATTTTGATGAGACCGTATCGTCACGTGATACGTGTAAGGGTTGTCCCTCGTTGTCGGGCTTCGTACCCGCGCTGTCAAACAACCCTTAACCAAGCTGCAAATTCCTATCGTCACTATGATCTTACGGGTCGGAAGATGGTCCACGAGAGATGCGAACGGTGACATTTTAGCGAGCGGTAAAAGTCAAAGTATTTATTATATGCAAGGAACTTGCAACTTTTTGCATCGCGAAATGAGACTAAAAAAACAAGATATTAAAAATAAATATAGATATGAATTAAAGTTGATATAATAAATTCGCTGCATATATATATATATATATTTTTTTTTACGCCAAAAAAAAATTATCCTGTTTTCTAATTTTAAAGAGCGAGCATTATCTTTAAATGTGTACGCACATATTGTTACGCTTTATAATTTTGTATTTGAAAAAAAATATATTCGAGGATATTCTGAAAAATCTGGAGAAAGCAAGAAGATGAGAGAAAGGGTGAGCAAAATCGAGTAAAAAAGAAATGGTTCGACTTTTCGGACCTCACGCGTCGTTAATCATTCGAACGCGGGCATCGATAGGCACATGTATTATTCAGTAGCTTTTCGATGCCGGTTATGCATAGGTTTTGTCGATGTTTCAAGCGGCCGCATTCGTCGAAAAACCTATCGGGCTCGTGTGGAAAGATGGTGGGTCTCTATTGCGGGACAGTATCGGCCGCATATGGGACCCTCAATGTAATTTATTCGTGATAACGCGGTCATTTTATTACGGACCGCTATAGGACTTTTGAGCAGCCCATTTCGTATCAAAGTATTGCCTGTATAGATATAAATTTTTATATATACATAAAATTGTTTCTTTATATATAAGAGCTACTTCAATGTGTATATGTGTCTAAAGAATATGATTCGAGAGAAATAATGATATTACCAGGTATATGAATATGAAACCGGAATTTTTGTATAGAAAATACACGTTTATTGTATGAAAATGATAAAAAATATTTTATTCCAAGTATTGCCCATTGCTAGCTATACATTTTTCCCATCTCTCTGACAATTTGTGGATGCCACGCCAAAAAAACTGTTGCTCCTTTGAGGCAAAACAGTCATCGAGCCATTTTCGTACATTTTCGTAAAAAGTGAAGCGCTGCTCAGCAAGTGCGTGTCCCATCGATGCAAATAAGTAGTAATCGGATGGAGCCAAGTCTGGTGAGTAAGCCGCATGCGAAAGTATTTCCCAACTAAACGCCTCAATCGTTTCCTTGACCGGTTTTGCTGTGTGTGATGATGCATTATTATGAAGCAAAATCACTTTGTGTCGCCTTTTTTGATATTCTGGTCGTTTTTCACGCAAAGCCTGATTCAAATCGAGTTGTTGTTGCGTTTGAGCGTCATCCTCATCCAACAATGTCTGCAATTCGCTGTCTTCAAACTTTTTCGGTGGTCTTGCACGTTCTTCGTTTCTCACGTCAAAATCGCCACTTTTGAATTTTTTAAACCACTCGAAGCACTGTGATTTACCAAGAGCATGCTCACCGTAAGCTTCGACAAGCATTCGATGCGATTCTGCAGCAGTTTTCTTCAAATGGTAACGGAAAATCAATGCTGTCCGCAAATCGTAGTTTCCAGGCACAAAATTCGACATGTTCAACGCTATTAAAAACTATGCTGTTGTATGAAACTTGTATTGTTGCGAGTTGAAAATCTTTATCAGATGTCAAAACAAGAAAATGGCGCCAATGACGCGGTGTGACGGTAACTACATTGACAGCTAGGGCCATGTATGGGCAAATTCCGCTTTCATATTTATATACCTGGTATAAATATATACAAGAAAAATCGAGATGCTAGTGTGAAAATGAATCAACGTCTCATTAACAGTATTCTAATTGATCATTCTTCTGTAAAGAATTAACATTTAATGAAGAATTAAACAAGTTAGCAATACATGTACATCTCTGCGAATTAATTCTGCATCTTGTATAATAAATGAATCGTGGAAATCGTAATATCTTTTTTGATGTAACGATATTTAATAAATTTTTACCTTCTTCTACTTGCGCTGCATATTAAATACGCGCTAATATTTCAAAACACCGCGTGTTTAATGAATGTAAACCGTGCTTTTCCGCGCGATTTTCTTCACTTGCCTATACATATTCGCAAAATCCGTCTCAGAAATATTCTTTTAGGGATTTCAATATGTTTTTCTATAATTTTAATCTTTTATTGGATACTAAATGAAACAGTTATTTGATGATATATGTCGATCAATATTGATGCAATAATGTTACGTCGACAATATTTTTTTACTTTGTTGAGCGAATCTCTTCTGTCTTTTGACAGAAGGTTTATCTTTCGTCTTATGTCTGTTCGAGCCGCATTATAATAGCTCGAAATCGTGCATAGGATTATGGTTTACCTTCGAAGCGGAACAAAACCACCGGTCGGCTGTAGAACATAAGGAAACGACATCTCGTGTGTCTGTCGTCGACACTCCAAGTCGTGGAAACTCCTACGAGCCATCGCGATTTCCTCCGCAGAAGCGGCTGACTAATTCGCGTCTGTACTACTTCGTCTCGCTATCGATTCTCCGCGCAAATTTCAGACTCATTCGACTTTACCGGAACACGAATTTATGTTTCGTGAAATAGCGATACCAATAGTTATTCAAATATCTATTATTTAAGAAATAATAAGTTTTATTAAATATAATAAAATATTAAAGAAAAAGAAACGATATAACTATTATACTTTTTTAACAGCATTCACAAAAATAATTTATAATTATAGTAATATAAAGTAATACATATTGTTATTTAATTTTTAGAAAGTTTAATCTTAATTTTTATAAAACTTTTCACAGAGATCTAATTATAAAACATATCTTTCTATTTTATTCTGACTTGCGTGTTTTATTTAACTTCTTCATTTAGATCGATTTTATACGTCAAAAATTAATGTTCCGTAAGATATCCTTTTGATCTTGTTATACAAAATTCGGGAAACTTTAAGAACGAGGGAGACTTCAGAAAGAACCGTTACTGCTATTTATACGTTGAAAAACGAATTGTCTCAGCATGTGGACTTTCTTCGAAATAGTTTTTTTCAGTTGATGGAACGAAAACGGATACATTACTTATCGATCGGATACAAGACGTACAACGAATCCGGGGAAATCGGTATATGAGGTTCATGAATCTCTATATTCTATTGTTTCTTACATTTCAGCCGGTTATGCGCATTCATATCACGATGGCACGATTTATTTACGCCAATGGCGTAAACGCGCGGGTCACTGGATTGCGAAATTTGCAGCTGCCACATGAATTCAATATTATCAAAGCGATCAAGTATAACGGCAATAGAATAACGATGCAGATAAGTAGAGAGTACGAAGAAAGGAATAATATAAAATATTAAATAATAAGGTGAAATAAAGAAAATATATAAACAGATATAATTTCGAACATCTAATATACCAACATACTAATGTTATAATATCTATTTTTAAGTATGCTTAACATTATAGTATCGACGAAAAGTAATTTAATATGTAGCTAAATTAAATTCCTTTGATTGTAAAGCAAGTGTAAATACTTCAATAAACAAAATTTGATACTTCATGTTTTAAATATCATTAAATTATAAATTAATCCACATTTGGAATTATTATATAAATGTATTGTAGCATGAATTCTCAAAAAATATTTAATATAAAATTTTTCCTTATTTATTTATTATATATATATATATATATATATATATATATATATATATATATATATATTATGTTAATTACATAATTTAGATATGAAATTGTTTTATAAATCTGTTACTCTTTTTATAAAAAATGTTCTCTATCTCAGAAACAGTGTTTTTAGACATGAATATAGAAGTAATAATAAATTCGTTATTTTTCGTAAGACGTTTTCTAACAAGTATACGCCGAGTTTCTGTACGTCATTTTAATTTTAATTCTTTCGTTCCGGGCCTATCTGGTAAAGCTTATAAAATTAATTTCAAAATAAATCGATCAGTTTGACATAGGGCACTTTTAAACTCGAAATTGGTGATCGATGTGATCGATGTTATTGTAGTAAGGATTAAGTAGTTTTATGATGTACTAATTTCTAACGAGATCCACGATATAATAGTATTTTATATATTATATATAATATTTATTTGGGGAGGACGTAATAGCGTAATTTTATAAAAATAAAATACATTTTAATTTTCTCGAGAGAATCTATGATATTTCTATAAATGCAAGATTGATTTTATGACAAATATATTCCAAATTACAAACCCTCACAAATTGAACTGCTTCTATGTACTTGGCTAGTTAACTTGATTTCATATTTAGTTTTGATTTTTTACCTTATATGTACATACGCACATACGCAACATTGTCTCTCAAGGCGCATTTGCGCACTCAAGCGAATAATCGTACACGAGCGTTGCAAACGCGCCTTGAGGGACAAAATCGCTTTGCGTGTGTGCGTGCGGGCATACGTACGTGAGACGGAAAATTGAAGAATGACTGAAATGAAGAAAGTCCCGATATGATATTATCATTTCTCAGGATTGCACCAATCTTATTCAAAACTGATCGCAATCGAAAGCTTATATTCACGTTATATAATAAAAGTGCCAATTAGATTTTTCATTACGGCTTCAGTTCCTAAAATATCTTAATCGAAAGTTTTATTGAACATGAAATTCCGGATAAGCGGCGCCGCGGCCCCTGTACGTAGACAAAAGTGTTGATAAACCGGATAAAGAATTTTTTTATATACAATACTTGGCGTCGCGACGCTACCGCGTCGCTTGATAAAATAATTCCAACAAAAAGAAAGAGAAGAAGAAGTCAAACAAAATCACACGATGCGGAATGAAACGTGACTCGCGTTCTGGTTCTTATGTGAACCTTTGCAACCCTTTGATGCGTCTTCCTCGCTGGTTGCGGCGTCTCTTCAGTTCCAGCTTTACCATCCCTTCGCTTTTGCCTCTCCTTTGACCTCTGAGAATTCAACGAGCAAAATTCACCGTAGCGTGTGTGCCATTAACCCAAATAATTTTGAATTTCAGAGTCTCCACATCGAATTTCTCTTTAGCTATCCGCTCTTCTGTCTTGCTCTCTCGTCCATATTTTTCTTTATTCCCGTCGAGAGAGTGACCTAATAAAAAAATTGGCTTAATAAAAACTTAGGTTAAATGATGATGGTTTACCATTAAACATAGCTTAGAAAGAACATTTCTAAAAAAGAACATTTCCACAAATAAATTAATTGCATAATTACTATTATAATTATTATCATTGTTAGTTTTTTAGTTCATTTTAGTTGTCTAATATCAGTTCTGTTTGTAATATAATAGTTCGCACAACTATTATTAATAAGTATTAATTATGCATTAATTATGTATGCGCACGCCTAAAACATGCGCCAAGATATTTTTTATCCGGTATAATTTACTTTGTACTATCGCAAAATGATATCTGATATAATTTTTCTAATTACCAACGAGATAATCTTAATTGCTCAACGTGTCATCGATTATATTGTATTGTATCGAATTTCGCGGCGGATTGTCGGCGCAGGAAAAGTTCCTTAAATACGTTCCTGTGTAAGTTCAAAAGTCAATTGATCGGCACTCTCGCGTAAAGTTTCTACGTTACCTTCGACGGAAGAAGGGAGGAAAGAGTTGAGTACGTTTCGGTTCTCGATCAGGATTCTCACGCCAGATATGGCGCGTGGTGTAAACGCGATTGACTTTCCGAAGCTAACGGAACTTTTACCACAGAGGGGAAAGGAACTTCTATTTACAACTATAATGGTCAAAGTTCTCCGGTATTATCCGTAGAGCGCGTGCGCGCGCGTCAATTGGATCGATAAAATAAGAAGAGAGTAAACAATGACCCAAGTTTTCTATTTCTAAAAGATTCTGTTCTAATAATGCTTTAATATAATTAGTCGTTTAACTGGAAATGTTTTCTTATTTATTAGTATTATTTGAAAAATATATTGTTTGCATGTGTTAATAAAAATACTTTCCATGTTTTGTTTTTTGTTTTTTTTTTGTTTTTTTTTTTCCTCAAAAGTTCATATAGCGTTTTCAATATCAAACTTTTCGGGATATCCGAAATATCGCTTTCCAATTCTAATCTAAAACAGATACGCTCTGTAGATTCGTGAATTTCAATCTGTTCGGATATTCCAGAAAAGTATTCGTAATAATTAAAATAACGCGTTGCTTAAAATTTAAAAATATTATATAATAATGAATTTATAAACGATATATTATACAAATGATTTTGTATATATATAGAAGAATAAAGTATTAAAATTATATACTTATACTATTATATTATATTGTTATACTATATATTTTTATATAACTATTTCAGTATTTCTGCGTAAAATTAATTTGGCTTTGATATTATATCAATTTTAATAATGTTATCAAGTTTTCGCAAAATTAATCAAAAATTGTAAAATTTCTTTTATTATCTTGTAAAACATTTTATAAAAAATTTAATTTTATATACCGTTTATATATGTGAAATTTATTTATTATATCACGTGGCAACTAAAAATTTGCCACTTTATAAAAGATTATTTCTATACATTTCTGCATTAATATACGTATACACCGAAGATAGCGATCACTAATTACGCGCGTATTGAAATTCCGATATGTATCGTGTCGATAATGTCTTGCAATTACCGCGGATTATTGGAACACAGACGTGCGCAAAAGTATTACGAAATATTGGAGGTACAGCAGCTCGGTGAATATCGGAGTTTGCGTATTTTAATATTTATTACGGCTATTGGAGGGGCCGCGCACAGATGTGGGTCAACGTATTTGGCAAAACGCCAATATATACACATATATATATATATATATATATATATTTGATGGCCAGTCATTAATCCTCCGAGCGAGAGATTTACGCGCCCGATGGCGAAGCGGGAATTCATCGCGATTAATTAATAATATTTATAAAGCAACGGGGGTCACAGCAATTACAATGCACCGCAATGGCATGTTAACGTGATTTTAAATCCTGCATTTAAACGTGCAGCGCAACCTTCTCATTTATAAAGCTGACGCCTTAATGCATTCCTCTTTTTATTATCATATTATTATTTTGTTTTATTTACTTTTATATATTTTTTATTATTTTTTTATATTATAATATTAGTGCAACGGACGCGTTCTTTTATAATTAATGATGCATATATATCCGCGGAATAATGCTTTAAGGTATTTTCTAATAAATTTTCCTCTCTCTAATCTAAAATTCACGATATATAAAATCTTCTAGTAGCTGCATTTGAGAGATAGTAACCACGTCTTATCGTTACTGTTTCAGAGAAGCTTGCTATGAGTCCTGGACGCAGCTGCGACTATCGCCACTGTTTGGCTGTATATGCCCGAATAATCACATGAAGCGGCGATGCGACAAGATCTTCTTGACGGTGAACCATAATCCCTGCGTTGGTGAGTCCAACTATAATACGCGATTCGTAAAGTTTCTCTGTCCTTCTCTCTATCGTGTGTTCGTATATATATATATATATATATATATATATATATATATATATCCATCGTACACGTAATTGCGTATGTCACGTGGAAAATTTTGCGCTGGCTTCCCGTCAACAAGCAATAATTGCTATTTGATTGTAAAAAGTAAGAATTTAATGTGCTCTCTATTACTAGAATGTAAATTGGTAATCGTACAAAAGCTGTGTCGCTGCAAAAGCAAACTCATTATCAAGTTTAGTTATTGGTAGAAATATGTTCGCGGATTCGAATGCCGGATAAATAGTTTGTTAATTAAATTTTATCGGTGTGCATAAACGCGTGTACGTCACGTGACACGTAAATACGTGTATGGGATTTCGTTTGATAACAAATTTTATCGTAAATTGAGATTCGAACGGACTGTTGTGACATGAATGAACATGAGTACAATTATATCAGCACTTTGTGAAAAGCAATTGTCGGTGTTTTGTGAAATAATTTTCAATATTCAAGAAGTTTTTTTTCTCTATCGTATCTTCGTTGAGTCTATGGGGTTTACCCTTGCGTGTCTGTCTGTGTGTATCTTGTACCAGTTTTTTTTTTATTTTTTTTTTTTTATGTGTACATTGAAGCGTCCGTGTCGATCCTGGACAACAGCGATAAATCTCAATAATTTAGTGTGTAGATTTGCACGATATACGTAGATTCTAATCGATACAAACTAATTACATTTATAACAGTCGATTTGAATTTTTCATTATTTTAAAATATTTATTTAATTTAAATATGTTTCGTGTATTGTTTTAGATGTTATGTATAAAGATGTTTTCTCGCAAAAAAAAAAAAAATATATATATATATATATATAATGTAAATTTAGAATATCTTTAGGAAAATTATATAATTAATATTTATAATTTTCATTTGCGACATTAAAAAAAAAATTTTGTTTAACGTTAAGGGATACGACGATGATTATATTTATACACATAATCGACATTACTCTCAAGTTTTTACGACAAAGTATGATGTTTGTTATCAACATAGTGCATAGACGAGAAGGCTCATTGTTGCATCGCTCTCGCATTTGCAACGACTGAGAACTGACATGCACTAAACTAAAGCCACTTCCTGTTACTCTCTCATTTTTTTCCCGGACGTCAAAGTTGCGAGCAAGGTAGGATGCTGCTCGACGAGGCAATTACTTTTAAGCGGTACCGCGGTGTTCAAGACTCGTCGGAGAACGTTATCCTCACCCTCGGATAAGCTACTTTCTTTGTAATTAACTAAATAAGGGGGAGTTGCAGGCATTAAAATGAAGATAACAATAAGCCCTCTAATTTCGAGAAAGATAATAAATGATACTTTAAATATGTATCGTAATGCAACAGTTGGGAAACAAGAATCTTTTATAATAGAAAAATGTAATTTTCAATTACAATCCCTTTGATGAATTTTTATTTTATTTCGAAATGTTCATACTATAACTTCAGCTACTTAGTAGGATTTACAATATGAACGTTATTCAATTTTTATATTATTATTAAGATTGAAATATTATAACTTAGCAATTGCAATATTTTTTCATAATGTGTTACTACTTTTTTATATTTTTATTGCTATTTTAACGCATTTTTTCAATATTATTATCCTTTTCTATAACTTTTATAAAACCGTGTTATTAATAATATATTACTATTAATTATTAATAAAAGTAATAATAAGCTTTTTAAACTTCATATTTTGATATGATATATATATATATATATATATATATATATATTGATATATATATACTTGAGATATAATATCTTATTTATAAAATATTAACAAAAGCCGATTCCTATACTTATATTTATTTATGCAAAACTTTTGCACTTTTATCATCATTTGTATTTTATTTAAATATTGAGATATCGACTGTATAACCAGGATCGACGACGCTTCCGCTCGTGCCTCGCAATCATAATTTAAGGCAACATTAAGATTCAAGCGTGCAGTGCGCGCACACAAAACGTAAGTATCTTTACACACACCACACGCATGTGTGACAAATGTGTCTCTTGCGTTGCGTTTGACGAATGAAGCGCGCCAACGATGCATATGCGTGCGATGAATACGGCATACACATTCTATCTACGATATAGCATTAACATTTGTGGAATGCGTGACTGGTCGAGAGCAGTTTTGCAGCACGGAAACATAAGCGAACAATTAGTTATTACGGTAACAATGTTATTACGTAATTAACCTCGACGCTACACGAACATAATGTACAAACATTTCGGTTTACAATAGCTCTCGACGGGGCAAACTACTTTACTTTGCGAAGAAGAAATTCTGCGCCTCTTTACCGCAATTTCGAATTAATTTTAAATGTTATACATTACCTCGATGACAGCTCAGCTATAACAAATGCAAACTGATATAATTTAGCGACAATTCTCGTAACAGATTCAAATGTCAAATGCCTCTTACAACCTGGAAAAATTATTTTTTCCATCCATAAACCAATGAATTCGAAATACAGTTATTACAAGGAAAAATATTGCACTAAAATAAATAATGTATTGAAAATTTTGCAAATTGATAAATAGAATTTTAAATTGATATTGGGAATGCTATTTGTCTCTCGTATAAACGTATAATTTGTCTCTCGTATTCAACTTTGTTCACTGTCGAAGATTTTATCGTTTCTGCTCATATGCATATAATAATTATAATTAAAAGCACAATTATTATTAATCGCAATTTCTCTCCAAATATATACAAATATTTATATAATATAATTATACTTTGATAGCTAATTGAATAATATACACATTGTACTTTCGAGTATTTCTATACACGTGTGAAAAATTTTCAACAACTATAGAATATATCTGATAATTATAAATATTTATGGATAAAAGATTTTTTTTTAATTTTGCTTTAAGAAATTTTCATACGCCTTTAAAAGCGAATTGATTTTTTAGTTACTGTTTCTCGCCCCCATGCAAGCTTAAAAATAAACTATACGTTCGAGCCGTGGTAATGCCAAACGATTCGTCTGATATGTAAATCTGGATCTTGAATTGAAATTGGAAGCGCGACTTTAAATAGGCCGGCCCTTTGCCATGCTCCGTTCTTCTTTCCCCAAGATATCGAACAACTAGACGGTAGGTGTATGAATAGTAATGAGGGAGAAAGGAGAGCGAGAAAGGAAAAGGAGCGTCGCTCCAACACGAAATTTATTTAAACGCTCGAGCTATTCCTTCGCAATCGAATTAAATTACTTCTTGTTGTTGCGAACGATCGAATCTTCGACACGAAGATGTATTCCAGACTTGCCTTGTTACTCAGTCGTATCTATCGATCATTCAATTACGTTTCTATCTTTTCGCGAATTGCAAATTAATCAGAAAGAATATATTTCGCTGATCGATTATTCGCGGTTTGATAATCATCTGTCATCCAAAAGATGGATGATAATTTATGTTACCACTTAAATATTATTTAGTAGCTATTGATAATCATATCTATTAATAATCATATCAAGCAAACGAGAGGTGATTGTCGTTAAAATGCAATAATTTTGATACAAATTAGACGTCAACATCACATTTTAAATTCTCTACATATCATTCTAGACATATTAAATCAATAATTTGAAAATATAAAATATAATTGCTATTAAATTCAGGATATTTATAAACAAGTTCAAAATTTAATTTTAAAAGATCAAATTAATTTCCATCTATATTTTTAATTAACTATATATAATTTTTAATTATCTATAGGTAATTACTTATTTATTAACTTTTGTTTAATAATAAATTTTATCTCTTAATTCTATAGCTGATGTATGGGTGTAATAATTTTTAATACTTTTGCATATAAAATATTAATAATAAAAAATTATTTTCCTTTATAATATTGTATATAGAAATTAATATATAGAAAGAGAAGTTTGATCTTGTGAAATAAAATTAATATACTAAAAAAGAACTTGTTATGAATCTCGTTTATTAAATCTGTAATTGATTGCAAAAATGTGAAATATTTAAACTATTATTAGTAGTGATCATTTGTTTTAATAATAGCATTTACAAAATTTTGAGCACTTAACTGTTTTTTTTTTTTTTTTTTTTTAATAATAAAGTATTATCAATATTTTTTCACACAATTATTTTTTTACAATTCTGCTTATTATTTGAAAAGTCAAACTGTCTTTTCAGTAAGATAGAAATCTGATTCCAACGAGATCGTCGCTCGATTGTTAATATTGGACACATAACATTCCGAAAGTGCGATATTTCTAGTAACGTGCGATGTTTCAATATTGACGGCCTTGATAGCTGACATCTATCCGAATTCAACAGCCATGATATTTGAGAGATATTTTTACCACGTTGCGTAAAAGTACGAAAATTTTCAAAATGTAAGGCACTAAACTCTTTCTATAACTATCGTATCTCTCTTCAAATATCACCAAAGCTTCCAGCTATCTTGGTTATCGCTGGGTCTCACGTTACTCATCCGAGGTTAATAAAAAGAAGCACACCGGCGCAACGGAGCACGTGACACTCAGAATCGAAGACGTCTCGAGACGTACGATCGTTACCTCGAAGGGGTTCAGGGTTGAGAGGGGCGGGGGAGTGTCCTCCTCCTTGCCGGTCCGATATACGAGAGGAAGACGGTTTATATTTCCCCTCTCTCCTCCGATAGAGGATAGCCGGAGGAATCGCGCGCGAAGATCGATCCTCGAAATCCCGGAACGTACGAGAGAAACGTCTGCACGAGAAAGCGCACCCCGGCACCCCCCATAAGGACGCACTCCGCCCGGGGAGGATTCGCATTCCGAGACCAATATCCTTGCCGTCGTCCTTGGTGGCTATCCCCGAGAGTGTCTCTCGTCTCATCCGTCTGCGATCCCGCAGTACATATATGTATATAATATATATATACACATATAAATATATTTCCACTTCGTGCCATATATACGTCATGAATATTTCGACGCGCGATCGCTCGCGCCCTATCGACAAACATTCGCGAGATAAATCGACGAGATGGGGAAAACACTATCGATACGAAGCGCCGTCATGGGAATATTGCTGCATAATATTTGCGATTGTGCGACTCTTACATTAGCTTAGTCGGATTCTCTATTCTAATATTAATGGCTGTAATTGATTTATTCCCTTTCGCAGTCTCTATGAATAATCGACACAAGGTATTTTCATGGTTTGATTATTATTCTACACCGGGCAATTCATTCCCTTTTTTAATTACGTTCTCTCTTTTTTTTTTTTTTACGTTGTTCTAAATCCAAACACTTTTCCAATTTTGTATCACACTTTCATGGCGTCATCGACTTATCAATCCTTTTGTACTGCTGGAACTACTGCGATAAAATGATTGGCAGGATTCGATCGCTCGCATCGACGCCCACAATTTTCCTTTATTGTCATAAATCCACTAGGACGAATCTTTACGTCACGATCGGTCAAGATTGCTCGGATCGTGAGATATGAAACGCTTGACGGATGAAGCGCGAGTCAAAAGTGGTGGCGATAAGACTCCCGGATGATCCTACGGGGCGGAGAGCACCAGAAATCGTGCACCGCATGTTCTGCATGTTGAGAATCCGCACTGGAGAATCGATGAATCGGCATCCGCATGCCTGTAACTTACAGCTTGTTTTCTATCTAAAATGTGTAGCCTATTAGTGTGTATAGTATGTCTACTACGACTCTATCTACTCTCTGTACTCGACTCACTATACTCTCCCCTTCTTTCCCCAGCGTCGTCGAACGATTTATCGAAAGACACCAGATCGTTATCAGAGTTTATTCGACGACAAATGAATCGTTTCGACGATTAAAAAATAACTTTTATTATTCTAATAAAAATAAATTTGTCTCTTAAAGTATCTAACGTCCTTCCTTTATATTCTAGTAAAAATATCCAATAGGTAAGTATAACAAAGTATCTTGTAAAATTTTCTCTTTTATATAAACATGTTTTGTTTGAAAATATAAAAAATGAATAATCAAAAAACTAATCGAGTAAACGAATTGAATTCTGATGATATGATTTAATCCTTATCAAGATTAAAATAAGTTTCACTATTCGTATATCATCTAATCTCAATAAACAAGATTATAAATTTATATCAATATACGATATCTTTATTTTTCTTCTCTCAATTACAAATCCACTCGCGATAAAAGATTTTCGAGATAAAGAACCTAACATATGACGATTGAGAAGGAAGAATAATATAATTAAGTGCGCGTGGGAGAGGAAATGGTACGCGCGATGCGAATAATTTATTCAGACCTCTATTTCGTTTGCGAACGATCGACGTGGAACAGAAGGTTAACGGCAGTCCTAGTCGGCAGTCTTGCGACGATCCCTCGGGAATCCGAAAATCTCTTAAGAACAAAATCACGCCCGACGAGCACCGCGTCACTCCGGGATAATTTCTCGCGCGCAGTAACGCTCGATGCGAGGATCCCTCGATTCTGAATGGAGTTTCGGTGAAATTCCCGAAGGAGCCCGAGATCCGGGATCGTCCGTCGATTTCGATTACCGGCCGGTTCGTTTAACTTCGTATTCTGGCCAGCTTTTTATTTCCCGGCGTCGCGCCCGGCAAACCGAGAAAATATCAACATCGTCGCGAGATTTACGATGATGTTCGCGGCTCGTTAATAACGCGCTCGAAGTAACTTACAATTGATTAATTACGCGAGCAGTAGTTTAAAAATGTCGAAAGTGCCGATGATAGAAATGTGAGCTTCGATAAAATAAATTTCATTCGCCGAATCAAATTTGACATCACATTATAAGCATGCGGAAAGTGTAAATGTAAAAGTGCGATAAAACCGAATTATATAATTGACGTTAAAAGGATCGAACCTCAAGGATTGGTTCCGAGGATTGAACTTGAATTGCTTTCGATTGAATCGTCAATTGGTTTAAATGGTACTTACCATTTCCTCTCAAATACCATTTCATGATTTTCCGAGTATATTTGCGTTCGTTATCTCTTTCGCAAAGGCAATTGGATCAAATTAGTTTCATGCCAGTTGAAAGTTTAAGAATTAAAAGCGAATTGTGAGAAAGGTGGATTTTTCAATTAAAGGAAAGAAGATATCTCGCGTTGTTATTTGCCTGAATGTATCTGTGCTTGATATTCCTTTTAAAAACGATTTCTAATAATATACTCTAATGAATGGTTTCTTGTTTCTACAGAACTCGATTCACAAGTAATTTCAGATACAATAAGTAAAATAAATTGTTGTCAAATCTTATTTTATAAATATACGATTTGCATTTACAGTATTTAATAAATTTAATAATGCTGAAATTTTTTTATTGCGAGTATGTGTAGAGAAAAAAAAACCGGTTTTTTGTTCTCTCTTACTAATATGTTATCAACGTATTTGGAATGATTAAAAATGCAGATATATTAAAAGTGGATTTTTTAACTGACTATTAAAAGAGAATCCAATAATAGCAAGTTAAATTACCTATTCATTTACGGACGTTTTAATTTCTTTTATTGCAATTTCTCTGAATACATCCGCGTGTGTTTGATATTTATTTCAAAAACAATTGGATATCACGGTCCGCAACGAAGCATTGTTCGTTGATTATCTTATTTGCAACGTGGTACAATTGCCCGGGTTTACTTCCACGTGTATATCTTCTTTCCGTAATTATAGTTCTGCGTACAATATTGCTTCTCTCACTCTAATTTACCTCATATACTCTTTCGACATATTCATTTCGCTAAATTCTCAAATATAGAACAATAGAATGAGAGTATTATCATATTTCCTATCGTTTATAATTTTGTTCCTCGATTTTTCCATAACAAAAGTATTGAAATAACGTGACAGAGAAAGCGATTGTACATGGAAAAATTTTCCCAATTTAATATTCAATGACAAAAATTTGAACTTTGCGCAAAAAATTGACTTTTAATCAAGTATCTTTAAAAAAAAAAAAAAAAAAAAAAAAAAAAAAAAAAAAAAAAAAAAACACTATTAATAAAAGAACTCATAAATCTAAAAAATAAATATAAATATATGATAGTATGTTTTTTAAACAGAATTGTATACGATATCGAAGGTATTAAGATTTTTTTAAATAAATATTATCGAATAATGAGCGAAATTAAATACTACATTTAAACGGACAATATAATTTAGATTTGTTTAGAAGATGATTGATTTAAACGCGTTTTTTAATTTTTTTTTAATTTTTGATTGAACATCTCACAATTGTTTGTCGTTATCTTTATAATATATTTATTCCTTTCCATTTAATTTATATCTTTCCTAAAAAATTCGCCGTCTAAATAAAATTTCCGATACTTATAAAATTTCGAAAGAAACACGAATGTATAGATGCATTTAGTAATTGAAACGTTCCTAATTAATTTACGATGTAATGTTACGTAATTACTCGTTCTCGCATCTAACATTTTGGAGCATCGATAATATCGAAGATCTAATCGCGATTCTTTAGGTCGCGACAGATATAAGCTGATGTATCATTCTCTAACGATATCGTGCCGAAATCTACTCTTCGCGACGATCCTTCGTCAATGCCCGTAATGCCAATGCACCATAATTATCATCATCACCATCACCACCATCATCACTGTCACGACACTACCCTACAACAACAGCACGCAGACCTCGCACGTTGCGTTACCGATGGCGAACGCGCACCCTCACTCACTCCGTTCTCGTCCGCGGCTCTGCTTCTGTGTTACAGAGGTCCTGCCCTCCTCCATCTCCGTAGACCTGTCGGGCACGGATTCGGCCCTGTACCCGTTCGACCCGCAGCAGGAGAACTACCAGGAGATCTGGTTGCCACCGACCAGTATGTACCCCTATTTTCTGTTCCCCGGGACCGCGCGCACCCCATCGTACTACGACCCCGACAGCACGTACGACTTACGGGAGCCCGGCGACCGACGCCAAGACCACCACCGTCTCGGCAATCGGCATCATCATGGCTACCAGGAGGCGCCGGAAATACCCGGCAATCCAGCCGTCCTCGTCGTCGAGACGTACGATCCTCGGATGGATTTACATCGGTACCAAACCGACGTGAATCGGTACGAGGATCGTGTGGCGACCTCGCGTCCTCCAGGCGCTGATCATCCGGATCGATCGACGGATAGATCTTCCTCCTTCTCCTCCTCTTCTTCTTCTTCTTCTTCCTCTTCTTCTTCTTCTTCTTCTTCTTCTTCTTCTTCTTCGTTGTCCAAGCATGATCGCGTCTCCAGCACAGTGCACCTGCAGCCCCAAAGCGAGCATGACGCGCACCTGCACCAGCATCGGCACCAACACCACCATCACCAGCACCACCACCATCGTCAGCACCCTGCACTACCTGCACCGCCGTCCGTCGTCGCGACGCTGTCGTCGTCGTCGTCGGCGGGCTCGTACGCGTCGGCGGCCGCTCGTCCCACGCCTACCGTGCTGGACGAGCCGTTAGGGGCACGCGGGCCCGGCCACGCCGAGCCGCCCCGGCTTCCGGCCCAGAGGAAGTTCGCGCCCAGGCCTACCTACGAGCACCGCGCGATTGTCGACGACGACGATCTCGATGACGAGTTCAAGCCAGGCGCGCTGCCCGTCGACCGGCTCTTCGATCCCCAGATCTTCGAAGGGTTCGTCGACCAAGGTTCGTACTGGGCCCACCGACGCGCTCAAGGGATCTTATTTTGAGAAGGGCGCTAGCCAGAGATACGTTAGGATACTCTGGCAGAAAACGTCAAATCGCGCGAGTATGTCGAGCACTGCGATGGTGGACACAATCGTGTCTTTTCTTTAATCGTACTTTGACAACGACAGATTCGAGAAATTAGAAACGGAGAGAGGTGAATTGATGGTATGAAAAATTTTTAATTAGAATTGGAAATGATCGATCGAGATAAGAAAGCTGTTAAGTTTAATTAATTTTATTAATTACGATAATTAATCAAGTAAGAAAAAAAATTTTTACAATTTATATTTCCTTAAAATTAAGAATATAAAATTGATATGAAAAATGAAAATATCCATTTATCTGTCAATGTAATCCGCTTCGTTAATTTAACAGCAAGAGGAACTGATTATTTATGTACAATAAACGCATGTACAATAAATATAGAATAGGTAGATTATGGATAAAGATATATATTTGATGCTGTCTTATAATATTACAATAGTAACAGAGAGAATTAATGTGAATGAATTTTTGATAGCAAGATGGAAGGGAAGATTAAAAATTTATGTTACTAGTTAATACATTCTTTTATAATTCTTAGCTTACCACATTTTGAATTATTTTGACGCACTTTAGAAATAATTTTTTAATATATTAATAACATTTTTTCAAAAATATTAGAATTTATAAGTATTTTATTTCGTTTTAACGTAATAAAAACTAAAATTATTAATTACGTTAATATTAATATAAGGATCAATCGAATTTAAAAAATCGAACAGTAAAATTTAATGTTTCTTATACAAATATTATAAAAAGTGAAAAAAGAAATGATAATACTGTATTATATAAGATAATAATTTTATTATAGACATGACATATTATTATTATCGAAAACAGATCTCGATTATTAAGGAAATATTCATCTTAAGCGTTCTTCAATATTTCGAATTATCTGAGACCTTTTTTTTATTTATTAATGAAAAAAAAAGAATAAATTTTATTGCAGATGGAAGGGCAATAACTTCTTTGCTTATTTCTTTATTCAGTAAAAAAAAAAAAAAATTATCTAATGCCTCTGAGTGCACTTAAGACGGATCAGAAAGTCGTGATTAATCATTTGCCTCGTTCTTAGCCTCTTTCTGATGCGATTGCAGTAGCTGAGAAAAAAAAGCTTTCAATTTTGTTGCATTAATTTTTCAGATTCGTCGCATTGCGCTGCGGCATCATTCACAGCAAATTTCGCTGTCATCATAAATATTTTCGTAGATTATTCAAAGATGATGCTTTTGCAATTTCGCAACAAGCGAGGGGTAGCTGTAATTTCAAATGGGCGCGATTCCCCTATAATTTTCCAAATTGCGCGCGATCACGATTTTTCTTCCGTTTCCTCTTTATAAGGGAGATGAATGAAAGATCCTGTTAAAGGACGTCCTCTTTCGCGTGGATTTATTGCGAAGATTACTTTCTCTATGCGCAACTTGTTACGCTCGGTCGTTTACAGTGAAGGTCATCGCCCATCCTGACAATTCTACCAGCTTCGAAGTGATTGAGTCGCAATTGGAAAATCCATTGATCGACGCTAAGCATCGGGATCTACTCACCATGAAGCAAATCCCTATCCCAATCAGCCATCATCATCGGATTCATCACAAGAGAAATCAAACTGATGATCTCGAACGTGAGTTTTCCATCGCCATTGTAATCTTATTCTTAACATGTTAAACAAATTAGTACGCTAATAGATTATCTTTTAAAGAATGTGGCCATATGTGCGAATAAAAATGGATATTGCATCTCGTGCAGAATAAATGTGACTGACTTAATTTGACTTGATTTTTGACTAAATATAAAGTTAAAATAGTTTCATATTAATATAATGATCTTAGAAATATACGTATATCTATCATTAATTATATATATTCCTTTGTATTATACATATAACATAAAGATATACGAATTATTTTAATTTTAAAATTACTTATAATATTATATTTATTATCAAATATACATTTTATAATTTAAAAAAATTGAACTATTTAAATTGTCTTGTCTGTGTTCATCGTTACCATGAACTATCTTATGCGAAATGACGCGTGAAAACTGAACTGCCAACGACTGCATTCTTCGATATTCACGCAATTGGACGCAATCAGTACAAGTAACAACGCGCCCGATGCAGAATCATAAATTTTTCCACCAAGATGATCACTTCTGCTTGTGGCGGTGGATTAAAAATGTTGAAAATATCGCAACATCACTGTTGCACGTCATGAAAAATTCCATTTGTTTTAATGTGCCGCGCGAATTCGTATCTTTCTACAAACTGCCCGCGACAGCATACAGTTGATGGATACGTGAGTTTTGCACGAGGCAAACCTAGAGAAAATGGATATATGAGACTATTTTTATGTATATGACTTTCATTGTTGATTGTGATGCGGTAATTGTCATTAGTTTCGACGAACAGCAATGAGTCGTTTTATACAAGAATGTATTGCAAATGTTTCATTTCTCTATCTTTATAAGACGTAGCAATAAAATGCAAAAATAATTGTGCACTCTTATTTAAAAAAAAAAAAAAGACAAAAACTAAAAATTAATTTTCATACGCGAGAAATAAATGTGACGCGGTAAACATTTTTTATTCAAATCTGTTTGCATATGGCAAATACAGAAAACGAGATAAATAAAAGAGAGAGAGAGAGAGGGAGGAAGTTTATCGTATTACGATAGAATTTTGAAAATGTATAACATAATATTAAAATTTATATAACATATATCCGCAGAAAATATTAATTACATCGCGGTTGGGTGAATTTTTGCGTTTCCGACATAATTTTTCGTGTTCCTGACGGAAAAAAAACATATCCGTTTCAATATCGAATAGTGATAATTAATTACAATAGAAATGCTTCCCAGTGAACCGATTCAATGCACCAAAAAGTGAAATTCATTAGTTTTCATGCAAAAAATATATTTCCACGTGCAAGTTTATTACATACCAAATAAATAAATTGCTTCATTTGGTATATATATATACAATATATATATCGAGATACCTGCAAAAACTGATTTTTTAAACTTTTACTCCTTTATAGTATTTTATTTTCAATGTTTCTATTTTATATGTTGTATACATAGTTTTATTTTATTATTTAATTATAAATAATTAAATAATTATATATGTATATACCATACATTATATAATATACTATACTATAAAATTAAAATTATGCAGATATTATCCTGAAAAAATTATATAATAAAAATATATAGCGAGAAAAATATATATTATATTATTTCTGCATACAATTAAAAAGAAAACAAGATTATATGATACTTAATATAAATATATCAATTACAGCTGAGTTTTTTAGAAACTTTATAAATAGAAAAAGTTTCGAAAAATATATATATAGAAAATATAATAAAAATATAATATCAACAATTATTAATCCGCGGGTAATCAAGATAAATGATCGAACGGGCAAATAGTAGGAATTAATCTTCAGACTACTTCGACGATCGCGATCTTTCGTCGACACGATGAAAGAGCGGACGATCGATCGCATCTCGCAAAGATATCACCTCAACGAGTAAGATTTATCGCGGCGAAAGTTTAATTTAATTTCGACTTTCTCTCCGGTTACTCTCATTTCCTGCCGCTTCTCGTATCTCTTTTGCGCGTTCGCATATTATTTCTCAAGCCGCCGGATTTCGAACTTTAATCCGCCATCGTGCCCAAGATTTGCCCAAGTTTTCGTCGTATTCGATATTATACTACGATTTTACATACAGTGAAACCGCCATTTCTCGTACACGAGAGAAACTCGCTTGAAAAAGCAAGCGCATTCACTTGATCTCTCATTCGTTATTGATTAAGAGAAATATTTTCTGTCAGGAGATTAATTCTGTTCTGTCTATATTTTCAAGTTCTTTTCGTATTTATTTGTATTGTATATGGTACGCTCAACTGAAACACAGATAGAAACTTTTATGGGGCAATGATTTATAGTCACACATACATATACTGCTTTTTTTTAATTTTAAAATGACTCATATCAAATAAAATAAAATTCCAAAAAAAAAGAATTTGTAAAATTGCGAATTTGTAGCTGCAAAAATATCTTGACACCTTGTCACTTCCTTTGTCAAATTTATCACCATCAAAATCTATTTTTCAACAATTTTTTTTTTATGTTAAATTAGAAATACTAAATAAAGAATTTTTATTTGCCATGTAGTTTAACTATATTTCAATCTTCTCAATCAAATTACATATCTGCAATCTGACAAATATCAGAGCTAAATTTCTAAATATATAAAGATTTATTTTCTATTATTTGCTCAATTTAATAAATCATATCAAAATTTGCTCACAAAATATTATAGCATTCGGAATACTGCCAATTGACAGTAGATATCGTGTTTTCGATGAACATCAGTACTCGTTCATTATAATTATAATAATTATAACAGGGCATTTATTATAATTATAATTGTTTAGTTTTGTCGATAACGATTTGTGTCTACGTCACGTATCCATTTATTTGTACATTGTCATGTTCAAGGGAATGATGAACGTAAAAAAAGATGAAGAAAAAAGAAATGAAAAAACCACGCTTGCACATGTATCCAGATAGACACATTGGAATTCTGCTGCAGCAATTAACACCACGAAAGAAACAACTAGTAATTAAAATCCTATCTAATAATATCTCGCGTTACGCCCGCTTTTCTTGTCAATTGACAAATTCTTTGGCCAGTTTCTTATTAACTAGTTAACGTTGCGATATGATATCTATCGTCTATATACATTTTCGGCATCTGAGTAGTTAAGAAACCAGAAAAAAATTAAGTATAAAACCAATTTTTTCAAAAACATGTAAAGTTGATTATTCGAAGATATCGAAGTTTTATAATACTGTTGTCTCTTTTCCTAAAATAATAAAACAACTGAAATGTATAATATAATATATAGCACACGAGCTGTAAACTTACAAAAATTTTTTTTTTTTATTTTAGTTTTGCTAAAACGAAATAAAAGATTTAAGAAATATAAAAATATATTTCATAACCAAGAAGGTTTATCGTGCTTATCTTGCAGCTTTAAAACAGGGATCTTTTTTTTGTTTTGTTATATTTTTTCCTAAAAAGATAAATGTTACAGTTTATTGGAAATAACGTAGATAAACTAATTTAGACTTTTCATTGATTAAAGTACAATAATATTAGATCGTTGGTAAATTTTTTGTCTGACATCACGCTGTAAATAACAGTCGCGATTAGCCAGTGTTTTTGGCACCAGCGCAGATCTTGTTTCTCTATAATTATTGCTAATTGCCTGCGCGACCAATTAACGTCAAATATGGGAAATACAATTGCGATCGGGAAACGCTTCTCGCTCAACGTTTTGCGCATTTCTTTAAACCGATTTTCTCTCAATTACAGCTGCGCTAATTACTCGGTTGGCCGATCAATTACGGATATTTATTGCGGTTTCACATATATAAATAACT
The DNA here is from genome assembly GCF_030449975.1 of Polyergus mexicanus. Classification (NCBI taxonomy): domain Eukaryota; kingdom Metazoa; phylum Arthropoda; class Insecta; order Hymenoptera; family Formicidae; genus Polyergus; species Polyergus mexicanus. Next base: position 6,534,935 of record NW_027223335.1, read on the forward strand.
GTTATAAAACCGAGATGTGCTCTACGATAGTAGGCTAATAATTAATTAGCACACAATATTTGCTCGTTTCTTTATTAATCGTCACATTTGACAGATTGTGTATTTTCCCTTTTATTTTGCATATTAAAATAATTTGTTATATACATGATTATTTTATTAAAAGAACTGTCAAATTAATACTATTATTATATAATGTAAATTATAGAGAAGAGTTTTTCTATCATTATTTGATTTGTTTGTTTCTTTTTCTCTTTAAACTTGGTTTCTTTATATATTTTTGAGTTCTTCATTACATTAAGTTATATATACATATATATATATATATATATATTTAAATGTAATAAAATTTTAGACAATATTTAATTTTAGACATATTTAATTTACACTAATAAAATAAAAGAACAAAATATGACATAAAAGAAATAAAATATGAAGGGGTATATTATCGTTATAAATTTATATTACAGAGACAAACGTCTTATTTAATTTTATCTAATTTAATTTTTACGTATCACGTTCAATATTTTTTTACATAAAACATTTAATGTTCAAATCGAATATATAATGAGAAAATTTCAGTCGATTTTATTAATTTAACGCTAAAGCTCACGGCTATGAAGAAGAATTAATAATTTTAGATTTCTCGAACTGGTCTTGCGACGAATGAGAAAGTGAATTACACTATGAATCTTGATCTTCTTTAACAACCGCTTTCGATCGTTAGGATCGCGCAACGTCGGGATGTGCTTCTCGCCAGTTTAATGTCTGCGCTGAATATGCAATACGAACAGACAAGTCACGTTGAGCGTTGACGTTAAACTTCGCAATTTCGTTAACCGACGAGTTTGCGTTCCCGTCAACTTCGCGCTGCATCGCGACAAAAATCGCGGCCACGAGCTTAAAAGACGCATTCACGATTCTGGGTGTAATAAGTGAAATTTAATAGAAGTCACAGGAACGTGAAGTCAAGCGTAAATTACAATCTGGTTTGAAGGGTTTCAAACATCCTGACAGCTCCTGTCACATTTCATCCTTTCTATGTGATGTGTCTCATTGTGTCTCATTTTATATATATATATATATATCTATATGAATCTATTTTACCGAATTAAAACGCGCGCGTGGATTTATTGATGTTGTAAGAAATATATGTGCGTTCTCTTGCTTTAAAATAACTAATACAAAGATATTAAAAATATTTGTGTTGGTCAGTCACAGAACTGAGAATATTAACTTACTAGTATCTCTTACCTGGCGCTTTTTTTCTTATCAAATTTTTTTATCGACAATATATTAGTCTGTAGGATCTTATATAATTTACATTTTTCTAATTAATTTTAGTACTTTGTAAAACGCTTAGATATTCAAATCAATATCGAGGATATCTTTTATTTGAGATAAACACGATTTCTCTCGCTTGATATCGCGAAAAGTGCACTTTATACAATATTTGCCACCGTTAGCCTAAGTGCTGAGCATAGGATGAGCACATGCTTTACTCGCGACGTTTTAACCGGCTGCATTCTCCACGAGCAAATGATGTCGTTCGTACGAAAGTCTAATGAGTCGCCAAGCAAGTTTCTGCATCCGTGCACCTGTGTCACCGAAGAGAGATCCTCATCCGATCGAGAAACCGCGATATATCTTGCGACCCGCAAAAGCGAGCCCGGTATCGATTTCGAGAAGTTGGTCAGGTGACACGAGTTTCAATTACTGCCGTTCGGAATTGCCCTTGTTCTTCTTCCTGCGATGCGCCGAACGGATCTGAAACTTGTAATATTGATATTCTATCGGAAATGTGCTTGATGCGTGTTCCGATTTACGTTCTGACAATCTTCGAAATACATTTCAATCTTGTCGGACTTCGGTATCTGCGGTCTCATATATGTTACTTCCGACTTTTATTAAATCAATACACATAAAAATAGAAGGAGATATTTTTAATTTCTCTTCAAATTCTCGTTATTAATAATCGAATATATCGGAATTATTTAAAAATATCAAGAGAGTCTTTTAAAACTAAATAATATATTTTCCATTAATCTTTATACTTAATATTAATTTGATAAAAGCTAGAATAATTTTTTTTTTAAAACTTTTACACTTTAAAACTAACATTTTTTTGTTATATCGTATTACTGCAATTTTCTGTAAAAATTATCTATCTTTGATCGCCGCTTTTATTGAAACTTTAAACAGTAATCGGTATTCCTTTCTGTATGTCGAAACAAATACACGTATATACAATACATAGCTTACAAACGATTCAGGGGTGCGATTAAGGCCTCCGAAGGACTGCCAGGGGTTTGGCGGGCGCTCGTTTGTCTTAATAAAGTGCGTCGTAGCCACGCTCGCTATGGTGGTTGAGTTATGGTCAGTCATCTGATAGGGCGGCTCTTCTCATGGGGAATCCTAGACTCTTCTTTTCCCCCCTCTATGCGGCTAAAAGGTAGCTTCTTTCTTTCTTCCCGATATTTACGGGCGTTTCTTTCCCGCGATCATTAACCCCGTCGCCGGAGTCCATCAATCGAAGAGGGGATGTTAATCATGACAGATGGTTAATCATGATAGTCATTCGTCATTGAAGGGAGGAGGAAACTACCCTTTTCCTCCTCCCATGATAATTATTTGTTGGATTTGATTCTATTATGAAATCTGGAATCGTGCAACAAATATTTCCACGACGATCCCTTGTTATGTTTCCAATCGGGGAAACATTTTGCAGGACGCGAAATATCGATTTCTCTTCTCTTGTAATCCATAGGGAAAATATTCGTTTAAAAGGTCAGAATAATCTGGTCTGATCAATTTTTTGGTTTCATCAAATTTGATCAAAAATTTTGTGAATTTTAATAACATTGCATTTAAATGATAATGAGATTTTAATCATTTGTTCCAATTCTAATTCATGAGCGTTCACGGAGCTCTTGGATATAACGGAGAGACGATATTCATCGTTTTTTTTTTTTTTTTTTTTTATAACGCGTCAATGCACTCGGTACGACGCTGATGATTTATCATTTATTTGTGTCCACCGGTGAGAAAAGTGGGTCTCCTCAGTGGCTGTGTAAACATTACATATATAATGGACGAAGAGCTCAGGCTACCATGTTTAACTACATCGATATCGATCTTTTTTAAGGAAAGGTGTTGCGCTCGATGTTGCGATCGATGATAGAAGCTAGCGTTTCAATTTGTGCTGGAAGAATCTTGACGTCATACAATAGTAGACGTATTCATGATAAACGATGCTTTTCACAATTTATCAAATACGACCGCGCGCGCCTGTGGTACAACTGCATAACATGGCGCTAATTGGAAAAGTTTCACCCGTTATAATGAAAATTTTATTTTCTTATTTTCATACGCGTACTCGATCAATATAAATTTAAAGTAAGACATTTTGTGAATGCGTGTCCGTGCATATGGTGTATACCAGGTATATAAATATGAAAGCGGAATTTGCCCATAGCTGGCCCTAGCTGTCAATGTAGTTACCGTCAAATCGCGTCATTGGCGCCATTTTCTTGTTTTGACATCTGATAAAGATTTTCAACTCATAACAATACAAGTTTCATACAACAGCATAGTATTTAATAGCGTTGAACATGTCGAATTTTGTGCCTGGAAACTACGATTTGCGGACAGCATTGATTTTCCGTTACCATTTGAAGAAAACTGCTGCAGAATCGCATCGAATGCTTGTCGAAGCTTACGGTGAGCATGCTCTTGGTAAATCACAGTGCTTTGAGTGGTTTAAAAAATTCAAAAGTGGCGATTTTGACGCGAGAAACGAAGAACGTGCAAGACCACCGAAAAAGTTTGAAGACAGCGAATTGCAAACATTGTTGGATGAGGATGACGCTCAAACGCAACAACAACTCGATTTGAATCAGGCTTTGCGTGAAAAACGACCAGAATATCAAAAAAGGCGACACAAAGTGATTTTGCTTCATGATAATGCATCATCGCGCACAGCAAAACCGGTCAAGGAAACGATTGAGGCGTTTAGTTGGGAAATACTTTCGCATGCGGCTTACTCACCAGACTTGGCTCCATCCGATTACTACTTATTTGCATCGATGGGACTCGCACTTGCTGAGCAGCGCTTCACTTCTTACGAAAATGTACGAAAATGGCTCGATGACTGGTTTGCCTCAAAGGAGCAACAGTTTTTTTGGCGTGGCATCCACAAATTGTCAGAGAGATGGGAAAAATGTATAGCTAGCAATGGGCAATACTTGGAATAAAATATTTTTTATCATTTTCATACAATAAACGTGTATTTTCTATACAAAAATTCCGGTTTCATATTTAGAATCAATATGAATCGCGCAACTGTATTTCTTATATTTCACTTTTATAAACATTAAGCTTTTTCTTAACTTGCAACAGATACATAAAATTTTTTTAAATCTTTATTTTATAAAATTTATAATAATGGACTGACATTGAAAAGAGATATTATGATATAATAATCGGATTTTAAATTAATTGCCCTTTTCTTTTATATAGAATAAGAAAATGTGATTTATACTATTGTTTCGCTTAAAGATGCACAATCCATGACGTGCAAAAGAATTAAAATCAGGCCCTATTAGCTTCCTAATTATCGACTTAGCGCTTTCTGTTCAGTAATTTTTTTTTTTTTTTATTTATTTTCTAGAAATAGGCGTGACATCAACATCGTCCATGTCGGAAATCGACAAAATTCAGCCGCCAGTTAAACTTATTCTGCCCAGCACATGCCATCATGCTTATACATCTTGCAAGTAAGTTTTCAAGTCTGGTAATCGACACCGATTACACCGAATAAACAATATAAAATTTTTTCTCTTGCGCAGAAACGATCCGGAATGCAAGAATCTGCTACAGCCTGTTCTGAATCATTGCGACTCGACGACGTGCGCGAGGAACGAGTGCATGGAAGCGCTGCAGCATTTCTACAAAACCGCCAATCACAGACATTCCGTGGAAATCGCTTTCTGTCTCTGCAGGTTAGTTCAATAGATATAGCAATCTCTTTTTTCAACTCCATTGCTATCTCATCATTGTTTCTTATATTATTTTTTTTAATTTCAATTTGTACTTCTTTATGTATTACTTCCTTATAGAGGAAGCTTTGTTTTCGCGACAAAATTTTTTTTCTTCGAGTTTTCTGTGCCCAATGTATTTAGAATGTTCTAAGAGACGGAAAACTCGTATTCCTAGAAAATATCTGTCTGCATGTATGTATGTATGTGTGTGTGTGTACCATATGTGTACGCAATATATTGGTACAACTTCTAACTTCCGCAATTTTTTAGATATCGGGTTAAATTTTTTTACATGGATAGAGTATTATTAAAGAATGATTGGTACTGAATTTGGCGAGTATCGGTGAAAGGGTTCATTTTTTGTAAAATTTTGAATTTTTCGAGGATTGTCTGTGCACGCTGTAACTTTCGGAAAATTTAAAATATCCTGTTAAATCTTTTTATATGAATAGAGTATCATTAAAGGATAATGGTATTGAATTTACTTCCTCTATGAGGAAGCCAAAATTGAAAAACTCGTTTGCTTTAAGAAGCTTAAGCTTTGTGAGCGAAATAAAATTCCTCTTCTAATGTGCACAATTTTCAACTTGTTTTTCTTTTTTTCATATCATTTTAAAGAGTCCTGCACTTTCTCTCTCTCTCTCTCCCCCTCTCTGTTTTTCATTATTTACATTCATTATTTGTTACTGCAAATCAGTTCATTTGGAAAATACGAAGATCGCATATTTCACGTTTCATTCTAATAGCATATTTTCTAGCAAAAAATATATTGATATGAAAAAATATGTTGGGAGGATGACCGCTTTTCGGTTTGTATTCCATCTGAGTTAAGTGTTTAATTGGACTTTTATTGTTGCGAGAAAGTCGCGTTAAATTATTAACGCATCGCGGGCGACACAATGCGCGGTGCGATGTGAATTAATAACGTGAATTATTATTGTAACGCGCAAGCGACGCATCTGCGCGCGACGAATCAACTATCGGCATCGATTGTAAATTAATTGGAAATTAATCGAAGAACGCGCCGCGTTGTTAACTCTGCGTCCTAATTACGCTCGCGCGATGCGCGCACGTTCGCGATGAAAAATTTTCCGAAATCTGGCATATCGAGCTATTGAATCGCGATACATAATGCCGAGTTGCATCCGGTTACGCGCAACCGATCGACATGCCGAAAAAGAAAATGTGCAATGCGTTTAACTGACAGAAATGCCAGATCATGATCTCGATCCATAGCTGATGCAGCTCGGTGCATTATGCATTCTGTTGAGTTCGGACGAAGATAATCATGAGCACAATATGCGGAATTACAGGACCGAATAAATTAAAGGGAAAGAAATAAGGAACGCACGATTGCTGCGATCCACATTGTTCCATGTATTATGAAAAGTTAGAATTATATAGACGTAATGATAAGCCACAATATTTCTTGTGTGCCGCAACATTTCGTTACAAATACGTCTATTCATCCTTTTCTTCTCTCTGGATAGAAGAGAAGTTTTCTTCAATGTAGTCGTAATGAAAAGATAGAAGCATTAGCAAGTTAAATCCTTATTATTGTCCTTATTTTATTTTTAAATAAGAAGAATTCTCTGTTTATGTGTTGCATGCACGTTGCACACTAATGTTCTTAGCGCGATTTTAATAAATTTATTTTATAAACATAAATTACTTTTAGAATATATAATTGACGTGAAGGGAAATCATGTGAAAGAAAGTACAAAACCGAGTCGATGGAATTAATAGAAGAAAAACAATGGGAAAAAATACTTGTAATTACGAAATTATATTCTCCGATATTAAATAACAATCTTCATACAAATTACGGCACAAAATAATTGTTAATGCAATTTGACCTTAGCGTAAGATAATTGCAATTTCTTTTACAAAATATTTTATAATCTTAATGATTAATTTAAGAAAAAAAATTGCTGAAATTAGATAAGTTTTCTTCAAGCCAATTTTAAAAATTAATATTGAGCCTGCAATCAATTATAAAATCTGACAATGAGCTCTTAGGAAAAATCGCGCGCGCGCGCGAGAGAGAGAGAAAGAGAGGGAGAGAGAGAGAGAGAGAGAGAGAGAGAGAGAGGAGGAGGAGAAAAGAAAGAACGGAGAGCGATTTCAAAATGTTGCAATGATGATTTCGACGGTATTTTCCAAGGTGACCAATATTCCTCTCGCGCGGGAGAATCAGTCTTGAGGAGATCCGTCCTTTTTAACGAGGCTTCTTTAACTTTTAAGTGGCTTTCGACCGCGAAACAATGCGGAAACTTTTCGTTCTTGCCTCGCGTCTTATTTTTATCCGCCGAAATCTTTGTGCCAATCTTTTCCATCGAATCCGTCATTTTGTTCAAACATACGTCTTAAAATAAGTACAGAGAAGATAAGACAAGAAAATGCAGCTGATTGTAAATATATATATATAATCGTTACTTTATACATTTGCTAAACAATACATGCCGCGCAAATTCTGTTCTCTCAAATATTTTCTATAATTATTGCATTGTGATATTATTATCTTGCAACAGAGAAAGAGAAAGAGAGAGAGAGAGAGAGAGAGAGAGAGAGAGAGAGAGAACTACTTATATAAATACTCATTTGTAAATTATAATCCAGATTAGTGGGTTAGAAAATATAAAAATTAATTATTCCAATCTTGTCCATTTCTGTGTCATGTTACAATGTGATAAAAAAATCATTCGAAAGATATTTCAGCTAAACAGAAAAAAGAAAACGTTATGTATTATAAAATATCACTTATATATTTTTTAAATTTTTTACGACCACTATAATACACTAATTATACGCCTTTTAATGATAAATTAATTATTTAATGATAAAAAAGAATTAGTTTTCAAATTCTATCAACTTTGAAAATTTTTAATTATTTTTACATAAATATGGATTACTTTTTATTTCAATTATCTTGTAATATTTCAGTCACAATGTACATATATATATTGTATACAAAGAGTATTTCTTCGTAGACTATAATACCTTGTGAAAAATTTATATTTTTCTACGTCTTATTGTAGTTTTGTTTTTCCTGTTATAGGAAAACTGATAGCAAAAAGGACGAGTGCATAATGGCGCAAGAAAAAATGCATCCGATGTGCGCGCAGCGCATAGACGGCGCTGAAATGCCGACGTGTCACAGCCTGGCTGAAACTTGCAAAGAGATTAGAAGTTGCAGGTGAGGCAGCATATTATATTCATATTTTAGAAAAATTACGTGTTTCTTCATAAATTATCCGTGCGTCGCTACAGATTTTGCATACAGAAACGTAAAGTGAAAAAAATATATAAAATAGTAGCCGGTTAAAATTAATGTATATAACATGTGTGCTTTAATTCTAGGGTTAATAATTATTACGAACAATACCCAAAAAAAGAAAAAAAAATTGATCTCAAAGCGGAATTTTTTGTTATAATTATAGAGAATTAAGAATTAAAAGATTTTCAAAAAAATCGTAATGAGATTTGATATCGCGATTTTATCGTTTAATAGTTTTATCGGATTTAAAAGTTCTATCGGATACAAAGCGATACAAAAATCTCTCTCCTATAAAGTAAAATGGTTTTCTCAGCGCTTAAACGGCTTTACTTAAAACGACATTCATGTACACCGCCACATACTCGTGTTGCAGAAAATGAAGGGACGATTATTTTCATCCCTCATAGTCGCACTGATCCTCCGACCAATGTCCTCTTGTCTAAGGAAATATTGCATTAGCGCGCGAATAAATCTTGTTGAATCGCGATTTAACTTTAAAATTGAAAAAGTTCCGGCGGAACCGCGAGAAAAAAATAAGGGATGACGTGTTTGCGATGTTTAATAGGGTACTTCTTTGGTTTACTCAGCGAGATAAGATCGCGTCTCATTCTAATTGGACATTATTATTTACATGTCAATTTTGCTCCGTTTTACATCGTACGACGATATTCGCTCGCCGTGAAGAATCTCCTGGTAAACTGCAAAGACGAGAAAAGAGAAACTTTATCTTTTTCTCTTTTTTATGCGAAGAAGAGTAATTCATTTTTTAAAGCGGCAGCTTCTTGCGGAAGATACATTGCAATTTAACAACTTGAGCTAAACATCTCGTGCAAAATGGTCTGAGAATTTTGTTCATTAGCTTCTATACAAGCTAAGTGGTACATGAATATTATAATCAAGGCATAAAGGTAGAATAGTAACCGCACGTGATTAATATTCAAAAAATATTGATACCTTGACATCGTAAATTAGTTTAAAAAGTCTATCTTGAATTAAGGAAAAAATCTATCGTAAATTAAGGTTGCAAAGTGTAAAGCTACACAATCGACACATAACATAGAAATATATAAAATCAGAGTAACATCAAAATATCGATTAACGTTATTCCAATTAATTAACGTTGCCTTTTTCTATCTTTCTTCCTTTTCCTTTTTTTTTCTTTTTATTATTTAAGATTTAAGGATATAGTTCAGAGAGAAGGACAGAAAGGACTAATCAATCAGTTAGAATCAGTTAATTTAAATTATTGATGCAAATCAATTTTAGCAAGTTTCTAAAATAAGACGATGCATCATTCATGTCTCGTCTAATTCCCGGTCACTCTACTGCCTGAAACTGCACGTGATCTCTATTCTTATTAATACAAATTTAATTAATTTCAATTATTTAATTATATTAATTTTACGGAACAGAAAATGTATTATAATTCTAGACATTGACTAAAATTCTCTATTAAAAGTAAGATAATTCTCCCTAGTAAAAGATACTTTTTTTTATATATTTCGTTATTATCGAAGATACGCGACAAATAATAAATTTTTTTTTTTTTTAAGAATAAATAAGTATTTACATATACAGACATAAAAAATTTAAAAAAAATAACTTTCCTACTTATTAAAAAAGATTATTAAGAAAGACACAGAGATATATTATTTTTTGATCTAAGAATATATGACTGTGTTGTTTTCTTAAAATGATAATGATTCATCATCCTTCTTATACAAAATTATATTGCATATCTATATTGATAAATAAATATATTTTGCATTCTAATGATTTGTATATTAAATATTTATTATATATTTATTTTACATTTTTTTATAGAAATTCAATAACTTACATTTAGTTCGACACATTCTTTTAATCATCACGCAATATATTGAGGCGCCGATTATTCTACTATTACTCGGGATATAAAAGATATAATTTAGAGTTCAATAAATAGATTAGTTGAGAATCTTTTATCAATCAAATTTGTTATGATATATCTCATCTATTAAAAAAAATATATATGTGTGTATATATATATATATATATAAGCAGTAATACACACACACGTATAATATTGTATATTGCAAGTTGGAGATATTTTAGCTGTTCTTTTTATTTTTATTAAATAATAAAATATCAGATATAACAACGAAAATTGAAACATTATATTGGAGGGTAAAACACTTTGCGCTAATGAATATAGTAAAAAAAAAAAAACCAGCGGGTATAACGGATTAAAATTATTGAATGGAAGGGGCGCACAAACGCGCGCGATGGATCGTGTGTACGCGCTTCGCCGATCGATTAAATTAGCACATGCGTGCATGTACGCACGCACGCACGGCTTGAATCGGCGTTTTAATTGATTTATCGCCGAGGGCGAACGAATCCATTTTTAATTTTGCCATTTAGAGATATCTATGGACGATACGAAAACGAGCGATTGCCGCGTGCTATTGATGCACACTTTGTACCTTGATGCATTCCCACGCTTCAAGATGTCTCGATAGTTTCTATTATTTAATTGCTTTCTACAATGATTGCTTGAAATATATGCCTATCATTTTTACCGTAATAGTTTGCTGTAATAAATAAATTAGAATTATTTCAATAAATTATTATAATTATTAACATAATGCACAAAATAATTTGATTGGCTAATCATTGATTAACTTATTAATTATTAATTAAGTTATTTAATTATATTATTACTTTTTATTAAGTTTTCTAAATGTTTATTAATCTTAATTTATTATGTTTTATTAATACAGGAGTTATTATTTTTATTTATTTGCGTATTTTTAACTTATAGAAATCTGTACATAATGTAATTTTTATTAATTTGTAATACAAATTGTATAAAAATACTAATTTATAGATAAAAATCTAATATAATGTAAGATTTATTTTAATTACAGTATATTTATTTTATTATATTAATTTGTGCATTATATTAAGTAATAGATTAATGATCACTATATCACAAATCATTATTATACAATTAACAATTATATATTTTAGCTGAAACGATTTTAGGAAAACAAAGTTTATACTTTGCTATGTATTCATTGACATTATATATACCTATGTATCAAGAGACACGTGTCCTGTCTCGCGTCAAGTCACGTGCAGCAAACAGCGAGGTGAACCGTGTATTTATATGAGGTTTGTCTTGTGTTGAAAGTACCTTAGATTATCGGATCCGAGTAATGCCTGAACAAATCGATCAATTGTTACACCAATTACGGTCTGTATGGTCATGAAGAATATATACATCCGGCGATTATCTATTATTCCAACATTAATTCCCTCGATCAGTTAACATTAATAATCATACGAATACGTTTAATGATTATTAGAATACCACTTAATAATTATCAATAAATGTCAGAAATACTCTTTCAGACATTTTTCTAATTAATTTAATTATTTGTCTAGACTTAGACAATCAATCTATTTGTCAATTAAATCAATTTTTCGTTTAATAATTTGATAAAGCCTCATTTTTAATTACAGCTAATCATTGACGTTCTACAATAATAAAATAGTTATAATTAATTAACAAATAAATATCAGTCTTTGCAATAGCGTTTAGCATTTTTAAAAAATTATAAATATTTAGAATAAATACATCTTGTGTGGTACTAATTTATATTAATTTGTCTTCTCTAATGATAGAGAATGTATAATAAATTTTTAAATATAATAATTAATCTTATTTTTTTTTTTTATTAAACATATAAGTATTAGTATGAGCGCTGATTGTGACTATCATAATAATCGATGTATTAATTTTGCGATATATTAACTACTAACTCTTTAATTTATCTCTCAAAAAGTAATCCTTGATACTCTTTGAAAATCTTCAATTATATTTTTTTCTTACACAAACCGCTGATAGAATTGATCATAAATTGTTTATAGTTTCGTTGATCGCCAAGAGCAATATCAAAAATAAAATACCAAATTTTTAGACTTAGATTGGAGTATTACGAACAGAGCTGCGCGGTTGACAGCGTGACGAAGAAATGCGCCGGACCAACTTCGGAATGCAGAAAAGCGATGCTGGGTATTCTTGGCACCGATCTTCACACTAATTGCGCGTGCAAGGGTACTGAGATCAGTCAGCTTTATGGCTGCCTAGGCTGGCAGCGGCTTCTCTGGGTGAATCCTTGCGTAGGTAAGTGACAAATTCTCTTTAAGACATTCATTATTTGCAATCCCGATTACAATAGTAATTTGGATTGAAAGATCGGGCTTAACAATTTACTATTTTTTTTATAAATAATGGATATATGTAGATAGAGAACATCTATTTAAATCAAAGTTTACTTTAAGCTACATTGGGGTGCAACTGTAAAAACATCGTAATGCTTTTATACTTCAAAACTTTTTAGTGTCAAAAACGTGAGATCTTTGAATATTATAATATTATTATACGTATTATATAATATTATATATTAATATTATAAAATTGATTTCTGTCTCTTTTTATAATGTATCGCTTCTTTAATATTATAATTGAAAAAGAAAACAAATAGAAATCCTGCATAAAAAGAAATTTATACATATATATATATACATATTTTACTTATAATTTTTAAACATTTATTTATATATTATTTAACAATATAATATTGGGGCAAAAATGATCAATACTTTTTAATTTTTTATAACAAAAATAATATTTTTTGAAATGGTTAAACTATTTGTTAAAAAGTATAAATATTTTGGATAAGTTATTCGCAAAAATATGAAAATTAATTTAAATCAATATATCGAATTATCGGAACTAAATAAAAATAAACGGATACTAGCCGATGTAAGAATGTTAATTAATGCAGACTGACGATATATTGTTCTAAAGTTTAATTAATCTTCGTAAATGTTATCAGCGTGAACAACCGCGTGACGATATCGGCATTCGATTCTTCATTAAAATGGCGTTTTAATGAGCGACAACGAGCGTATCTCGTATCTGTTTAATCCGTGAGAAAATATTTTCACGATTTACTATGAGAATAAATTGTGCCGTAAGTTATATAAACTTATTATATATTAACATCAAGTTGTATCCCCTTTTCTTAAATTTTTATTCGACTTTAATAGAATTTAAATTTAAGCTGAATTTGATGTAAATAATTTGTCTAATATTGAAGATTGAAGAGAAGATACATTATAAATTATGTAAGAACTAATTAATAAATTGTTATCTTTCAACTTTAATTTTATCTTTTAATTTTATCTTATTTTAAAATAAATTAAATTTAGTTTTCAATTTGCTCTTAAATACTTAATATTTAATACTTGGAAGTTTACTAGAGAAAAGTTATCTGTGCTAGTTCTTTTTTTTTGTGTTGTAAGTCATTATATATACAAACATTACAGCGCATAAATAGCGCATAACAGACAGAAAAGCTGCCGATGCACTCGACACGATGCATTTCTAGAACGCAGTAGGAGATGCTATTTCTTCGTATCTAAATGACTTATCTACCGGCTGAATACAGCCCATTGCACTCATTGTGCTTTACAACTCGTCGGGGTCAAGAAGGATCGATAAGGGCTGTGTCGTTTGTTCGACACAGGTGTAATTGCAATTGTGCGTGTAGCATCACGATGTATAACTGCATAGACTGTCGTAGATCGTTAGAGATCGTCGCATCACTGAATCTTGTTCATTCTGAAATTTTTATAATTCTACTGATATATTTTATTTAGGTTGTTTGATATACGAGCAATTGTAACATATATGTTTATAATTATTTATTCTATTAGTATATTTTTCACACACATTATTGTCAATTTTTACATATAATTGACATGTTAAAAAAAAAAAAGAAAGAAAGAAAAACAGAGAACCGGATCGCCGCCGTTTCATAGCCAATTTCCAAATGCTGATAAATATAATCTATTTCGCGAAAATAAAAGTTGCAAGTTGCTGCTCATAAAACATTATTACGCGCATCTTACGTTCCCTATTATTGCTCGCACGGATCCCGTGAGAGGAGAGGCAGTGCCCCTTGAAAGTGTAATCACCCTAGAGTCCCCTCCACAGTACCTGAAATATTTCGCAGCAGCTGTGCCGCTGGCGATACGGGACCGCGCGACTTTTCCGATACTTTCATACTTCCGCGTCGGATGGTTACACGTGTACATTCAACTGCAATTTTACAAGCTCTCCGTTCGGCACTTTATATTGCTTAGCGGTTTGTTATTTGCGGTCACACGTCCGTTTCCTGACGCGCGCGAGAGAAGGTATTAAGTTAAAGTTACTTCAAGGCAACGATGCCGATTCGAGTCGACAGTTTTTCTTAGAATTGATTATTGCACCGTGAAATGCTATAAAGAAAAAAGAAAGTTATGACAATATTTCTCATATCAGTATGAATTATCGTAAAACGCAGAATCTATAATAGATAATTTTATACAGAAGTAATGGCGCGCGAAATAATAAATATTATGATAAAATTTATGAAAGAGTTTGAATTAAGAATTATTTAATAGATAGCTTATATGTGGAAATCGAATTTACTTAATAATTTAATATTAAAAAAATAATATCGTTTCCATATATTTTTATATAAAAATATATTTCAACGATATATAAAATTGCCTCCAAAACAACAAAGGGGTTATAATCTACTTCAATTTAATATAAATGAAAATATATTATAAATAAAATATAAACTTATAATTTTTTTTTTTTATATTGACATTAAAAAGCTATCCGTGTTATTGTACATATGTAATTTCGTGTTTTTTCTACGATCTTGTCTCAATCGGTTTCGTTTCCTTAATTCGCATCGTTTCAAGTACAATGTCGTTAATTACAGTGGAATCGCAGAAGGATTATCACGCGCGCAAGAAACACCATCATTCGCGTACAACGACGACGACGACGACGACGACGACGACGACGACGGCCGTCGCGACGACGACGATGAGGCCACCGGCGAGCATGACGGCGACCATCACGATCGAACAAGAGGAGGATAATCAAATACCGGAAGTGACGAAATGGCCGACCACCGAACCCATGGAAACTTGGGAAATCACAACCACCGCTATGAGCACCACTTCGAGTACTACTACGACCACTACGACTACTACTATGCCACCACGTGAGCGTAAAAGCACCCCGAAAGATTATTAGTTTTCTTTATTAAAATAATTTTCTAATAATTATTGTTTCATCAAATTCTCTCACATTACATTTTATTATCAACTCTTATTAATCGAAAGAATCTAATTCTTAATTTTTCTTATGATTAAATTTCAATCACAAAACGCTTGTCAAATTGATGCGAATTTTTGGATTTATAGAAACACATTCATAGTAATATATTATGAACTGAATGAAATATATTATAATTTTTATGAGAAAGATAAATTAAAATTAAGTATTCATATACATATATATAATTCATATATAAAAAATTATTTATATAAATCTTACATAATAGATTAAATATAAATTTTATATATCAAGATTAGATATTAATATTTTATCTGTCGATGAGATTTAAATGAGAGTTACATATTTAATGATGAAAATTCAACTCATTGCAATATCTTTTAAAAACTATCCAAGTGCAGACGAAGTCTATTTCTATTTTTAAGACATTATTTCTGATGGTAATCCTTCATCCTATTATTCGTTAAATATATATTTCTGACATTTTGAATTTTGAAACTTTCGGTTTGCCAATTATTATATGTATTTTAAATATCTACATTTTTTTTAATTCAATCTGTTTTTTACAAATAAAATTCCGCGTATGGGAAGCTTAAGGGAAAAAAAAAAAAAAAAAAAAAACAGTTTTTAATTTCTTTCGTCTGCCGCATCGAGAAGCAAATTAGGTAGATCGCCTCTGGGCGTTGGAAGATGCGATGGAAGGAGATGTTGATAAAGGGTTGGAGAAACAAACTGACGGGAAAGATAGCTTTTCTCACTTACGTTACTCTTTTCTCGTAGGCTTCTGCGTGGTTCAAAGGCCGACACACAGCCACCAATACATAAGAGAGGGCAAGGGCAAAAGGGTAAGTCGCTAGCAATCTCGCAAATTTCTCGCGATCCTCATTGGTGATACAAACCACCGTCGCTCTCGAGGGCTAACCGTTCGTGAGACAGAAGGAGAACGAGGGTTTTACGGTCGTCGTGCACTAGAGAAATTTTACTATAAAGCGAGCGAGTCGAGCGGGATTTTTCTCTCATATGTTGGCACGTCACGATACTATATCTCTTTGATCCTTCTCGTCAACGAAACATTTTTTTAGAAACTTTATAAAGAAGCTATAGATTTTTAATAAGACGAAAATTTTATTGCGCATGCAGGGAACATATGGCAATTTATTAATTCTTCTTCCAACATTTTTAGCAAACATTGTTTCGATTACCTACAAATATATATGATCCATATATGTGTATATACATTATATATATATTTTTTTTTAATAAAAATATATTAAATAAAGATTATATCTGGATCGTAAAACAAATATTATATATTGGTATAATTTAGAAGATTCTTTATAACGCTATATGTCAAAACTGAATAACATAAAAATCTATACATCTTTTTTATATGTTTAGCAGGTATTTTAAAAAAATGTACGTACATTGATAGATAAACGTATTAATTATATAATGTATCGCATGCATTTATGTAGCTGTAAACATTTTTTTAGAAACTTTATAAAGAAGCTATAAATTTTTAATAAGACGAAAATTTTATTGCGCACGCAGGGAACATATGGCAATTTATTAATTCTTCTTCCAACATTTTTAGCAAACATTGTTTCGATTACCTACAAATATATATGATCCATATATGTGTATATACATTATATATATATTTTTTTTAAATAAAAATATATTAAATAAAGATTATATCTTGATCGTAAAGCAAATATTATATATTGGTATAATTTAGAAGATTCTTTATAACGCTATATGTCAAAACTGAATAACATAAAAATCTATACATCTTTTTTATATGTTTAGCAGGTATTTTAAAAAAATGTACGTACATTGATAGATAAACGTATTAATTATATAATGTATCGCATGCATTTATGTAGCTGTAAACATTTTTTTAGAAACTTTATAAAGAAGCTATAAATTTTTAATAAGACGAAAATTTTATTGCGCACGCAGGGAACATATGGCAATTTATTAATTCTTCTTCCAACATTTTTAGCAAACATTGTTTCGATTACCTACAAATATATATGATCCATATATGTGTATATACATTATATATATATTTTTTTTAAATAAAAATATATTAAATAAAGATTATATCTTGATCGTAAAGCAAATATTATATATTGGTATAATTTAGAAGATTCTTTATAACGCTATATGTCAAAACTGAATAACATAAAAATCTATACATCTTTTTTATATGTTTAGCAGGTATTTTAAAAAAATGTACGTACATTGATAGATAAACGTATTAATTATATAATGTATCGCATGCATTTATGTAGCTGTAAACATTTTTTTAGAAACTTTATAAAGAAGCTATAAATTTTTAATAAGACGAAAATTTTATTGCGCACGCAGGGAACATATGGCAATTTATTAATTCTTCTTCCAACATTTTTAGCAAACATTGTTTCGATTACCTACAAATATATATGATCCATATATGTGTATATACATTATATATATATTTTTTTTTTTAATAAAAATATATTAAATAAAGATTATATTTTGATCGTAAAGCAAATATTATATATTGGTATAATTTAGAAGATTCTTTATAACGCTATATGTCAAAACTGAATAACATAAAAATCTATACATCTTTTTTATATGTTTAGCAGGTATTTTAAAAAAATGTACGTACATTGATAGATAAACGTATTAATTATATAATGTATCGCATGCATTTATGTAGCTGTAAACATTTTTTTAGAAACTTTATAAAGAAGCTATAAATTTTTAATAAGACGAAAATTTTATTGCGCACGCAGGGAACATATGGCAATTTATTAATTCTTCTTCCAACATTTTTAGCAAACATTGTTTCGATTACCTACAAATATATATGATCCATATATGTGTATATACATTATATATATATATATTTTTTTTAATAAAAATATATTAAATAAAGATTATATTTTGATCGTAAAGCAAATATTATATATTGGTATAATTTAGAAGATTCTTTATAACGCTATATGTCAAAACTGAATAACATAAAAATCTATACATATTTTTTATGTGTTTAGCAGGTATTTTAAAAAAATGTACGTACATTGATAGATGAACGTATTAATTATATAATGTATTGCATGCATTTATGTAGCTGTAAACATTTTTTTAGAAACTTTATAAAGAAGCTATAGATTTTTGATAAGACGAAAATTTTATTGCGCACGCAGGGAACATATGGCAATTTATTAATTCTTCTTCCAACATTTTTAGCAAACATTGTTTCGATTACCTACAAATATATATGATCCATATATGTGTATATACATTATATATATATATATATATATTTTTTTTTAATAAAAATATATTAAATAAAGATTATATTTTGATCGTAAAGCAAATATTATATATTGGTATAATTTAGAAGATTCTTTATAACGCTATATGTCAAAACTGAATAACATAAAAATCTATACATCTTTTTTATATGTTTAGCAGGTACTTTTAAAAAATGTACGTACATTGATAGATGAACGTATTAATTATATATTATATCGCATGCATTTATGTAGCTGTATCGTGAGGACGAGCCCGAATGCTCGGAGCTCTGTCACTGCAGCGAGGGTGAGCAACTTGTCTGTAACACCATCTGCGTCGATTCGTCACCCTGCAAGACGGATTTCGCTTTCTATAACCACGAAGCGCCGGCTTATCAGGCACATCGAGGTCCTTGCCTTTGCTATAGTGGTGCTTTCATATGCATGCGGCCTTCGCCCGGTGAGCGATCATCTTTCTCACGATTAATACTGTTAAATGAAACATCGATTAATCGAACGACACTTTTATTGAATTCTTTAGAAGGCGCGTGCGTGCGCGGTTTCCAAATCATTATTATATTTTTTCTTAGCGTATATATTTTTGTTTTATACTCATAAAAATGAGTAAGTTAAAAAGAATCAAAATTTATCATATTTTATCTCGTGCAGTTTATGCAAACTTAAGATCTAGCCAAATTAAGATATGATTTATTTTTTATATAAGCTGGTCACACATTAAGTATCCAATAATTACTTTGTGATTTATATTATACGCATGCTTAATAAAAAAAAAAGAAAATCTCTCTTTCTCCTTTTCTTTATTTTTCTAAACTTTGATCGCAGGATGAAATATAACAAGTTTGGAATGATCCGACGTAGAAAACGATTTCTCTTCGCGTCGTATAATACCAGCATTGTATTATTTTCGCAGACACGTACAATATACCGCACGGGGTTTTCATGTTCCTGGGGTACAGCGAAAAAGACGAGACCTTATTGAAGCAGCACAATAATGTAACCGTGCTGGACGCGGTATCATCTCTCGACAATTTCATGAGAGAGGAAGTCAATAATCAGGTGAGAGAGACGTCGTCTTTCCTATTCGTTAATTTTCGCTGGATGACACTTGAAAATTTTTATCCTTTGGAGAGAAATCTCACGACTTAGTACAGAGAAATATCGCTAAAATTTCGAAATCAAGATTATTTTGGAACAATCCGTTATACGAATGCGACGACCTAGAAAAGAATCTAAAATCAGTCGATTTAGGTCTCGTAGAGAAATTCCCAGAATGCAATTAATACGCAGCGTCTCCGATCGGAGCGCGAAATTCCGATAATGAGAAATGTCAATGAGAAATGTAATGGCTCGTCAAACTGCCCGTCGATTAAAAAGTAAATCGGGCAGCGCGGAATTTAATAAATTCCGTCGCGCGGTACATCGCGACGGATGACGCGCCAATCTACCTAGCTACCGATCTATCGAGGCCAATTCTCGT
Source organism: Polyergus mexicanus (assembly GCF_030449975.1). Lineage (NCBI taxonomy): Eukaryota > Metazoa > Arthropoda > Insecta > Hymenoptera > Formicidae > Polyergus > Polyergus mexicanus. Next base: position 6,555,225 of record NW_027223335.1, read on the forward strand.
CTTCCATTTACAGACAGTATGCACGCTCTTCTTGTACAATGCGACCCGAGAAAATGTGATTGCGGTAGCACGGCTTAGGACCGACAATCCACCATTAAATAGCAGCCAGGCACAGAATCTACAGCACCTGTTACGTGTCAAGGTAAGAGAATCTTGGATGGACCTTTTCGCACTGCGTGCGCGAAAATTGAAAGCTTTGGTGGGAGAGCTGGATAAGCCCACGGGGATGTAGTATTCGAGAAACCGCGAGACAAGGAAAAATTCCTGTGTTATCAAGAGAGAAATAACATTTTATTATTTCTTCTACGAATATACGAGAACTTTTTATCATCACTTTTTTAGATCCTGCGCTTGCATTGAAACAATTTAAGCTTAACGCAATGCATTTTTTTTTTTTTTTAATCTTGAAACTTTATCTTTATACATTGAAAGTACATGTTGACCAAAATAAAGATTTATACTTAAACAGGGATTTATATATTTTTTATTTCCTCTTTATATATTTTCTTATAATTTATATAAATACACGTAAATTTTTAGTTATTATTTATCATATGATTTAATATTATGAATTTGACACACATACATATATTACATATACGACATAGAATGCTATTACTTTAAAAGTTTGTAGCGCAATATATTAAAAATATAGCAAGAGTAATAACATGCAATCCGATTAGAATACGTAACAAGCCAGCAAGACGTGATATAGTTTTATTCTCTCGAAGTTAGGCTTTATTATTCTTTTCTTTGACGTTTATGAAGAATTATAATTAAAAGAAAGTGACTGTTATTATTCTTGAATGGGTAAGATTACAACTGCTAAGGTGAGTTTATAGGATCTGCGAGGATCTCTTGCAGCGGCCCTGGATTAAAGAAAAGCTTCGCGTGAACGATGGCGATTCGATGCACGCGCGTGCGTGCACCCGACAGGAAGTCGGTGCGGGAGGGCAATGTATATAACGCGTTCTCGCGAAAGTTTTAATTTCCCCAAGCAAATATCTCGGCGTCGCTCGAAAGAGATTATCGCGATTAATCCGCTTGCCGAATTTCACCCTTCGCGCCGCGATAGATCTTGAGCGAGCGTACAAATAGCAAATCGATCTCCCTCCGGTGCATTATTGCACGCGATAATGCAGCCTTACGCGTGTCCGGAACACATAATGCGCCCGCTTAAAATGCACGCGGGGTAATTAAAACTTTGTGATTCATGACCGGCTCGTATACACAGTGTCGCGATTCAAATATTTATAACAGCTGATTAAAGAAGTAATGACTGATTAAGAATCAAACAGCTGATTTAAAAAAAAAAAAATATTAATTGATCAATTGAGTGATTGAAAAAATTATTGTAACTTGGAAAAAAAGAAATTTCTTAACAAATTAAAAGTTCCCATTCACTGACAATAAACGTGAAAAGTTTTTATGAATTTTTAAAATAATAATTAAAAATTATATAGAATTAATAGAAAATCTGTCGTCGTTTTAATAAATCCTTAATATATTTAATAATATAAGTCATTATATATTTTAAATCTTAAGTTTTAATTTATATTTAAAATACAATAGCTTTTACAATTAAGTTTAATATTATAATCAAGTTTAATATTTCGACATAATAATTTGCTACAATAATTGTCCATATAAAATAACAGAGAAAGCAATTAGTGATGATGATATTTATTCACATATTGAACATAATCACCAAAAGCAATAATGAATTCTCACCTCTTCGATTAACGTTCGCTTGCAATGAATATTCAACGCGAATGAGATTTTTATAATCGCGAATTTTTGTCATCGCGAGAAATTTGCGCGGAAAGAGGATGGATCGGTCAACGGAACAACACACGCCAATTTGAATCCAGAATACCTCCATCAAGTTGCAAATGGACCAGCGCTTGATCACAGATTGGAAATCGCCCCGGGAACCTGTACAACTGTGTAAAATGCGTGCTGCGAGCAGAAAGCAACGCGTATTTAGTGACACACAGGGTGTCGAGGAGATGCATCACAATCGATACTAAACGATATTGGCGGAAAATTACACACTATTTCGATTTTTTAAACGGTGCACCGAAAACGCTGGCGAAAGAATTTCTCAACGCCATCTCGTACGTTTGAGAGAGAGAGAGAGAGAGAGGGGCACGACTGTAATGAATTTTAAATAAATTATAACATTGAATTTTGCAGAGAAAATTACGGATTCGATAGAGTATATTTATTATTACGAGCTAATTTAATTTGTAAATTTGTCCAACAATATCTTTATAATAATATCCACAAAAATTATTAATCGCAAACTTGATTTATATTAAAATGCAAAAAATAAAAAAAAAATTACAGTGTTGTAATACCAATTTATTTACTTTTACCAATAATGAACTTGATAACACACGTATATAATAAATTGAAAGATTTTATTTAAATAATTAAATAATACATTTTTAAAATTAAATTAAAAATTGAAATTGTATTTGTATTTTAGTACGAACAATATCAATGTGTTATTTTGTGGCTTCGCTCATGGAATATCCGTTGGACGGCTTTAAATAACGGCTCGACGGAGAACGTCTGACAGAATTACGGGAATTCGTTTCTACCGTTACCTGCGGGAGAGATAGCAAGTTTCGATTCGAACAAAATGGGCAACTATACGATAGATATATATTGTAGATAAATCGATTGAGAATCGCGCTAAGCAACGATCGCGGAGAAAAAGCAGTTTGAGGAACTGAATGAATTTATTGATATCACGAGATAACTGAAAGAATTCTTTTTGGAAATATAATTTTTATATAATCTTTTTAAATTACCCTTTAAACATGTCGATAGATAAATATTGTTACTCTACTAAGTAGTAACTATTTTTTAACAATATAATAGAAACATTATACATATGTTCAAGTTCAATTTCGCGCAAATATATTGTACTTAATTATATAATGTGCATTTTTCTCCAAATAACGAAAGATTAACAGTGTTAATTTTACTATGTGTATAAAATGGCATTTAAAAATATCCAACTATCGTACATCTACCATATTCGCGCGAAGTGTATCTAAAAATTTTCAGATTCATATAAGTTTCTCTATGGCAGTCGGCCCGTGGTTCGTTCCCAACTCCGTCTCCCTTCTCTCTCAAAACCCATGAGGCTCGTAACGGCAGCGGACTGCACCATAGAGAGCAAGGAGTACGGAAACTTGCATTTTCCCTCGGCGTGACTACACGCAGCTACATATGTCATAAAACTTTGCTAATATAGCGAAGAACCGCGGTGCCGTCTTTGACTCGAAATCGCTCGTTTCTCTCCTACCGAGTCGGCATTCGTCTTGCTTTCTCTCATCTTTCACTTTTTAACTTCCTGCGCATTCTCATTCTCTCTCTCTCTCTCTCTCTTTCTTCTTTTTCTCTATCCAATATCGAATTGGATTTATTTAATTCGTAGCTGGTGTAGAATTTTACGCTTGTTATTTAAATCATTATTTGAATCACATAATCGTTTATATAAGTCAAATGCAATCGAGTGCCTTCTATCGAAGAGAAAATATTGATTGTCTTTAATTGGGAGTATACTAGATACCTATCGTCTGAACGATTCTATTTTCGTTCGATTTATATGAATATTGATTCAATTGTTATTGTTTGATAATTTGATCTGACTTGATAACATTGTTTAGAATTTATCATTTTTTAGAATTTAACATCTTTTAGAATTTATGAGCTCAATTATGTATACTCGTTTAATTATGTATTTTTATTTCGTTCTAGTTATAATTACAGTTATATGATTATAGTTACAAAAGCTTCGAAATACATCTCTAAATGATGTTTAATTTATAAATTGTCGAATACTTTTCTGCTAAGTTTTTAATTTGATTTTTGTCAATTCTTTATCAAATAAATATTTAAGACACCAATAATTGTTATCTTAAATGTCGATATGCAAAAATAAGTTAAAAATTTATTTCAAATCTCTAGAAATATTATTATATTAATAACTATTGTTTATATCAAAAATATACCATATAGTATTATTGTATTTATTTATAATTTACACTTTTTTCTATACATTTGATTAGTACATTTTCCTTTTTTTATTAAAATAATTAATTTGTTAAAGAAATTACTACATTTCTCTCTTTATTTCGGGACGAGAATCTTTACATCGAAGAACAATGAGCTAAAACATTATGCGAGGCAAACCTTGCCACGCGCTAATATAAAGATAGATTTCAAAATCTCGTAAATATCGTAAGTGAAGTTAACGAATTATTCCCCTGGGTACCGAATGACACTAGGATCTTTATTCAGTGCGACGCTTACTTCCGTGTGACGGCGCAATCCTATTCTGCGGCAGTTCGAGAAACGGCGAAAAAGCCACGGTTTGCCGATGTTCCGCGCCATTTTTCAATTATGCATTCGCATATTTTACCGGAATGTCTTGTCGCATTCGGCGACGAGCGCGACGACAGCTGCCGGACTGCATTTACGAGGTTAACAATAATTCAACGCCACACACCATCTTTACGGCGCTATACATTCGGTGTTCCCGTGATATCCACGAGTATGCTCGTTACTATTGTTTATTCCGATTTTATGCGATGAAAGTTTTAAATTCCCAAAATTGTCCAAAGATCCTCGCGTCTTTGCCTTTTTTCGCAATAAGCATTTTCATTAAATAGATAGAAAATGTTAATATAATATTAAAGAATTGTGTATATATATTTTAATGCGCGTACTATAATGTAAACAGATTGAATATCTTTCTATTTCTCAGTAAATTTTGAAAAATTTTAATTTAGATAATTTCTCTCTCGCGGATTGTTAGAATTTCTTATAAACGTCGCGTATTACTCGTACAAAAGGCAATTATCTGAAAAAATCGGAATGTAGAGCGTTCTATTCGTGAATATCGTCAAAACAGAAAATTAAAAACCAAGAAATAGAAAAGTCAGACATGTCTGCAGAATTTCTAATAATATCAAAGAATTGTTTCGATGCTATTGTAAGGATCTGCGACCTCTTTCCATATTTTCACCGCTTGCCGCTCAATCCTTTACATTGGCATTAAGAGGAGAATAACAGAAAGATTGGGGCTTGTTAAAATCTCAACTTAAATCGACAGGACAGTTGGTTCAACGTCATCGCTAAACATCGTTCGCGACTATAACAAAAAAGGCAAGGTAGGTTTTTACGACAACGTGCGAGAAATCGAGTGCTTTGAAGGACAAATCGCAAGGAAACGAGGCTTTTGTCATGAAACGAGGTACAAGGAGTGGTTCGAGAAGAACTATCTTACCCTCTTGCTACTATTAATCCTCTTTCATTATCGAAAGAAATAATGGAAAATAATTCAATTTCAATTATCGACGAGCTTTAACAATATAATAACAAATTATTTTTAAAATTAATATTTTCCTCCACTAACTAAAATCGGTAATGTTATGAACAATATCATTATCAAATATTCTTTTAGAATATATTTTTAATTAAAAATTGTTGTATCATTTATCTTAAAGGTCTAATGATAACGAAACGATAGTATATTTATATATGTACGATTATATTTTTTTAGATATTTTTGAAAAACAACCTTTTTAAAAAATACAAAGTTTTAACGATCTTTTAACATTTTTCGCTATCGGTTAAAAAGAAAAGAAAAGTATCAAAGAAAGATCTCCTAAGTAACGCATAAAAATTCAATGAAAAGTCACGGGAGTTTCAAGATCGATACTTAGATGCGGAGTTGAACATGACGGGAGGGCAAAAGGGAATATCAAGGGAAAAGGGAAAGGGGAAGATATAGGTGCCTTTATTGGCCTTGTGCCAATCCTTGCTATCTATATGGAACACCTGTGTCTGCTCGATGTCTCGAATCGCGACAGATCGAACAATGGGAGAATCTTAAGACAAAAGAGCGAACAAACGATGGTTCTGAAACGAAACGGAGAGCATTGCTATTTTATCTTTAGTTGAGTTCGATTATGTTATAAAACTTTGATAAGATTTTTATTACAATGATAGGATAATTATGACAGAAACTTTATCTTCTTGCGTTTTTATCTTTTTTTTTTTTTTTTTTTTTTGATCGATAATAATGTAATGAGGAAAATTTTATGTATATGTAATTGAAATAAATAATAATAAATTATAAAGCAAGTTTTACTGTACATGAGTCTTATAATAAAAAAATTCGAAATAATAGACATGATGTGATATCGTTGCAGTTTGGTGTTTATCGCTCGATCGAGATAGGACTCGAAATGATGCTCTGTTCGTTTGCGTAATATCGTCATCTTCATTGAGATAAGGTCTCGATACATTAATAGATCGATCTATCGAACAAGACCATCTAACATCCAAACATTGTCGGCGCTTTGTGTAACGAGAATGTCGATGTGAACAGGCGCGATAGTGATGTTACTTATTTTTCTTAGTATGTATATATAAAATTTATAGATAGTATTTAAATATATATATTTTATTATAATTTTTATTTTTATTTTATTTTATTTTAATAATTTTATTTTTTCATTCTTTCTTTTCTTTTAAATAATAATAGGAAATAATCGAAATTGCATGTACCCTTTGAAGTAAAAATAAAATAAAATTGTTAAGCCATTTGATTCTGGAAATAAAAATAACGACACACTTTTCGGAAAGTTTTATGAACTAATAGCATCTACATGACTCTCATAGATACACAAGTCTCCATTAAAGCCTCCAATTAAATATTTGATAATCTGTATTGGATGTTAATTCTCTTATATCTTCATAAAAAAAAAACGGCACAATTTTTGCCCCTGTCATAATCCACGGAATATTAAATATTTCAGTTGTACGATATAACCAGTTGTATTTGAAATTTCGATTTATAATTTAGAGGCGGCAGTGCCATTCCAACCGTGTGTCATAAAGAGATCGATCCAAATTTTATGATGGAGGAGGGACAGAGGAAGAGAAATAGGGAGAGAAACGGGCCGAAGCCCCGAGGCTTCTTACGGGCTTCATCGAAGATGCATGAGAGCGTCAAACTATCCGACACACTGAGTGACTTTCTTAGATTTTTGTTTGATAGAAGAAACGCGTTGCATAGCGATTGTCGACTCCGGCGTAAAGTCGTTGTCGATCGTAGCGTGTTAATGAAATATTTTTTTTTTAATTTTCTGTTTGACTAAATACTAACGAATTCGAATTAAATAATTATAAAAATGAGGTAACCAGATAATTAGAATTAAAAAACTTTTCGACTTATCTCTAAGATTCTGCTCTATATTTCGTTTAAATATTACAGCGAAATTCATCATCTGATTCTCTCTGCCTTTTTCTGATGCCTCCCCCCTGTCTCCTTCTCTTCGTCTATCTTTTTTTTTCTCATTCTTATCTTTCGTATAATTTCTCATTAATTCGGATTTGTCAGAGTTTGCATTAATCCATAGAATCATCTTACATGGCGCTATACGAAAGCTAGTCTAGATTTCGTTATCTGCTTTAGCATCGCGATACCCAAGAGAACGACAACGCTGTGAAACGACGCGCCTCTGATAATAGCTCTTTATATATATACGTATTGCCGGGCTGCCAATTCGACGAGAAGAGAAATGACTTGTCGTCACGGCTGGCGAGACACGTATTCGCGCGCTACGTGTTCACGCGAGGATTCCGCTCACGCTCCGCGACGATCGCTTTCGACGAACGACGCGGTTCCTCGGCGTCTATCAACTCGCTCTGCAACAGCGAAAGACGAAGCAGAAAGCTGCTTGTTATCAGTCTCTGCCTCTGTTCGAGCTGACGTGCGCGGATGATCCTTCAGCTGAAGCCATCCTTTGCGATTTGTAACTTACACAGCATATCAGAGCAGCATTATTGCTTTTCGACCATCTGACACGCAGATAAATCTGTATATCTTGAACGAAAGTTATAAACAATATAAATAATTTACCGCTACAAAAATTGATAGAATATAATTAACATATTTGGATAACGATTGGAAAAATAATTAATAGCGATTTCAATTTTGCTGCGTCTGAAAATTTTGTCCAATGATCCTCCCTTAAATTTTCAAAAATCGATCCCATTCTAAAACATATCGAGGCTACGAACTCGACGTACGCAAAATCTTCTTGCCGGCTAAAGTTCAGCAACATCGGGACAACGGTACGAAAGGCGCGACTACAAAGCGAAAGTCAGAAAAGAGCGATCCTTCATTTTTAATGTGGCACGTCGATGCTACGGGCGTTTTAAGATCACGTGAAAGACTTGAAAAAAGGGACTTTCTTTGACACAGTCGACTCGTCAATTTTAATCACGCTTTAATATCGAAATTCGACGAAATACTGACAAGTATACATGTTACGTGTATATGTATATAATTATAAATATATATAATTTCACAAATGAATTATATATAATATTTATTTTTTTTTACTTACAACAAAAATAATAATATAAACTAGTGACTTACGGAAGAAATTCTTAATTCTTCAGATTAATAAAAATAAAAAAATTGACATACAATCTCGTTTTTTCATTATTACATTCTAAAGTATTATATCTATTTAAGAGAATCTTTTCTTACAGTTATTATACAGTTCTTACAGTTTTCTTACAGCACAATTAAATTTGATAAATAAATAAAGATATTATTATTTCTCAATCTCAAAATAATAAAAGGATTTATAATTATTTTTTTATCTTGTATTGTATAATAAAAAATATAATTCCTTGTTTATGTATAATGAAAAATATAATTATTCCCCTATATCTTTTATATTTATAGTGTAATTTACGTTATTTACTTCTTATATTTTATTCTTGACTATATTTCCTTCTTTTTTAACCAGTAAATAAAAAGAAGTTCAGAAAACTGTCTTAAAAGTTGAGAATAATAATTTTATATTTATAATGAAAAATAAGTGTAACACATTTTGTTTTACAAGACTAAATATTTTATTTTCCTTTGCGCTCAATATTCGTTCGTAAAAATGTTAAGTGTCAAGTAACTCTTCTCGCTCTGAAGTCTGAACAGTCGATCTTCGTGGGAGTATACGAAATCTCTCTCTTCCATTTTTAGAACAGTTCAACGGAGCGCCGACGCCTCGAGGGCTTTAGAGTTTAAGAACGAACACGCGGAACAACGGCAAAGAGCCTTTAACACGCAAACCCCTTATTTTCGCCGATTTAAAGGGAAACAACTCGTGCAGGCTGCAACTGACAGGGTCGCTCTTGCAATTTTTGAATCCCCGAGCTCGACATGCAATCGTTTCACTCTTTCGAAAAGAAATTTTATTATATGTATACACATACATTTAAAATCGAATAAAAATATTAAAAATATAATATATAAGCGCAAGTCTCTCTTTTCTTCTTTCTCGTACACAATATATAAGTATACAAATGAAACATTATTGACGATATATAAAAAAAATAAGAGAAAAAAAAGAGAGAATCTTTTTCTCTGTCATATAGTATTATATTAAAATTTCTTTTCAGTCTGCAACTTTTTACATATTTATTAAATGCATACACATGAAACGTATGCTAATGAAAACATCTATAATTATAATATGTATTAGGAAACTATAATTTAAATTTTTGGATTTTAAAATCTTTTTACATAAAGAATATTCGCGTAAAAACAACCCTGTCAATGCGGCCGTTTTTTTTTTTTTTTTTTTTTTTTTTTAGGAGAATTTATTACTGCAACACGTTACTGTCTTTTTTTCCTGTCGACTACTCTTGACTCATTTCGTTTACTTAAAAAGTTTTCGCGTAAGCTAACGCCGCGATGTGTTTGCACGTACTTATCTACCTACCGCTTGCAACACGCTCAGCAACAATGGGGGGCCGCTTTCGTGCCAATTGTTTTTGGAGATTAATGTGATTTTGGCTGCGGCTCCATTATGCAAGATACCTCTTCAGACAGTAAATTGGAACAAGATTCGAAAGCGAGGCAATTTGCCGGCGCGATTTCTTTTGTTTCTCCGCACGAGCATTGTTCGTGTGTTCGCGAAACATATAACAGAATATTGAAGATAATATTTTTATGATACTTCAATATAATGATATTGTATCTTACATATTTTAATCAGAATGAACTTATTATTTTAATATTATTAAATTAAAATCGAGAATTTTCTAAGACGGTTTTACAAATAACGAATAATAAATAATTGATATAAAACAGAACTAAATCGGGCTAAATCGGCGCAAAGTCGTTATATTGCATACAATATTTTTACAATAATGCATAAAAATAATGCGTGTATTGAAGCAAATTTCCCTTATAATTTTTCCATATTTCTGACTAATTTTTTATTATATCCCTATAGAATTTATTATTACAAAAGATAAACCGATAAGGAATGAAAAGGTATGAATTCATTCATTATTTAAATTGTATAATTATTATATTTAATGTAGTTAATAAAAATCACGCATGAATTTGCATATTTCTAATAGGAGTAGCTAAAATATATTGTGCTTAATATTTATATTGTATATTTCTTGCCTTTATATCACCATTTTAATGTAATTAAAAATGCAACAATATGCAAAATATATTTTCTATTATCAATATTAATTAAATAAAGAATTGATCAATGAATTGAAAATGACGATATTTAGAACATCGTGTATAATGTATCAAAGTAATTTTTTTTTAGGCAAGTTTTTTTAGTAATTTTATTTATCGTCTATTTTTAATTGCAATCAATTTGTGTGTTGGCTTTGATAAAATCAGCCATCACAGAGATTTCGCGAAGAATACCGAATATAAGTATTCAAGATGTATGAATAAATAAGTCTCGTAAGAAATTTTTCTTCCACTTTAATAATTCATGACAGTACGTGCTCGGAATTGAGATGGATGAAAAAAAAGGGAGAAGAGGAAGTAAAACTATATCTAGTGATACGAAATTATCTGTATTGATCATAAACGTTTCGCTCTAAAATCGATGGGAAATAGAAGTTTCTCTATTTGTATTATCGAGAATTGCTAGAAATATTGTGACGAGTCAGGATGAATTGTCGACCACTTACAAGCAGCAAATCCTCTTATCCCCTTTGAAGGGCTTTTAAACCGGATGACGATTAGCGTCGACGTGCGAGGGATGTAAGATTCGCCAAATCTGACGATTACTCGAACGAGCGAAGACCGCTCGCTCGCAGAAAGACCAAAAGGAAGGGAAGGAAAGGTCAGCCTCGAGAGAACTGAAGTCGAGATTTGCACCCTCGAGTAAGGACAGACGCAGAAAAATGAGAGATCGTTGGATAGTCGAAGTCTCCGTTCGCTTCAATGAGATACACTGAGGATGAAATATGAACGAAGATCCCGTTAACGATGCATCCTCTGGCAAGAAAAGGGGACGAACTCCTTAACGTGTAAGCGTCGAGGGTTTTTTTACGCGCCAGCATTAAACGTAGAACAAAGTATTGTAAAACAGGATATATTTTCGTGTTCTAGAACTTCTAAGAATCTTCTCATAGAATTTTATGGCACATTTACTCGGGTACACTAATCGGGCACGTACGGACACGTAGAATTGTAAGGAAATAGTCAACGAAGTCATAAATTTACACAACAGAGAATAATATTAAATTATGCGAAATAAGAAAGTAAAAATTATTACACAGAGATTTTTATAAATCACTACGATTCTTATAAATCACTACTTTGTAAAAATATGGAATAATATTGTGAAACCATAAGTTTTCTGTCGCAGATTCTTATATTTTGATTTCATTTTCCGGCATTTATAACCGAGAGATAACTTGATATTCTTAAAGGGCCCCGACGTGAAAGGCCTGCCGAAGGGAAAAGTCGCTATCGCTTTTCGCGGGCGTTATGCTCATTTGCATTGCGTGACGAGTCCGCTTTCCGCAAGCCTTTACGTGTTATAAAGCCAGGGTGCGTTGCATGTCGTTACTCCCTCTCTTCGAATCTTTTTTTTTTTCTTTGTTCTCTTTCTTCCCTCCTCGGTGACGCTTACCCATTCTTATCCTGACGGATTTTGCTCGCGCGGCCCTTCGTCTTTTTTTTTTTTTTTCTTTTTACGTCCCTCCTAACGAGCAACGGCGAGCGAACTTCTCGACGTCGTTATTGATTAAGTAGCCACGCGAGAGCGCGAGCTTGGATTTTTTAATGGCGAAATTTTTATTGGCGGCTGAACTTGCGACGGCAATTTCCCTCCTCTCGACTCGGCGGCGACTTAGACGGCGAAAAATTTCGAGGCACGAGACGCGATGCCACGTAATCGCGACTTAGGATGTATCGCTATTTTTAATGCCAAAAAATTCTGTTGAGCCACGCGAAATTTTATTACACCAAAAACTATTTTGTTGCTTGTAAAAATTATAATTTTTCTGCACACTGTTTTATACTCTTTTCTTCCTTTCCCCTCTCTCTCCCCCTCTCCCTTTCTCCCATCTCTCCCTCTCTCTCTCTCTCTCTCCCTCCCCCCTCTCCTTTCTCTCGCTCTTTAACAAATTAATGATAATTTAAATAACATTATTATACGTATGTAATTATTTATAAAAAATTGTGATAGAAAATCTCAGAGAGATTCGTATGTACTTGCTATGTACTTATTTTAAAAAATATGTAAAAAAATTGATAGGAATGCTCGAAAAAGAATATTGCCGAAAGAAAATTTTGCGTGAAATACAAATAAAAATATTACATATTTGAATTTTTTGCCGCTATGTAAAAAGAACACAATTTCGGGGGGGGGGGAGGGAGGGTGAATCTATTTATAACTATTAATATTATATAAATTAATATTATATAACATTAAAACTATTATACGTTCCACATTTAATCCTTACAAACTAGTACAATTATTCCGTTATAATCATTTATCATCTATTTACAGTGGCGTCTAGTTATCGTCGCGTAATTTACATATAAATTCTGTATTCGCGCGTATTATATATTGGGATGAGATTGTTTCATCATTGTAAGTTACAATTACGAGTCATCTTTGAGGGATGACAGGTACAAGCATTCCACGTTATCGAATGCATTTGCTCGATTGAAAGGGAGGGTATCGGGTGAGATGCAAGGTCCAATAGAGGGATAACTATTATATTGTATGATAAATCTATCTGCTATTAACTGCATACTGAGTGTTCCAGAATTCGCTTTAATTTCTCGATAATACATACGCTGATTAATTTTTTACGAAAATTTGGATATCACTTTTTTCGTAATATTACGTAATATTTATAAAATGTTTAATTCCGAATATTATTTTCTTGTAATAAATTTTTTTCATGAATCTATTGTTTGAAATACAATTTACGTGAAATAAGATACAAGAATATAAGATATTATTTTTTCTTTGTATAAAATTTGAGTTAAGAACATTCAAATTGTTTAACTGGTTATAATTCAAAAAAAATAATTCCTTATTAAAAAATAATTACTTTTAAATCAAAAAATTTATAACGGAGAGAAAATCTGAAAAAAACTGAGGACACCTTGTATATCTCTTTCCTATCTTATATCGCTTTCCTGTCAACATATGCACGTCTCCGTGTTTTGACATAATCACTCCTACATTCAGAAATCCAATTAGCCGACCATTAATAAGGGATTCCTCTTGACGGAAGAGATAATAGTATCCGCCCCATCGTCAGCTGCAGTTGCACCTGCCGGTGCACTGCACTGTGTCTTGCACCTGTCTTCATTCACGCGGGGATAAATGGCCGATCCCGTGACTACGCCAGCTGTAAGGAGAACCATTAGGTTTTCGGTGATCGCGAATTGAGATCGTCTTTTGTAGGGAACTGCACAATCATCCTCGAGTTGCACTTTAGCTCGCGACATTTCTTTGGAGCTATTGAACAGTTTCTTGTTAAGATAAGCACGATTACTGCTGCTTAATTTCAGTTTATGCTACTTGAAAGAAGTCTGACTAATTTTGTACTGCGCTACTGAATATAAAGTTTGATTTTTATTTCTTAAAATCTCTTAATTTGCTCTTCAATAAATTCTTAGACCAATATATCACACATAATTAACAGTTTCGTCTAAAAATAAGCACCGTTTAATCTCGATTTACACTACTTGAAAAAGGCTGACTAATTTTAAATTGTACTACCAGTGAAAGTAATTCTGCAGTTTATTTTCTTTGATTATCATTTCTTTATATTTTTATTGTATTTTTTTAATATTTTTACTGTATTATAATGTATAACAATAACTTAACAATTATCTTGAAAATTATATAAATGCTATTTGAAAAATTTAATATGCGTATTAAAATTTATGAAAATTTATCATGTTGCTTTTAATTTTAATTCTACACATTTATCACATACAAGTTATTTGACGAAAAATAGCTTTAATAATAATTAACTCAAACTTAAATAAAATAAAGACTTAAATATACTTAACTTATTTCCACCTATGATCGTTAAACGTAGCCTTAATAATTTTCATTTCTAAGCCGCTTAGGATCGCTTACACTACGGATCCTTTGTGAATAAGTTTAACATTATTCGTAATAGGCTTTCTAAAATTACATATTTATGTAAATAATTTATTAGCTTTACCTGTATATATTTACTCATGCATTTGCAAATATCCGAATAATTGTATTAGCGCGTATCTGCGTGTAAAGCGAAATTATTTCAGAATACAATTTCGAAACGCGACGTAATACGGATGTACTTCTAACCATGGATTAATATGGTAGAAGAGGCACGTACCGCATAATACAAGAGAGCGTAAATTAGAACAGCCATCGAGCTGCCGGTGAGTTTCGTCGTGTGGCACGGTTCGGTATTAATTAAACCATAACGTTAAACAACCAGCGTAAACAGCGGAATGTTACATTCAGCACGAAATCGCGGCAACTCACGATCAATTTGATTACTTTGATCACCATTAATTATTTCAGTAGAATGAAATTATTATAACGAGAATATTTTTTCGAAAAAAAAAAACAAAAAATAAATAAATAATAATGAGCTAACAATCGTAAAAAAAAAATTAAATAGCCAGAAATTGTTCGTTAAGCAATACGGATATATGAAGGATGTTATTGTGCATATAATTTTATCGATAATATTTATCGAGCGAGTTTTATTTAAAATGTCAAATACTTCTAATATATTATTAATTAAAAGAACATTAATAATTAAAAGCATACAATCTCAAATAGAATTATTATTGTTACGCAAAATGTGAAGTCTTCTTTATCAAGTATATCTATTAATTAGTTTAACCAAGAATAATTTAACATAGAAATCTCTGTAAAAATTATCTAATTTGAATTTTAAAAAAGGTTTGACTTTATTTAACATCACTAAAATCTTTGTTGAATGTAATTTGATATTTCCACTGTGGGGTTGATTCTTCGAGAACTTTTAAAGAAACAAATGAGAATCTCGCGAAAAATTATTTCACGTATATTATATATATATATATGTATGTATTATTTTATGTTCCGAGAGGCAGGATTAAATAAAATATTATCCAGGGAAAAAATTAAGAACGTGTCGGCTAATGTTAAAGCACGATGAGAGATAAGCAGCGCAATCGACGAGGTAAAAAAATAGGAGTTACATATCCGCAGCATGCGATACTGTTGCGAATCTGTCGGATAATCCCGATGGAAGAAAAAGCCAGGCCGCACATTTGCATTCAAAGCTGGATTATTCTGGTAGGGAAACCGAGCACACACGTAGCAATTAAAAGGCTCTCCGACTTCTCGTCGTAACAAAATTATGATGATATAGCAAAAAGTAAAATAAATAACCAGCGACTCTCACATATTCAACCATTCTAATTAATGCACAAATTATACAACGCAGAGCTTTTGAACAATGAGCTCGTCTACAATCGAAAATTCTTCGCAGGGGGATATAATTTTCAAAAATAAATTATAAATTACATTGCGTAACAACTATTCTCTCTTTTTATTCGCTTACGTAATATTTGTAATGTTTATTTTTTTCTTGTACACATATTCTTTTAAATTATAGCATTTGAATTACACCCGCAGAAAAGATTTCCGGATCTAATGCTATTACTCTTCAATCTATCATAAAATAGGATCGATATAGCGGCAATCATATTTATTATTGAAAAAGGAATATTTTAATCTTAAATGGAAAATTCTTAAATCTAGAATAAAATGCTCTTGGTGCTATCCCGTTAATTTTCTCACAAACATGAAGATGGAAATTTGTAGCGATCTAACATCAAGTTATTCTAAATGCAAGAATATATAAGCTTAGATTTGTATATGTTACTCTTGTCTCAAGATAGTAAGACAATCTTATTTAATTCGAGAGAGAAGAAAAGGAATTATTGATTTAATTTTAAAATTGTTTTATTTTTGTACCGCATAAGGTTGTGATACGATTAAATATGTCAAGAATATTTTTTGTCTCGTTATCAGAAATCCTTTCTGAGAGTGTATAGAGGATCAAATTGCGAGAAGTGAATCGAGTTGAAAAAAATGTTTCTTTAAAGATTTTTATATCGTTATGTACGATTTAAACTATTTTTATATTCTAACTTAATTCTATTTATTTTGATTTATTCACATACTTGCCATTTTATACTGGCTATTGATGAAAAGGAACCGCGGAACATGCCGAGAATGTGTTTCGCCAAGTTTTTAAGCTAATTGACTGGAATTGCGCGAAGCAGTAATGACCCAAACACGGCCGGACAAAAGCCCAGTAATTCCCGATAATTCATTTTACGTATTGGCTCGTGCTAATTGTAGTCCCGAGTTTCTCGCGCGATGCGGGTTAATGTACTGAATATACGGATACGCTACAATGTTCGCGACATCTTTACTCTTGCATGCCGCGACATATGTCACAAGTATCCTATAAAATACTTGAATCTCGAAAAGAATACGAACAATCGCACTACATGAATTTCAGAGAAGTAGATCTAATCTAATTGTGCAAATATCAGATATATTGTCGCAATTATAAAAATTATCTAACAATAAATGAATCTTTCCTTTTTCCCAAGGAGAAAGAAAAATTCTTTTTACGATATTAAGATCATGGGATCACTGTTGAAATTATTTTACGTTGAAATAAAATATATATATATATATAATCGAGTTTAGAGTGTATATTTTTAATATAAATTGTTCGAAAACATATCTCAAATTATTGTAGATAATTCAGCGTGTTCTTTTTCATGGACACCAAACATATCATTCGTCGAATTCGTCGAAAGTTTCATTCCACGCTCGAGGCTATGCCGTCTCGTCACGGCAAAGTTATTCGCGCAAGATTCCAGCTTCCACGCGGAATTTAATCTCATTGAAAAGCTCGCGCGGACGAAACGCTGGCGACGAGAAATCTGGTCGGGCCACGTGGCGCACCAGAAAGACATCGCCAAAAATCGCTCTCAGCCTCACGAATTTCTACGCCGGAAATTAAAGATTCAACGAGCCGAGGGTAATTTTCGGGGACGGGGAACAAGGTTCGCGCGCGGAGGATAACGGGAGGGAGAGGGTTGAAAATGGAAATCGATGCCGAATTCGGTCTGAGAGAAAGTAGAGAATGAAGAGGATGGGGGAGGGAGAGTATATTCGACGTCGTTAAATCGTATTCGAGAGTGACTCGAATTCTATAAGAACAACTATCGATAGTGAAACGGAAAATACTATGTGTTTCTGCGAATCTTATACTTTTGCGGGGGAAATTTATTTGTATCATTGTATATCATTGTATAACGATTTAGAATTTATCATAGCATCTCTTTTGCTTTTTTTTTTAATTTGCAAATCCTTCTAATCTTGAGATAACTTTTTGAAATATGAATTTTATCGATTCTGATTAATCCGTTTTTACGTACCAGTTTTATTAATCACAATATCTTGTTGTCAAAATGACAGGATTGATTATAAATAAAATTATTGGAGGAATTGATTTTCATTTGTATTATGTGCCTTGAGTCGAAAACAATTGGTATTTCTTCTTCCATTTGAAATGTTTGTGTATCTCGTAAATCGTTTTTGATGTATAAAATTATATGAAGAGATATCGAATATAAATAAGAACTCAGAGCAGAACATATCGTATGTGATTTTGAACGAGAGCAGTCTGCGAATTTATAATCGTATTGAGATATTAGGTATCAAGCAAGAATATGATTATTACAATAGATATACGATATAAAAATATATTCTCGATTTAAATATTAAATAAATGCCAAATGTGGAAATTTATTAAAATAGAATCCACTTTGAATTAATATTGCTTCGAACTAGATATTTTTTTATAAACGTATTGATCGAGATACTCGATTTGCAGGAGGAATGCGCGTCAATGATGCAAGATCTCAGCGACAAGATCAACAACAAGCATCACGAAGTGCATTCGCATCCGCTACTCTCGATCTTCAAGATGGCCGAGGTAGAGGTAAAAATGCCATACAGTAACGAGGCGGCTGTCTTCAGGTCATCGTTAGTCCTTCTCGTCATTCTACTGGCAGTCGGCCTTTTCGGTTCGACGTGTCTCTTCGATTCGTGACAGGGACACCGAGACACCATAAGAAGTCTATATCGAACGTCTCCCTCGCGAAGGATCGCCACGTGTCGCGCGTACGCGATTACTGTGATTCCGACAACGGAGTCTATCCAAAGGAAGGAGTACTTGTGGCCTTGAAGGCCACAAAACAACGAAGAGAAGGATTTTTCACCTTCTCGATCATCGTGCTGATCCGGTAAGGATCTGATGTAAGGATCGATCGACAGATCTGCGCGATGATCCCTGTACGTATTTTGCCGATCACGAATCGCTCGTCACGCCGTTCAAGATATTATTAAATGTATATAAATGTTTAATAATATTTTTATTCCTACCTCCGTATGCAGTCTCATCGAATTTTCTTCTTAACCCTTTAACAGTCGCGATTTGAATAATTCCGAATTTAATACTAGAACGTACAATAATTGTATAAAAAGTTATTTTTCTTAGAAGATATAAAATGATAAATTTACAACAAAAATAAATGTTCCAAATTTTAGCATATTCTCGTCTATTTGTTTCTCTTTATTTTATCTTATTATTTAACCGTATTTTCATTTTACGCGTTCGGTATATAATTCACCGTCAAAAGTGTCTTGTGACGAGATGGTCGCGCGATCGACATGCAACCGACGTGACTTCAACACAAGAGTTGCATCGCAAGCATTAACAATCGCGTACGGTGCTGATGATGTTTGGTTACACGGTGATTTGCAAGCGAATGATTAGTAGAGAACAATTGACGAGATATGCATGCATTGGAAAATATTGAAAACTAAATAATTGAAATTATTGACGTTTTAACGCATAAACAATTAGCCAATATAAATATATAAATAATATGTATATTCTATATCAAATGTATGTGTAGAATAAAATTTCTCCTCTCGATGCCTACGATTGGCAGAGAAATTAAATTTGTTAGAATCATGTTGAGGGAGATAATTAACGCAGAGTTCGCCGATAGCTACGAATACTTTCTTGCAAATTGTTGAAGGATATTATATATATATATATATATATATATATATATATATACTCGAAGTATTTATTTTTAAATGTTAAAAATTTTTGCGATTATATAATTGTTGATAGTACGACGCAATGTTCACGTAAACGGTAACCGAACATTTCGCACAAAATCAGCATTGTACTTGTGATGCAATCGGTCAGGTAACAATCTCGATAAATTACTTAATCGAAAAAAGACGAAAATATAAAAAAAAATCGATAACTAAAATAAATGAAAAAAATTGTAGTTTCAAAATTAGCCTCGCGCGAGGAAGGTTCGAGAGAGAAATCGAGATAAAGAACGGTGAGCGCGATTCGGGATCGTCAAGACTGATATATGACGCGTGTATAATATAAATCGATCGTAACGCGAGAGATGCAGTCTGTATAAATGGCTAAGCACTGATCTATTGTATAATTAATGGCCAAACAACGCAAATCTTCTCCCGTAACTGGACCATTAGGTGTTTGTTAAAGTTGAAACCTAAACCCGAAACCATACGCGCATCTGCGGTGCGTCGCGAGTGTGTAGATAAATGTAGATTGTTGATAGCAACGTAAGTATAAAAAAAAAAAACAGAAGGTGTGTAATAGAGATAGGCTAAAAATACGATGGAACGAAAAATTCGATCGCGGCCCGCGCGTTTCCAAGTTTCTTCGCGTCAATATGCGATGTATTTTGCAATATCAAATTGATCTTAACGTAAAAGTAATTTCTCATTTTTTTTTATTATCTGTATTATTGAATCTCGTATTTATATATCTAAATATTATTGGAGAAATATATTAGATGTCTCAGAAAATTTATAAGGCGAATCGTCCAATCAGATTTTTGCTGATAAAATATGGCCACAAAACTCCGATAATTGATATCGCCAATACTATTATTACATATATTTTCGAACATACTCTATATTTTACTTGTACTTTTAAAAATGAAATTTGACACACAAATTTAATAATGACCTATTAATTTATTTAAAATAAAAGCAATCACGTATCATTGAAAAATAGATATAATTTTTTTATTACTTATAACAAAAAAAAAAGATAATTTATTCGTTAAACATCGACCGATATCAATTATTTATAATGTAGGTATACTTTTATTCGCCCTTTTATCTGTCGTATTCGTGTCATCGATTATTTTATCAGCCGATGACGCCGATAACAACGACAAATATAAATGCGAAACGGCGCCTCACATCGCTTCGCATCGCGTCTCTAATTATGACGCGCAATGTCAATAGTTCGTGACTATGGCACTATATATGTATTGTATAAACGGTCGATTTGTCAACATAAAAGACGAGAGAAGGGGATACGAAGCGGAAAACTTGTAAACGGTAGGCAAATGCTTGACATTTACAAATTACTCAGATATTCACGAACTGGAATTATTCAGCAAGCTGGTGTGTGTGTGTGTGTGTGTGTGTGTGGGAGAGAGAAGTCCTTCCGCTGACTCGATCATAATCTCGATACCGGCGATTAATAATCCTCGAGATTCCTATAATTATCCCTTCCCGCAACGATCTCACGATTATCATTACGCTGTTTTTCAGATGGCACTAGAATATAACGAATTTAGTGCTCTAGAAGAATCTGAAAATTAATCTGAATTTGATAGAAAATTTCAATGATTCTTTTATCATTAATTTACAATATTTTGACCAACAAAAGCGTGTTTAATGTGTTTAATTTTAAACGCATCGAGATATATCAATTATAGATGTAAATCAGAGAAAGATAATAGCTGAATTTAATGATGAAATTTTAATTAAGACTTGAAAAAATTGTTTTCGCTTTTTAATTATGCTAAAAAAATCACCGCATAATCACGTCATATGAAATGTAATAATTTATTTCCCTTTTATAAATAAACGCTCGACAAATTATGGAAAAATGGTAAAGGTAAAAATACATATTGTCGATCATATTTTAAATCTCATTCTCTCTTTTAATCATATGAAAATTCGTCGTTTTAAAAATAATTTTTTAATTTCTGTTTTCTATAACTTATTAATATATTTATAATTTTTCTATAATTCATTAAATTTCTATAACCTGTTAATTATTTATCTTTCTATTTTTATTACCAAAAAGAATTACGATCGATAAATGAAAAGAATAAATCTCCGAAAGTAGATACGGATTATACGAAGAGTCGATGGAAATGCAACGAATGAAACGATTATCACGAGGACTTTCGTTATCCTTGCGACTTTCGCCATTTGAAGAAAGTAATGAGAATCCGTCAGATGGGATCCCGAGGATTATAATTGCGCTGAAGCTTCGGGCGAATCTATGTGACCCTCCGGAGTTAACTAATGGAAACTTGCTAGACAATGTAACGGCAGGAACAATACGGCAAATAAATAGAGCCCTTCTATGCGTACGATATACTCTATAAATACACGTTATACATAAGTGCATATACATATATAAATATAAATATAGATAACGCGGAGAGATAAAGGCGGACAGCCAGCGCGTTCTGGCTGTCATATTGTTTGTACATGGACGACAAGTACGAATAAGACGACAAGTTATAATACGGTAATTCAATTAGGTGGCACTCGTCGATCTTAGGCGCGAATGTGAGTTGCGTCTTTTTTTGTGGGAGTCCTGCGTGCGAAATGCGAGAGTGCGTTTGCGCAAGCCAATTATTTTCTGCGCTCGCTTCCCTAAAATTATCATTATATTAAAAACTATAATGTAAGTGATATTAGCAAATGACAAAATAATTACATAAACGTGGATATTGGTATTTTATTCTTTCGTATTCTGTTCAACTGTGCTCTCTACTTTAAGATGTAAAATTAATTAAAAGTTAATATAAATAATTTATAATCATAACACTGAGAATTTTACGTCAGTGTTATTTGCAAATTTGCACATGAAACAAATAGAAATTGATATTCTTACTGATTTATCTCTCTCCGATATATTTGTTAATTTTGACTAATGATCATTCTTTAACAAAACAGAAAGAAACATATTTTATCGAATAATGACAATTTAATGGAAACTATTGTATTAAGCAAACAGAGAGGAAAAAGAGCGCAGAGCAGATTGTGCGTGCGCGACATGGAAAAGCAATAATGTAAATATAAAATTTAGGAACCGCGGGTACATCGCTCAAAGAGACAGCGGATGTTAATGTCACGTTATACATACATGCACGTAGCGAGAATATATGTTGACTAGTTAAAAAGCGGCGTGGCTAATCGTTTCAGCGGCGACGAGATGGACTCTTCGGGAAAAATCGATCGAGAAGTGAGATTAATTTCTCGATCTCGATCAATCTCGAAGATATGGACCAAATGGACGAAAATCTCACAAAAAGTGGATCAAGGTTGAAGGATCAAGATTGAGAGATCCTCTTTCAATCCGCGAAGTGAAAATATGACGCGTCAAACGGATGCGCGGACGTTTCAAATTTTTATCATTAATTATTGCTAATATAAATCTAATCGAGAGATTCGTGCTCGATTACAATATAATGCACGTTAAAAAAAATTTAATGGGCACTCAATTCAATTAGTTTGATAGAAATGCAAATTGCATACTTTATTGTCTTGAATTATTCCTTCGTTAATTTAATGCCTATATTAATTCCATGTATTTAATATAGCGTGTTTTCATTAATTATATTCCATAAAATGTCATATATTAATTAATTCCGCACATTTATGACTGCGTTCACATATTTTAATTAATAATTAATGAAACGCGTTGTGCATTCTAAATCATGCTGGATTTGAATGAAATCTTTACTCGAAAATATTGCACGATCGTTATCCTCAGAATTCTCTATAATTCGACCTTGATCGACATGGGGTGTCTCGAAAATACGCCCGAGTAGAATAACTCTCGACGAATTCGACGGCGTTTGCTCGAAGGCGCTTGCTGCATCGGATTGTAAATACTTGCGCAAAAAAAAAAAAAGAAAAAAAAAAGAAAAGAAACGCCCCTGGCGATCGTAGAACGCCGATTGTAGATGCACGAAATCAGCCGATAAGAACCATTACGCTCAATTACTACTCACTGGCAAGGTACTTTTGACGCACTAAGATTCGCTAAGAGGGCGAGTAGCTTTAATACTGCTGCGTTAATAACGCGGATGCAACTTTCCTCCGCGAAGCACGGACATTTCGCAGAACGATGTGTATGTCAATTCGCCAAACATATTTGCAAATAAGCTCTATTTTTTATTACAAGAGATTTTCTTATGACCTTATATACACAGAATTCTTATATCACACATTTAATCTGTCATGTAGAAAATCTTTAATCGAAGATTTTATTATTTGTTTTATATTACACGCACGAGAAGCGTACATTGTTTCTTTAATATCTTCTCTTGCACTTTTTAATTTAATTTTTCTTTCAATTTCTCTCTTGCAAAATCGAACTCCATGCTTCTTGCCAGAAGCAATTTCTCTGGCAATATTTTTCTTTTTTTTTTTTTCTTTCAATGAATATGCTAATCATATGTAGCGTATATGCACGCGTAATCATTATTAATCTACGCTGAATACTGCTCGTGTATCTATTCGCGGCCATCTCATACGGTCCAGCTGAATCAGATAATCAAATACCCGACTTCAAAGTCACGGAGACTGCACACGGCCTAATTACTCCCCGTAATATATCGCGCATTAGATACACGCGCATGTCGAGAAATCACGATTTCGAATATAATATCTAGCTCGGTATAGATCTCTGAAATATGACAAGTCATTCCTGTCATATTTTATCATATAATAAATACGCTTTAAGATAGCTTAATAAAAAGTTCATCGATATGATCTGTTGCTAAAGAAAAATTGTTTTCCCTTAAAAATTAAAAGAAAAAAATTAATTCGCTAGTTATAACATAATTTTACTTGTTCTCTCTCCTATCCTAGAATAATTTTTTACAACTTTATTTTGATTGATCTTTTTTTTGTCTTTTTTTCGTACGTCTCACTTAACATTTCTCATATCATCGTTACATTATAATTTCCGTGTTTCGTGTGAGCGTGAGAATGACTGCTTAATCGTAAAAATCGACACGACGACGATGCAATAATTACGCATGCATGCGAGATCGCGCATATGTATGTGAGTATGTGTGACCGACGCGTCAAAGGATATGTTATTATAAAGAGCCCGCTTTGTGACTTGCGACGTTACTTTGTGAGGAGTAACTAACACGATGATCCTGTTTGAGAGAATTTTGACAAACTTTCACGTTTCTCATATTCAGTCATTCTCCCTCTTGCGTTAGTATAAAATTTATATTATACATTTTGTTTAATTATAAAGTTTGCGAAACAATGTGTTTTGTGAACATCAGATATTTATCAGCTGTAGTAAATCTTATTCGTTAAATCGAAAAAATTTATTTATTATTAAATTAATTACTAATGAAGTGTGGAAAAAAAAAATTACGAAATAGCAATCTATAAGTTGTAAATTATATGGTTTAAAGTTTAATCCTAATTTTGTATAAGAACTAAAAGATTTAATTAGTAATTATATCGCGCTGGTTATGAAATCAATATTGTTTTATTCAATATACATATTAGATATTTTGTTATAAATTATCTTAATAATTCTCTCGTACTTTTTAGTTTCATACATTCTGAAAAATTTGTCACAGCAATTTGCAGCTAAATTAAATTCCGTAATTATTTATAAATAGTTCTCTCTGGAAGGGAAATTCTCAACGAAGCAATGTCGCGATTACAAGATATGTGATTTCTCTTCAAGATATGAATTTCTTCCAAATGAACTGCGGGCGTGGGTCTTCGTACAAATCGTGTGAATTCTGACTTTGTCGTGTATCAATCATTGCAATCTACGCGATTAACCGTTTCGTCATACTGGTCGAAACAACTTAACGAAATTCTTGTGAGAATACACGCTCTTCTATAAGATGCTCCGCAAATCTTTTGCCCAATTGTCGCAATTTGATGAATTATTTTAGAAAATATGTACGGAATATTTCAAAGGATCAGCTTTCATGCGCGAATATAATCGAAAATGTTTAAATTAAATAACTCAATCGTATAAATTGTTTATTGAAACAATGGCGTTCTATTATAATTAGATCTATATATACCGTGTTTCTTTAAAACGCGCTATATATTATAATAAAGTTAGGTCGATACAGAGAGAAACGTTCTTAATCGAATAGAAATTTTTTTTCAAATGTGAAGTTAGACTTTTGAAAGTTATTGCAATGCCACAAAGTGGTTTTAAAGTTTATGAATTTTACGCAAATCCGGTTATGTATAAAATTTTCAAGGATTAATAATTTTGAAGATTTACGGGGCGTCGAGTATATAATTTCGAGTTTGTTAAAACTATCAAAAAAATGTTACGAATTAAGTAACAAAGTTATACAATCTTACTGGTAATTTTACAATGAATCCTTTAATATATAAAAATGTTTATCAAAAATTGTTACAACGCAGAAATAGTGTTACATGTTAAAATTTCATATAACTATGACTTTGCTACTATTTTCAATGTAGTGCTATTAAGGAAATAATCGACAAATTTGAAGAAAAGACGAGAAAAAGAAAAGAAAAAACTGCGCCAAACGCAACATGTATAAAACAAATTTTATACATATATTATATTGTATAATTAAGAATGTTTCACTTCTTTCGCGCGTTGTCCTTAAACCATATGCATCAATTGTATATAAAATATTGCAATACGCATTTTTTTAGTAATATGGAAAAATACCAAATTTAATTAAAATATGCGTTAATTATTGAATATCCATATATATTTTGATTTTGATTAAATAAATTGATAGACTAATAAAAATATCCACAGATATATATTAATATAATATTAATTGTTATTATTATAAATATATATAAATATATATATATATATATATATATATATATATATTACGCATATTCTATTATAATTAAATTTGACGATTATAATATATAAGATTATAAAGATATATATATTCATTTTCTGGTGAAATATATCTTTGTTGATATAAAAATTTTTGATTTTCACTAGATGCTAATATTATAGAGTTAAACTTATAATTTATTTTTTGCGATAATAGATATTTTCATCGGATGCATAATGGTTTAAGGTACTACAGCTTTACATTATAAAGGTCTGAAAATAACAATTTATCTGTAACTGTCAATTACGTCATATCCAACGATTCGTCGTTTTCTTATAGCTCCATATATGCTTTGAGAGTTACATTGTAAATGATAAATTATTAATATTAGGGTATCTTGTTAAGATGTTATAAAATACGAATTAATTTAGTCATTAGACAATTGTGAAGTACGAAGACCCGCGAAATCGGTTATGTCAGCAACTTTGAACATATTTTGCAACAAATGAGATTGGAAGACAAACGAATCGAAATTATAATGATTACTTGATTAATTGTTAAAATCAATTAGTTCCTTGCGTCATTATTATTATATCCAATTCATCAATTCATTCTTTAAGAAAAAAACGTTTATTAAAAATGTGTTATATGAAATTGAATTGTCGAAATGTTTGAAAAGGACAATTTTGATAAAATCAATTATCGAGATAAATATCAATTTTGAACTGAATTGCAGCTATAAATAAATAAAGTAAAACAAATTGAAAATTATGAAACAAAATTAATAAATTCGATATATTAAGGTAAATTTAATATTACATTTTTTATATTCTTATACATAACATTAATTAATATTTACACATATGGAATATAAATATTATATACTAGTTTCAGCATTTATTTAAAAAATATTTAATCTTTTCGTACATTTTTTCGACATTTTATAATATTGTATATTTATTATAGAAGTATATTTTTATATTTTTTATAGTGATATATTTGTGAAAATTATAAGACGCAAGGAATTATATAAATGTGTAGTTATACTATTTTCACTGTTCAAAACCGAAAACAAAGATAATAGTTTCCAACTGAACATATCAAAGCCTCGTAGAAAAGGCTAGCCAAAAAAAAATATATATCCAGATTTCTATTCTGATTTCGCATAGATTCTATTTTTTTCGACTCTTCTTTTCGCGATAAGAAACACATGTGAGAGCTCGCAAAGCGGCTCGATCGCGCGATAATATGCGCAGCTTCCAAGGATTATCTTGGAAAATTTAATATATGATATATAAATATACAAGAGAATCCTCTGTCCACTGGAGTTGTTGTTTATTTATTCATCACACAACTAATTATTCCCTTTTATTCGAAACAACATTATCTGTAACTTAATATTTAATATTTTCTAATTTTTCGATTATATATAAATATATATAATTTTATATCAATTATGTATATGCAATCTGAATTTCTCAATCCGAATTATATTTAAATCGTCAAGAATTCAAACAATAAAGTATCAGATGAAATATATTTGATTCTAAATATCATAAAGAAATAATTATTAAAAAATTTTTTTGCTAAGTTGATAGAAAATAAGAAAATCAAAAATAATTGCTCTTATAGAAAACATCTCTGATGGTCTTTCAGGCTTTTGTCTATTAATAGTATCTCGTCGGTGGTCATATTAACAGCTTTCAGTAAGAGGAGAAAGCTTCCGTATCAACTGCGAATATTAAGGAAAACATACAATTTCAATATGTTTCTAAAGTATATATCAGATTTTCTATTAAAATATAAGTAAATTATTCTATAAATAAAAACAAATATATACGAAAAATGAATTCTAATAATTCCTCGAATTGGTTAAGCCGTCTATTATGAGATGGCGAGAAGAAATTTTACACATGTCGATAAGTTTAAATTCTTATTACATGGCTATCGATATTTATTCACATTTTATTCACATATATAATAATATTTTATTACATATTAAAATTTATTAATTGTATACGTTGAACGTAAAATATGCGGAGGTAAACTTAAAAAGCATAAATTATACATTATCGTTAAAAGTATCACGCTTTTTCTACTACAAAAAAAAAAAAAAAAATTAATTAATTTGCTTATTATTTTGTTGTTATAATCATGATTGAATTTATATAATAACTTTAAATAATTATTAACTAAAATATAATAACGTAATCTTTAATTTTAGCTAACAGAAATGTTCTTTTTAACTGGTAAGAAAACTATATTTGCCCCTCTCTCTCTCTTTCTCTCTCTCTCTTTCTCTGTCTCTAATAAAATATAGTCTAATTAAAAAAGAGAAACTTATTTTATACATTTTTACGTACGTATAATTTATATTATAAAGTTTACTCTTACATAGCTTTTGTAAATTTTATATTGTATATTTGTCAATGTAAACACGTGTATGAGTTTATCTATAAATTACGCTAATTGGATTTGACATTTAAAATATAATCTAATTCTTTTTTCACGTTTTTTTTATCTTACGCTCTTTGCGATATACTTTTGATTGAAAAATTACAGAATCTCTAATTAAGATTCACATGCTTTGACATACGATACTGCCGATGAAAGAGAGTAGGGCTTAATCAGTTAGTCGATAAACAAATTGGCTTAGAGACGGCTGTGCGATGGGGTGGTTTATACAGCGGAAAAGAAAGTGCAACGGGGTATGACTAGTTTCTGTCTGACAACCTCACGA
Organism: Polyergus mexicanus; assembly: GCF_030449975.1. NCBI lineage: Eukaryota > Metazoa > Arthropoda > Insecta > Hymenoptera > Formicidae > Polyergus > Polyergus mexicanus. The sequence continues at coordinate 6,584,360 of NW_027223335.1, forward strand.
GCATCTACTGAGCGAGAAAGTCCAACGATGCGATAACGACGCATCATTCTTAAAGTTTCCTTGGGAGTTAAATATATATATATAAACAAATAAGTTTCCGGAGGTCATGATTACAAAACAAAATCTTGATCGAAACATTATTGAACTGTTGTTGACCTTTTAACGTGCCTTAAATCAAAGCTGACAAAAAGAAGCGGCAGGTCTGGCAATAGAGAAGCAGGTCCGTAATTTATATTACTAGAAAACTTCATTAGAAATCAAGAAAATGATTGCAATATATATTAATCGATTTTTTTTTACAAAAATTAGTGCAACAACGCTTCCATGTCATTCGTAGTTGATATTAAAACCAAAATAAAAAGATTACTTTCAAAAGCCAAATATATTAATTGAAATTACTTATTTATTTATTTAATAATATTAATATCTAATCGTTTATAGAATCAGAAAAATGCATTTGATTAGATCTTTCATATCTTATTAATTTAAAAATCGTTTATTTTTGAAATTATTTTTTGAATTTTTGAATAAAAGATCGATAGCAAAACTTAATTCTTTATTTTTTTCTTTAATCTCTTTTTAATTCTTATTTTCTATTGTAAAATACAAACGTACTTTTATTTTTATATAATTTATAATTTGATCTTATGTTCACATTAAAATTTATGCATTTAAAAGTTTCATTACAACTAATTTTTATTTGTATCTTTATAAAACGCTATCCGGAAACGATTTTTAGTTGTAAAAATTAATACGTTTATCTTCTCTTAAAAGATACACTTTATATAGGTGATTTAAGACGATTTTTAAAGCCAGCTTATGCTTTTACTATACATCTACACAAATTCGTTAATAAACTTTTTTATAGTTAGTAAACCCAACTCTCGGTTTAAAGTTCTAACTATAACTATTCTTTTGTAATTGTAAAAAAAAAATTGTAAATTTATTTAAACAAAGACAGTGAAGTTTCATTATTTAGGGATTATTATAAACGGTCAAGGAAAGATCAATCAAAAAATTCGAGGTAAGAGAGCTTCATCGTTGAAGGTTCTTTTTAAAAATTTTATCGATAAAAGTTATTGATGAAGTTATAATTTTTATGTTAGATTCTTAAATTTTCAGATGTAAATTCAGATGTTCATTGATTCACGAGGGACCGGAAGCGATCAAGATCCGATAGGGGAGATTTTTGGACGAGCGGCTGATAGCTTCCGTTCGATCTTCGTCGAGAGCATTCGCCGGATTTCCGAACGATAGAATGTGCAGCTGATCGGTGAGTGGAAAATTTGATCGAAAGACCATAAAAATTTTAAAATAAGGGACGCGATGCAGGAAATTGCTCGTGAAATATATATTTAGATCGCAAATAAATAAGAAACACGGGAATATTAGTAAATTATTTAATTAATGTACAATATAATTTTATAGTTATAATAAAGAGTGCCTTTTTATGAAACAATGCAAATCAAGATTATTAAATTCTCTATTGCACCATTCATTTATTATGACGACGAATATTATTTCATATTTCGTCAAAACATACATTCAAATGATATATTAATCACTATTTAGAATAGATAATTGACTTATTATTTGTACGCCTTGTATAAATTGTCTTCTTCCATAATGAATCGTCCATTATTATTCGACACCGCGCGACATTGACAATAGAAGCAAATGAGATATTATTAATTGAATTGCATTGAGTTAATTATGCAATTACGTTGGAATATTAATAGACTTAATATACCGCTCATCGGTGTAACATGACGAACCGAACGTATCCGTTTAAAAGTGTAAAAGATTTAATGACCGCAAGCTTAATATAATTTCATTGATTCTTCGGTGTGTCTGTGAATTCTTTATAACGTACTCTATATAGCATATTAGTTTCTTTCTCTAGGAATGGCAAGACACTCTCGGATGATAATATGCTTCATATGCTGCTATTTGTATACACTGTTTGGCATGACTGCTCCAAACTTCTCGTGAGTACGCAATTATATTGCATTCTTTGCCGAACATAAGAGATCTCTTATATTGAAATATAAAATTTGTATCAAAAATTTTAGCACAAGGAAAAAGGTACTTTGCATTTAAATTTATTGCTTTCTTGTTGTTTAAACTATATTCTTTCTTTCTTGAAAAAATTTAATATCTAAGAAGAGATTGTTAAGAATACACATATAATTGTATTTTAACTGTATTTTAATGATAATCGTAAAAAGAAAAATTGATTAAACATAAATAATGATAAATTTACTTAATTTATAAAAATAAATCCATAAGCTCTTTTGGCTATTTTTTCATTATGATACCTATATTTTATTATTATATTGCGTCATACTTTATATTTGTACGCGTAACATGGTAAACATCTCTCAATTTAATAGTGAGTGTCGCATATATTACACCAACGTATGTTATATACTGCGGTATCTCAATCAATAACTGCAATCACATCTTAATTGAACAAAGAAAATCGTACAGTTAGCAATCGTGACATCGATGTGACCGGCTTGGTTGAAAAAAAAATATATATATATATATATATATATATATATAGGATCCATTCTCTGTAATAATAAATTGTCGACTCTGACCGTGCTTGGTTCTTATAGTCTGTGAATAATTTACGAGTATCGTCGATGTCGCAATAAAAATCTATACCACTGCCGAAGATATTATTTAACTTTTAAGGTCATCGCTGCAAATTGGTCGCAATCGAAAATTAAAAGCTAGAATGCAAAACTCCTTTTCTTTTTTTATCGCGATTGATTCATCTTGTTTCAATTTCAATGGCTGACGCTCATGCGAGAATAAGATATGTTTGATAATAATTAAAGTCTTGAAATAATTTGATTTCTTTTGTCAAAACTATCAAGTACAAAATTTAATAATATATTTATGTTGTATTCGATATTGTTGTATTAAATTACATTTCCGAGAAAGCTAGAAATAGGCGAAAAATTCTCGAAAGCCTTGTTATGTATTATCGGCTTGGCAGGTTTCACAGTGATATAAGACGATTTTAAGACGAATTTACATTACTACAATACACGTAAAATACAGCATACATGATTTAATTATTGTCAGTTTGAATTGTTCACTCACGAACAACATAATTATTAATTCTAACATTATTCTAGATTTTAGATGTAAGTATACGCGTTAACCGATAACTCTCAAGAATATCTAAGAATAAAAAAATTATTTTAAGAAACAATTGTTTTCTGAATAACATAGAAAATTTTTCGAAATTTCTATACGTCTGCAGATTTTTTTAGCGCTACATGGTTTAAAATTAATCAGGCTTGGGAAAGTTACTTTATAAAAGTAACTCGTTACCGTTACCGTTATTTTTTCTAAAAAGTAACTCGTTACCGTTACTCGTTACTAATTTTAAAAAGTAACTCGTTACCGTTACAGTTACTAAAAAGTAACGAGTCGTTACAATTTCCGTTACTTTTTTACAATACAAACTAATAAATTATTTTGCATAAGAAAAACTTTTAAAAAATTGTAAGCAAGATTTCATTCAAGGTTTATTACAAAATAAATGACTAAATTTTATCGAAATTCTTTATTAATTTTTAATAAAATTTGTTGCTCCATAGTATCATCATTTAAATGCCCTCTTTGTGATGTTAATACAGAGCCACCGATGCTAAACATTCTTTCTACAGATGCACTGCTTGGTAGAGCTGTATTATATTTAATAAAAAGTTTTTTAAGTTTTGGATAGTCGTTTAACATTTCTATATTACAATTATTTCATTTTAAAAACCGTTGCAAATCTTCTTGTTCAGATTCATTTTGCACCGTTTTTTGCTCAAAAATGAAAAAATCATCGTGATCGTCAGATTTTCCAGCTTTTGAAGAATTTTCAGTTGATCGGATTCCCAATAAATCCTCCAAGTAATTTTCAGCACGTTTTCTTTTTTCTCCGGTTAACCAGTTTAACTTAAATTTTGGATGTAAACATGCTGGTATTATTAATTCTTTTGTTTCAAATATTGTAAAAAATCTAAAATCAAATATAGTAAATTAAGTTTGTTTGTTTTATTGAAATTAATACTTTTGAATCAATAGTTTAAAATAAAATAATATTTTTCAATTAAATCCTTATTTAAAATTAAATAACATATGTATTAATCAAATTAATAAGTTACCTTTTATTTAAACCTTGCTGAATAGCTTCAACTAATGAATGGCAATCTATAAGGTCAGATTTATTGAGATTTTCTAATTTTCGTTGCAAGGTACTTAGAACTGGTAGTAAATGAGATTACAACATAATAAGAATGCTAATTGGTCGATTTGCTTACGGCTTTACGGTTAAGATAAAAATTTTATCACGCACAATAGCAAGAATAATATCTTAAATAAATCAAAAAATTTGAAAAAAATAACGATAAAAGTAACTGTTAAATTCGTTACTCGTTACCGAAAAATGTAACAAAGTTACTTTTTCCGTTACAAATAAAATTTGTAACGCCATTACCGTTACAGTTACCGAAAAAAAGTAACTGTAACGGTAACGGCGTTACAAGTAACGCGTTACTTCCCAACCCTGAAATTAATATATTTTTAACAGAAATATTTAATTAAGCGATATATGAAGAAGAACACCTTAATTATAAATAACCTTGAGTTCTATTTTTTTATAAACATAAAATATTGTACGAAAGATTGCATCAAATGTGATTTATCACAGTCAAGATAATCTTTGATAAATAGACGCGAGGAATGTACACGCCGTATCCATTAACAGATCGTTTCTCGCATCTGCTGACATTTCAGGCAGCTAGACTTTGATGAGTACGGGAAAAAGGAATCTTCTTTGTCGCTAAAGGACATCCTGCCTTTGAATCCGAAGCAGTACGACAAGCACAGAGCACCGAAATTTCTCGGACAGCCCACTATCGTTTATTTTCACGTGACAGTGCTCAGCCTAGACTCGATAAATGAAGAATCGATGGTGAGTGAAGGAGTCGGACATATATTGTATCTTTCGACACATCGAAAAATTCATTTTCTCGTTTATCAAATGCTCTTAAAAATATCACATCTGCCTATTCTTATTATTATTTTATTTATCTCTACTAGATTATTTTCTACATTAATCTTGATTGTAGTAAAATATTTTGGTAAGAGAAGAATAAAGATGGCATAATAGCTGATAAATGTATTTATATGTTACATGAAATAATATATATAAGAATTTGTCTCATATATATTTATTGATGAGATCAAGTAGACTATTTATCATTTTATTTCATATACAAATTTTGTTAATCACATAGCAATAATTAACATAAGAATAAATAACATAAGATCCTATTAAATTGTATAGGTCAAATAAGGTTTTTTTATTCGGGGAAACATTGATTAATGTCACCTAGAAATAATTATGTTTGCATATATAAAGCGCAGCATCTGTGTTCTCACACATTGTTTTTCCGCGGCAACAGACGTACGTGGCCGATATATTTCTCGCGCAGAGTTGGCGGGACTCTAGATTGCGATTGCCGGAGAATATGTCCGAAGAGTACAGAATACTCGACGTGGATTGGCTGCGTAACATCTGGAGACCTGATTGTTTCTTCAAAAACGCAAAAAAGGTTACCTTTCACGAGATGTCAATACCAAACCATTATCTCTGGCTGTATCACGACAAGACATTGCTTTACATGTCCAAGTAAGAGCTATAAATTCTGACATTATTCTTGAATATTTAGCAATAAATATGATTGTCCGAATTTTGTTCGTATAAAATAGTGCAGAGTTTATAGATAATATTAATAACAGTTAATAATAATATCAATATTAATAATAATTAATTAGATAAATATTATTATAGCTGAATGATTAAATATTCGAATTTGAAAATATTTATAATGCGATATAATATTATATAACATTTACATAACATTCACATAATAAATAGTTGGAATCAAATAATCATATCATCGTCGTAGCGCTAAATATGCGATGAAAAGAGTTTTCTGCAAATGTACAAAAATTATATTTGTTAGTAGAAGAGTTCAAAAATCTTTTATCCCAATACAATTTTCATGGTGTTGATGGTTATTTTTACAATCTTATTAAATAACATAAGCTAAATATGAATGAAACAAAAATTTTTCTGCGCATGTCTTTTCACACATATAGGAAATTCAAATTACGTTAATAATAAATGACTTAAAAAAAAATATATATATATTCTTTTTTTTAATTAAAATAAAAAATATTTAAAACCTTCTCTCTGAGATATTCTTTTTTAACAAACGATATATTATGATTAAAAACTATACATAATCAGGAAATACCCCTCCCCCCCCAAAAAAAAAAAATAATCTCCAAAATTTAATGTAAAACATATTTTTCAAGCATATGTTCTTTTTTTAGGAAGAGCCATTTCGAGGAAAAACTTTGAAAAATATTAGCTTATTCTTTTTCTATTCCTCGATTACAAAAGCACTCCCCTTTGAGCGAACGAGACTATCACAATGAGATATATACCACACATCCAACACCACACATTAGAACTCAAAGAAATACTACAGTTTAGCAAATTTACTTTTAGCTTTGGCGATCTTCGTTTGCGAAGTGCTATTAACTCTAAAGTTTCAATTGTTCGAATGATAAGTATGTACACGCGCGACTCTTTTGGTACTTCTTAAACTTCTATATTATTTATATAAATTGTTTTAAATTGAAAAGAAAAAGCAATATTTAAAATTTGTAAAATATTTTATTACGTTTGCGTATAATTTTTTTCAGGTAATGTAATAGTATTGAATATATATAATTACGTTTCTTAGAATATACAATAATTAGATGTTCAAATAATTGTGATTATGTAAAAGTATTGTATATATCTCAGAGAACTTTCAATTATAATTTAAATAATAGATTTTTTAATATTCTTAAATCAATTTATTATTAATTAAAATATTAAATTATTAATCAAGAATTTTTAGGAACGCAATTTATTTATATATTCAATTCAACATTTATGTATTTTCAATTCGTGCATACGTCGCACTCATTTTTGCTTCATAAAAGTCTCTCTATCTCGATCTCACATTTGTTTCCATCTGTAGGCGATTTTAATTCGGCGTATTGAATAGGCAAGTTTGTTGTCGTTCGTTTTGTCAAAAATTTTATTGTCAACAAAAGATACAAATTTACATTCTCTTGTTCTGAATGATCCGCATCGTCAAAAAGAAAAATAGTAAAATGTTTCAATAGTGTTTGTCATTGTTCGAAAATAACGCTATAGAGTAATTAACTCGTACTAGAGATTAAAATGCAATTTGATTAATGGATTACATAATATTAAAAAACGCAATACTCGTTTTAGATTGACATTGGTGCTTTCCTGCGCGATGAAGTTTGAATCCTATCCTCACGACACACAAATTTGCTCAATGATGATCGAGAGTCGTAAGTACATAATAAATAGCAGCAATACAAATCGTAGTATTATAATATTTCTCATAATTAATCTTCCAGAAAAAAAAACCATACGACGATTTATACATGACACAATTTTGCCACTGAGACATTTATCTCTGTAATTACAATATTTATAACATTAATTATAACACACAAGCTATTTATAATTAATAATATAGATATCAACTATATTTAATATAAAAATATTCAACATCCATTCGGTTTAAAGCTGTATAATTTTTATATTTATTTTTATATTATTGTTCCGTATAATATCTTTGCGCGCGTCAATTTTTCCTATATATGTATAAACATGCCTAATTTTTTCGCAGTTTCGCACACGACTCAAGACCTGGTATTCCTATGGAACATGACGGATCCTCTTGTAGTTAATCCAGAGATTGAGCTACCGCAGCTCGACATATCGAACAACTACACGACCGACTGTACGATCGAATACTCGACCGGAAATTTTACGTGCATACAGATTGTCTTCAATCTACGCCGGAGACTGGGTTATCATTTGTTCCACACGTATATCCCGTCCGCTCTTATCGTCGTCATGTCCTGGATCGCCTTCTGGATCAAGCCGGAAGCTATCCCGGCACGTGTCACTCTGGGCGTGACGTCACTACTGACCCTCGGTAAGACCACTTCTCCTATATCCATTGTTCACGTTAACTATTCATGATATGTGCAACTAAGGTAGAGCCTTTAATCGAGATATAACAACGATGGCATGAATATCGACTAATCGATTATTATAAAAAAAATTTTAATACGTATCCTTTGATTTTATAATAAAACTAACTTAATTCTGTAATTGTTCAAATAAAATTATTTGCGATAAATATCAACATGGTTTTTGTCTTAAAAAAAAAAAAAACGGAAATAATTAGAATGTACGTATAACATCAATGACACCGTTCGACCAAAGATGATTTTTTTCTCGAACACTGGAAGGGGAAAACTAGTCGTTTCTTATAGGTTTTTCGATACCAAAAATTCTTTTTAAGGGTTGAAAGTCCTAACAACATACTTTATTTTAATTGCAATAAAACTTTTTCAACACGTCACATATTGTAGTTATAATATGATAAAGCTCATGAAAATAACCCTCTTTTGCAACTTTAATTGCAAATTTCTCAAAATTCTAACGTGATGGAGCAATTTCGGAAACGGAATTAGTCCCGTTTCGGTGTTTTTTTTTTTTTTTTTTTTTTTTTTTTTTTTTTTTTAAACTCTGTAATCGACAATTGATATTAATATAATTTGCGAGATAATCATAAAAAGATGATCTCTAATACATAAATAAAAGATAGAGATAGACGTCAACAATTGAATTATTGTATATACATAGTCATCATATGAAAATCAAGGATTAACGTTTTTCCTTCAGCTACTCAAAACACGCAATCTCAGCAATCTCTGCCGCCGGTTTCATATGTAAAAGCAATCGACGTGTGGATGTCCTCGTGCAGCGTATTCGTCTTTCTGTCCCTCATGGAATTTGCAGTAGTGAACAACTACATGGGACCAATCGCTACGAAGGCCATGAAAGGCTATTCGGACGAAGATCTTCGAGAGGCCATCGACGATTTCAAGGTAAACGAGAAAAGGCGCAATATTTGTTACGGCACAAACGCTCTTTGTTGGCCTCCGCGAAATTGATAGTCGAGATAAAGCGAAATATGCAGGCATCATCGCTCAAGAGTAATAATGCGATTTTTTTCCATCGCGTCAGTGCGTTATCGCTCAATTGAATAAAAACGCCTAAAATAGATGACACTATCGTTGTAACAAATGTTACATCATTTTTCTTGATAAGAGAGAGAAAGAGAAAATAAATATTTCGCGTACAATCTAACCACACAGAAAATTTATTTTGAGCCAAATGTTTCCATTTGTGAATTATAATTTTCTTTCTACATACGTAAAGAATTCATCTTATGAAGATTTAGAAATAGCATCGATAACAGAAAGTGCCATTCAAAATACAATCACTCTATTAGACAATCGCTCGTATAGCCTGGCGAGTAACTTGTCGCAAGTAACTTTTCTCTTATTATAAGTTTCAAAATTCTATTTTATTGCATTCATCCTCCGCTTCAATTTGCAGAGCAATATTCTGTTCTCTCCTTTTCTTCGTGTAGTTTATGCAGACTTTGCAGTTTGCCGAGCGCTATACATATAACGTATTCTGTTTTCACTGTATCCGTTGCGCATGATATTTACTTGTACTACTGTGCGCAACTGTTTACTTTCACTAGCTCTACAACAATAAATCGTTTATACGCTAAACATATATCATCATTGTTTGACAGCTGATAAATAAAGGTTACTTTATATTTCACAGTTTAAATATGTTTTCTATTATCATCTGCTATGTCCTTTAATTGAGCAGACAAATTGATATCAGAATGCAATATTTGGTCAAATCTAATTCTTTTTATTTTGTCAAGCAATGTAATTATCATTTTTTAAATATACATATATTGTGATATTACGGGCAAATATAGCAATTATATAATACATACGAAGTTTGAAAAAATAATATATAGTCTATTTGCACAAAAAAAAACAATACATAAAAGCTTTTGAACTTAATAAATATGCTAAATTTATTCTAACGTGCGATGTAAATTATGAAAACAATGCTAAACTATACAGGATGAGGCATCTAAGACAGGCCACCCGAATAACTCCCACAGTTTTGGAGATAGGAGAAAATGTTTGAAATAAAAGTTGTATGGTATCGAGGGGGAAATCTTGTGGAAGTGAACTTTTTTTTTAGGTGGAGGCGCTTAGGAGATTTGAAGATCATCTTTATTTTTTTTAAATGGAACCAGGTAAATTTTTTTATACAAATCGATTCCTCGTAATATTTGGCACAAAAAAATATAAGGGTAAGATGGCCAAAAAGTGAATAGTTTACGAAATATTTTGTGGTGGCCTGTCTTAGATGCCTCACCCTGTATATGATTTAAGGACACGTATCATTAAAAAATTATATATATTAATATTATATTAAAAGATTTATAAAAATAAAATTTAATTCTTTCTCTATATTTCTGATCGTATCGCAATTACGTTCTTAATATAACAATTAATTGCACAATTAATTGTATAACATAAATATAATAATATAATATATACATACTTACCTTTTAATATAATCTTGATTAATATAATATAAGCTAATTGAAAAGGGAAAAGAAGAAGATAAAAATCGAAATAAATAGTGCACATGAATTAATTTTCTATATTTATATGTTATTTATGTCGTGATGTATTTTTAATTCTAAATCCGATAGACGCCGATGAGACCGGATGCTGAAAGAAATAGAAGTCCAATGAGGACACCAACGGTTCAGTACGAGCAATGCTGCCAAGGACGAGCCACCGCCATTTACATCGACAAGGTTTCCAGATTCTTCTTCCCTTTCTCGTTCTTCATCCTTAACGTCGTTTATTGGAGCACCTTCCTGTAATACAACTAAAAGACGAGACCTACCGGACTCAGCCAGGGTCAAATATATTTTCATAGATATCGAATTTCATAAAAAATACAATACATATAGCATACGCAGCAATAAATTTATTAAAACAAGCTAATAAAAATTATATACTATAAGTTATCGTGTATAAAAGACGACGTAATAAATAAATGTAATAAATTGTGAAATTTGCACATTTATTGAAAATATGTTTAATAAATTACGATAAATTCAACTAAATCTTTATACAAATCACAAAGTACAGTCAACTTCTATAACAACTTGTAAGAAATGTTGCAAAATAGTTACGTATAAGACACTTTAAAAACATTTTGCTTTATTTTTTGATCATTGACTAATCTAATCTTTATATTAAATTTTTTTAAGATATTAATTTTCTTATTATAATGCAATTTAAAAAGCATATCATCTCTAAAATTTATAAGTAATCTGTGCTGTATTTGTATATTCTGGTGACTGTAACTTTTATTCGATGTGCCATTGTATAATTTTCTTGTCAAACACCATATAATTTATTGTATAAAAAGTTCATTAATAAAATAATGCGATTTTGCATAAAAATTTAATCTAATATACTGATAATATTATTTAATGCTTATGTGTTGTAATATTTTAATCTAAAACAAAATACTTAGACACAATTGACATAAATTATAATATTAATATAAAATTATTAGTTTAATTTCTGATAGGATTAAATATATTTAAGTAAATATATTTAATTAATTTCGATTGGAATAAAAAATATTTGATTAATAGAGAAGAGAATTATATATAGCACATATATAAAATCTTTGAAGAGATTTAGTAAAAGACAATCGCGAAAGAAAACGAGAATAATTTGAAAAGAATAAATTTAACTAATATTTATACAAAATATAATTACAAAATTTGCAAAATATATTATTCTAGAATTCTTGATAATATCCTGAATTACTATCAAAAATATCACAAACATTATTTCATTATTCTGTCCAGCAGAGCTAAACCTTGTCTTGTGAGATAATAGAGCGCATTGTCTGACATATTACGGAGTGTTACCACTGTGGCAGATCATTACTGCCTGGTGCACTAATAAATTAAGCATTTGCGTCAGTGTTTCTCAACTATAACGCAATATGTAGCGTGCCCTGCTATGCTTACGAATAATTGTTTAAATAAATTTAAAATATTTATAATAACTTTACACTAGAAAAAAAATACAAATAGGATTTAAAGTAAAAATTTCGAGTAATCAATAAAGAAAGAAATAATTATATATATATAAAAAAAAAAGAACTCACTTAATATAAATTTTAATAAATTTTAATAATATATTTCTAAGGTTGTTAGATAATATTTTATATTTACAAATATATTAAATAAAAATATTAAATTATATAAATTTAATTTAGGATATAACGATTAAGAAAGTTGAGAATTTTAGAAAATATACATATTTGATAAAAATGTATTAATATTAACGACGGTTGCGGAAAATATTTACTTCTTTATATTGTAATTTATTAATAAATATAAAAATAAAATTAATTATTATTTATATTATCTAAGCACCTTTTGATTATATTACGATCGCTCGCTCTTTTCATTATTTAAATAAATTCCGGGTCATCCTTGCACAAGCTTTTTTTGATTGAAGATCTACGCGCAGCGATAGTAAATTTGCAACGGATCCTCAGCGCAGATCAACAGTCGCAATACTGCAATACAGAAATAAGATGCGATAAAATCGATGAAATTAAGCGTGAAAATAAAATCCATAACGTATGTAATTGATAGTAACAATGAAAACTAAATAAAAAATATTTATCAGCGCAAACAACGTAATGTAATGTTTAAATCTAATTTGTTTAAAATAATTTAAACAAATAAAATCATATTCTTTTTTTATTATATTGTAATTTTTATATATCTTTCTTTAAACATTTTAATTATTATTTATATCACTCATATCATTTATATCATTCATAGTAACCAACGAGAACTCCGAAAATCAGTCTTAAATATTACTCTCAAACAAATAATTAAATCATTCTAAATATCATTACTTTATTAATTATTTTTTATCTTTATAAAACATAAATAATTTTCTTCATAATTAATGCTTCGAGAGAGAAACTTTTACGGTAGGACAAAACCGGGTATTTTGACTTCTCCAAAAAATCTTGTTATCCTTGGTAAGCAAATTTTTTTTCCAGCAACCAGCCTCATTTTCTCATAGTTTAAGATCCACTGAAGATTATTAATGATTAGCGCGATTTTGTTTTTACTCTCTAATTTCTTGTGGGAAATCAAATCCAAAAAAGTACCCGGTTTTACCATACTTTCCCATATATACAATTTCCAATCATCATTAATATCATCTGGTTTTTTTAGAGAACATGAACAGAAAGTGCAAAGAAACAAAGAAAGATGATAGTGACAAGTTTTCTCAATATCATTTTTATCGTTGTTTTTATTAATTAAGCATTATGTAATAAATCTACTTAACCAAATAATGAAAAAAAAAAAACCTTTTCTTTCCTTTCAGACATCCGAATTTTTAAGTTGGGATTTTTCTTCTATTAAAAAATATGAATATAATCTAGAATTCTTGGCAAATAAAATTACTAATTAAGTGAAACTTATTAAATAGATAATTAACTGAAACTTTCAGCACAACTCGCACGATCGAATTTAATTAAGCTACATCGAAATTGTTTTAATGCGAAAGTATTTTAATCGAGACGTCCGAAATTGTTCAAGTAAAAATAGATAGCGCGATAAAAATTTTGCGTACATTTACTTGAGACGATTATTTAACTTTTTGATATCTTTCTTCTGAAATAATGATAAGATTTTCCAGATTTACATGGCAATATTAATATTGTAGTTAATATAATATAAAGTAATACGATAGTTTATAAAAATATTTAATCGCGCGAAAACAGATTTAAAAGTAAAATTGTTCAATCTAGTTTCTCGAAGCAAATTTTAGCATCTCTTACGGATCTCTATGTCCGTAATGTTCATCACGGATAACAGAAATGCCTCTGATATATCGCGAGGACATACGGTGAGGATTGAATTCGAGATACCTATGCCCTTTTAATCTCTCTTTTAATTGCTGTAGTTAGCTGCATCGGTCCTCATCATCCGGTAATTGCTCGACAAGGCGCAAGTAATTGAAGGGGGCCGCACTCGCGCCACAAATAATTACATTCACGTAAGAAATCATAATTGTCATCCGTTTCCCCTTATACGTCGTGTCCCAAAATATTCCATTCACACCGACTCTTCATCTTTATTCTACCGTTTCGATCTGACGCTGCCTTTCTTCACGGATCTGTCATTTCCGTGAGAACGCAGACGATAATTTCGCCGCGAACTGTTACCTGCATGTGACACATGTCACGAGCGTGCCGTGCTTAATTAGCCATTATAATTAATACAATTGCCTATCGTCTATCAAACCAGCAGCCCGTATATGTATAATCGATATTAATTTAATGTTATTTGAGTAAAAGTATCGTACGCGGTCTACTTTGACTTTTATATTTAATAAAGTAAATTAAGTTAGCAGTGCCTGCTTTAAATACCCTGTATAAATTAAATAAGGAAATTTTGAATATTCATAATATATATAATAAATATTATGCTATAAATTCTTCGAATTAAATTTATATATATATATATATATATATATATATATATATATATAAAGAAAAATTTATTTTAAAGCATAATATTGTGTGCCAAAATATGTAACTTGAAAAAAATAAACTTTTTAATAGGAAAAGTTCTGCTTTCTTTAAATTAAGAAATTGATCTAAATTAACATATCTCTGTATATACATATAATGATTATGTGAAAACTCGTTGTAAAATCCAATCGAGCTAGTGTACATTGCATTCTGATACTACATCAGACTGCATTTTGCTCTTGACAGTCGTTTTACGAACTGAAAATATTGTAAATAAGGGGATATAAAAGTTATTGCCCGATTTAAAAGCCAAATGCAATCTAATATGGCTGCATCTGGGATCTAAATGGAAATGCATCGGATATTCACACGCAGCTCATTGATTTGTGCACTTTCGATGGCAATCGAATCAGTGGTGGGCACGTTACTTAACGATCTATAGTAGTCGTGTTTGCCATGGTTGTTAACGAGATCCCTTCATTTGCGTAATTAACTATCGACTTTCTGTCGCCAGCGCAGTTAACGAGCGTCCCACCGATCGTTAATGGATTCCAGATAACGTAGGTGGATTCTAAGGAGAGGGAGAAGCGGCTAAACAATTATTATACTTGGCGCAAATTGTCAGTCATCCATAGTATAGTCAGTTACATACAAGTTAATAAAATCTTTATGCTCATAAAACTAAATATGTCAAGTCCTCACAATTTCCAATATAATTAGAAAAATATAGCTTGCCGCGGCATTAAAATAGTCCTTTTGTTTAATTCGGTTTTCGTTTATTTATTTCTTTTTTTTTTTCTTTCATTAAACGAAAAAGCACTAAGCTTAAGATACATTTAAATAAACTCAAGGCTCAATTAAAAATGCACAACAATGCGACCAGAAGAAGAGAGCAACAATTATGTAATTTTGAAGATATTAACAAATAAATACGAATGTGATTGACAATTTATCGTGCTCTCAGAATAACAGAATAAATGATGAAGGTAGAAACTTGACGCGTAGAGCACTTTGATATTTATGCAAATCAAGCATAAATGGAATTCAACGGATATCCGTTTTAATTGTTGAAAACGTAGTATCGCTTTCCAGAAGAGATAAACTCAAACTATAAATTATAATTTATTACCTGCGTGTGTACGTTCATTTCATGCTCTATGTTCCAATCTAATTTTATGTTTAATCCGATACGAATAGAATCTAATCGCGATAAAAAAACTGTAAAAAAAATATCACATCTATAATTTTTATTTTATAAAATGATATGTGTTATAAATATAAATTTTTTAATTTATCCTTCTAATAATAAGTATCTTTGAACTTATTTATTTGTTTATTTCTGATGTCTTCTAATTTTGTGGAATTATACAAGAATAAGGAGATCTTTCATTGCCAGCTATATAAAATTCTCAAAAAGATCATTGAAGTTTTTATGTTAATGAACATAATATTGATAATAAACATAAAACATTGGCAATAAATCATTAAATAAATATTAGTTCTCTGTATCTTTCTCTGATTAACTTTTAAAATTATATATCTCTTCATTTATCTTCCGTTTACCTCCGCTATTTTCTTTTATTTATGTTTCCTATATAAACGATGCTAAAGAATAATATCTAATAATTATTATTACAATATTCGGAAAGTGACTTTCGAATTTCGAATACAAATACAAGAAGCAACAATAAAAAGCGACAATAATATACAGTTATAAATACAAATATTGATTTATCCTTTATGCTTTCTTGAATTTTCGTTGAAATAAGAATGTTGGTTTCTTGCAGAAGAACTAATAGGGTTTACAGTAAAGTCGAGCTGGAAATATGAATTTTAGTTTATTTTCTCTTTAAGTAAGGCATGGAAGCTACCGAAAATGGACAACATCTTTGGCTAAAACGTCTTCATTTCTAATTACAATCGCCGGAAATTAGAATATTGTAATTTTTCTCCAGACGCTTCGATAAAAAATATTATTATCGTTGGATGTATCAACATTCTGCCAGTCGTTGCACAAATGTCCGACGAGTTTACATCCTAGAGATCTGCACATTCGAATGTCGCTATGTAAATCCCTTCGAGATAATGATGATTACAAGACAAAAGAATTTTACACAATGCAAAATAAGAATAAATTATACGGCGATTATGTGATATTATAACGTATGCTATTACATTTATATAACCAGTTTCGCTTATATAATTTCTATAAAATATAAAACTTACTTTTAACAACAATATGCACAATATTTACATATTGCTTGCAATAATATAATTTATAAGTATATTAAAATAATAATTTATAAATTATTAATAGAATGCTTAACGACATTGGGTGTATTAAAAATTTAGATCTTTGAGTTCTTTGAGTAATGATTCTTTCGAGTATTCGTACTCCGAATTATTCTCAACTCAAATGCCTGAATAACAATATCGACGGCCCAGCTCATGCGGCGCATTTCTCGAATTTCGATTCGCGTCCATTTTTATAAATCTAAAAATCGTACGCCGAAAACAATATTGTACAAGGGATCGATCAAGAGCGAATTCATCCCTACCTCCTAATATTAATTTTAATTCTCATCTGCGAATGCAAAAAGTCAAAGCTCCACCGCTTCTTACCGATAAATATCTCGATCGTAAGTTTCAAACGTCATTATGATATTTCACTTCGTTTATATTCGTTACACGCCAATTATGATAATATATAGTACAAAATTGCAATACGCGTCATGCATACATAGAAATAGTGAAATTATTAGGAAAAAAAAAAATGAGATATCTTATATTAATTAATTTTTTTACATTAAGATCTCTTGTTAAATTTCGCTAAACACAGTTTCTTTAATTATTCTAAAATTATACTACGTACAGCCCGATGCAATTAACCACTTTATCAACTCTTTGTAGACCGTGGGAGGCTAGCTTTCCCATTATTACAACAGCGTATCATTTTGTACATTAATACTAATTATTGTGATAATTTAGTCGTTTAATTAGACATTATTTCAAGTAATTGTACCAAACAAGTAAATAAGAATAATCTTTTTTTTATGGATCTATGATTCACGCGCAAAGATTTCATAAATCTTATGAACACGCCGGTGAACTTCGCGGCCATCGACACTTCTGAAACGGATCAAGAAAATATACAGGACATCTCTTACTTTATTTAGAAAATATTTTTAATAACTCTTTAATAAATTAAAAATAGATTTTTCATATATTTATCGAAATCTCATTCACTAGAATTGCTTCACATGTTTAATATCTTCTCGGCAATTAAATTTTTGATTTAATTTCTCTGTCAAAAGAAAAAGAAAAAAAAAGGAAGAAAGAAAAAAGGCGATAAAGTTGTATTCAAATTTTTTAAAAAGATATTTTAAATTATAACTCCGTATATTGATAAAAAGAAACTGACGTTAAAATAATTTCTAGATTTAATGAGACATCCCTAGTGAAAAATCAGTGCGCGCATTTATTTCAAGCGCCGGTCGTGTCGCGTCTCTCTGAACGAGTCGTAATCTCCTGATTTAATTAGTCTGACCTGAGAAATATGCGATACAAGCTCGGTTGTATCCGTACATACAAGTGAGTGTTATATTTACGTAAAAAGACGCGCATATGTACGTCAGCATTCATTTCTTGTAACATGCACAGAATATGCAAGCTAATAATTGAAAAGCCAACTAAACGAAATAATTATATCGCATAAATTTGCGAAAATTCAATTATTAAATTAATAATTATATATAGAAGAATAACATGTCAAAGAGAACTAAATTAAATTAAATTAAATTGTAATTTATCAACGCTGTGTAAAAACTTTCAAAAATATTTCTAACAAATTCATTCACTTGACTTTTCAAACAAGCAATCAAGTCTCAAAATATGTCCAATTGTATCTATTTATAAACGATACAGAAGGATTATTAAAACTAATAGAAAAATTGTATAATAATAATATTTGCAATGTATTAAATAACATAGCAAATCATATATAAGAATGAAAATTATGTTAAAATATCATGTAAAATATCTTGATATTTGATTTGAAAACATCTCGATTGACACAATACCCTTGAGTATATCTTATTCAATATAATAACACATTGTATAAAAATCCTATTCGGCATGATATCGTATCATGCAGCGGGTCTGTGAATATATGAATTTTTCGAGGAATTCTCCGATTGATCGAACAATTTTGGGAACTTGATCGCTTAATTGATATAGTAATTTGTCATGCGCCGCAATTATCGGCATCTGTCGAGACTCGACGAGATCGTGGACGGTATCCTGCTTAAGAAAAAAAAAAAGAAAAAAGGAAAAATAATCGTGCACTTGGTAAAGAATCAATCAACGCCTAGAATGAAGTGATGTCGCTTTTCAAATGCCCCGAATCTCGCGAGTTCTCTACAGAGTGGAAAAAAATAAGGTGAAAATTTTTTCCGTAAGTATGTCTCGCACGATCAGTAATTATATCGCAATCCTAGATATATCCGCGACATATATGATAATTTCTCTGCATAAATCTCTTCTTTATTTAACGATACTATACGAAATTATTGCCATAAGACATTTATAATATATAATTCTTATCTGTTTGTCATGATTGCACAAAAGTCTTTTCTTTTTTTTTTTTTGCGCAATTTTTAGTTTATCTCCATTATTAAGCGAAAATAGTTTGACTTTTGCTATCCCATGGAAAAGTTTTTAACGTCAAGAGATTAATTATACAATATCATCGATTTTGTGAAACACGCTATAGATAGAATACACTAATGACAAATTGATTATTGTAGTACTGATCGTGCAAGAAAGATATAATTTTGATCATTACGAATTCGTGTTGCTCAGCAGCAAATCGGCAATTTAAATAGAATTTTAATGAAGATGTAAGATGTATGTTTGACAAATTCTATATAGATTCATCCGTCTCTAAGACAAAAATCTAACCGTTTTATATGTATATAATACATGTAACACTGAAATCTAAATCTTTAAGTACAAGATATTAAAAAAAAAAAAAATTATTTATTTTAAGATTACAAACTTTTAATTAAAAGATGTTTTAACTTCTCATTACATTTTCTCTTTTTCTTTTTTTCTTTAGAAATGCAGTATTTAAGAAATATATTACAACTATACATAAAACGGGTTTTTTTTTTTTTTAGAATTTTTTAGAATAGTTTTCACGTCTCTTTTTTTTTAATTAAGATCGCAAATGGAGGTCCGGCATATTTTTAATATCAAAATATGCATATTTATCGTTTCAAAAACTTCCCACTGAGCGACGTGCATTCGTTATATCTTTCGATCCTCCGACAATTTATATCTTCAACGATACATAGATCAAAACCTGTTTAGATATTTCCTCCCTCCAAATAAATTCACAAAGGCTTGGAGCGGCGAAAGGAAACGAAAGGGAAAACTCTTGACGAGTGCGCATTTTTCTTATACTCTTCATCCTAATATCCTTATTAAAATTATTACGTTGCTTCGGAAAATATTGGCAGTACGGTAGTAAGTTGTGAAAGACTCATTTTTATCTTCGGTATGCTTCAGTATTGTTTGTTGCTTTTGTTCTTCCTGCTCCTTTTAGACTTGCTGTTGCCATTTACAGTAGCGTTATTGTAGTCATACTACTCGCTGTTTATTCACACAATTCTTTTCATCTTTTTCCTTCTCGCTATGCGCCAATAAAATAATGTATCGCGAATTTGTAGAATATATTATTTAATTTTAAATTGAAGTAAAATTGTCTTTGTTCCGTATTTTTTTTTCAAAAGATAAATATTACAAAATTGAAGCCAATTATTAGTTTGATGGCATAAATGTCTACGTGTATAAGAATATGAAAGTATAAACATCTATATAAGAACGAAAAAAGAAAAAAAACTAAATTTTTCTTCAGAAATTTATTACAGATGTGTCAAAACATATTTCCCCCAAGAAATAAAACAAAACAACAAAGAACAATGTAATAGCATCCTATTTAGATCAAAATTTCAATTCTTACATTAAAATAGAAGGCGACATGTAATCGCAAATACTTTCGCGAAATTCCTGAAATTCGCGAAATTTTATCTCGGCGCGCTAGTTTTACAGACGCGCGCACACGCACATACACGCACACGCGCTACGAATCACAACATCAACGAAAGTCTCTATTCAATCTTTTTATTCTTAATTGCACGCTTAAATTACTTACGAATTATTTATTGATTACAGGCTAGCTCACAGGACGATCAACTGCATCGCGACGCGCCGCGTCGTCGATCTCTCTGATGTCATATATAAACTATATATGTTACGTGTTAATTAAATTAATTAAAGTAATTCAATATTCTCTCCTGACATCGATTTATGAGAAAATTCATCCCAGGTGTATCAAATAGATCGCTTAATAGATTAAAATTACAATATATACACATGTAACAGCATCGAAAATAATCTCCAAAAATAAAATGTCTGTGAAAGATTAATCTAAATTACAATAAATATATAACATCAATGAAGAAATTACGTTAACATAATAAATTTTATTAACATAATGCTTGAATTTTTATATCCAATTTTCATTAAGCAAAAACATCATGCAGATAATATTGTATGATAATACAATTGAACATTATATCATTATAAATTTATTTAAAAATTGAAAAGTATGTAAATGTATGTGTGAAATCTGTGGTATTAAAGGACGGTTGTTCAGCACATTTCAAAGCTCGGAAATAAATTGTTTTCATAAGTTTGGCACACACGCAGGGAAAGTACACAGTAGATGCGTGTCCCGCGGATTAATTAATTATTGATGAAAATGCAGGCAATTATTAACAGCTAATCTTGAAAAAAGAAAAAAAATTCACGTGACGATTTTTGCGATATCTTTTTTCCATTTGACTCGCGCGTTTGCTGCTCCTCAATTAAACTGCTACCTTTTTTCGACACTATCTCAAATATAACCGGTGCTCCTTGAACAACGAGAGACCGATTGCATTATGTATTTATTAATTTCTTCATTTATTAATCTCATTTTTTTATGTGTGTATATATATATATATACAATATATACACACACACATACTTTTTCTTTAAACACTCTCTCTTGTTCGGTTTCTCATACACTCAGGCACACTTTCTAATACGGAACAATTTAGAATTTATTTTATTGCGTGATGCAAGGGTGCTGCAAGTAGATGTGAGTGTGTTATCGCAATGAGCGAGTGCTCACTCTTCACGTACGTGTATCGTGTGTGTTCGTGTATATCATAGACTCATATGTATATTTCTTCCTTCATATTTACGTTATATAATATAATCTTTTTTTTATACATATTTATATATATTCTTTTCGTTAATCTTCTGTTTAAAAGGGCGAATCACATCATCAATTACAAAGATTTCTTACAGACAAACTGTGCATTCTTCTCTCCTCTCTCCTTTCTAGACTCCGCAAATATTTACATCACATTACAATATTGTTAAGCAATTTCTATTGTTCAAATATAGCGTCTTTATTTTTCTTCTCTTCATTTTTTTTTCGGCATATCTGGTTGCATCAATCAATCGTCCGCGGTGCTATAGAATCTCATGTAACTTTATATAACTCTTATTTTCTTTTTGTGAAATTTACTTGATGTGATGTTTTGTAATAACCTTGCATAATGCATTTATTCCGATAGTTGATAATATTGCTTGTAATATTATAAATATTACAACGCGTTATAATGCTTTGCTAAAATGCCTTAAAAATTTTATTGAATTGGCCATAAAATAGTCGTAAAATAAATTTATTAATTCACAAACATAAATCAATATATTAAACGGAGAACCGTGAAAATTTCATTCGCTTAAAGCAATTTTAATATTGTATATATATTAGGTTGGTCGTTAAAAAAAAAATTGTTGCTGCCACTCCCTAAAAGAGTAGTAATCAATAAAAAAGAGAGAAAGAGAGAGAGAGAGAGAGAGAGAGAGTTCTGTAAAACCCCAAGTCTGTAAATTAAAGGAAACAATTGCCTCTTGAAAATACAAATTTAATAATCTGTTTTTCTTTTTTTTTTTTCATTTTATATTATTAATACAAATGTGTGGTATAAATTATACAATTAATTAATTTGTTTTTATTTGAGCTGCTATTCACTTGACTTTATCTACCCCATTATTTCTTACCTTTTAAATAAATTGACATTTTATACTCTTAAACAATTTGAAAAAAAGAAACATTCATCTTTAATTAAATCTTTGATTTGTTGATCGTTGATAGCAGCTCAAGTAAAAACAAATTAATTAGTTGTATAATTTATAACACATGGTTGTATTAATAATAAAAAATGGAAAAAGAATAGATTATTAAACTTGTATCTTCAAGAGGCACCTGTTCCCTTTGATTTACAGACTTGGGATTTTACAGAACTTTTTTTTTTATCAATTACTCTTTTAGGGGGCGGCAGCGATAATTTTTTTTTTTTTTAACAATCACCTTAATATATATATATATATATATACACATACACACACACAATATATATACATCGTGAGATCAATCGGAATTATATTTAAAATATTATTAATAAAACTTTATGAAAAAAGGATGAAAGTAATATAGATAATATTAAAATTGCTTTAATATTTTTTTTATAAAGTTTTATTAATAATATTTTTAATATAATTTTAAATATAATATTTCACAAATATAATTATTTATATATAAATAATATTAAGATCGCTTTAATCCTTTTTTCATCAAGTTTTATCAATAATATTTTAAATATAATTCCGATTGGTCTCATGATATAAAAAATTACAAGATATTCTTAAGAGAAATGATTTCTCTCTCTCTCTCTCTCTCTCTCTCAAAGAAACAGAATAAAATAAATAAAAGATACTTTTTATTTTCCATAAAATAGCGCAAGTCAGAGCAAGTTTGTTTCATGACTAGCAAAAGAAAGCGGACGATCGATCGCTACAGCCGAGCAACGCTATGATAACGTCGTAATAAGTGATCGAACGAGGTATCTCGTTTTAATTAATTACTGCTTAAGAGTCTCGCGATCGAGTAAGATCGGCCGCGAAGCTTTGAAAGAACGAGGGCATCATCCTAAGTTAGAATATAAAGGTACGTAGGTCCCTACCTCCATTTTTACATCGACTCGTTAATCACATCTTGACTATGTCGCGTCAAACCGTCTTGGCAATAATGTTTACTTCGTGTTAATCTATATAAAACACATAAACGTATTTAAGAAAAAATATTGTCGCAAGAGATCTACAATAAAGCAATATTTATATCACACACACACACACACACACATATAGAGACACACATACACACACATTTCACATTCATTCTTAAATATATTAAAGACTAAACAAAATATATATGAAAAAGACAATGAAAATATACAAATCTCACTAGAAAAAAATAACAACGTGACAACAATCTCTGCAATTTATTTATTTAAGAAGGCGTATCAGTAAAATGAAGAGAATTAATTGTGTAGAAAATTTAAAATTTAAAATTATATATATAAATAATAATTTTCTTTCCCAAAAACCAAAATTAAGAAAAAAATTTGTATACATATATATATATATATATATTGAGCTCTTTCTTTTTCTCTTTCTCTGTTGGAAAATCATGGTTTGTTTAAATTACATAATTTGACCTCGAATATACGTAATGAAGAAAATAAATAAATCGAAATAATTTTATTTGTCGAAATAATGAAATTCTTCGTGATTTCTCTTCCAAAATTAAAAGCAGCAATCATAATAAATTACATTTGGTTTCGACAACTTTATATTAATTAATGTCTCCGCGGCTTTCGTTCTTGAATTTTTGATATGTTCTGTCTCTCTGTCTTCTGATTTCGTACTGATCTCTTTGATTTTTATTATCATAATTCTTATCATAATATGTGTGTAAAATAAATGAATAACCCTATACTATTAAAAGTTCCGTTAAATCATTAAACAATGATAATTTTTTCTAAAAAATTGTGTAATAAACAATAAAATTTTACATGAGAATGTATATGTATTTACAGAAATATATTAATATTAATAAAAATGATGTTCAAAAATAATAAATAGTGAAATATAAATGCGTAATGTATGCAATAAATATTTAATTATAATATAATATACAAAGAAAATTTTAATCATATAGGTATATTCGAGATTATCGAAATGTTTAAAATAACATAAAAAAAATTATTAAATTTATTTCATTAACTTTAACGATTAGTATTTACCATGATATACAGTTTCATAATTGTGTGCTCTGCATGTAATTCGTACAATACATATTAGAAATCATTGAATTCATATATAGTGCTAAGATTGATACTTGTGTGTAGGAGAGTTTTATTCTCTAAGAATTCTCTCAACTGTAATATTATATACTATAACCAATTAACATAAAATGTTTTGTTTTCTGGAAATAATTTTGCATCGTATAACCCTGAAATAAACATATAAATACATATTCTTCTTCTCTTGATCGCTAAATGGTATATGCCTGATCTGAAACGTATTTGTCTGTATTGTAATTATGCAAAAAAAAAAAAAACATCATATAATACAAATTCTTTAATACCAAGACAATAAAAGAATCAAACAACTGCATATAGAGCTAACGATATGTGTGAGCATCAGCTTAGCACCGATTATTAATATGTATTCATAATTGTTATAATAAGCATTATAAATCGTGAAGTAACTAATCGTCACTATTGTGCAAATAAATTTCTAATCTTGACTAATTAATAAATCCTTGACTATTTAAATAATTACAATAAACGGTACGCGTCTTTTCGTTTCCTTCAAGAATCTCAATTAAGAAGGAACATTATTTATGGAACGGTCTGACACGAAATAGTAGTGCCAAATCTTCGAGTGCACGATCCCGCATGAACAAATCCCGTATAATTCGCGACCCTGATCGCAGTCGCTCAGCCACACCTGGGTTACCCATTTCGCGAACCCGTCTCTCGCTGCTGGCGTAAATTAATCGGTAAATCGCGGCACAATCTTCCGCAGAAGAGACTCGACGTTCTCTCCTCCATACAGAAATCCATCCAATATGCGACTGCAACGAGGACGTGTTAACACATGAGATATTTCAACTGTTAAAATCTGCGGAACGACGCAAATCCTGATAGAATTATTATCACAGGGGTTAAACCGCGCGTCGATCCTCATGCTCCGATAACGATCAATCCGCGGCGAAGTAGATCGCGAAAGAACATCCACGATAATCTGAATCTTCCTTGTAGATCCTCCGTGAATCCCGTCGAACCATTACCGTGTCCTCTGAGGAGCGAATCAATCGCGAATAGAATGCTGTTGAACCTGATGATGATCTCCACCTCGCGTGGCATCGATGCGAACAATTAATTTTTATTACTGGAATTAAAAGGCGCGAAAAGTTCATAGCCACGTAATTGCACGGCTTCGAATTAATATTAAATAGTATTTGTGTGTGTATTGTAGGCTTTTTACTAAAAGACTTATTGTTAGCCTTTTTTTTATAAGGCGTCGAAAAACTCGTTTTTTATAAGCCAGTTTTAAAAGCCTAGATATCTTAAAAAAACCTATGTTAATTGTAAAAAAAGTTGAATTTTTATACATAAAGCCTACAACATATATAAATAAAAATATATATATGTCACTGCATATTGATTAGGCAGTAATTGTCAAGCCTGAAATTGAAGCAAAACATTCGCTTCGCAAAAGATACATAGCGATTGTATGATGATTGAGATTGTGTAAGAGATAGTTATCTTTTAATTAATTACTTGTAATTATAGTAACACACAACAATTTACGCGAAGGGCAAAGGATACTCCATATCGGATGAATGAAAGAGAAAATATGCCATCAAGAAGAGAAAATATTATAGAGAAAATAAGTTTTTTTTTTTTTTCATATGTAATTGCTTTTCACAAAATAATGCATCTTCGTGAGAAGAATGCAAGAGATTCGCGTATAAATTTACCCACCTCGCCAAATTCAAGACACGTAGGCCTATTCGATTATCCAATTTGTAGGATGCGTGTCACTAGAAATTTGTCCGCGATTCGGGAGATTGCTTTGTCGTAGCTCGATTCAACGAGAATCTACGACGAAACTAGGCCGCGTCAGGGAAAGACGACGGTAAATCCGAAAAAATTGCGCCTGCACTCAGGGCTCGCGCCGTATTTCAAGGCGGCAAACGAAGCGAAAGTAATCTCGGAAAATTGTCATATTACTCGCCGACCGATAAATCATAAATCACCTTTCCTCTTGACCAGTCCCGATCGTCCAGATCCGCTTTCGAACGATTCGATTGGTTTACTTATCGGCATGATTTCTTCGTAATAGAAGAAAAGGAGAGGTTGCTTTCTTTTTTTTTTTCCCCCGAATGTGGCAAAGGTTACATAAAAAATAAGAACTCTTTACGAGAAGGACGCAAATTTTTTACGCGCATCGTTGCTATAAATTACAGAAGATGTTTTAATATTTATTAACAAATTTAAAGTAAATTCAAAATTATTGATTATATATTAAATTTCTTACATATACGTCAAGTATATACACACACGTACAAAGTTGTATAAAGAAGGATGATTAAAAAATATTAGCCAACTATTCGTCTATCGTAGAAAACTAGCGTCGTCATTTTTTAAATGAATAAATCAACTCCGATTCTGATTATAAGACTCGAGTTGACTTTTGTGAGCGTTCATTTAAATCTCAATCATCGTACCTCAAATTTCTCAAGCTATAGAAATTGATCTAGATATATATTCGAGGGTAGTAGTGCGAATCGCCGGAAGTAAATGCGAGTAGATTTTGTAAGCAAAAACTAATGGCGCGTGAATTCAACGATATACTTGCAATCACGATGCACGTAATTTATCGAGGTTGTGCTAGTGAGCATCATAACTCGAGAATATATTCAATACAGATCGATCCTATCTGAAGCATCATATATTTACAGTAGCAACAAAAAGCGGCATAATCTCTCTCTCTCTCTCTCTCTCTCTCAATCTCTTTCTCTCTTTCTTGGCAGTTACTTATAAAATAAACCTTTTTAAAATAATAGTTTCATT
This sequence comes from Polyergus mexicanus, assembly GCF_030449975.1. Classification (NCBI taxonomy): domain Eukaryota; kingdom Metazoa; phylum Arthropoda; class Insecta; order Hymenoptera; family Formicidae; genus Polyergus; species Polyergus mexicanus. The sequence continues at coordinate 6,612,128 of NW_027223335.1, forward strand.
TTTTTTTTCAAAATGATTAAAACTTAAAATTTTTAATTTAATTATAAATTAAAGACTTCGTTATTTATATTTATGTATATATATTTCATATAAAAAAAAAATATATATATACAGAAATTTAATTATTAGTATTTATGGTAATTATTTAAATGAAAACTTTCAATTAAAGTTCGAATTAAATTTATTAAATTATTTTCTTAATAAATTTTACATAAAAATAAGGATAAACGTAAATTTTGAATAAACAGACGATCGCGATATCACTTACGGAACTTTCGAAACATGCGAAACAAAAATGCGCAGCACGGGTTAACAAGATTAACCACGACTACTTCCGGTGGTTCGCGCTTGCGCCCTTTAAAGATCGTGATTGTGATGGCTCACCGTTTGCTTCGACCGTAGTCGACCGTGGTTTCGTTCATCGGGTTCAGCAAGCGCAGATGTGGAGGGGGACGGCGGTGAGTTTATAGGTGAACGGCGGTGTGATAACGCATGATTAACGCATTGTCGCACACAGACGATCGTGATCGGTTCTCGTGATCGTCGCGATTCAAACGGTCTCCGATACCGGGAGCGGTGGTTGCCCACCGGAAGTAGTCATGACGGGCGCGGTGTTGGCGGTGTTGGCGGGGGCCGGAAGTGGCTGTAGGGCCTGCATGTCGCAGATGTGCGAATCGCGCTTCTTTAGGTCCTGGAACAAGTGGTATTTCGAACATGTTTGAATTTTCTCCCTCTCTCGCTCTTCCTCTCACTGCTATTCTTTATTGCCATTTCGCGCTCCCTTTCTCTCTCTCTCTCTCTCTCTCTTTTTCTCTTTTCTATCTCCTTTTCTCACTTTCTCAATTATTTTCTCTCACACTTTCTCGCTCACACTTGCATTCTCGCCACTTTTACTCTAGCCCTCAATCGTTCTCTCACTTCTAATCTCTAGATCCGAACTAAGCAAGTACGTACATTATGTCTACCCCTTTCTCTCTCTCTCTCTCTCTCTCTCTCTTTCTTTTCGCTCCTCGTCCCCCTCGGGAAAGAAATAATTCTTGATGCTATAATTGAGCTGAGATGTCAATCGTGTAAAATTACACGATCTTTGGTGATCGAATTGGAATGAAGTGACATGGCCCAAACTGATGATCGACTTTGAACGATCCTCGAGCTCGCAAGACCCGTATAAATCTCCCGGGGACGAGAGATTCGGGAAAAGTTTTCGATGACTTCCGTGTCCCAAAAAGACAGAGAAGAACGAGGAGAGATCGAAAGATGAGAATGTAGGAAGTAAGACGAAGAAAGAATTACGCGTGCATTAAGAGAAACATGCGACGAATGAGAAAGAGATATAACGAGCAGGAGCAATCGAGAGAAAATCAAGATACGGAACAAATAACGACACAATATACAAATAAGAAAGATAACGACAACAATTACAACAACAATAACAAGAACGAGCCAAACATTTCATTACATGTAAAAGACGAAGGTAAAAGGAAGCAAACGATGCACACAGGGCCGAATCAAGACACTTTGCGTGGTAATACAGTACGTATGTTCGATTCGCTTACTTGTTATGTGCACATGTATTGTTCAAATTGACTTAAACGCGCAGTTTGAGCCACTATAAACTATATAATTATTCTTCTGCTCGCCAAAAGAACGTAGATTTTATTTATAGATTAATTATAACGGCCAATATATGTCTCTTCTTCTAAACAAAAATCTTAATTTTAAAGATAAAGATATAATTATATATATATATATTATACAGCAATGCTATATTGAGAGATAATTTCTAAAAAGCAATATAAGGATATGTATATCTTGCGTATATTTTAATAAAGTCATAATTAAATTATGTTAAATTGTAAAGAGTTAAGAATAAAAAATTTACCAAACTCGTTCCACAGATTAAAATGCTCAAAAATCCTGTTTTTTGTTGAAATTTAAATGTAATGTGATATTTAAAAAAGACGTGCAATATATAAAAAAATTTATACCGGTTTAAAAAAAAAAAAAAAAAAAGAACATGCGATAAATTTCTGCTTAAAATATAATTGTAACTTTTAAATGTGATTATAAATTATCATGCTACGCATTTTGTTTTTCTTTAAAGATCGAAATTATATTAAAATTATACTAATATAAAACGAAATATAATTGTAATTTCTTATTGTGTACAATAATAGTGAGAGAAAGCCGTAATATCCTTTAGGAAATGAAAATTCTCCGCAGGATAAAAGGATCGCGAGAGATCCTTATGACAGCCGCATGCGAGGTGCGTTATAAGTCTTACAAGCGGAAATTGTAAATTAAATAATCATGATATCGCAGCGTAACAGTCACAACAAGCAGTCATTATACTTTACATTTTCCTAAGTTGAGTTTACAGTTTATCCTGGCAGCATGATCCTTTCAAACGTTTATTACAGAACTTTATTGCAATAATCGTACGGCTATTGTATTGCACTTAACCAATGTAACTTTCTACGATACGTCTTTCGTGACTAATAACAGCACAGATCGGTCTTATCCGAGTTTAATTATACTATTAGTAATTGCGCAGTATAGTGGTAATCGTAAATCGATTTTGCAATTAGTAGCGTGAATGTGCCAAGATAACGATCGATTGGAGGAAGATAAAATAGAAACGTATTCAATTACCGCGCGATTCATTCTTGTCTTATTTTATCTATCAAATGAAATTTGCGGAAAATTTATGTGGATGTTTAATTGAAATCTTTTAAAAATTTTAGATTTATCTATACGTAACTTTAGAACGTTAAAAAGTTAAAAAAAAGTAATAAAAATTATTTTTTATTCTTTTATTTCTTCATAGAGGAAGATTTATTTTCGTGATAAAATCTTTTTTCCAAATTTCTATGCCAGTGTTTAGAATGTTTCGAAACGTCGAAAAATCATATTTTAAGAAAATGTCTGTATACATGTATATATGTATGTATACGTATAAACCCTTTCATCGATTCTTATCAAATTCAATTCACCAACCATCCTTTAATAATTCTCTATTTATAAAATGAATAGAGTATCATCAAAGATTTGTATTGAATTTGGTGAAAATCGATGAAAAAGTTGATCTTTCATAATATTTGGAATTTTTTGCGAAATGCTTTTGAATTTTTTGAATACACGCTTTAACTTTTGCAAATTTTTAAATATCGGGTTAAATTTTTTTATATAAATAGAGCATCGTTAAAGAATCGTTGATATTGAATTTGGTGAGGATCGGTAAAAAGGGGTTGATTTTTTATAAAATTTTATAATGAGATACCTAAATATCTAAAAAATAAAGCAAGATAGAAAGAAATGTTTCAGACAAAAGTTGTTCGGTTCTGAGGGAGTCATAAGATGGTGCCATTAGTTTGACCTTGGGTGGAGGCGTTTCAATGTCAATCTTGTTTTATTTTCTTTACACCAATTGATGTCTCTTATTTTTTGAACGACAGTACTTTGATTAAAATTGCAAATGCTTCGACAACCGTTTGCGATTTTTACAAAATATATTTATACAAGCATGTGTTTTTTTGCAACTCGAACGGCAAATACGCAGTGTCGAGATAGTCATTTAACCTCTGATTATTTCAAATTAAATTCTGTTGTGTGTAGTACAAACACGACAAAGTCGCTTGTTTAACCATAGTTTTGTTTGTTACGTGACATCCGAGATGCATTTTAATGTTATGGATTTTTTATGAGTAGAATTGCAAAATCACGCGCGTGTACAGGAATTGAAACGAGTATATTTTTAAATTCAAATTGTTGCGAAAAATAAACATATAAAGTTACTGTATTCCTCTCGCTTTCCAATAATTTTTTAATTAATTATATATGAAGATACCTTAGAACTATATTTTATTTTACATATCTATATGTGTGTGTACACACAACTATATGACTTTATAAAAAATATGAAGCAAAAAATTCGTCATGTTGAATATGTACTTGCGGAATAAATTAATCGACAAAATAAAAAACTCGAGACAAAAGGGATACACAACACGCGGATAGCCTTGCCGTGAATGCAAATGCTACAACGAGTCGTCCTATTCCTATATCATCCGTTTGCGGAACGTTTAAAAAAATATTTTCGTCGTACACGTGTGAATATCGCAAAAACAGAAAAGAGAAAAAAAGCGAGCATTCGACTGCAAAGATATTTTTCAGATCGCAAAGTCTCGAAAGAGACACGAAACTTTTGTATTCCAATCAATGACACTTTTAAAGATCGCCTCGAAAGAAAATTGCGCAGCTACGGAAAAAAGAAACAGAGCGAGAGAAAGAAACGATCTATTCCACGGCTGTTGCTTTCGTTTACGTCCCTTTTACCTCTCCTCTAAACCTGCCTTTCGTATTTTTATGTAGTTGAAAAAGTACGAGAAGCTATAGAAAAGAAAATGAAAGCATAGTCAGCGATATTCAAATTTATTTATGTATCTGACAAAATATCGATATTTGGACTAAAACTAATATTATATTTCATAATTTGAAAGTGAATAAGTAGTATAAATAAAGTCATATAAATAAACGATGTCAGATTTTCTATAATTTAAAAATAAAAATACATTTTATTTAATTTAAAGTTAATTTCTCTTTCATAAAGATATGAAATATGATTTTCACCATTTATTTTACTAAAATAAATATATATATATATATATGAGAAAATTATATTTTTTATTTTATTAAAATTTTAGTAAAAAGTATTAGTTGAATAAAATTAATTTCAAATTTGATTCGATCACAAAAAATGGCATTAAAATGTTTTGACAATTGTAAAATGATTTATATAAGATATTTGTCTTTCTCTTTCCAAAATGATTAAAATTATTCTAATTATAAAGAATATTGTAAACACATTATATGCTTATAAAAAAATATTACATTTGCAAAATACTCAACTTTATATAAAAAGTTCTTTAAAAAACGATTCTAAAGAATATTTCACAACTTTCACGTCGCTCACAATAAGTTTAAAATTTTTTCAAACAAAATGATGACAAAAAAATCCAATCCAAATAGATAAATCATATGTATAAAAAGAGTAAGAAGATTGAAGATTGAAGAAGATAGCCAAAATATTTCGAGCGTAATTTAAAAAAAAAAAAAAAAAAAAAAAGGATCAATTTTTTCTTCTCGTTCGAATAAATCCAGCTTGTTTTGTGTAAAGATTAAAAAAGAAAATCGGGATTGTTGCAAGTTACAAGATACAACGAAACCGCAAGCATTACAGAGACATGAGTGACGCTATACTATTGTATAAAAAAGAAAAGCCAAGCTGGCGCATTATAATATCGATATTCATCGTCAATTTTTATATTCACCGCAATCAAATTACTAACTTAACAAACTTCGTAAGGATAATAAAATACCTCAAATTGTACGCGCGCGGTAAATACAATATTTCTAGTAGAAATATCCATACGAATGAAAACTAACAATACGATAACTCCCCAATATTTTCTTTGTTTAACTTAATTATAATGCAATATATATTCACACACGGGTAAAATAGTAAAAATTTCGATTTGCGATAATAGATCTGTTAAGTGAAATATGTCGATACCTAAATACGACGAATGTCGCATAGCATAAATTTATTGAGCTATATTATATATTTTTCATCCATAGTATATAATATATGGTGAAAATAAAATATCTATGATCTTTTCCCAAACTTTTTTCTCATAATAAATCTCATAAATAAACCCCATTTCGCGCAAAGATCGATATAAATTTGTGAGCGTAATAAAGATTTAATGAAAGATAGGCAGAGAGAAAAGGAATTATCGCTACATATAATATTTATTTTGCAGCATATCAATCATCATCGATCATGCAAGAATTAATTAAACAGCGACCGTTTTGAGGACCAACCAAGAAATTTCATTGTGGAATATTAATAATTATTTTACCTGTATCACATTATAGTTATGTTATTAAATGCGTTCATAAATCCTTTCAATAAATTGTAATAAAATAGAAAATATTTTTAAATGCTAATTTAATATACGAGATTTTTGTGCGAGTTGCGCAATTATGTTTTATATTTAAGTAAAATTTATTACATATAATTACATACATTTAGATAAAACATTTCAAATAGATAAATAATTCAATGATAACACGATAATGAATTTAGATACACGTATAGAATTAAACACATGTATTCAAAAATAATAAAAAATGTGCGAATAAAACTGATTAGATTTAGAATATTTATATTTATATCTTATATTTATACATGTATTTATATCTATAAACTGCGCAAATCATTCGAAACAAATCATTCAGCCAGCGCAGAAAACCATTAGTTATCCTTAAAATCGTACGAATATATTAAATATCTCTAAAAGCATTCAACACCATCCCCCTAAAAGCATGGCAATCATACATTCAAGAAGCAAATTGAACATTAAATAGTATAAGTACAATATTAAATGCATAGCCTCTCAGCGACGAGTCTTCGAAAGATGCAAGAATCCCTAAACAAGCGTAATGAAAGGAGAAGATTTTCTTTTTTTCGAAAGCGGACAACGAGGAAGCCAATCCAGAAATCGTTCTTAAAGACATTATCGAGCACCGGGAGGGATAGGGACTGCTGGGGAGATCCTGATGTAGCGTCCTTCATATCATGGCAGAAAACGCAGAAGCGCTTCTCGAATAATTGATATATCACACATAAATCTATCACATTTATGTCATATCCCATCACATTCTTCTCTTATCATTAGTATCATCATCATCATCATCATTATTAAAAATTATTATTATTATCGTTTCCACAATTGTTTGCAGCAACGTTGTTTCTTTACCTTTTTTCGCACCTGTATACGGTCGCCGTATATGATCACCACTCTGTCCTTGCTCTCGTTCGTAGTTAATTGATAGGATAGACTCTATGTAATTTTCGATCGATCATTCGATGAAGGCAATAACGTCCATCACATTATTATTATCGTCATACATAAATTTGTATGGTTTGTTTTTCCGCGTTTGTCGATGTTTTCGTCCACATTGTCGTCGTCGTCGTCATCGATGACGGTTTCGTCCACCAGGTATGCCAAGGACGATGATAAAGAAGAAAGAATGATGAAGCGGCGCCAATCGTCATCGATGGATCCAAGCAGCGGCGTCATTGCGATCATCGTTGTGGTCGTTGTTGATCATCATTGGGGGTAGAAGATGGCACGGAAATGATGAAATAGAAGAATTTGATTGATTGACTTTCTGTAGATTCTGCGCGACTGTGTGTGACTTTACTTGTGTTGTTTGTGCTTTTTTGGTGATTTTCTTAGACTGCCTACGTTTATTGACGCGAGAATCGGATATACATATATTATATATTTTGGCTCTATAATATATATAATATATATATATATATATATATATATATATATATATATATATATATCTTTACTCTTAAATACTTTCTCTCTCTCTCTCATTCAATTACTCGTCCGACTACTCGCATATATCCAGTCGCCTTCTTTCGTTTTCTTAAACACGTGCGTTTATATGCATTATATCTTTTATCTTCGTTTCGGTTATTCTAGATTACATCCGCTTTACGTCGACGAACAAGCATGTCTCAGCTCTGCTATGGATCCGCAATGTATATGATCCAAATTTCTAGATACTTATTTATATTTTTATTTTGCCGACACATCCTCTAATGCATTTCTCGATTTTTACTTTTAATTGCTCTCAAGTCACAATGCGACACGGTATCGACATCTTTTTGTTTATCATTTTTCATTCTTTATTTTTTTTTTTTGTTTGTTTGTTTGTTTGTCGAAAAATCCGATTCGATTTCGGTTTTAGAATGTCAGTTTTACAGTGCGCGAAGGGGTTTTTCAGAACGAGGCCTCGACGAGGTAAGTGCCTTCCATGGCGACCCCCGTCTGCCCAACCTGGGCCTCGGACACTTGGGCTCTTGTAGCCGGGATGTACTGGCTGTACGCCTGCTGAAATCCACAACCACAAGCACACACTACATTGTTGCACGCTAGGCATACCTATGCTAATGCTTCCTACAAACTCTTCCTAAACTTTCATCTACTTTCGCAATCTATCGATCTACGTATGTGTGTGTGTGTGTGTGTGTGTATGTGTTTGTGAATGGGTGTGGAAATGAAATTTTTTTTAATTTTTCGAACAAACCATTTGACTTTTCAATCGATTGATTTATGCTATAGTTTTCGACATAGATGAGAGAAGATGTTTCAGAAACGCTCATTGTAATTATTTATTTTCAATATAGTCTTTCTAATTAGCAACAATATAGAGTTTCTGATTGCAAGTATATCATCGAAAGCTTATTCGTACAAAAGAAAAAAAAAAGAAAAAAAAACAGTTTTTCATAGTACATATTCTTACGTTCAAATAAAAATGAAAAGTAATCTCGAAAGATATATTTATTCTCTTCCTTATTTATCGCAATTTCCGCTTCCTAACTAATATTTTCATTAAAAAACCTGAAGGATGCATTTATTATAAGCTTATATGGTATGTGCCGGAAGGAAGTAACTTCTTAATTTCACGATCCAATGTTTTTCAGTCCGACCTTTCAGTGTGCACAATAAGATCGATTTCATCGATTTTCAAAGGATATATTTTCAACGACGAAAGAGCCTGCAAATTGACGAAGTGACGCACATACTGCGCGCATCGTCGACGAAAACGAATTAATTCGCAAACGTCGATGTGACGCATCGCGTGCATTCTGTCAACCGAGTCGAACAATTCGTATTCGAAAGCGCGAAGGACAATTTCGCATTCGAACGAATCGCACGTTTTCCGCTGATCGGCAAAGCGGTAAACTAATGAGTGCCTGCAGACAACGCGATTTTCGATGCAATCATTTTCCGTCAAATTGCTATCGTAATAACGGGTGTTACCGTGCGAGAGAAATAAAGATCGTATGTTCACATATTGTCTCCATATTCGATAAGTTTCATCGAAAAATTCAAGATCGTTTATGGTAAGGTAAAAGATATAATTATTAGAGATTATTAATTATGTATATACATAAATTAATATAAATATTAGAGATTAATAATTACGTACACATAAATTAATATATCATATTTACACAAAAAGTGCAAGAAAATAAGTGCATGTTTTAAACAATATATCGTGTGCTGCCAACGACGGGAGTACAAAACGTACAATAAGAGACAGAACGAAGTCAAGAATTAAAGAGAGACGATCCGTACATTATCAATTCTTACCTTATATAGAAAGAAATATTTCCTAAGGACTTTTCACACAAACGTCAACATGTTTATAATATAAGATATACAAATGTTACGTATTTTTAGCGAACCAACTGCTTAAAAAAAAAAAAAAAAAAACGATGCAGTAACGAATATTTTAAAAGTGCACACATGATTCTGGGAATAATATTTTCGATCTAAAAAATTTTCTCCTTTTTGCTAAACCCTTTCAAAACATAACAACAACTATGAAAATATGAATATTGAAGATACAGAAAAATCTATTGGACAACACGGTAGGGGAGCTATCAAGTTTATGAAAAAATAATTTCAAAAAATAACTGCAGAATAGATGATATGAATTTAAATCATGTTATTTAAATTTTATTAGCATCAATGATAAAAAAAAAAATATTATGTATTTACGAATTTTGATACTCTCTCTGCTTCTCGCATCGTTTAAATGCCGATTGAGATCGCTAAAAAAAAAAAGCGTATCGTGCTTTTTTCGTAACGATCGATCGAAACTGTAGCGTGACATTCTCGCGACGTTTACAGCCGATCTCATAATACCTCTTGGACGCCGATTAATCAATGCAAATTGACGGCGTAATCGTAACGTGGATGGACATAGCGAAGAATCTTTGCGAGTTATTAACGAAGGAGAAAGCGCTCGATTTTCAGATCGATTAATCATCCGGCTGGTTGTAATCGACGCCACTTGACAGAATAACGAGTAATACGTAATTAATCTTACTCGCTACGATGGAATAAGATCTCGAGCCGAAAAGTAACGGATGATATAGTATATATACGTATATAGTTATATACAGACAATTATACAGGACGTCGCGAAACTTGTAACTTGAGCGATAAAACGGTCGATCTTTGCGTAGATAAAAAAATACGATTATAAGCATGATAGAGTAATCGTCGAAACAATAAACGGCAGAAAATATAATCCATTGTATCGCGAAAAAAAAATTCAAAATATCTAAAATATATATTATTAATGTGTGAAAAGAGCTTGAATATAGAATATTAAATACTATGTACAAATTTTCAAAAATCAGATAATTTAAAAAGTCACTTAAAAAAGAGACTTACGGTATTATAAACGGAAAATTTAAAAATTGATACATTGTAAAAGAAAAATTTCTTAAAAATACTTTGCGACAACCTGTATAATGTATTTAATATACTTGCTAGAAGTAATTGAGATAGAAATGGAGAATATAGAAATATATAACGTACATAAATACGATTTTCGATATTTATGCAAAGTGATAAAATTTCTGCGACTGGAATTCATGCAATTACACGATCGGAAGTATTTGATATTATATATATGTACAAGGTGAGGTCCGCACGACAAACTAAATAAATTCAAGGCGTAATCGTAATCGTACGCGCTGACATGTGTTGCACATAAATTAAGTGACATGTTGGGGAAGAGCACCGGCACGCTCGAGCGAGTATTTTCAACTGACTAGATTTAACAGGCACTTTCGCATCTCATCCTAACGATAATTTCAACGCAGCTTTACATAATTGGATGATGCTTGAATTAATTAATCTCATGACAAATATGACAGTCATGGCAAAATCATTTATTAAAATTGAATTAATATAGCTTATAAGATTGTTTTTGCAGTAATACCAAAATGACTTACGGTAATGAGTTTCAGTCCTACATCTTATAAATATGCTAATTTTATATGGAGTCGCCTAATATACAATTTTCAATCCTTCAAAAAAATTTTCAGCTTCCTTCACTTTTATATGATATTGGATGATTGCATAAGTTCGTGCCCGATTTTTATAGATGGCATTAAATTGCTACATGGCGGAGTTCTATTGTTTTCGTGTGGTAATTGTTGCTTACACCGAATAGACGACGTTGTCTTATGTCAATTTAGCGTCAGACATTGTTCAGATAAGTCCATTTGTGCATAAGAGAAATCATTAAAAATGGAGAACGAAAAGGTGCATTTGCGGCATGTAATGCTATATGAATTTCGGAAAGGCGTGAGTGTTGGAATTGCACAAAAAAATATTCAAAGCGTTTATTTGGACCGCGCTCTTGCTCTCCGAACAGTCAAAAAGTGGTTTGGCAGATTTCGAAATGGTGATTTCAACATGGAGGATCTACCCCGCTCTGGACGGCCTTCTGGCATCGATGATGACATTGTGCATGCCTTAGTGGAAAGAAACCTAAGGATTACAACTGAGGATATTGCTGAGAGGCTGAACATCGATAATTCAACCGCTTTTCGTCATTTAAAAAAGCTTGGATACATTTCCAAGCTTGATACGTGGGTGCCGCATCTCCTGACTGAAAGGAATAAGCTGCAGGAAAACTGCAGGAGTCGCAATGGGAAATTCTGCAGCACCCGCCATATTCTCCAGATATTGCGCCTTCAGATTTTTATCTGTTCCGATCTTTGCAGAATAGTTTAAATGGCAAGAATCTCAATTCCGAGGAAGCTGTCGAAAACCACCTTACAAACTTTTTTCGAGAAAAACCAAGTTCTTTCTTCAAAAATGGAATCGACAAGCTTATAGATCGTTGGAAAACCATTGTAGAAAAGAATGGAGACTATATAATTGATTAATAAAAGTGTTATCTCTAAAATATAATCTATTGATGTTTATATTTAAATCGGGCACAAACTTATGCAATTACCCAATATATTGTATTATTCGCTTTACGAATCCCTCCTATCCCTCAATTTTCTAAGCTGTTAAGCATTGTAATTATTTCATTTTCTCTCACGGAAAATGTTAATATTCCACAAATATTCCCTTTATTCTTAATTATTTCCGAAGCAATATTTGATTATATTCTCTCACTTATTTTATTAATCCTCAAATTTTCGATATTTCAGAATTAATTAAAATTGAATTAAATGAATTTTTAATCAGTTTAGTTAGTTCTAGTTGTTTGATTCATAAATTTGATTTAATATCAAACTTAACAAATATTACGCTTCAAAAGTATTATGTTAATTTTCCACAATATGTGTATACACATTTCTTTAAAAAGTCTATGCAAATTTACAAATATGTAAATTACTGATATCTTCCATCAAAGTATGCGAGTCAAAATTACGCGATCGAGCGCACTAGACTCTCCTTTGTCGTATGGTTAACAATTAATAGTAATAGAGCCGGGAACGGTGATTAAAAAGGCAGTGCTTGTTACTGGGTCGACGACGAGTAGTGGATCGACGGAGCTTTTTAGAACGTACACTTAAGATTCAATTTTGTCTTGCCTGGCTGATCTGAAGTGGATGCTCCACTACAGGCTCCCGCTGTTCCTTCGGCTATGCATTATTCATAAAAGCAACTCGTATTACATTATAGCGTGCATAATGCGCCGGTTAATCCGGCGCGACGTCATCGCCAACGTTGGCGCGAGCTTTGACGACTTTTTGAACGAAAAAGTAGGAAATTATAAATATTAACGTGCTAATCTAACGATACGATCTCTATTAATTTCCGAACGTCTTCATAAAATGTGATAGCCGTTTATGATGATTAATGACATCGATTGTAAGGGATCGAAAACTGGGTTATAGCTTGATAATATTACGTAGCTATTACGTTATTACGATAATGCGATAAAACTGAAGGCTAGCAAATCTGCCGTGTTCAACTTTTTCTACCTCTCGGAATTCCACCTTTCAATCCAAAGAGATTTCACTGACAATATATACGTATATGTTTGCGCGTGAGGCTTAATTGAATTCCCGTGTCCGCGAAAGAAATTCCGACGAAGACTCGGATTGCGCTTTAGGCGAATCCGAAAATCCCGCCAATATAAAAGTTCTACATCCGAATCTTCGAAAGTTGAAGCTTTCCTTAAACAAAAATGACAGCCTGTCATTTTCGCGAACATTCTCTGAATTTTATATTGATGTTTTCCATATTTATATCTCCATACTGTCTTCGAATTTAATACACTCAGCAAATATCGAAAGATAAATTGTATTGTAGATAATAATTTAAAAAAAAAAAAAAAAAAAAAGGACCAGAAAGCTTATAATTGTGTAACGTTAAGATCTTTGATTATGTCCTGACGTATATCACGAAACGTTACAATATCCGCGCGAAAGATTCTATTTACACAAAATGAAGCAATTACAAGTACATTGCGTGTTTGTAAAAAAATATGTGCGCGTTTTTTTTTACAGCATTTAGCGAATACTAAAAAAATTTTCTAATAAATTCTATATATATATATATTATATGTTCTAATATCGCTATTATTTAAAAAGGAATAACTAAAGCTCACCGCTTTCTCAAATTCTCTATCGCGTAAGATTGTCAAAGATAGTCTGAAAATATGATCCATGGATTATTTAGCTGTATCGATAATATGTTTCTTTCGAAGATCGTAATGACATATTGATACTTTATATTTTACATGACTTCATGATTATAGATACACGTACGAAGCTACATATCTACATTCATGCTTATACAATATATATATATACAATAGCGCTTTATATTGCACGTTATATCCGTGTAAAGACACAAAGCGGCGTCTTTTAGACTTTACACTCTTTTGTTATGTATAATCGTATGCTAAACGATATCGAGCGAGGTTTAATAGAGCTTCTCGATTTCAAAAAGTAATATTTATAAAAAATATAGAATCACTAAAACTTTTGATGTCAAAAGAAATTTCTTTACGAGTACCAACTACATATAATAAGACGATTCTATTTAAAACTAAAAAAACATATATTACGTATTTTGCAGATGACGTGCATTTTAATCTAACATATATATTAAACTGCTATAAAAACATTTCAAAATGATCGAAATATATTTGTAATAAAGATCCTTTCTTAAGGATTCCTTCTAGCTCTAAATGTCTGATATAACTGCTTTGACAATTAAAAAAGAAATTAACTTAAGATTCTGTTAAATAAAAAATACATTGTTGTTTGCAATTAATAATTACTTAACGTATGGTACGTACTATATCTTATTCACAAAATTACCGAATTATATATATTTTTTAAAAACTAAAGATTCACATAGATTGAAGTAATCTCAAATGTATTTTATTGTAAACCACCTGTTATTACTCGTAATTCGCATAAAGCACAACATAATCACACGGATCGGAGTTACGGAATCGCAATTTGCCGGGATCGATATTTTATACCGCGTAATAGAGGATTATTTGAAGCGGACAGCGAAGATACATAATACCGTTGCTTATTGTTACTATTAATGGATTCAGATTTAGTCAATTATCAATCTGATTACTGTCCGCGTATTGAGTAATCAATAGTTTCTAAATATATGAGAATAATAGAATTTATGCGCTCTCTTTTCTAAAACATATTATACTTGCGCGCAAACATTTGAAGAAGAGTATTACTGTGTGACAAATTGAAACATTTCTCTAAAAAAATTTATTTTAGTTTAAAAATCTAAAAAAAATCTAAAAGTTTATTTCTCTAAAAAAAAAAAAGATTTATTCGAAATCTTAAAAAGTATTTTTAAAGACTTTTTGTTGTTGAGTAAACATCGAGTTATATTGCGCGAGGATACGAAACATATCAAAATAATATCATAAAATATCATAATTAATTTCAAAATATTTAATTCCACCAGAGAAGGAGCACCACAAAAAAAAATAGAAGTAATATAATATATTACAAGAATTCAAAACAATGCAAACGCGAGAATAACAAATGTCGATTTCAACGAATTTTATGTGAATTTAATACGAATTTCTTCTCGAGCAAATCGACGTTGATTAAAATAAAAGCAATGAGGATAAAGCGATAGGTATTAGAGAAAAGCTCAAGTAAAACGGAGCTTAATGAGTGCGCGAGTTACTGAGGCCGTCCATCGTTCTCTTTCTGTGTATCTTTCATGCTGCCATTCCTTTCATCTTGCCCTTTCCTCGCTCGTGCCTATATAAAAGATCAACGAGAGTTTTCGTAACGAGCAGAGAACGATCGAAGTTTCGCTCTAATTGGAACGCGGGTGGCTCGGACGAAGAAAAAAGAAAAAAAAACGGATCTTACTCGGCCGATTCTAAGGAATGAATTATTCACGTGACATATTCGCATGATCAGAAACTGTTTTCAGAACCCCCGGACATTTCACGAGCGATTAAATTGACGATGCTCGGCGACTATCCTGTTACTTAATTAATATGGGACTGTAGCCTTCGTACTGTAACCTACGAACTGATAAAATCTTCGATCATTAAATCTAGCTTCGATATTTTCTGTTCATTTATTCCTGTCCGGTTACTCTTCGATTTACATAAAATATAAATATAGTATTTAAATTTTTTCCAATATTAAATATATATTTCATAAAAAGCTTTTCAATTTTAAGCTTTTAACTTTACAAATTAAACGAGTTGAGACATTAAATGCGAGCTATTCATTCATGAGTATACGTACGTATATTCATTATAAAAAAAATATCATATATACAAAAAATTGAAGAAATATAGATCTATATTTTCTATCTATTTTAGCTATATTTAGCTTTACGCTACGTAAAAGATATCTTATTAAAAATTTAACAGAAATAAATTAAGAGAATTATAATAAGAGAAATATATCGTTTGTGCGCATATACAGAGTGTAACAGAGCGCCCGTATCAGTAATTTTTTGAGGAAACAATGCATTTTCGTGAAAAATGTTTCATGCGAAAGTTGTAGAGCTTTTAAGTGGCGCATTATATTGTATAATAATATTGATAAAGTTGATTTGTCTCATTATTCTATATATAAAAGTATTACGGTAAGATTTACAAAAACTGAATATTTTACGAGATATTTAATTTTTTATATCAAAATATGTCAGATTAAGATATAAAATAACTCAAAGAGTACTTAATAAAAAAAATACTTTATTATAGTGTTTTGGAAAGCTCTCGAGGTAAGCTATACGAGAATGCGTAATGAAAAATAGGGGGTTTCATTTAAAAAGTTCAAAGTGATTTTTATATGACCTTGACGGTGCTACACAAGGTCATACTAATATTATTATATAAATCACCACTCGGAGTTCTACAACTTTTGCATGAAACATTTTTCGCGAAAATGCCTTGTTTCCTCAAAAAACTGCTGATACGGGCGCTCTGTTACACCCCGTATAACTCGCAGAGTAACTTCCTCGATACCGAAATTGATCGCCGTGATATATTGCTATTGATATTGCCATGATTAAAATTAATTTGTCGATCAGGTTTGTACACAAAACGTTTCTCACACGATGTGCATTCGCGATGCCTGTTTCGCCCATTACACAGGAGGTCACGTGCGAATTGTACCAACCGATCGATCATCGTTTCGTAACGTGGATATGCCACTTATCATACAATGTATACAAACCGTATGCCGCGTACGGATGTACAAACTGCACGCGACCTGTACGCAGTTGCACGATTGCGGATTGTACAATATAAATAATCACGATCGTATCAATTCCGCCAAAGTATCCGAGAGCAAATTGATATGTCCGAAATTCTGTTTATCAATGATTGAATTTCACTTTTTCGTTTGTACCGTATATTGAATCAAGAATCATAAATTGTAGCTCTTAATGTAAATTTGACAAAATATAATATAACAAAATGAAAGAAAAAAATCAAACAGAAGTATCCAATGGCTTTTTTTTATTTTTTTATTTTTGATTATTGTAAATTTTATTTCGCCAAATTTTGCGTGTCTCTTAGCATACCTCGTTATTTTTGCATGCCCGTCCAGTCTTTGATTATAATGCGTCACGCATTGCATAAAGCATTTAAGACTATAAATGTCTTTGTAGAAAATATGTATTAGAATATGTTTTCTCAGTTCCTGTATCAATATCAATATTCTCTGGCTAATAATTTCTGCTTTTCTTCTCAACATTGACAAAAAATTATTATACATTACCGGATATGTTAAATAAGTGATTGAATCCATAACGAAAAGAGTGTGAGTTTCGTAATGCGCATAATTAACAACAGCTAATTATCCATACAAAATCTCAATTTTCATAATATACGTTAAATGAGCAATTTTAAATTTTTAGCATACAAATTTTCAATTTCCAATTATTAAATTAAATAATATACATTTTTGATGAAAATTTTGTTTCCGAAGGATACATTTATAACACCTTGGTTCCCATAAATTTATATCTCGACGATATAACGTTGCAATGGGCGAGTGTCGCTTTATGAAAGGGTATAGAGAAACGATCGAATCTACTTTCCGTATTCGCACTTTATAAAGCGTTATTACATCACGCGGCTTAGCCCTAAGGTCAGGGCTGTTGTATCAACTTGAAGTCGATAATTGTGCAAGGATGACCACACGCGGTTATGTACAGCGACTTGTAAAAACTTCACGCGCAGGGACAGCGATTTTCTCGTCAAACGTTTTATTTTTACTTTGCCCGACTAACATTTTCCGCTATTTTTTTCACACTTTTAATTGTCAGCCGTAATTAGTATTATCGATTCCCGTCCCCTTTCCTGCCTAATAAATAACGTAAATAAATTATCTCTTTTCCGCATGCGCAATACGAACTTTACCACCGAGATTAACAAACGTATACATCGAGCGTATAATTTAAAAATTTTATAAAAAAACAAGCAGATATTTTATATATATAATTTGTCATGTTACAAATATTTTGACGTTTTTTTTCCTATGTTATCTAAATAGCGCTAATAAGTAATCGTATCAACGTGATATAAATTGCGAAATTTTTTTCAATGTAGATCCCGTAATTTTTGTCTCGTATAAAAAAAAAAGATTTTTATATTACACGCAAAATATAAATATCACATTCAATAATTTGTCTTTGGTATAATCTGTTAAAATATTGCAAATGTTACTAGAAAAATACATAAAACAAAATCATCACTTTATCATACTTGTAATGTGAAAGAGACATTTTATTGCATAAAAATCCTTATAAAATGTGATTACATTATATTTTAAATATTTTTATTTATACGTTCATCACTAATTATATAAAGAATACGATATTTATATTTGTACCAAAAAGAATTGTTCGAGGAATATAAAGGAGCTTCTTAAAAAAATCTTTATTTCTTTATTTCCTTGATTTTGTTGATTTGATTTCATCGTGTCGCGCTTAGGCCGCGATACGTGGGAAAAATAATCGCATTATCGAGAATAACAGATCGCTCTGGAATGTGGCAAGTATTTCGTAGCTAAAATGTAAGTTAAGGGCCGATCGCAAACTACGATAGTACATTAACATTATCGATATAACAATCGATAAATCAATACAACGTTATATCGAGATGTAAAATTCTTCAAATAACAAAAAACTTTATTATAAAATTCAGAAAATAAAGATCTTGAAAAAGAATAGTGATCTCAAGCATAGGGTAATGACTTTTCTTAAATTAGACAAACCAAATTAAAAATTTTTATACCCCTTTAGGAACTCATTATACGTGACAGCATCTGATTTTTAATTTTCCTAAAAAAAAAAAAAAAAAAATTGCACGTTGGTTTGCGATCGATCGTTAATCGTCTCGTAAAATTGATTGCATGACGAATGGATGACGTTGACACGAATCTCCGCGAGAGTAAAAAAAAAAAAAGAATAAATAAAAAACACGCCGTATTTCTACGTGAATCGCTCACGGTGGGAAAACTACTTGTATCAAATTGGCATGCGCCCCGTTTATCACCTTCAAATCATGAAAACGAGCTTGGCTCGAAATTAAAAGATGCCTATGTGATATCCGATCGACAATATTTATAATTGAATTCTTTACAGCAAGGCAATGATAATTCGTACAGATAAAAATATATTTCAAAATTACAAATACTTAAATTTCTTGTAACTATCTCTCTTTTCATTTTAAATTAATTTTTTATTAAACAAAAAAAAACTTTAAAAATGCGATATTAAAGATATTATCAAAATCGATAAAAAAAGATTTGTTTTATCCTTCACCCGCTAGTTAGATTAGGTTATTTTGTATTGTATTATTCTAGGTTTTTTTTTTTTATTTCTAGTTATTCCTTTATTGATGGCCTTACAACTGCGAATTTGCGAGTTATCATTTCCTTGCTGCAAAAAGAGATTTCAAATTGTGAGCGAAATTAAAATCGTTTAAAAAATTAGATATAAAGTATCGAAATCAAAACCAATCTCTAACGATCCGTGAAACGATTTGGGCATTAATGAATATTATATATTGTATATGTACACATCTCTCGCGCCATGCGAGCTCCTACATTGTTACCGGTTGCATTATCGCTATCGATCGATAATTAATCGTAATAATTCGAACGCTTCTTCGTTATCTATCGTCGAATCTACCTACGGGGGAAGGACTCATTCATCTTAAAACTAGTTCAGAGCAAAAAGAATCTTGCCCCTATTGATCGATCTTTCGTCAGGGGACTTAATTTCAAAATCTCTTTTTTTTTTTTTTTTTTGCGACTAATGTCACCATTTTTATGAGAAAAAGTCTCAAAATTCCTCGCGCAATTTTCTGCCACTATCGAAGAAAGTTAATTATCGTAGATAATTATTGTTGATATCATTTATGGTATTGCCAATTCATGATATTCGCGATTTTCATTAGCGTCACGTAGATTTTAGATAGAAATGCGATAATTTTTTTTTTTTTTTTTTTTTGCGGAAAGTTATTTAAAGATTGAAGTATAAAATAATTTCAACAAAAAAAAATTAAATAGCAAAATGTAATAATCTTGATATTAATTTCAATCTCAACGATTATAAACTTGTCATTCTATGACTTAATGCAAATATGAGTATACAATATATGAAGGCTGTTCATAAAGAAATCGAATTTAAAAAAAAAAACGCGTTTAAATGGCGTGGGACTATCCACCTTGTGGCACTGTGTAGGTTCTTTAGCAACTCTCTCACACTAAGAAGATGACGTTATCGTTCTTAGTTTACGTTTTACGATGGCTTGAATGTGGTTCTGTTCGTGGCAATTTTCTGTTTTTGGAATAGTGCGTAGATGATAGCAAATTTTGCTTAATCTTTTCTATCGTTTAAAAACGGCGGCATTTCAGCGTTAATTTTAATTTTTTGAACGAGAAAAAGTCCGCAGAAGCCAAGAACCTCACTATACGATACCACAAGGCGGATGACCCTACGTCATCTCATTCGGACGATTTTTTTAAGTTCGGTTTCTTTACAGACAGTCTTCATATATTCTTAACATTTTATGCTTAATTAATTCTGAGTTTATATGTATTGTATAAATTCAATAAATTCTGATTCAATTATAAAATTGAACATTCTTTAAGATTATCTCGCACGCAATTCTCTTTCTACGTTTTCAATTAAAACAAGTTAATTACAATTTAATTAAAACAAGTCGAGATTAAAAGTACAGCGGCTTTGCATCATCGCGTTTCGGTCAAAATACGTTACGCCAGTATGTTCGCAAAAATAGCAGTTATAATTTCTATAAATAATAAAACACGAGCTCTGGATTTTTATTTCAGCGTATCGATTAGCTGTTCGTTCGTGAATCGGCCAAATTGGATCGAGTTTGCGGATAAACTATTGACGCGGTGCGCTCGCGTTAAGCGATTCGATAGATTGTAATGGAACGGGGATTATATAGATCGAGTTACGGGTTATTAATATGAGCGATTATATTAGACGAGAGCGGGGTGATGGCGAGCTCAGGGCAGGACTCGATGCGGCGATATATATTTCGAGTTAATCTAAAAATGGAAGACACGGGACACACGGGGCTGCGGAGATACTTGCTCCGCGAGAGGTGAGGTCGGTAATTTCTTCTGGAAGACGGATCGATCCTGGATCCTCTATAGATCTAAATACAACGAAACGCAACCCTCGTAACTTGCACATTTTTTCTCATTTCTTGATATATTTGCAAAATTATAAAAATTATATATATATATATATATATATATATATATCAAATAATAATTATACAAATCAAAGACTCATTATACTGTTATTTCAATTTAATGAGCATGGCAAGTTAAATATAATTATAACATTATTACATAACGATAATTGTATAATTGTTACAATTATTTATAATTATGAATAATTGTGGGTAACTTAATGAAAATATAAAGTCAAAAAAGGATGGGGGGTTGCGTGTCGTAATCTGAGATATAATAGAGAGTGCTTGTTCCTAAATCCTAGATCAGTGAAAGATATTTTATTGGATTTCGGATCCTTCGTGACTCTACGATATGACAAGTGAAGGGGAGATTAGAGACTTGTTTCACTAAACTTCCTTGAAATTCAGGCAATATTTCTTTCAACAGAAAACAAAGTTTCAGATCAAGAATGACACTCTTCCATCATCTATATGATATGATCAATATAAAAATAAATAATAAATGTTCGAGGAAAAAGAAAACAGAAAGGAAACTTAATATAAAATATAATGCATAGAAAAAACTGATATTTTATTGTCTATAATGTTTCGAGCAACTCAATGCAAATGTTGGAATAAAGACGCTGTTTTAGAAACCGCTGAAAATTTAACAATTTAAACGCGTTTTGACATATTTATAATAATGTTATTAAGAAAATGTAATTACTGAACTTTTATGAAATTTATTGACATTTTAAAAAATCGCGTAACTCCTGAGATTTTTTCAAAGCACAAAAGCGATTCAGAGAGAAGACCTCAGTTATTTTGTTCGGCATCTGAAACTGTCATTCAGAGTGATAAAACGAAAATAGATGATGCTACGTCAGAAAGAGCCGAAAAAATAACGAAGGAAGACAAACACACATACACACGCGCACACGATAATTTTATTCATCTCACAAGTTACTTGAGACGATCAAGATTTAAATACACACACACACACACACACATACACATATGCATACCCGATCAAAAACGAAAATATATTTGAAAAAATTTTAAAAAGACAAATACAAATTTGACAATAGCAATTTTCTTGATGGTAAATTTTTATAAATGAATCGCATTTGGCACGAAGAAATAACAAAATAAAAATTTTCTATAAAAATGTATAAATTAAATAAATTAAAAATTCTGAAATTATATTATAGAAAAAAGGTCATTGAAACAATCGCAAAGAAAAATGTAAATATACACAAATTAAATATTATGAATAATGGCATACGTAAGTATAAAACTATTATATATATTATTTAATTTAATATAATTTATCTCGTTTCTCTGGACGAATAATATTTTTTTGCTATGAATTTAATCGTATAAATGATATAAAAAAAAAAAATGGCAAATATAATTACGAGGAGAGAGCAGAAAATTTTCAATGCGTTCGTCATTACGCTATCTTGATAACTACAACACCCATTTAGAATTTAGCAAAGGGATAATAATGACTATAAAAGATAACGCTTTTTTAGTCCTTTGCTAAGAGTTACCTACGAGAAAATCCTAACTGGCCACGATTAATGTACGAGAATATTTTTAGGCCACAATGCATACTTGAGTAATCTTAGAGATTAATCAACAATAACGTAGCAAATCGGAACGTTCGCATACTAGACACCTCATTGGTCTGCCAATCTGGACATTTTTAACGATAAATCTCTGGAAACCAAGCAAGCAAAACGTCGACGATCCGATTAATCGCTACGTCCTTATGAAGATTAGGATCGAGATTATCGGCTGATTCCTGAGAGACTAAATTCAAAATTCAAAATTTCGAAGGGAGATAAACATCAGATGGAAGCTTTAGATCCTCTTCGACAATCGGGATATATTGCTAATTGCAAGATTCGCTTCTCACTTTAATCTGTGATAAACCATTAAAAGTAAATAAGATCGATTACATTTCCAATCTAGCTCTTTCAACTCCTCCTATCATAAATGCTATTCTTATATTCTTTGAATTTTGAGTTCCTCCTCTTTTAAAGAGAAAAATAAAAATTTCTTTTCTTATTAATCACTCTCATCTCGTAACTTTATATATTTAAAAAATAATAATAACAAGATATTTTTATATATTAGATTTAATACTGTTCAGATAACATATTAAAGTTCCTATTGCGTGTCTGTTTAAGATAAATTATATATTCATCTAAATAGATTCTTGTGTGCATTTATAAACATTATTTTAAAAGAAAGACAATAAAATAAAACAACAAAATCGACATAATTAGATGAATTTCTCGATGGAAACGCAGACTGTAATCTCATTATTTAGCACAGCCAGCTCGTGAATTACGAACACATTAAATCCACAGATTTAATTCAATCCGCATAATCAATCGTTCTTGAATCTTCACAAAGTTATCTTGAGAATCGAAAGATTTGATCCGAATGAATATAATTATCTCCATCAATTCCATTAATCTGTCGACATTGACTTGATTTATTCTTCAGAAAAATTAATCGCGCCGAAGAGAAAAAATGGCGCAATAATGATAATTAACATTCCAGCTAGAATAAAAATTGCACAACATATCAACGACAAGGAAAACAAAGATAGAGTACCTGCAGTGCTCTATAAAAAGAGGCGGAATATGTGCAGTCGTCTTATTATTCCTTTATTTATACGCATTGCGGTTAGTCTTTATCGTCAGAGAGCCTAGTTAGTTAATTGTGAACTTTGGCTGAGAGTTACTAGGGCAACCCTAAAGCGTCAAGAATTAGCTGAGCTGCGATCTTAAAGTCGTTCATTGAGCTGGGAACAGCTGATTTTCATTAACGCAACGGTGATTAAAAGCGCTCCATCCAAACTGAATGCTGCTCGAAGACGCTAGCTTAATTAAAATTCTGCAATCTGGGTGCAATTGCAGTCTTTTACAAGCTATGTTCTCGTCTCGATTTACTTCTTTCATGTGCGAGAATGTCGATTTATTTGGCCCGCGAGCCCAAGAGAGCTTATAAATAATACTTTCGTCGCTCTTGGAGCCATTAGTTTCAACGACTCGAGACTCGAAATATAACGCTACAACATCCCGTAAATCCGCGAAATATCCGCGAAAGCCCACCGAATCACTCACCGGCAGCTGAAAATTCGACAGAAAACAATCGAAACGTCCTCGAGAAACAAGAACTCCAATCGACAGTCTACAATTGGATTCGACGGAAGCCGGGTGGCTAGGATAATTGCGCCGATAGTCCTTACCCCTGGCTCACACCCTGGTCTCGTTGTACGGACTGGACGAGCTCGTGTCCTGACGACGCTGCCGGTCAGCGTCGCCCGGCACGTTGAACACGACGTTCGGCACGGCCGTTGGATCGACCGCAGCCTGCTGACAATGCGACCGACCGGGTTGCGATTGATGAGAATGGGAGGAGGACGAGGGCGCGGTCTCGCTTATGGAGGTAATCGAGGCGAGTATACGTCGACCGCGTACCTGGTAACGTTGGGGGTAGCAGCGGCCGCAGCAGGACTGTAGCAGGCCGCCCCTGGAGGCAGTGCTGTGCGCGGGGGAAGTCAAGGGCGACGGCGAGCCCGGCCTCTTCGGGGCACCGTTGTACGGCACTTCCATCTCCACGAATTCACGGTCCTGGAAAAAACAATAACAAACAGGTTAAGGTTGAGTAAGAGACTCTTACACTCGAGAGACGAGCGGTGTTACAGGGCGTAAAGATTCATTCATGCGCAATGATGTTGATGAAAAGATACGTCGAACTGTGAAAAACTCGGATAACGAATAAGAGAACAAGCAAGATAAAATAAAGGAAACGAAAATGGAAAATGTTAAAGGAGACACGACGGATATCCGATAAACTATCGAAGAAATCGGGGGATGAGAAAGACAGAAAAAGGATGAAGAAATATAGGGATCGGAAGAAAGATTATAAAAAAGAATGATAATACAAATGCCGAAGAGAAGATCCAACGGATTGAGACAATGAATAGCGCAACGTAACTGAAGGACAGAAATAAGTCATTGGATCGGATAAGAAGAATAGAATAAGAAAAAACTGCGACGTGCAAGATCATCCTAGTTCCATTCGTCTTATGAAAAAGAGCAAGGAGCTGTGAAGCTGAAAACGGCACCGATTCTTAAGTGGGACGCAATTAATTAGAACCAGTCGCATTACTGGTAAGCTCGGTTTAAACTGTGTGATGAATAATTACGCTGTTGTTGAAATTATTATCTAAGTAACTCCATATAATATTGGACATGCTGAAGAAATGATTAAAAAAACATTGCTACTTTATACACGATACATTAACTACAGCGGGAACATATCTATAAAATCATCATCACGTACCAGGTTTTAACCAGGTATGATAGAATTATTATCTAATAAATTATTTTCTTTTTCAAATATCTTATATTAATATGAAAATGGTTAATCGTGTATAAAGTGTATCGCGGCAAAAATATGTTAGCACGCTTTCAGCATATATATATATTTTACACTTTCTTGACCATGTATAATGCATTCTGTTTAAAATATAGAACTCTTTCCCGCACACAATGCACATTCTTCATAAAATATTAATTTCTAGCGGATAATGAATTCTCGTTACAGCGAAATAATTAATTAATTTATTTTGCATATACTTTTGATTATCTTTGCGAAACAAACAAAGCTGTATTTCTCCACATGTTACCGACTTAAGTTTGCCTTGTATTGTTTAATTTATATACAAAGTTGCTGATTAACCCGAATTACGGCGAGACGAGAAAGCAAACAGCGAAGTTGTTGCTCGTCGTTAAGCTATTCCATGTTTATGTTTCATCTATGAATTTCTGCTTATTGTTAGAACGCATCATATCTCGCACTAATTTCAAGACAGTTATTAATACTTTAACTACACCTACAT
This sequence comes from Polyergus mexicanus, assembly GCF_030449975.1. Taxonomy (NCBI): domain Eukaryota; kingdom Metazoa; phylum Arthropoda; class Insecta; order Hymenoptera; family Formicidae; genus Polyergus; species Polyergus mexicanus. Next base: position 6,638,145 of record NW_027223335.1, read on the forward strand.
GTACATTATCACTTAAGTGAGTTACGATAGATCAAATGCCGATCAAATGTATCAATCAGCAATACTTGCCTATTTATTTGCTCGAGAAAAATTTAATTTTAATCCAAATCGATATTTTATTTTAATGATATCAATGGCATTTTTAATCCAATGATATCTTTTTCATATTATCTATTTACAATCTCTTATACGTTACTTATTAAATAGCTAAAAAAAAAACAATAATATTTTGTGTTAAAGATTTCGAGGAATTTCTACTTTTTTTTTTATATATATATAAATTTGTTTTGTTTTGATAAATTGTGTTCAGAAAAGAATAAATATCACACATATTTGAAGACGAAAAATGTCCAGAATTTCGCAGATTGTTTAACTTTATATCTGTTAACGTGAAAAATCTTTCTTTATCGTAAAATAAGAAAATAAATTATATCAAAATAACAAGCACAATAGCAGATATAATAAATTAATATATTATTTGAAATATTTTTTAATCAAATTTTTCACACTTGCAAAATTCGATGTTTTTACCAACTCTTAACGCTCTTACTGCTAATTATTAAAAAAATGTATCGAATCATGCTAATGAAAATAAAATGCAACTTAGTGAAAAAAAAAAGACATATGCCGTTTTAGATATCTTGCGAAACTTTCCTTTTAATATTTATATGAATTAGATTTTTTTTTACATTCTTCGCGCGCGATCTCTTGTTGTTAGTTGATTATTGGAGCAGCTCCAGTAGATATACGAAAATTCTGTGATCCGAGATGTGAGAAACGAGATGTCTTAAAGAAACCCTGCGGGGACAATGCTCGGAAAAATGAGGAGGTTATCGAGTGATCTCGATGTCGGCCGAGTGAACGTCGCCGTTTCTTCGGCGTCGCGAAAAAGGATATTGCTCGTACAGAATGGAGCAGCACCTCAATCTCCTTTGCGATAAACGCCCTCGAAACGATTCGTAAACGTGATTCACGCAAACGGGAAAACGCTTTTCCCGTGCGAAAGTTCACGATAGCAACCGCGATAAATATTTTCTCGCCATTTTCCATAATTAACAGGTTCATGCTACGACATTATATTTGATTGCTTTCGCAGATTACATTAATTGATTAACGTTAAGAATGAAAAATGCAAATTTTTTTATTTTTACTCCACCACTATTCTCCGTTTCCGGTATAACTTAATATAATAATAATATCATTATAATTTTACATTATTTTACTAATATGCGCATCGACAATTATAAGAAAAAAAAATCAAATAGTTTCTAAATGATTAATGATTTTTTTATTCTAATAAGCTGTAGTGCGTTAATATTGTATAATAAAAGAAAGAGAAACACTGTGCGAATATCTGTTGTTAATAACCTATGATATATAATAGTATCGATCAATATAAAGCATTGATATCATATAACGAAAAGTTATCGCCTCATATACGAAACGGTTTTCGTCAGCTTCTCGAAGAATTCCCCGAGGAAACCATGGCTTTCAAAGCTACAGATGGCTCACATTCTAGCAAACCCGATCTTGGAGAACTACAGGATTACTCACGAGAGACTGTTCGTATTTCAACGCGCAAGCTTTCCGAAGAGATGCGATTTGTCTTCGTGAAACTCTCATTATTCGTGTCAACGTAATCCGGCGCAAAGTTATGCAATTTCTACAAGAAACATTATGTAAGATTATCAATAATAATCCCGCAAGATCTATTTAGAAAATCTCGCAATACATTATAAGTAATATTATGTATATACAGAGTATCCTATTTTAATCTCCTCAGGCAAATATCTCAAAAACCAAGCTCGGAAGAGAAAAATGTTTCAGACAAAAGTTATGTGGCTTCAAGGGGGTCATAAGATGGTGATAATGATTTGACCTTGGAAAATCATTTGAAGATCATGTGAAGGTCAACTTTAAAATCTTAAATGGAAACTCCCATTTTTTATTTAGTATTCTTGTAGCTGACATCGAGAGCTTTCCAAAACACTATAATAAAGTATTTTTTTATTAAGTACTTTTCGTGTTATTTTATATTTTAATCTGACATATTTTGATATAAAAAAATAAAATATTTCGTAAAATATTCAGTTTTCGATAATTTTACCGTAATACTTCTATGTACAGAATAATGAGAGAAATCAATTAGTATAAAAAAAAATAATTGTTTTTAAGAAAATTATTTACAATGTATTTTTTTAAACAATTATTTATTTTTTTTTGGCACTAATTAATTTGTCTCATTAATCTGTACATAAAAGTATTACGGTAAGATTATCGAAAACTGAATATTTTACGAAATATTTTATTTTTTATATCAAAATATGTCAGATTAAAATATAAAATAATTCAAAAAGTGAAAAAACACTTTATTACAGTGTTTTGGAAAGCTCTCGATGTCAGCTACAAGAATACTAAATAAAAAATGGGGGTTTCCATTTAAGATTTTAAAATTGACCTTCACATGACTTTCAAATGATTTTCCAAGGTCAAACCAATGGTACCGTCTTATGGCCCCCTCGAAACCAAACAACTTTTGTCTGAAACATTTTTCTCTTCCGGGCTTGGTTTTCGAGATATTTGCCTGAGGAGATTAAAATGGGACACCCTGTATATTATCAGTAATGTAATGTTCAAACGCGCAGACACGCATTTCATATAACGGAGATCATTTTACCGATTTTTTTATATATATTCTTTTTCCTTTTTAGGGGAAGAACGGATGTTTGGGTAAACATTTATATGGATATAGCGACCATGCCACAGGATTATTCACGAAAGACCGACCTATTCTCTATCGGCAGGGATCTTCCTTGCTGCCTTCGCGAAGACCAGATTAGACTCGTCCTTATCGCGTTGCTCCTCTTCGGGAGGAGGTAACCGAGCGTAGGAATAAAACGAGGAGCTGGGACAGAGATATTTGTCCAATAAAAGATGCCGCTCGACTCCCCTATCCCTGTTATTTTCTCGTGAGAGCTCGCGATACTCTCCTGCCCGTATCGAATTATTCGCGCGGGTAGCGCGCGAAAGGGAACGCCGGTAATGACGGTTTCAGAAAGATGGATGGGTTGTATGCGCCGGTGTGCGATGGATCGATCGATCCCTCGAAACTTTCGCCAATCCCGTACTCTGATGGACGAGGAATTAACGTGAAATCAGAATCTCTTCAGATTTACGAACAGCGCGGCTTTTTCCCCTTCCGATACGCGTATCGCTTTAAATTTGATATTCATTCAAGGTTTTCTATATAATCATTTGCGTTCCTTCGTTACTATAGATATACGTCAAGCTGCTCAATCGTTCGCATTTAATAAAATAGAATTGTATCGAGGACTTTTTAAAAGATCTCGCTCATCTCGACAAATTATCATATAATTTAATCTATACATTTTAAATGCTAAAAGAAAAGAAAGAAGAAGGAAAAATCAGCAGTAAATTTTGCAAACATGCTCGATCAAAGATAAACATTGACACGTGTTAAACTAATTTATTTCACGATCATTGCTCGTCTTTCGTAATCATAATTCAATATATGTAGAGCTACAATGGCGGATCAGAAATCATAAGACACGATCGGGATGCATATATGCATTCCCGACGTGACACATTCCCGGCGTTCGTAAATCAGCGACTGTGACATTGCTTCATAAATAACTCGATACGACATCGTGACCCGCCATGCTGCGCGATTTTACGACCCTAACGATGTTCCGATACACTCATGCGATTCCTTACTTGGCGAAAGGACAAGTCGACACGTAACTCGTAATGATCTCTCGGAAACTCGCAGATCTTTATACCTTCTCTACATTTCTTCTCGGAAAATATAGAAGGATATAATTACTACATGTTGATTTCATGTGTATTTTATCTCCAAATTATCCATTTATCATTTTTTAATTAAAATAAAGACTTTAAAAAAATTTAATATAATCGCATTTAAGTGTGAAATATGCATCGAGAGTTTTTTTTATCATTTATATTCTCGTTTTTTTTTTATCATTTTTTATCATTTATATCTATATTTATATTTTATATAATTTTTTTTATCATTTATATTTATATTACATTGCTAAACTTTTCTTCTTCTTATTTGCTATCTTTTCTTTCAAAGCTATATTTACTTTATATAGATATAGAAACTTTCTCGAATAACAATAAAATGGCGTAGCAGATAAATTAGTTAATTTATATTATCGCATTTGTTTACCGATTCAAATTTATTTAAAATATTAGAGCCGACTTTGAATAAGAGAAAAGATATAATGGTAGCTTTTAAACATCCATTCGCATAAAAGATATCGCTTCCTGCAATGTTTCTTAGAGTATAATATCGTGCATACTAGAATTTCTCGAGAAAGTCTTCTTTAAGTTTCTCGTACGCATAAAATCACTCGCTACTATTTACTTTTACAAAGCAGTACGAGAATGTTATATCTTTCGCAACGCGAATTGTCGTGTATGCGCAAAGTAAATATCTCACTTAATGCAAATACAAGTGAGTCGATTTAAACGACAATTTTATTCTTACATTTGATCTCAGAAATTTTAGCACAATTCGTTCATTACATTACGCGAGATACTCTACGTTACGAGAATGTATCGGACCATAACTTCCGGTTTTGGTTCGTTGATAGTGAAACGATGCGCGTAACGATGTAATTCTCATGACGATTGCGGAAAATTAATTGGAATATATGACAATTACGACGATTTTACGTATTCATTAATGATAGAAATATTAGACGGCGCGACATGAAAGTGTTTGTTTGACTATCGTTCCATTTCATATTTCATTTCTATAAAATTATTTCATAATAAAATATATTATATATATTATATATATATATATATTTTATTATAATAAATATATTATATATATTTTATTATAATAAATATATTATATATATCCATATAAACTAATAATATTATATGCAATAATAAAAATATATCAAAATTCTCAAAAATAAAAATGATGAATGTTGAAACGGATTCAACATTTAATCATTATGAAAATAAATAAAAATCAAATAAAAATAATAATAACAAATAAAATATCCTCGCGACATTACCCAACGCGATAATTATGAGCGGGCGATTATTTGATTGATAAAATATTTTACAACATTCCGCGACGACGTACAGAATTACGATCAAGAATAAACGCATTTTCAGAAGTACAACGACGGAATTACGAGCATGCATTGTCTAAATGCCACGGTATCTGCGGAATCAACGGAATGACCGTTGCACACGCATTGATATCAGCCGCAAACCGACGTACCGCATATCAGACATCGTCTGTTTGACTAGACCAATCGTCAGATTTATCAAAATAATCAGAAATGATACGTTCGGATACGCTACACGGTAACACGAACTATATAACTGTAATTGTTGATGAAAGGACCGAAATGCGTCTTTTGAAGATGCAAATTGGATGAATACAATATTGATATTTTGAAAAGAATGATTTTAAAATATTCCTCGAAATATAGAAAAGACGATCGATAAATAAAATCCTTTGATCAAAAATGTTGCAGTAGATATTATAACAATATACCATATGTAAGATTTTTTTGTGTTTATTTGATTTAATTTTTGATCATAGAAATATATTATATTAATACGAATGTATCTCTCTAACACGTAAATGATAAATTGTTAAAAAATTTTGACGTTACTTATTTCGCTATAGCAGAATTCTCACGGTCAAAAACGTCTCCACCCGAAAAGACTCTCTGTCAGGTCACGACAGTCAGAATACAGTTACTTTATTTGCTCCATTCCGTTGCTATTCTCTATTTAGCCTTTCGCTCTTTCCGGTAAAGATTCGTTTCTAGTTGGCTGATATTAAATTCAGGAGCGCCCGTGCATACCCACCTCTTCTCGACAGGTAATGCATTCGTAACTATAGCCACATTGTGTCCGTCCGTTTCTTCGGGGTTGATTTCGGAGAAACATTTGTTATGCGAATAAATGTTCTATTCTACGGAACGCGCGGCGAAACTCACTAAAAATTTATCTAAATAGCGGAAAAAAAGAGGGAACACGGATGCGACATTTTTTTTTTTAATTTCGGCCAGAATAATGTTGTATCACATTGGATTTACCGAAATGTCAAGTATTAATTGAACTGTGTATATAATTTTCGTTGAAATAATACTTGACATTTCACAAAATTTCACGAACTGTTCGGGCGCACTATCATTTTCTCACTATTTTTATCCACAAAATTTTTTTATCCACAAAATTTAATTAAATATATATATCTGAAGAAGAAACAAAAATATACAATCCTTAATAATAAAATTTTTTTCAATTTTAATGGAAAATGTCATTTTTCGCCAACAATTTCTCAGAACGCGCCAAAAATATTTTATTAATAACCTGAACTCTGAATATTCTTCATTAAGAGCCACGATCTATTATATATTAAATTATTTATTGGAATTCATTCACTTAATACATTTTATTTGATTGATTACTATCCTCTATCGCAGAAAATATTCTTTTCGTACAATCTCATTTCATTTAAAAAAAAATTAACGCCCTTTCTAGAACAAATGGCGATAATTCCGTTCATTTTTACATGATCTCTCTAAAAATTTACACGATCACTTTACATATTTATTCAATTCACTCCTCAAACTTGTTCTAGTTTTGACGGTTTTAATGTTGCAATTCGAGAAGAGAGAGTGTCCGTTTTAATCTAAAATTTAGTATTGTATTATATCAGTCCCCCCCTTCTCCCTCCCCCCAAGCAGATTTTACTTTCCATCTCTCTCTCTCTCTCTCTCTGCAAAATATAATTATTACTAGTAGAATTATCGTGGTTTAAAAAGAAAATTAAAAAATTTTTTTCGCGATGCTTCCGGCCAATAAAATGTAATCTTCTTTCATTAGATTTCGAGATTTGTCTCTTCCCATCTCTTTTCGATATATCTTCCAATCGCTTAAAAATCTTTTCGCTGATAATTTTTATCACCCGACGATTGCGCTACGCAAAATGAAAAAAAAAAACTGACAATCGCTATCATCGAATCGTTTCTCGATATCGTGATGGAGTACAATTAGTCACGGTGACGACGTACCACGTCTACGATCCTGATGACGTTCGATCGAGCCTATGACTGCGTCCCGGAAGAAATCAATACGCCGCCCTGAAGATACCGACGATTGGCCGCGTCCATGAAAGACGAAGAGAAACTTTCTCAAGAGGAGAAATCGTGACAAAATAAAATATAGAAATAAAACCGGGTCGATAAGCAATTGTTATATAAAGAAAAAGAAGTATATTAAAATTCTGAAATACGACGTTAATAAACGGCAAAGGATAAATCATTAATCGCATATTTGTTATTCACAAGGGAAGTGCATAATCCGTAAATTGAAATGTTGATTGCACTGTTATTTCATCGCCTTACCGTGATGCGCTCCCTTCACGTGTAACAATGCAAATTCACGAAAGGCACAAGGATTCCGCCGGAATATCCACGAAGAGGAGAGAGCCCCACTCTATCTCTTGTCAGATTCTCAAAATATCTTCGCGTTTGGACGAATACTAGCGGCACGATGACGTAAAGGGGTACATCTAGTATGCGCTTTGGTAGCGCGTCTGTGTGTGACGGGTCTGGATGAGAATATTCAATTCTGAGAGAACGTTTTTATGAACATATCGCGCGAAATGTGTTCTTTTATTAAAAATTTCTTTTTCCTCTCTCTCTCTCTCTCTCTCTCTCTCTCTCTCTCTCTTCTCTTCGTCGACAAAAAAATATTTAATAGATATATCATTTCTATTTCATTATATGAAAAATTTGTCAAATAACTTTGTAGCTCTGTTTCACGCGACATGCCAGATTCCATTTTGTCTAATATGCGATATGTCGTGTGATATAGAAGATGTGTAAAACTAAAAGTATTTCAATCATTGACAAATTTCTTTATATTATAATCATTCCCGCAATTAAATCTCGAATTCCAAATTTTTTTATTAAAATACAGATTATTTTAAATAAATTAAAAGTAATATGTCAGTATACTTGCGTTCTAAAAGAATAATTGTTTATCGTAAAAAAATGGCATTTTACATTCAATAAACTTCAATTTAACTCTTAAGTCTCCGTTCAAACCATTCATTACGAAGATCGTTCCAATATCGGAAATTTCCTTATTTATTTCCCGATTTATTGACATATCGATATTAATATCGACGTTATCATATTTTACATTTTTATCAAAATCATATACAATAAACAAAAAATATTAAGTTAATTTATTTTTCACGTTTTTCTTTTTTTATCGTTTAAAAATTCTATGAAAATTAAATCTTTATTTTTTACAAACTTTTAGAAAAATTATTTCCAAATAATATATTAAATAATATATTATTAAAATAAAGAAGATGCATGCCTGATTTGTCACACTTCTCGCTTATCAAACAAATATCTAAACCAGTTCACGTCTGCGTCCAAAAGTGCATTTTGCGTTTCGCGCTGCGTTTGGTCAGCAAATCCGCTACATTATTCTTTGATCAGCAGAAATCGTTCGTTTTCTTCGATATCTCCGTGTCGAACGGAGATCACGCGAAGGTTGCACCCTCAGGAAACATTGGGTCTGTTCTTTATAGTTCAACTGGCTGTACTAGAGCTCCAGAGCTTATCTTTCTCCTTCCAATATAGAGAGAAAAGGATAAATTAGTGCTCTGAACTAGTGTAGCCAGTTCAGCTGTAAAAAATAGACCTATTATTACACAATTTGTGCGAAATTCAAAGTTCGGATTAAAGATTCGCCAGCTTCGTGAATAGATGACGTGGACGAATCGATTGAAAACCTGACCCCGTAGCCCGACGACGTCATCGTCTATGATACAAGAAGCACTCCATCGTCAGAAATGACACCGTTGTCGCAATATCGGAAATGTCGAATTTAATGATAAAATTAGCTATATAACGATGACCAATCTTCCCAAATTATGTCAGGCTAAATATAAACACTTTACCGCAATAACTAAACATTCACGATCGCTTTTGATCGTCAATGTACTTGAATCTAAAATTAATTTTTTTATTAAATATATTATAAAAATAATATTTTTTTTTTATTTATCACGTTTCAAACAATTTGATAAAACTAGCAGATATAATATTTTTCTCTGCTAATCAATTTTATATAAAAAAATTAATAAGTATAATATATTATATTATTAATATATCAGGAATAATATCTCTGTATAATTTTTAAGCATGCAAAAAATTACTTATACCTGTTAAAGCATATCATAAATTAAAAAATGCATTAATTAAAAAATTAATCATGTAACAACAAAATATCAAAAGCTCTTCTCGAATTCAAATTAAATTATGTGATATATATATATATATATATATATATATATATATATATATATATATATATATCAGGGTGAGGCATCTTAAGACAGGCCACCCGAATAAGTGCCACAGTTTTGGAGATAGGAGAAAATGTTTGAAATAAAAGTTGTATCGTATCGAGGGGGAAATCTTGTGAAAGTGAACATTTTTTTTTTTAGGTGGAAGCGCTTAGAAGATTCGAAAGTCATCTTTATTTTTTTAAATGAAACCACCCTAATTTTTTTATACAAATCGATTCCTCAAGTACAAAATATTTCGTAAACTATTCACTTTTTGGCCATCTTACCCTTATATTCTTTTGTGCCAAATATTACGAGGAATCGATTTGTATAAAAAAATTTAACTGGTTCCATTTAAAAAAAATAAAGATGATCTTCAAATCTCCTAAGCGCCTCCACCTAAAAAAAAAGTTCACTTCCACAAGATTTCCCCGCCGATACCATACAACTTTTATTTCAAACATTTTCTCCTATCTCCAAAACTGTGGGAGTTATTAGTACTCTGCGTTGATACCACTGCTT